>NC_134354.1:372363448-372963448 GCF_048569485.1 Anomaloglossus baeobatrachus | reverse complement strand
CTATGTGCAGCACCTCTGCATGACACCCTCCTGCTCTGTTTTTAATAAGCTATAATGATAGCAAAAAATACTGCCATTTAGTGGCATCATAGAACTTGCTGTTGTATTCCATTAGTGCCCCACTGGTGCAAAGCTATTTCTAGCACCTCTGCATGACACCCTCCTGCTCTGTTTTTAATAAGCTATAATGATAGCAAAAAATACTGCCATTTAGTGGCATCATAGAACTGGCTGTTGTATTCCATTAGTGCCCCACTGGTGACAAGCTATTTATAGCACCTCTACATGACACCCTCATGCACATTTTGCTACGCTAATGTTATAGCAAACTCAGGGAATTCATTGCTGCATTTGATAATTCGGAGGGATAGAAAGTCAGGCTTCCTTTAGCTTTTCCTTCTGTTCATAGACAGCATCTCCAAGAGCAATTTCCCCTCCACGTCTAAGTGTGGAGAGGCAGCTAGTGCGCATGCGTGTGCCGATTTACCCCAGCTGCAGCCTAATTACAGTGTTTCGCCTAGTGAGTATGCTCAGCCTGACTGTGCCATTCCTGACGCTAAGTCTTCATTTCGGGATACAGCGCATGCTCCCACACTTAGTGTGAAAAGCCTCTTTGCACAGGTGCTTGCATTCCGTGCTGGGTCTAAGTCCTGTTTTGTGCCTAGACACCATGCTAAAGCTGATAGTCTTTTTTCAGAGACTGTATTTCATGCTACTGAGCATGCTCAGGCACTTACTGCATCAGAGACTAGGTCCGGTAATGAACTCTTTGGCCCTGCCCCTGATGTGGGGGGGGCACATATAGACCACAGGGCACCAGGTGTCCTCCCAAATGGCTTGCAGAGGCCCACCCCTATGACTTGTCACCGCATTATTGATGGTCAGACGATGACTGGTGAGGTGTTTGGGTCATGGCAGCCATGAGGTCATCATTGAAGTTGCGGTTCCAAATAGGACGCTAGTTATGCCACTCATGACGTGTCACTCTACTTTTGTCTCCAGGAGGTGCATTGTGGTTCACCCTGGTTTGGGGCGGACCCAGGTTATAAAAGGGGCTGGAGCCAACAAGGAGGTGCGCAGTCTTCTATTATGCTCCGAAAGAGCACACCTCCATGTGTTGAACCCATTGCGGCTTTAGGCCAGAGGTAGGCAAGGATAGGGTGTCGATGCAGGCCACCACCACAGTTGGTAACGCAGAACGGTTAAGACCAGCTCCTGTCCTGCCAGTCCTGCTTGTGCAGCCCAGTGGCATTAACAGGCCTGCTGCTGCTGATGCGCCTTCTGTCCACAGGTGTGCCCCTACGCACACGGTCAGCGTACTCAATGGCCCCTGTGTTGTTAACAGGGAGTTCCTGGGCTGGGTGGGCATGTGGACCCTGTGACGCTAACAGGGCTCACAGTCTCCAGATCCGAATGGCGTCTAACTCGGTTCAGGCTACTATTAGTTTCATAGCCACACAGCTCTGTATCCTCCACCAAACCTTCCAGTTGCCAACCTCTCCTTTTCCAACTGGGAGCACGGTGGACACTGACTGCTGATGGGGATATATACCTTTCTCTTTCTTTTCTTATTAATTTTCGTTATATAGCGGTAACATAGTATATACCACTTTATCCAAATCTGCCAGTCCCACTGTAACAGATGGTGTTTCTTCAGCAAATGTTACTGTTGCTTAACCACCAAATCCACGGACCAAAACTTTTTTCCCCTTTCCAACACACATGTTCCCCTTTCCACCAGCATCTGTCCTTTTTCAACTCATTTTGGTATATGACCAAAAGTGCAACTGTGCAGGGACACCGTACTCAACGCCATCTCAGCACAGCATCCAGCCCTCGGTCCCTCTGATGTGGACAAGTAAAAGACCATTTCCTCCTATCCATGACAAAGCGTTGAGATTCACTCTGTGCAGCACTGGTGTTTAGTGGAAAAGTAGATCTAAGATTGCGTACCACATTCTGCAGATACTCCTGTATACGTGCGTCCATTTCTATGGCAGGAATTATTTTGCAAAATTTTGTCTTGTACCGGGGATGTAACAGTGTGGCAACCCAGTATTCTGGATTACTTTGAATTCGTACAATCCGAGGGTCATGTTGTAGGTAGTGCAGCAAGAAGCCGCTCATGTGTCTTGTGCATCCAGGAGGACCAAGTCCTTGGTGTGTTGGTGGCAGAGAGGTGAGAATTGTGCCTCCTTCCTCTGCCCTCTCCCCACAACCTCGCACAACCGAAATGTGAGCAAGCTCTCACTCATCTGCTGAGTCTTCCATGCCCATCGCCAGTTCGTCCTCCATTTCTTCATGGGCTCCTGCACCTTCCTCAACACTTTTTGCTGATACTATGCGCCCTTGTTAATCCCTCTCCCTCACCATGACTGCCGCATAGGTGCCGCTGACCATCTGGACCTCGTAGATCTTGTTATCCCTTCCGCATATGACTCCTCCTGTACTTCCTCCCCTTCCTCTTGTCCCAACACCTGACTCCGAATAATAATTACAGTGTGCTCCATCATGTAGATGACCAGAATTGTCACGCTGAGAATGACATTGCCAGTGCTAAACATCTTCGTCGACATTTCAAAACTGTGTAGCAGGGTGCATAGGTCCTTGATCTGACACCACTCCAGCAGCGTGATCTGCACCACCTCTGGATCAAGTTATCCCAGGCTATATGTCATAACGTATTGCAGCAGGGTTCGGCGGTGCTGCCACAAACGCTGCAACATGTGCAGATTCAAATTCCTGCGTGTGGGCACATCGCATTTCAGGCGTTTAACCACCAGACCTAAAGACTTCTGTAGCGACGAAAGTTGTTGAGCTGCTGTGTGCGCACGATGGAAGTGAGCACATAGCGAGCGTGCACGCTGCACAAGGCCATGTAGGCCGTGATGGTGTTTTAAAAATTGCTGGAGAATTTGGTTCAACACGTGAGCCATACAAGGCACGTGTGTCACATTGCCCTGAGGATGGCCCGCAGCCAGGTTTGCATCATTGCCGCACACGGCTATTAAGTCACCAACGGAGTCCGCTCGGTCAATTTGTACTCCGGTCGCCAGGTGACAACGTGTTCCTTTCATGAATAGTGCTGATGATGGGAGAGGAGTCGATGCCAGCGGCGCAGGTGGACGCAGGTTATGCTCACCCACTGGGCTGCATTACCTTGACAGATGCAGAATCTCTGGCTGAATGTAGCTGGTGGGTATCTCACAGATGAAATACCATCATTCAGCTACAACCAATGGGAAGACACCACACCCTTTTTTATGCCCATCCTGTCTGCAGACCACTGCCAGACATAGCTCTGCTTTTACCCCCAGTTCAGTTTTATGATTTTGTGTGCTTGTTACCTGACTACTTTTCCTGCTTGCTGTTTATGTACCTTGTTGGCCGATCCGCATTTCACCTCTGCTTGTTTTCTGATTAAGTCCTGGCCGTCCCATTCTGTTCCTGTTCCTCAATTAATGTTTTGACCCTGCCTGACTACTATTCTCTGGAACTGCAGCCTTCCACAGGTATTAATCACCTTGGGGCCTGTGCAATTCCTAATCCCTGTATAGGGGTTAAAGGGTTTCAGGGTTCTAGGGGTCCTGCTTGGTGAGTGGCTTCCCTCTAGCCTATCATTAACAGCCCATCTGAGTGTGTGGATCAAGGAAGGCGTTACACCGTGCTCTCTGCAGAAGGCCATGTGGGCCAGGATAGTGCTTTAAAAATTGCTGGACAACCAGGTTCAACACGTGAACCACACAAGGCATGTGTGTCACATTGTCACAGCGAAGGGCCGCACCCATGTTTGCATCATTGTCGCACCCGGCCTTCCCTGGCTGCTGGTTGAGTGGAGACAACCATTGATGAAACTCGGTATCCAGAGCTAACCGTCCACAACTTCTCAGCGGTGTGACTCACATTTCCCATACATTTCAAAGTAAAACTTTGACGGCCTGATGGCATTGAGCTCTGCTGCCAGCATAGTAAGGAGGTGTGTGGTAGTCCTTGTGCGCAGTTACAAGGAAGGGTGGCCTGACCACACAGGGTTTGCGCCAAGGTGGAGGACCCACATGAGGTTGAAGAGGCAGAAGCAGTGTATTAACTTCTACATACAGAAGAAGGATTGAAACAACTCGTGGGGACGGCAAGACTTGTACAGCAGACCCTTCTCCATCTCTCACCATAGTTTGCCAGTGCCCAGTCAGTGACATGTAATGACCCTGTCTATGCTTACTGGTCCAAGTATCTGTGTTGAAATGCACCCTGTCGCACACAGAGTTTCTCAAGGAAGTGGTGATGTTGTGTGCGACATGCTGGTGTAGCGCGGGCATGCCTTTCTTGGAGAAGCAGTGGTGATTGGGCATCTGGTACTGGGGCACAGCGACAGACATAAGGTCTATAAAATCCTGTGTGTCCACTAGGCGGAAAGGCAGCATTTCGGTAGCCAACAGCTTACAGAGGGATAGAGTCAACCTCTTAGCTTTGTCATGGGTCGCAGGAAGTGGCCTTTTATTTGACCACATCTGAGGGACAGAGATCTGGCTGCTGTGTGTAGACGGTGTTGAGTAGGGTGTCCCTGGAAAAATGCAGGTTTGTGAGGAAAGTGCAGGCGGAGACATGATGTTGCCTTCATCCAACGTTGGTGCTATCGATGTCTGAGAGAGCTGTACACACTCACTTGTTTCCCCTTCCAAACCAACTGACGACCTACCAAGCAAACTGCCTGTTGCGGTTACAGTGGTGGAAGTTGTGGGTGGAAAAACAGGTGTGACAGCTGTCCCCACAGTCCTAGAAGATGACGAGCGCGCGGATGCACTGGAAGGGGCAGGCGGTGGATGGTTCGCTCCGCTAGGCCGCATTGCAGCACGGTGAGATTCCCACCGGGCCATATGATATTTATTCATGTGACGATTCATGGAAGAAGTTGTCAAACTGCTGAGGTTTTGACCTCTACTAAGAGAACCATGACAAATTTTACAGATCACATAATTTGGGCGATCTTTTTCTATGTCAAAAAAGGACCAGGCTAGGCAAGGCTTAGAGGCCATGCGACCTGTTGATCCACCCCGAATAATGCTCAGAGGCAGAGTGGTGGCTGAGGATGCAGTTGTAGACGTGCTACCAGTGCTCCGACTGTGTCCAGTAAGGCGCAAGGTAACTTCGTCGTCGGTTGCATCCTCCTCCACCGCCTCTGTTGACCTCCTCGAGTGTCTGACTGTGGGTTGACAGTAGGTGGGATCTAGAACTTCATCATCAATTGTTGTGTTTGCACTCCCCTCCCCCTCAGACCGAGCCTCTTCTTGCCCTGACCGAATATTTAAGTTGTCATTCCAATCGGGTATCTGCGTCTCATCTTCATCATGTTCCTCATTGTCTATAACCACAGGTGTTGGAAAGGCAGCATTTTGGTAGCCAACAGTTTGTAGATGCTGAAAGTCAACCTCCAAGCCATGTCATGCCCTTCTAAAAGCATGTAAAACACAGCGAGGGGACTCCAACCACAGTCTCCCTCGTTTCCACTAAATGTGCCACACACACCCCACTTGACTGGCATCAGTTGACCCCCCCTTTTGAAAAAGAAAAAGATGCTTTGCATGAAGCACTCTCAAAAATATGCGTGCCTTTCCCATCCCCTGGCTGACCCAGGGGAAGAAAAGTCCTCTGAGAGCCATGACTTGTTCATCTTGGTTCTTTTAGAAACACAGCGAGGGGACTCCAACCAGAGTCTCCCTCGTTTCCACTAACTGGGCCACACACACCCCACTTGACTGGCATCGGTTGAGCCCCCTTTTGAAAAAGAAAAAGATGCTTTGCATGAAGCACTCTCAAAAATGCGCGTGCCTTTCCCGTCCCCTGGCTGACCCAGGGGAAGAAAAGTCCTCTAAAAGCCATGACTTGTTCATCTTGGTTCTTTTAGAAACACAGCGAGGGGACTCCAACCACAGTCTCCCTCGTTGCCACTAATTGGGCCACACACACCCCACTTGACTGGCATCAGTTGACCCCCCTTTTGAAAAAGAAAAAGATGCTTTGCATGAAGCACTCTCAAAAATACGCGTGCCTTTCCCATCCCCTGGCTGACCCAGGGGAAGAAAAGTCCTCAGAGCCATGACTTGCTCATCTTGGTTCTTTTAGAAACACAGCGAGGGGACTCCAACCACAGTCTCCCTCGTTTCCACTAAATGTGCCACACACACCCCACTTGACTGGCATCAGTTGACCCCCCTTTTGAAAAAGAAAAAGATGCTTTGCATGAAGCACTCTCAAAAATACGCGTGCCTTTCCCGTCCCCTGGCTGACTCAGGGGAAGAAAAGTCCTCAGAGCAATGACTTGCTCATCTTGGTTCTTTTAGAAACACAGCGAGGGGACTCCAACCACAGTCTCCCTCGTTTCCACTAATTGGGCCACACACACCCCACTTGACTGGCATCGGTTGACCCCCCTTTTGAAAAAGAAAAAGATGCTTTGCATGAAGCACTCTCAAAAATACACGTGCCTTTCCCGTCCCCTGGCTGACCCAGGGGAAGAAAAGTCCTCTGAGAGCCATGATTTGTTCATTTTGGTTCTTTTAGAAACACAGCGAGGAGACTCCAACCACAGTCTCCCTCGTTGCCACTAATTGGGCCACACACACCCCTCTTGACTGACATCAGTTGATGCCCCTTCTCAAAATGAAAAAGATACTTTGCATGAAGCACTCTCAAAAATACGCGTGCCTTTCGCCTCCCCTGGCTGACCCAGGGGAAGAAAAGTCCTCTGAGAGTCATGTCCACATTGTCAGTGGACAGACACGTGTGCTTATCTGCCAGCAGACCCCCAGCAGCACTGAAGACAGGTTCCGAGAGAACGCTGGCTGCAGGACACGACAAGATCCCCAAGGCGTACGTGGCGAGCTCAGGCAATTTATCCAGATTGGAAGCCTAAAATGAGCAGGGCTCAAGTTGCACAATAATGGAATCGATGTTTCCTTGCATATACTCATATATCTGTGTGTCCTCTTTTTCCTTGTCCAGCTCTTTTGTTTTCGCATGAGTATATGTCCTTGTCACTTTCCCATGTGTTTGTGTTGTTTGTCACCTTTTGGACACCTTTGAGGGTGTTTTCTAGGTGTTTTTATGTGTTTGTGATTGCCTGCCATTGTTTCCTATGCAGTTCGAGTTCGGTTCGTCGAACGTTCGACGAGCCGAACTCGAACGGGACCTCCGTTCGGCGAACCGACCTTGAGCCGAACCGGGACCGGTTCGCTCATCTCTACAGAGGACCTCAAATGTTCTATATGTCACAGTTGCTGTTCTGGCACGAGGTTGCAGGGGCCATGTTCCCTGGGTGGCCTACCAGGCCCTTATGTTCCCTGCCACCCCCACACAGTATCCACAGCTGATGGACAGTCCACAGACACGGTCTTGTGGATAATAGTTGCTTTAATACAGCGGGAACAAAGGAAAACAACACGGAATATACTGTATGTTTCAGTCTTTTGTGAGTAGGCCACGGCAAATACAGCTTGGAGTTGAATGCTGAAGTGCAATTAGGGTTCTGGAGCTTTTAAGAGCACGATTTGTTTCAGATTTAATTCTGGTATGCTTTTAGCAGGTTCAGAGTCTCTTGAGCTTAGAGGGTAGATATGATACAGTAATAAGATTGTACAGACCTGGAGTCCTAGGGTTGATTTCACTGCTAGTTAAGACACATGCAGTACTTGTAAGCAAATGTAGAAAGTTGCCCAGCGCGCTACGGGGACCGGACGGCTGGTGCGTGGACAATGGCATGCAAGCCACTAATATTGCAGTGGGGTGGGAGACCCTCAAACTTCCCCAATCTGCATGCAGTAGGGTCTGGTATATGCTCAGTATGCCCTACTGTCTGAAGAGATGTATATCTGGCCAGTGAGGATTCAGGATAGGAAGCCTTCAGTATATTGGCTGTAAAAATCAGTAAATGGTAAAATTCTAGGCCTCGGGCCTAGCAGGAGTCTTGTGGTGAAGACAAACTCCACATAATAATGTCTTCCCTCAGAGGAGACTCAGCCAGAACCAGAACATTCCAGTTCTTTCCAGACAGAGGCTGGAGAATAGCTCCACCTATTGAGCCACGTGACCAAGAACTGGCCAATAGGAAAACACCCAATGCACACTTCAGATTCTTACAGTTTTCACCAGTAGATGGTGTAAGAACACAGCAAATGAAAAATGCTTTACTTATAACATATAACATAATATTACATATAAGTAAATGTACTTAAAGAAACAGACACAATCTGGACCGGGCCACTACACATGCATCTTGACTATGACGTTCCACTTCCATTTGAGCACTGTTTCCATCAGACCCCGACTGGCCATAGGGCAATTCTGGCAAATGCCAGATGGGCCGGTCACTGTAGTGGGCCGCTCTATCTGTAGTCACCGCCGCTCTGCTTAGCAGTGTGCAAGCCGGGCAGCATTATCTGCCGTGTGCACACAAGCTGCAGCAGAACCAGGAGGCAGCGCGCTGTGCTGTGCCGGCCCTGCTGTGTGATAGTGTGCCCGGCATACACACACTGCTGAGGAGCACTGCAGTGTTGGTACCGGTGACCGCAGCTTCCTCCTTCCTATTTAAATGTATTTGTGTCTCTCAGACGTAAATACATTTGAACTGTGTGTGTAGTGCCATGACTGCGGCCCACCCCTGACGTGCAGCAACGTGATGAGATCAGCACCTTGCTGATGTCATCACAGTGATGTGGGAGACACAGACACATCAGGCAGCGGTAAGCGCTCCATGGAGGAGCCAAAGATTACAGGTTTAATTATGGGGATGAGTGGGGAGAAGCCGAGGGCACATAATGGGGTAACATTTGTGAAGGAACACAGCTTTGCGACAGTCAGAGGGGGAGTACTGTATTCCGAGGGAGTGGGGGGTGGGTGTGTGTGGTGATGGGGGGTGCATTGTATTGTGTGTGTGTGTGTGTGTGTGTGTGTGTGTGTGTGTTGCCGTGACTACATGTTATATGGTCGTGTTACACAATCTACAAGTGCACAAAGATATTACACATTCACCATGCAAAAAGGGGGCCTGAGTACCCCTAAATGCCAGGGCTGAATTGTAGTCCCAGTCCGGCCCTGGTTTCCATCTATTCAGCTCTTTCCGGGCCTCCAAGCAATCATGGGTGAGTCTGCTGGAAAAATGGTTGAGTTTCCCATTGACTTCCATAATACTCATTACTCGAATCGTCCAACCTGCTCTATTCGAAAACTGAGCTCTGGAGCAACTTAGTGCTTTCTCATCACTAATTATATTTTATAATGCCATAAATACATATTTAGAGGGGTTATCTAGGATCTTTAAGTTATTAGCCTATTCTTATGATATGCTACCAATATCTGATAGGTGCGCTTTAGACACCCAGCACCCCCGTCCATCAGCTGTTCCCGTTGCCAGCAGCCGGAGGGTTATAATTAATTGCAGAGTGCCTGTGACTGGTTGCAGGCAGACACTGCTACACAGGCTGGGGGCACATCTGACTGCAACCAATCACAGACGCCAGGACAGCCAGTGGGTGGGGAAAACAGGGAAAGCAGTGCATATGCGATGAGCCTAATGAACCGCACTAGAAGTGAATGTGTGGCGCCCCTGAGGGTCCAGTCACCACAGAGGTACTGCACCTCAGCCACAGGTGTGGTATCCCATTCCCGGGTAAGGAGGAGGCTATAAGTCTTTGCACACATACACAGACACACACTCTTAATATAGCTACACTCCATTAGGCCGTGGTTAGGACAAATTGCACCTTAGGGAAAGCACAGTTCCGAAGCTGATCTGGAGCGGGGGTTTAGTTAGTGGGAGCAAACTGTAGAACATTAGTGAGTCAGGAAGTGGATGCGGAGAAGAAAGGTCTTGGGGTCTGGAGCTGGAGCAGGATCAGGACAGAAGGCGTCTTAGAGCCACGGGAATTGCGTCATACACCCGTGGGCTCGCATCCACAGTCAGCATACCGGTGTGGAGGGACTTGGCCGCGACAGGGAATCAGTCCCTAGACTAGTGGAGGACTACAAGGCTCAGCTAGTAAACCGGAGGCTGAGGTTACTTCAAGTACCGAAGCCACCACCACACAAAACTTGCTGATAATGGGACTACATAGGACCAAGGAACAAGGTAGGAAAGCCATCCACAAAAGGGATCCACGGACACCGGCTCAGGGCACTGTCTGTGAAGCACAGGACAGGCAGGAGAGGCCAGTGCAGGAAGACGACCAGGGAAGGAACACAGAAGGCTGTACCGGGTTGTGCCTCCGAACTATCCGGGGACCAGCTCTGACCCATCACAGCAGGACCCAGCGCTCTGAGGGCAGTATCTGACCAGTCGTTGTAACCTGTAACTATCAACAGTGAGTAAAGAACTTGTGACTGCATTCCTGTGTTGCCCAGTTATTGTCTTCGCCTCCGGCCCTGCACTCCGCCATTATATCTTGACACCATCGACAGCCCTGGGGCCCAGCTCTACCTGTGGAGAGCTATACCAACTCAGCTGCATCACCACCGACACCAAGGGAACAGAATAGCAGCGGCGTCACTTATCTTGCCGCACACCACAAGTGGCGTCACGACATCTCCCCTTGTAAATAGCTTTTCCCCATCATCATCTCTTTAAACAACACCATCGGGGTCACGGAGCCGGGCCCGGTGACGAGTGCCCCCACGGCCCCAGTGGGCGTGTCAACTGCGCGACCTGAAAGCTGTGTGCCGCCATGGCGGATCCTCGATGAGTACAGCGCGCGCGCTCACATAACCCATCCCCTCTACCAACATTTTAAATCTCCGGATTCTGGTCTCCATAGACTTATATGGGAACCAGATTCCGGACTGGAACTGGATTTAAAGAAAAGATTCGCCGGTACCGGTTATGTGCGAGTCCGCTCATCTCTATTAGTAACTTAAGAAATGTGTCAGGATACAAACTAAGTTAAAGGAGAAACAATAGCGTGCACATTTTAATTATTTGGTGCAAAAAAATTCTGCACCATCACTGCATCTGTTGGCAGTACAACACAGCCTCAAAAAAGATAACTTTTGCACTGTGTTTTGTGCTTTTTTATGCAGATCTTTCCCCACTCATTAATATGAGTGAAATATGCAGCAAAACGCCTGTTGTAAATTTGTATCTGTAAGAAGAAAATGAGCAACGTGAGCATGAGACATCAGGATTCTCATTCACTTTGCTGACATCAGGAAACCCTTCAGGTTTGGTGACAAATCTGCGCAAAAAAAATGCAACAAATCTGCAATATGTGCACAGGTCCATAAAAGTAAGCAAAGTATAATTTACAGTGAGATAAGCTGCTTGACAGATCTGTGAAGTGGCAGTAAATACATGCACATGAATTGCAGCATCAGCACCAGCTAAAATATGACATGCCCAGACTTCTTGATTTTGATGCCCTAGGGCCACGCCTAGCAGGCAGTGGACTAGTGAGACCCCTAGTAACCATGAGTTTGCAGCCAGTTCTTGAAGTGGGTAAAAACAAAAAAATACAATAAAGTAGTTTGATCTTTAGACCCTTTCCTAGGAAATTATGCACATGTACAGTCACTTGGAAATAGATATGTAGTAAATTAATGCCTCTCACCCAATTTCCTTTGTCTATGTGATTTACCATTTAAATATACAACATGTCTGAAACTCTTCCTTAACATGTCAGAATGATAATCAGAATGTCAGATATTAATAGTGAAACATCACTGGAGTTTCTGGGCTAGCCAGCATATTTTTAGAAATAAAAATCTTCTGTTCCTGGAATTTGAACCCAGAAAGTTACATTCCTTGGAGACTTACTACTCACCCACAAGATGGTGATTTCACTTGTTTATGAGATTGAACATGCAAACACTCAGTGTCTATAGGTTATCCTGATTTGTGACTTGCGACTTGCTTCACACATCAGACATCACTGGAGTTTGTGTGCTAGCACCATCATTTAAAAAAGGCAAGTATAATCCTTCTATGCCTGGGAATGACCCCAGGCATCAAACTCCAGAGCCAACAACTTTACCACTCAGCGATAAACTGGAGACATGGCGGTTGGCTTTCTTTCTTGCCTTATGAAATTAACCATGCACATATTCAGAGTGTCTGAAAGTCTTTCTGATTCTCATTCTGATGTGTGATATCTGATATGTGACTTTGTTCACTTATCAAAGTCACTGATCAAAGTCAAACATCATTTGAATTTGGTTTGAAGGAGGTCAGTGTGAGAATCCCAATGTGTTTCATGCATAACCAAATTAAAGGCTGACATACTTGTACTGAGTACTGAGCTCAGTGGTAAGTTTCTTGACTTTAACATTCAGAACTGTGGGTTCTAGTCTCTATAGTAGACTGAGGGCTGTTCTATTTATAATTAGTATTATCCTTTCAAGCCAAAACTATGTGACATGGATGCCTAAATGTCCTGACTTTCACAAAAAAATGTTTAAAAGATCTGAAGTCCTCAGTGGTTGATACCTTTTAATGGCTAACTGAAAAGATGATAATAATAGCATGTTTTCGAGACTACTCAGGTCTCTTCTTCAGGCTCAATATTTAGTTCCATAAAGATGCGGTAGATTCTAGTATCCTCCATTATGATACAGGTAAAATATATCTTTGTACTGTGTTAGCCAGTAGAGATAAAAATTTGTTTAAAAGAACTGAAGTCCTCAGTGGTTGATACCTTTTAATGGCTAACTGAAAAGATGGTAATAATAGCAAGCTTTGAAGACTACTCAGGTCTCTTCACATATATAGTCATGGCCAAAAGTTTTGAGAATGCTACAAATATTAATTTTTACAAAGTCAACTGCTTAAGTTTTTCTAATGGCAATTTGCATATACTCCAGAATGTCATAAAGAGTGATTAGCTTAACAACAATTACTTGCAAAGTCAATATTGGCTAAGAAAATTAACTTTAACCCCCAAAACACATTTCAACATCATTGCATTCCTGCCTTAAAAGGAGCAGCTAATATTGTTTTAGTGATTGTTCCATTAACACAGGTGTGGGTGTTGATGAGGACAGGGCTGGCGATCAATTAGTCATGATTAAGTAAGAATGACACCACTGGACACTTTAAAAGGAGGCTGGTGCTTGGCATCATTGTTTCTCTTCAGTTAACCATGGTTATCTCTAAAGAAACACGTGCAGCCATCATTGCTCTGCACAAAAATGGCCTAACAGGGAAGAGTATCGCAGCTACAAAGATTGCACCTCAGTCAACAATCTATCGCATCATCAAGAACTTCAAGGAGAGAGCTTCCATTGTTGCCAAAAAGGCTCCAGGGCGCCCAAGAAGGACCAGCAAACGCCAGGACCGTATCTTAAAACTGTTTCAGCTGCGGGATCGGACTACCAGCAGTGCCAAGCTAGCTCAGCAATGGCAGCAGGCTGGTGTGAGTGTGTTACGGGGGGCTGTCTGATAATAACCTAAAGCAGTATCAGACAGTCAGGGTCCACCGTGCAAAGACTCTGCTGCAGACTATGTCAGAGTGCAATACCTCTGTTAACTCACAGAAGGATATAATAAGTAAGTAAAGCAATTCCTCCCTTACTTGGAGGGTGTGTGGAATGATCTCTGTTAATAATCACAGAGACAAAGGCAATGTGTGCGAAATGGCACCTACCTAGGTCCGCTCTTCTAGTGGTGCAAAAGAGACGAACAGCAGCGTAAGCCGCCCAAAGCTCCTACCTGCGTTCGCTCCACTAGTGTGCGAGGACACGAACCACTAGATATGGCACCTGCCTAGGTCCGCTCTTCTAGTGGTGCAAAAGAGACGAACAGCAGCATAAACCGCACAAAGCTCCTACCTCTGTTCACTCCCCTAGTGTGCGAGGATACGAACAACTGCCAGACGCAGTATAAGAAACGTTACCCTAGCGGCAACGTCCACCTACGAGTCGAACCACAATGCCCAGCCAGACCATGTGCCTCAGGCACCTGCCTATGTCTGCTCCCCTAAGAGGTAAGGATACGGACAGCAGCCGAAGCTGTAAGGTATAACAACGCTACCCTGCCGGTAGCGCTCACCTAGCATAGACAGAGGAATGCCTAGAGGAACGCGCACAGAGCGTTTACTCTTATGCATGAACCAAGAGGACTGAGCGCCATGCGGCGTGTGTCAGGGTCTTATATAGACTCTGTGCCTCATCCAAGATGGAGGACACCAGAGCCAATCCGCTGCCAGAACGACAGGAGTGACGTCATGCTGGCCTATCACTGAGCAAGGCATCACAAGCACATGACCAGCGACCAATCGGCATAGAAGGTGTCAGAGACATGTGACCTCGTGTCAGCGATGATGTCACCCGCACATGTGCAATGGCTCCAAGATAGGACTAAAGGCCCTGTCACACACAGAGATAAATCTTTGGCAGATCTGTGGTTGCAGTGAAATCATGGACATATTGTTCCATTTGTACACAGCCACAAATCTGGCACTGATTGTCCACAATTTCACTGCAACCACAGATCTGCCGCAGATTTATCTCTGTGTGTGGCAGGGCCTTTAGTCTCCAGCGCTCGCACATGTGCAGTAGCAAGAAATCTGGACTTAGTCTCCAGCGCTCGCACATGTGCAGTAGCAAGAAATCTGGACATAGTCTCCAGTGCTCGCAGCAACCGTAACAGTACCTCCCCCTCAAGGGCCCCCCTCCCGGCGACGCAGGTAATCGGCAACTAAGTCGGGAGCATGGACAGCCTCCTCAGGCTCCCAAGAGCGATGTTCCGGGCCGTAACCCTCGCAATCTATCAAGAAGAACCTGCGCCCTCTAACCATCTTAGAACCAACTATGGCTCGTACCTCATAGCTAGAGCGAAAGGAATCAGAGGCAGGAGAGTGCACTTCACGAGCGTGAGGTAAAATAGCCGGCTTTAGCAGTGAGACATGGCATTTGTCATGAATCCTAAGATGGACGGGTAACTTCAATTGGTAGACTACAGGATTTACCTGTCGAAGAACCTCATAAGGACCCAGGAAGCGAGGAGCAAATTTGACAGAGCTCACTCTAAGTCTCACGTGTTTTGCAGAGAGCCACACAAAGTCCCCTGGAGAAAAGACAGGAGCCGCGCGACGAAACCGATCGGACACCGTCTTCATACGGTCCTTAGCTGCTTGGATCGACTCTTGAGTCCGATCCCAAACCTCTCTGGCATTAGTTGCCCAGTCGGCCACAAGAGGAGGAGGTGCAGCAGCGGGAAACGGTACCGGTACCCTAGGGTGTTGCCCATTATTGAGTACGAACGGTGTCTGCCCAGTGGCCTCAGCCAGCGAATTGTTAAGGGCAAATTCTGCCCAGGGTAGGAGGGAGGACCAGTTATCGTGGTTCTCAGCAACAAAGTGTCGAAGGTATATAATCATAGATTGATTGGTACGCTCAACCAAACCATTGGTCTCCGGATGGTATGCCGAAGAGAGATTCAACTCAATTTGCAGAAGGCTACAAAGATCTCGCCAGAAACGGGAAGTAAATTGAGGACCTCTATCACAAATGATACGATCTGGCATCCCGTGAAGCCTAAAGACATGCTTGAGGAATAGTTTGGCTAGTACCCTGGAAGATGGGATTCTCGATAACGGTACGAGATGAACCATCCGGGAGAAATGGTCCGTAATGACCCACACAAATCTATGTCCCTGTGAACATGGAAGATCACCCACAAAGTCCATGCCTACCACCTCCCATGGTCTATCTGGCACTGGTAAAGGATGCAAGAGCCCAGCCGGTCTCTGCCGTAATGGACGGTTGCGAGCACACGAGTAGCAGGAACCGACATATCTCTTGACGTGGCTGGCTAAGTGTGGCCACCAATACCACCTCTCCAGTAACTCTCGTGTCCGCCTAATACCAAAATGCCCACCCACCTTTGAGGTGTGGGCCCATGACAGTATATCATTCTGTTGATCAGGCGGAACAAAGGTCTTGCCCAGTGGGATTTGGTCTAACGTCACAGGGGAGAGCGTATGAAAAACCCTGGAGGGAAGGATAAGACGAGCTTCGTCAATCTCTTCCTGGGTAGAAAGCATAGAGCGAGACAGGGCGTATGCCTTGTTATTCTTACTCCCAGACAGATAGTTGATGGAGAAGTGAAAGCGGGAGAAAAACAAGGACCAGCGGGCTTGGCGAGGATTCAGACGCTGAGCGGTTTGTAAGTACGTCAGATTCTTATGGTCTGTATAGACCTGGAAAGGATGTTTCGCTCCTTCCAGCAAGTAACGCCACTCCTCCAAGGCTAATCTCAAGGCGAGCAGTTCCCTATCCCCAATGGTATAGTTTCTCTCTGCCGGTGAAAAGGTTTTCGCAAAGAAGAAACACGGTCTTTTTCTACCTGCACCGTTCTTTTGATACAAGACCGCACCAGCACCCACTGAAGAGGCATCAACCTCTAAGAGGAAGGGCTTACTCTCATCGGGTCTTTGAAGAACGGGAGCAGTTGAAAAGTGTCTTTTTACTGCCTCAAAAGCCTGAGATGTCTCAGTAGACCAGGCTTTGGGATTAGCAGCTTTCTTAGTCAAGGCCACCAAAGGGGCCACCAAAGTAGAAAAATGGGCTATGAACTGCCTGTAATAATTTATGAATCCTAAGAAGCGTTGCACCGCCTTCAAGGAATGAGGTTCGGACCATTGCAGGACAGCAGAGAACTTCGCAGGATCCATAGCCAGGCCCTCTTGTGAGATAATGTAACCCAAAAAAGGCAATGAGGACTGCTCGAATACACATTTCTCGAGTTTAGCAAACAATGAGTGCTCCCTTAAACGGGAAAGGACACGAACGTCATCCTGATGATGAGTCTCCAGATCAGGAGAAAAAATCAGGATGTCGTCCAGATACACCACTACTGAGGATAACAGTAAATCCCTGAACACATCGTTTACGAAGTCCTGAAATACTGCGGGTGCATTACATAACCCAAAAGTCATGACTAGGTATTCATAGTGACCATCTCGGGTGTTAAAAGCGGTCTTCCATTCGTCACCCTTTTGAATTCGTACCAAGTTATACGCACCCCGCAGATCCAACTTCGTAAAAACTTGAGCTCCTCTCAGTCTGTCAAAGAGCTCCGAAATTAAAGGTAATGGGTATTTGTTCTTTATTGTGATTGCGTTGAGACCCCTGTAATCTATGCAGGGACGCAAATCACCCTCTTTCTTCCGAACAAAGAAAAACCCAGCTCCTGCGGGAGAGACAGACTTACGAATGAACCCCTTCTCTAAACTCTCTCTTATATAGGTCGACATGGCCTCCGACTCAGGTATCGATAGGGGGTAAACCCTGCCTTTAGGTGGAACCGAACCTGGGATAAGGTCTATGGCACAGTCATACGGCCTATGGGGTGGAAGAACCTCAGCACCCTGTTTGGAGAACACGTCAGCGAAATCCAGATAGGGTGTAGGTATGAGAGAGAGATCAGTAGATGCAACCGCAATGACCTTAGGTGGTAAGGGAAGACATCGGGACTGACATTTCGAACCCCAACTAATAATGCTGTCAAACTCCCAGTCAATGTGAGGAGCATGAGTCCGAAGCCATGGGAGACCCAGAAGGACGTCGTCTATACCCTCAAGCAAAACAAGAAAATAAATCTCCTCTATGTGACCCTGAGACAGGGAAAGGCGCAAGGGAACTGTCCTCAATGTAATGGAGTCAGACAACATAGTTCCATTAACAACACGGACAGGAATAGGCGCCTCTAACATGATAGAGGGAATATTGTGTCCCTTTACAAATCCTGAGGACACAAAAGTCCCGTCAGCTCCGGAATCCACAAAAGCCATAATAGGCCATGTATTCTCAGATAACGAGAGCTGACCTGGGATACAACACTTAGAGGGTGCAGAAGACGTCTCTAGTAACCCCCCTCTAATGGTTACTAGGCCAGGGAGTTTCCCTGACGACTAGGACACTTGTTGGCATAGTGCCCAGCCTGACGACATACGTAACATATAGGAGGACCAGACTTGCGTAAACTGGAAGACGTATGACCTAACTCCATAGGAGTGGGAGATGTTTCAGATGCTGAGGAAGATGGTAGTGGACCCTCAACAACTGGAATAGCCCGATGCTTAGGGCGTGAGGAAGAGACCTCGAGTCTACGTTCCTTATGGCGTACATCGATCCTCGTTGCTACTGTGATCAAGTCCTCCAGAGAAGCAGGGACCTCACGAGTAGCAAGAGCATCCTTGACATAGCCTGCCAACCCTCTCCAGAAGATAGGAATCAACACCTTCTCTGGCCAATCTAGTTCTGCCACCAGAGTTCTAAAAGCAATGGCATAAGAACTAGTGGATACCGAACCCTGAGATAGATCTAACAGTCTCAGGGCCGCATCATGGGTAACCTGCGGACCCGTGAATACCGCCTTAAGAACATCAAGAAAGTCTTGATGTCTCAGAGTAACCACATCAGAGCGCTCCCATAGGGGAGTCGCCCATTCTAAGGCTTTGTCCTGAAGTAAGGAGATGATAAAGCCTACTCTGGACCTCTCCGTAGAGAAGCGAGAAGAGTTGACTTCTAGGTGTATCTGACACTGACTAATGAAACCACGACATGATCTGGCATCGCCACAATATCTGTTTGGCAGAGCAAGTCGAGGATCATGTGCAGATGTCACCATGGTCTGAGGTTTATCCTCTATACTCTTGAGCCGTGACTCAAGTACTTGTATGTAACGGTGTAACTGCTGATATTCTGCCATAACTGCCAGACCCTTGGCTCAGTCCTAATGTTACGGGGGGCTGTCTGATAATAACCTAAAGGAGTATCAGACAGTCAGGGTCCACCGTGCAAAGACTCTGCTGCAGACTATGGCAGAGTGCAATACCTCTGTTAACTCACAGAAGGATATAATAAGTAAGTAAAGCAATTCCTCCCTTACTTGGAGGGTGTGTGGAATGATCTCTGTTAATAATCACAGAGACAAAGGCAATGTGGGCAAAATGGCACCTACCTAGGTCCGCTCTTCTAGTGGTGCAAAAGAGACGAACAGCAGCGTAAGCCGCACAAAGCTCCTACCTGCGTTCGCTCCACTAGTGTGCGAGGACACGAACCACTAGATATGGCACCTGCCTAGGTCCGCTCTTCTAGTGGTGCAAAAGAGACGAACAGCAGCGTAAGCCGCACAAAGCTCCTACCTCTGTTCGCTCCCCTAGTGTGCGAGGATACGAACAACTGCCAGACGCATTATAAGGAACGTTACCCTAGCGGCAACGTCCACCTACGAGTCGAACCACAAGGCCCAGCCAGACCATGTGCCTCAGGCACCTGCCTATGTCCGCTCCCCTAAGAGGTAAGGATACGGACAGCAGCCGAAGCTGTAAGGTATAACAACGCTACCCTGCCGGTAGCGCTCACCTAGCATAGACAGAGGAATGCCTAGAGGAACGCGCACAGAGCGTCTACTCTTATGCATGAACCAAGAGGACTGAGCGCCATGCGGCGTGTGTCAGAGTCTTATATAGACTCTGTGCCTCATCCAAGATGGAGGACACCAGAGCCAATCCGCTGCCAGAACGACAGGAGTGACGTCATGCTGGCCTATCACTGAGCAAGGAATCACAAGCACATGACCAGCGACCAATCGGCATAGAAGGTGTCAGAGACATGTGACCTCGTGTCAGCGATGATGTCACCCGCACATGTGCAATGGCTCCAAGATAGGACTAAAGGCCCTGTCACACACAGAGATAAATCTTTGGCAGATCTGTGGTTGCAGTGAAATCATGGACATATTGTTCCATTTGTACACAGCCACAAATCTGGCACTGATTGTCCACAATTTCACTGCAACCACAGATCTGCCGCAGATTTATCTCTGTGTGTGGCAGGGCCTTTAGTCTCTGGCGCTCGCACATGTGCAGTAGCAAGAAATCTGGACTTAGTCTCCAGCGCTCGCACATGTGCAGTAGCAAGAAATCTGGACTTAGTCTCCAGCGCTCGCACATGTGCAGTAGCAAGAAATCTGGACATAGTCTCCAGTGCTCGCAGCAACCGTAACAGTACCTCCCCCTCAAGGGCCCCCCTCCCGGCGATGCAGGTAATCGGCAACTAAGTCGGGAGCATGGACAGCCTCCTCAGGCTCCCAAGAGCGATGTTCCGGGCCGTAACCCTCCCAATCTATCAAGAAGAACCTGCGCCCTCTAACCATCTTAGAACCAACTATGGCTTGTACCTCATAGCTAGAGCGAGAGGAATCAGAGGCAGGAGAGTGCACTTCACGAGCGTGAGGTAAAATAGCCGGCTTTAGCAGTGAGACATGGAATTTGTCATGAATCCTAAGATGGACGGGTAACTTCAATTGGTAGACTACAGGATTTACCTGTCGAAGAACCTCATAAGGACCCAGGAAGCAAGGAGCAAATTTGACAGAGCTCACTCTAAGTCTCAAGTGTTTTGCAGAGAGCCACACAAAGTCCCCTGGAGAAAAGACAGGAGCCGCGCGACGAAACCGATCGGACACCGTCTTCATACGGTCCTTAGCTGCTTGGATCGACTCTTGAGTCCGATCCCAAACCTCTCTGGCATTAGTTGCCCAGTCGGCCACAAGAGGAGGAGGTGCAGCAGCGGGAAACGGTACCGGTACCCTAGGGTGTTGCCCATTATTGAGTACGAACGGTATCTGCCCAGTGGCCTCAGCCAGCGAATTGTTAAGGGCAAATTCTGCCCAGGGTAGGAGGGAGGACCAGTTATCGTGGTTCTCAGCAACAAAGTGTCGAAGGTATATAATCATAGATTGATTGGTACGCTCAACCAAACCATTGGTCTCCGGATGGTATGCCGAAGAGAGATTCAACTCAATTTGCAGAAGGCTACAAAGATCTCGCCAGAAACGGGAAGTAAATTGAGGGCCTCTATCACAAATGATACGATCTGGCATCCCGTGAAGCCTAAAGACATGCTTGAGGAATAGTTTGGCTAGTACCCTGGAAGATGGGATTCTCGATAACGGTACGAGATGAACCATCCGGGAGAAATGGTCCGTAATGACCCACACAAATCTATGTCCCTGTGAACATGGAAGATCACCCACAAAGTCCATGCCTACCACCTCCCATGGTCTATCTGGCACTGGTAAAGGATGCAAGAGCCCAGCCGGTCTCTGCCGTAATGGACGGTTGCGAGCACACGAGTAGCAGGAACCGACATATCTCTTGACGTGGCTGGCTAAGTGTGGCCACCAATACCACCTCTCCAGTAACTCTCGTGTCCGCCTAATACCAAAATGCCCACCCACCTTTGAGGTGTGGGCCCATGACAGTATATCATTCTGTTGATCAGGCGGAACAAAGGTCTTGCCCGGTGGGATTTGGTCTAACGTCACAGGGGAGAGCGTATGAAAAACCCTGGAGGGAAGGATAAGACGAGGTTCGTCAATCTCTTTGTCACGAACAGGCGGGGAAGTCCCTCAGAAATCCGCAGCTGTTCACTGATTTGTTACACGCGACTACTCTCTAGCGCCCCCCCTTGTCTGCAGGCCACTTTTGGTACTGCAGGACAATGCATAAGATGAGGCTGCTGAGCTGAGAATGCCAAATATTGGAGGTCTCACAGCAAGGGTAAATGTATATCTCTGATTCCTGCTGGTGGAATATTTATATACCTCGGTACCCTTAATGATGGCACTCCAATAATTCTATGCAATAACAATTACGCTGCCACCACCCAGACTTTCTACAGGTAGCTGGGAACCCGTTTCAGATAGCATAAGGCCCTTCGGGGTTTTGGATTCGTATATAAAGCATAAGGAAAGAAACTCTTAAATTTTTATATATTTAATCCGAAAATAGGCAGTGTTTAAAGAATATACAAGAATTTACAAAAGGGAACAATACACATTACGGCATAACAGTTACATTAAAATAAAAGGTATAAACGTGAAACTTACTAAACTCGTGCCATAGAAGTGACGTCCAAGCTTATGGAGGGAGGGTCTCCAAGAGAAGAAGATGTTAGAATCGGCCAGCATCACCCTTCATGATGCCCTCCTCGTGCTGACTGAGCCCCCCCAGACAGGAACTGTCTCTTATGCTCTTACTAGCCCCCCTTGCCTGTGACATCATTTTACAGTCACTTGTGGGCTGTGCTCTGATGTTCACAGAGTTCCATAATTCTAGGGTTTTCCATATCTTTGCTCCTGGGTCACACAGGTGAAAGATATTAGCGTCATATTTAATATCTCGATTTTACAGTTACATTGATACCAAACACAACGCCTCTAGTACAATTTTACTGGCCAATACTAATTGGTCGTGATTCTGACGATCTCCCCGTCGGGTGAGACGGTGCGCTGGGTTCCGCACGACGCAGGGATTCTGGCAATGTGTTTTTCATCTTTCTAGCATTAAAGTTGCACTTCAAAACCTGCTTTGGGAGTTTTCCCGCCAATATTACAAAGAATTGTCTTTCTCTGCAGCTTTTGGCTTTAGTTCTACCATCACCCAAAGTCATAAATACCTTAAGCTTCCAGGCCAATCAGATAATCGCTATGACGACCTGTGGCTGGTGAAGAAGAGGGGGATGAAGACCCTTCAACAGTTCTACATGACACCTCCCCCTTTTTGAGGTAGCATGGGAGATTGATTTGCCAATCGTCTCCTAAGCCTACCTCACTGGCATCCCCCTGCCGGGACAGCCCATCAGCGTTGCCATGCTCAACACCCTTCCTGTGTTGAATGGTAAAGTCATACTGCTGTAGTGCCAAGCTCCACCGCAGTAGCTTACCATTGTCGCCGGCCACCCGATGTAGCCAGCTGAGAGGGTTGTGGTCTGTCACTATGGTGAAGTTGCGTCCATATAGGTAGGGCTGCAGTTTCCGCAGGGCCCACACTATAGAGAGGCACTCCTTCTCCACAGTGGCGTAGGCCACTTCCCGGGATAAGAGCTTGCGGCTGAGAAACATCACCGGATGCTCTTCTCCCTTCCCATTTACCTGGCTGAGTACTGCACCAAGGCCAAACGCACTGGCATCTGTCTGAACTATGAACCGTCGGGTGAAGTCCGGAGCTTGTAGGATTGGGGAACTGGCGAGGGCAGCTTTTAGTGCCCTGAAGGACCGTTCACAGTCATCTGTCCAGGTGACTACTTGCGGTAGCTTCTTTTTGGTGAGGTCCGTCAACGGCTTAGCAAGAGCACTATAGTTAGGAACGAACTTCCTATAGTACCCCGCCGTACCCAAGAAGGACATCACCTGCTTCTTTGACTTGGGGGTAGGCCAGGAGGTGATGGCATCAACCTTCCCTGGCTCTGGTTTCAGGGTCCCGCCACCCACTCTGTGTCCAAGGTACTGTACCTCCGTCATGCCGATCTGACACTTCCCTGGCTTTATAGTCAGACCATCGCTTTGGATCCGCCTGAGCACCTGCTCCAGGTGCCCCAGGTGTTCCTCCCAAGTGGGACTAAAGATGGCAATGTCATCCAGGTAAGCTACTGCAAACCCTCCTAGTCCCTCGAGCAGCTGGTCGACCAATCGCTGGAAAGTGGCAGGAGCATTTCTCATGCCAAAGGGCATGACGAGGGATTCATACAGCCCGAATGGGGTGATGAAGGCGGATCTTTCCTGTGCTTCCTTGGACATAGGAATCTGCCAGTACCCTCGACTCAGGTCCATGATGGTCAGGTACTGGGCCCCGGCTAAGCAATCCAGTAACTCGTCGATGCGTGGCATTGGGTGCGCATCGGGTGCTGTGATTGCATTTAGCCTCCTGTAGTCCACACAAAACCGGGTTGTCCGGTCCTTTTTTGGAACCAAGACTACAGGCGAGGCCCATGCACTTTTGGACCTCTGGATCACTCCCAGGACTAGCATTTCATCGATCTCCCTTTTTATGTCCTTTTGTACCTCTAGGGAGACACGGTATGGGGGTTGACGAACTGGGGAATGACTCCCTGTGTCCACCTGGTGGGTGGCTAGGGATGTCTTCCCTGGGACATTCGTGAAGGTCATCAGGTAGGGCCGGAATACCTCCCGCAGCTGGGACTTTTGGTCCAAGGATAGCTGTGGGTTGAATGCCGCCTCCTCGATAGACCCTCCATCCCGGGCTGAGGCGAGCAAGTCCACCAAGACTTCACTTTCGCCTTCCTCGGGAAGACTACACACAGGAAGAGCAAAGGCTTCCCTGTCATGATGAGCTTTCATCATGTTGACATGGAAGACCTTTTGCCTCTTCCTGGCATGGTCGATGGTGACCACATAGTTTACGTCATTGAGGCGCTGATGCACCAGGTATGGACCCTCCCAGGCCGCCTGAAGCTTGTTCTGGGTCATTGGGACTAGGACCCACACCTTCTGACCCACTTCGTACACCCGCTCTCGAGCGTGTTGGTCGTACCATCGCTTCTGGCTGGCCTGGGCTTGCGCCATATTCTCATGCACCATCTGCGTCATTGACTGCATTTTGTCACGGAGCCGAATGACATACTCCACAACGGACACTTCTGGGGAATTCAGTTCCTCTTCCCAGGATTCCCTTACCAGACCAAGAGGCCCCCGGACTCGTCTGCCATACAGGAGCTCGAAGGGGGAAAACCCCGTTGAGGCCTGTGGTACCTCTCTGTAGGCAAACAGCAGGTGTGAGAGATACCGCTCCCAGTCGCGTCCATGTGACTCAACCAGCATCTTAAGCATCTGCTTAAGTGTACCATTAAATCGCTCACACAAACCATTGGTCTGTGGGTGATAAGCGCTTGATATCAGATGCCGCACCTGCATTTTCTTACAGAGAGCCTCCATTAGACGAGACATGAACTGAGTCCCCTGGTCGGTAAGCATCTCCCTGGGAAATCCTACTCGGGAGAATATGGTCAAGAGGGCGTCTGCCATCTTATCGGCTCTAACTGAGGACAGAGCCACTGCCTCCGGATACCGGGTAGCATAGTCTACCACAGTAAGGACGAACCGTTTTCCAGAGCTGCTGGGGACGGCCAGAGGCCCGACAATGTCCACAGCGACCCTCTGGAAAGGCTCCTCTATCACCGGCAAAGAGATCAGGGGAGCTTTGGGAGCAGGCCCTGACTTTCCCACTCTTTGACATGTGATACAGGAGCGGCAGTAGTTGGCAACATCTGTCCCCATTTTGGGCCAATAGAAGTGGTGAGACAACCGGGCCTTGGTTTTGCTAACCCCCAAGTGTCCGGCGAGTGGGATCTCATGGGCAATCCGCAGCAACTCACTCCTAAAGCGGTGAGGCACCACCAGCTGTTTTTCCTTCAGCCACTCTTGTTGGGGGTTACAGGGAATTGTCTCCCGGTACAACTTTCCCTGGTCCCAGAATACCCTCTCCTTATCGGTGTCGGAGGAGGGCTTCTCTGCGAGGTCCCTTAACGTCTCTAGACTGGCATCAGTTCGTAGAGCCACCTGAAACTCTTGGCTAGAGGCAGCCAAAAGTGACGTTAAGGTTCCAACCTCACCGGGACCCTCTGGGACCTGCTCTGGGTCCATCACCAGTTCCGTTATCCCTCTGGGTGAAGAGGTGTCAGAAGGCAGGGTTTCATTTGCGTTCTGGGCACTCTGACTGCGGGTGACAGCACCGATGAAGGCTGTCTCCCCGGGGAATAACCACTCTTCCCCATCAGCCTGACAGGTACTACTGGCTGTGTCACTGTCCGCTGTGACACTGCTCAGTTGCATTTGACCACTGTCCTCGTGGTTCTCATGTCTTCCTCCATCTCTGTCGGTACAGACACTTGCTACCTTGGGGTCGTCCTCAGCCACGTCACCCTGCCGCGTGGCATGGCTGAGTTCCCCTGTACAAATCTCCACTTTATTACCATGCACAACATTTGTAATTACGTTCTGGGTATCCGCATTCGGGTCGCATGACTTATCAACAACATTGGCATCACATGATTTAACAACATTTGCATCACATGACTGATCAACAACATTTGTATCACCTGACTTTTTGGATTCGGGAGGATCATCAGGGAGAAATTGTGCAACTAATCGCCCCAGATCAGTCCCCAATAAAACATTGGTTGGTAGATGTTCATCCACCCCCACTTCCCTCCACCCTCTCCCAGCACCCCAGTCGAGGGGAATAAGGGCCATTGGGAAGGATTGGTGGACACCCCCCGCCAAGGCGACAGTCAGGAGTTTTCCCGGGATAAAGTTTTCAGGGGGTACCAGTTCAGGGCGGACCAGTGTTCTGTCGGCCCCAGTGTCCTTGAGCCCCACAGTGGGGGTTCCGCCTACGGTGACGGGGTGTAGGTTTTCGCAGGCCCTACCACCCGCCTTCCTTGCCAACAGGACAGTTCCAGTAGGCCCTTGGGCCTTGGATGTGGGGTTCCTCTTCTGCCTCTCTGGGCAACCAGAGCTGAGGTGTCCAGGCTGGTTGCAGGAAAAACACCTGCGAGTGTCAGAGGTGGGCCGGGCACTGGTGGATGAAACAGGACCTACGGGAGGTCGGCTGGTAGGGGCAGGGGTGGTTGTAGTTGTCATCTTACCCCCTTTCCAGCTAGTGGTGGACGGCTTCCGCACCTCCGATGCACGGTTGGCCACATAGGCGTCGGCAATCTGGGCTGCTTTTGAGGCCTCCTTGGGCTCTCGGTCCATAACAAACTGTCGAACCTCCACAGGACAGACGTGTAGGAGTTGGTCCTTCACCATGAGGTCCTTTAACTCCTCAAAGGTTGTAACGGACAGTCCTTGGATCCACTGGTCAAAGGTGCGCTGGAGCCCACCCTCCAAATCGCTGTAGCTGTCATGAGGTCCGAGCTGGAGGGTCCGGAATTTTTTTCGGTACACCTCCGGAGTCAGCTGATACTTCCGTACTAGGGCCTGCTTTATGGCCCCATAGTCTCCACTCTGCTCTTGAGGGAGACTGGCAAACGCGTCCAGGGCCTTGCCTCGCAGCCCTGGGGTTAAGTATTGTGCCCATTGTGTTGAGGGCAACTGGTACTGCAAGCAAGTCTTTTCAAATCCCCTCAGAAAGGTGTCCAAATTCCCGTCCTTTTCCATCACAGGAAAGTGCTCCGGTCGGGGCTTAAAGCTGCTGGCATTATTGGACTCACCGTTTAGTGAGGAAGATGTCTGCTGCCGGGCTTTGAGGATATTCAATTCATGGTCTCTCTGGGCTTGGCGCTCTCGCTCGGCTCTCTCAGCCTCTCGCTCGGCCTGAGCCTGGCGCTCGGCTCTCTCAGCCTCTCGCTCGGCTCTCTCAGCCTCTCGCTCGGCTCTCTCAGCCTATCGATATTGCTGAATGAGGTTTAGCCGTCCCTGCCGGTCATCTGCAGCGAATTGTTGTAGAGCCATCTTCAGGAAAGAGTCCATGTTGCCCCGGTCACTGCTCTGGCTTGCAGTTGATGGTGGGGACTCTGCAGAAGCACTATCCTGGGCTTGGCTTGCCTCCTCTTCTCCAGCACTGGGGGAATGAACGTGCTCTGCGTCCCATTGTAAAAGTTCTTTAATGAGGTCCTGCCTCGTTTTGCCATGGCCATCAATCAACTTGGATCTGCAGAGTGCAGCAAGAACTTCCTTCTTCTGCTGATTGTACCAGGCTTCTGACAAAGCCTCCATAATTGCCAAATAAAAGATAGGATAGAAAACAAGAGAGAAGGGAGGGGGTAACTGCTACACGTACAGTATTGTTCCAGGTATATTTAAACACTGAGTTCAATCCTCAAAACTTTTGCAAGTTTTTAGTGACAGGGATGATTGCTCAAACCAGATCACTAATGCTTTATATATCCCACCGCTGCCACCAATTTGTCACGAACAGGCGGGGAAGTCCCTCAGAAATCCGCAGCTGTTCACTGATTTGTTACACGCGACTACTCTCTAGCGCCCCCCCTTGTCTGCAGGCCACTTTTGGTACTGCAGGACAATGCATAAGATGAGGCTGCTGAGCTGAGAATGCCAAATATTGGAGGTCTCACAGCAAGGGTAAATGTATATCTCTGATTCCTGCTGGTGGAATATTTATATACCTCGGTACCCTTAATGATGGCACTCCAATAATTCTATGCAATAACAATTACGCTGCCACCACACAGACTTTCTACAGGTAGCTGGGAACCCGTTTCAGATAGCATAAGGCCCTTCGGGGTTTTGGATTCGTATATAAAGCATAAGGAAAGAAACTCTTAAATTTTTATATATTTAATCCGAAAATAGGCAGTGTTTAAAGAATATACAAGAATTTACAAAAGGGAACAATACACATTACGGCATAACAGTTACATTAAAATAAAAGGTATAAACGTGAAACTTACTAAACTCGTGCCATAGAAGTGACGTCCAAGCTTATGGAGGGAGGGTCTCCAAGAGAAGAAGATGTTAGAATCGGCCAGCATCACCCTTCATGATGCCCTCCTCGTGCTGACTGAGCCCCCCAGACAGGAACTGTCTCTTATGCTCTTACTAGCCCCCCTTGCCTGTGACATCATTTTACAGTCACTTGTGGGCTGTGCTCTGATGTTCACAGAGTTCCATAATTCTAGGGTTTTCCATATCTTTGCTCCTGGGTCACACAGGTGAAAGATATTAGCGTCATATTTAATATCTCGATTTTACAGTTACATTGATACCAAACACAACGCCTCTAGTACAATTTTACTGGCCAATACTAATTGGTCGTGATTCTGACGATCTCCCCGTCGGGTGAGACGGTGCGCTGGGTTCCGCACGACGCAGGGATTCTGGCAATGTGTTTTTCATCTTTCTAGCATTAAAGTTGCACTTCAAAACCTGCTTTGGGAGTTTTCCCGCCAATATTACAAAGAATTGTCTTTCTCTGCAGCTTTTGGCTTTAGTTCTACCATCACCCAAAGTCATAAATACCTTAAGCTTCCAGGCCAATCAGATAATCGCCATGACGACCTGTGGCTGGTGAAGAAGAGGGGGATGAAGACCCTTCAACAGTTCTACATGACACTCTTCCTGGGTAGAAAGCATAGAGCGAGACAGGGCGTCTGCCTTGTTATTCTTACTCCCAGACAGATAGTTGATGGAGAAGTGAAAGCGGGAGAAAAACAAGGACCAGCGGGCTTGGCGAGGATTCAGACGCTGAGCGGTTTGTAAGTACGTCAGATTCTTATGGTCTGTATAGACCTGGAAAGGATGTTTCGCTCCTTCCAGCAAGTGACGCCACTCCTCCAAGGCTAATCTCAAGGCGAGCAGTTCCCTATCCCCAATGGTATAGTTTCTCTCTGCCGGTGAAAAGGTTTTCGCAAAGAAGAAACACGGCCTTTTTCTACCTGCACCGTTCTTTTGATACAAGACCGCACCAGCACCCACCGAAGAGGCACCAACCTCTAAGAGGAAGGGCTTACTCTCATCGGGTCTTTGAAGAACGGGAGCAGTTGAAAAGTGTCTTCTTACCGCCTCAAAAGCCTGAGATGTCTCAGTAGACCAGGCTTTGGGATTAGCACCTTTCTTAGTCAAGGCCACCAAAGGGGCCACCAAAGTAGAAAAATGGGGTATGAACTGCCTGTAATAATTTATGAATCCTAAGAAGCGTTGCACCGCCTTCAAGGAATGAGGTTCGGACCATTGCAGGACAGCAGAGAGCTTCGCAGGATCCATAGCCAGGCCCTCTTGTGAGATAATGTAACCCAAAAAAGGCAATGAGGACTGCTCGAATACACATTTCTCGAGTTTAGCAAACAATGAGTGCTCCCTTAAACGGGAAAGGACACGAACGACATCCTGACGATGAGTCTCCAGATCAGGAGAAAAAATCAGGATGTCGTCCAGATACACCACTACTGAGGATAACAGTAAATCCCTGAACACATCGTTTACGAAGTCCTGAAATACTGCGGGTGCATTACATAACCCAAAAGGCATGACGAGGTATTCATAGTGACCATCTCGGGTGTTAAAAGCGGTCTTCCATTCGTCACCCTTTCGAATTCGTACCAAGTTATACGCACCCCGCAGATCCAACTTCGTAAAAACTTGAGCTCCTCTCAGTCTGTCAAAGAGCTCCGAAATTAAAGGTAATGGGTATTTGTTCTTTATTGTGATTGCGTTGAGACCCCTGTAATCTATGCAGGGACGCAAATCACCCTCTTTCTTCCGAACAAAGAAAAACCCAGCTCCTGCGGGAGAGACAGACTTACGAATGAACCCCTTCTCTAAACTCTCTCTTATATAGGTCGACATGGCCTCCGACTCAGGTATGGACAGGGGGTAAACCCTGCCTTTAGGTGGAACCGAACCTGGGATAAGGTCTATGGCACAGTCATACGGCCTATGGGGTGGAAGAACCTCAGCACCCTGTTTGGAGAACACGTCAGCGAAATCCAGATAGGGTGTAGGTATGGGAGAGAGATCAGTAGATGCAACCAAAATGACCTTAGGTGGTAAGGGAAGACATCGGGACTGACATTTCGAACCCCAACTAATAATGCTGTCAGACTCCCAGTCAATGTGAGGAGCATGAGTCCGAAGCCATGGGAGACCCAGAAGGACGTCGTCTATACCCTCAAGCAAAACAAGAAAAGAAATCTCCTCTATGTGACCCTGAGACAGGGAAAGGCGCAAGGGAACTGTCCTCAATGTAATGGAGTCAGACAACATAGTTCCATTAACAACACGGACAGGAATAGGCGCCTCTAACATGATAGAGGGAATATTGTGTCCCTTTACAAATCCTGAGGACACAAAAGTCCCGTCAGCTCCGGAATCCACAAAAGCCATAATAGGCCATGTATTCTCAGATAACGAGAGCTGACCTGGGATACAACACTTAGAGGGTGCAGAAGACGTCTATAGTAACCCCCCTATAATGGTTACTAGGCCAGGGAGTTTCCCTGACGACTAGGACACTTGTTGGCATAGTGCCCAGCCTGACGACATACGTAACATATAGGAGGACCAGACTTGCGTAATCTGGAAGGCGTATGACCTAACTCCATAGGAGTGGGAGATGTTTCAGATGCTGAGGAAGATGGTAGTGGACCCTCAACAACTGGAATAGCCCGATGCTTAGGGCGTGAGGAAGAGACCTCGAGTCTACGTTGCTTATGGCGTACATCGATCCTCGTTGCTACTGTGATCAAGTCCTCCAGAGAAGCAGGGACCTCACGAGTAGCAAGAGCATCCTTGACATAGCCTGCCAACCCTCTCCAGAAGATAGGAATCAACACCTTCTCTGGCCAATCTAGTTCTGCCACCAGAGTTCTAAAAGCAATGGCATAAGAACTAGTGGATACCGAACCCTGAGATAGATCTAACAGTCTCAGGGCCGCATCATGGGTAACCTGCGGACCCATGAATACCGCCTTAAGAGCATCAAGAAAGTCTTGATGTCTCAGAGTAACCACATCAGAGCGCTCCCATAGCGGAGTCGCCCATTCTAAGGCTTTGTCCTGAAGTAAGGAAATGATAAAGCCTACTCTGGACCTCTCCGTAGAGAAGCGAGAAGAGTTGACCTCTAGGTGTATCTGACACTGACTAATGAAACCACGACATGATCTGGCATCGCCAGAATATCTGTTTGGCAGAGCAAGTCGAGGATCATGTGCAGATGTCACCATGGTCTGAGGTTTATCCTCTATACTCTTGAGCCGTGACTCAAGTACTTGTATGTAATGGTGTAACTGCTGATATTCTGCCATAACTGCCAGACCCTTGGCTCAGTCCTAATGTTACGGGGGGCTGTCTGATAATAACCTAAAGGAGTATCAAACAGTCAGGGTCCACCGTGCAAAGACTCTGCTGCAGACTATGGCAGAGTGCAATACCTCTGTTAACTCACAGAAGGATATAATAAGTAAGTAAAGCAATTCCTCCCTTACTTGGAGGGTGTGTGGAATGATCTCTGTTAATAATCACAGAGACAAAGGCAATGTGTGCAAAATGGCACCTGCCTAGGTCCGCTCTTCTAGTGGTGCAAAAGAGACGAACAGCAGCGTAAGCCGCACAAAGCTCCTAACTGTGTTCGCTCCCCTAGTGTGCGAGGATACGAACAACTGCCAGACGCATTATAAGGAACGTTACCCTAGCGGCAACGTCCACCTACGAGTCGAACCACAAGGCCCAGCCAGACCATGTGCCTCAGGCACCTGCCTATGTCCGCTCCCCTAAGAGGTAAGGATACGGACAGCAGCCGAAGCTGTAAGGTATAACAACGCTACCCTGCCGGTAGCGCTCACCTAGCATAGACAGAGGAATGCCTAGAGGAACGCGCACAGAGCGTCTACTCTTACGCATGAACCAAGAGGACTGAGCGCCATGCGGCGTGTGTCAGGGTCTTATATAGACTCTGTGCCTCATCCAAGATGGAGGACACCAGAGCCAATCCACTGCCAGAACGACAGGAGTGACATCATGCTGGCCTATCACTGAGCAAGGCATCACAAGCACATGACCAGCGACCAATCGGCATAGAAGGTGTCAGAGACATGTGACCTCGTGTCAGCGATGATGTCACCCGCACATGTGCAATGGCTCCAAGATAGGACTTAGTCTCTGGCGCTCGCACATGTGCAGTAGCAAGAAATCTGGACTTAGTCTCCAGCGCTCGCACATGTGCAGTAGCAAGAAATCTGGACATAGTCTCCAGTGCTCGCAGCAACCGTAACAGAGTGCTTCTGCACGCACTGTGAGGTGGAGACTCTTTGAGCAAGGCCTGGTTTCAAGGAGGGCAGCAAAGAAGCCACTTCTCTCCAGAAAAAACATCAGGGATCGACTGATATTCTGCAAAAGGTACAGGGAGTGGACTGCTGAGGACTGGGGTAAAGTCATTTTCTCAGATGAATCCCCTTTTCGATTGGTTGGGACATCTGGAAAACAGCTTATTAGGAGAAGAAGAGGTGAGCGCTACCACCAGTCTTGTCTCATGCCAACTGTTAAGCATCCTGAAACGATTCATGTGTGGGGTTGCTTCTCAGCCAAGGGAATCGGCTCACTCACAATCTTGCCTAAAAACACAGCCATGAATAAAGAATGGTACCAGAATGTCATCCAAGAGCAACTTCTCCAAACTGTCCAAGAGCAGTTTGGCGCCCAACAATGCCTTTTCCATCATGATGGAGCACCTTGCCATAAAGCAAAGGTGATCACTAAATGGCTCATGGAACAAAACATAGAGATTTTGGGTCCATGGCCTGGAAACTCCACAGATCTTAATCCCATTGAGAACTTGTGGGCAATCATCAAGAGACGAGTGGACAAACAAAAACCAACAAATTCTGTCAAAATGCAAGCATTGCTTATGCAAGAATGGACAGCTATCAGTCAGGATTTTATCCAGAAGTTGATTGAGAGCATGCCAGGGAGAATTGCAGAGGTCCTGAAGAAGAAGGGTCAACACTGCAAATATTGACTTGCTGCATTAACTCATTCTAACTGTCAATATAACCTTTTGGTACTCATAATATGATTGCAATTATATTTCTGTATGTGATGTAAACATCAGACAAACACAATTAAAAACCAGGGGGCAACAGATCATGTGAAAATATAATTTTGGTGTCATTCTCCAAACTTTTGGCCATGACTGTAGAGCCGTTGGTTCTAGTCCCTGTAGTAGACTGAGGTCTTTTCTTTTTATAATTTGTATTATCCATTCAAGCCAAAACTATCTGACACAGATGCCTTACCATTAAGATGTAGGTTCATTATTGGATTTGATATTTAAGTAGTAATATACTGTATCATACGAAAACAATGTCAGATGTCACTTGTCAGATATCAGTTATCAATGGTAAGATGTCTATTGTTAATGGTCAGTTGTCACTAGTCAGATGTCAATTGTCACTTGTCAGTTGTCACTGGTCAGATGTCAATTGTCAGTTGTTACTTGTCAGATGTCACTTGTCAGATATCAGGTGTCACTTGTCAGATATCAGATGTCACTTATCAGTTGTCACTGGTCAGATGTCAATTGTCAGATATCAGTTGTCAGATATCAATTATCCCTTGTCAGTTGTGACTGTTCAGATGTCAATTGTCACTTGTCAGTTGTCACTGGTCAGATGTCAATTATCACTTGTCAGTTGTCACTGGTCAGATTTCAATTGTCAGATATCAGTTGTCAGATGTCAGGTATCAATTATCGCTTGTCAGTTGTCACTGGTCAGATGTCAATTGTCAGATATCAGTTGTCAGATATAAATTATCACTTTTCAGTTGTCACTGGTCAGATGTCAAAATGTCACTTGTCAGATATCACTTGTCAAATGTCAGCTGTCAGTGCCAGTTATCAGATGTCAGCTCTCAGGAGTCAGACATAGTTGAGTCAGTGATCAGTTGTCAGAGACAGTTGACAGGGTATTTCTGATGCTTGACACTGATATATGATCATGTCCTAAAATGGACACTTTACAGACGTAACAAAACATTTCCTTGAGTTGGTTAATCAACCTATTGATAAAGAAATTGAACTGTCCAAAACGGACATTCAAACCAGTTTTTGGAGTGACCACTGGAGAAACCAAGATAGCTGAATCTGTCATCCTTTTAAATGAATGTTCTGGTAATGACTACATCGACTAAACTTTACATTTCTTCAAAGAAATATCAATGAGTAAATTGTAAACCCCACAAATTCATGTTTATATGAATGATAAGCTTCCATCTATCTTTAACCTACGCTTTCAAATAATAAAATGGGATAGGTTGAAGGTGATCAATGCTATCCCAGCATTCATAGATCTCCCTGGGGATTTAGTAGTATTCAATTCATGTGTATTATAGGCGTATGTAAGCTATATAGCTTTTCATTATCAAAAAAAACATTTATTTGCTAAAACCAGAACACTCATTTAAATACCACTATACCCAGCATTTTCGTTATGTCATCTCTTCTTTGCTGTGATCATCATAGTAGCCTCAGAAGATCAAACCAATGCACATGGTCTGTAGTTTATATAAGCTGCACTGAATTAGGGAACACATAGTAACAATTATACAAATGTCTGGTGCTATTTTAGCTTCTGGAATCCCCTAGCTTTGTGTTTATTTCTAGTTTTGTTTTATAATGTTTTCTTTAGAACAGAACGCTAGAACAGAGGGCACATAAAGTGAACATGACAATTATGGTTTGGAACTAAGACCAAAAATGTTCAATGTCAGCACCACCATATTCACACATAGTTTAGAACTTATCCAATATTACAGAAGAATCCTTGATATGAGTTTATTTTTATCAGTTTTAGGAAATTATCCTACGACCTACAGAAAAGTCATATTGCACATAATTTTCACTTACATTCCTTGGCTCACAGAGGCAATGAGACTCATTAAGGCTACTTTCACACATCCGGTTTGAGCACTGCGGCTCAATCCGGCTGTGAAAACTATGCAACGGATGCGGCGAAAACACCGCATCCTTTGCATAAGTTTTTACATGCGGCCCGTCCGTTTTTTCCCGGTTGCGGCATGCTACTGAGCATGCGCAGTGGAAAAAACCGCATGCGGCGTCCGAAAGCGTTTTTTTCCGCATCGCGCCGCATCCGGCCTCCATAGGTATGCATTGAAAAATGCGCCGCAGCGGCCGGATGCGGCGCGATGCGGTGTTTTTTGCCGGAGCAAAAAACGTTGCAGGGAACGTTCGATCCGGCCACGGCATCGGCTAAATCTGCCGCATGCGGCAAAAACCGGACCGAACGCAAGCCCCTGCTGCACAATACGGCACTAATGTAAGTCTATGCAAAAAAAATGCAACCGGCGTTACAAAAGCCGGTTGCGGTTTTTCTGCAGAACGCCGTATTGTGCCGCAGAGCAAAAATCCAGATGTGTGAAAGTAGCCTTAGAGACCAGAAAATCAGCTTTAAGAATCATAGCTGAAAACCATTAGAGGTACATTAAAAATGGTATTCATCTTGAAGACATCTCTGAGGGTTTCTCACACATCTAGTATTGAACCGACTGACAGCAGAAAACAGTGAGCTCCTCCTAGTGGTGGTTATGGGCAGCCGTTCTTTATAGTATTAAAGTGAAACTGGAAAAAAATTTTTTTACGTAACTTTCTAATTCCAAGAAAGATAAATCATGACAGAGATTTTAAAAAGTAATAGCTCTCATCTTGCCAAATCAGATCTCATACTTTGCACAAGTGTGGCGCCCCAGGACCTGGTCGCCACAACAGCATTGCCCTCCCAAAGGGTTAATGCTGTGCCTGGGGGTAATGGGGAGGTCCATTGGCCAGCAAGTTTAACATCCAACGCAGTTCTCCCTCCGGCCAGCAGGGGGAGCTCTGAACCTGGGATTCCAGGGAGCATTCCTTAAGTCTGACCTGAGGGAGGAAGTAGTGTTCAGTCTGTAGAGAGAAGTGATAGTGAGCAGACGCAGAGTGTGCTGTCCTGTGGATCTGGGGCCTAGAGCTAGAGTAGCTTGGCCCAGGGAAGCAGGAGTAGCAGAGAGGCAGCGGAGAGACTCAGACATCGGAGTCTGTGGCCAGCAGGGCTTAAAATACTCCCTGGTAGCCGAATCCGAAGGGCAGGAGAGCTGCAAGCACCTGGCCCATAAACATCCCGAGGGTACAGCTGCAGCATCAGGGCCCGGTGTGGACTCCAGCAGAGAAGCACCAGAGAGGGCCTGCGCAGCCTGCTACAGAGGGAAAGGGACGTACCATCGGTCCCAGCAGCAAAGAGGGCCATTGCTGGATTCAGAGAAGCAGGGTCCTATCATAACAAAGAAAAGCACAGGAGTAGGCCTCATACTCACCTGGCCAGAAAGATCACCCCAAGTACTTCCAGGCCGACCGGATCCCCATCACCACCTGTAACGGTCTCCCAGGACTGGACTGTTCCCAAGGTAAAAGAGGAAAAGGTAAAGAGACTGTTGTTTGTGCCTGGTTCTTTCATTGCCTGTCGGCCCTGCACCGTGTTAGCCACACAACCCCATAGACTTTCACGAGCACTAACAGTGTCCCCAGGGCTCCGCTCCACCTGTGGGGAGCAGTACCACCATTGCTGCTATATCATCACCCCGGAGGCCTCACACAGCAGCGGCGGCTTAATAGCCGCAGACCCGGGTGGCGTCACGAACACAAACTTTATCCATCGAGCCACATATTCTACTGACACCCACCAGGGCCACGGAGCTTGGCCCAGCCACCACTGACTACCACCGGACTAGTCCGGCCCGGCACCGGGTGTCCCATAGCCCTGGGGTGGGCGAGTCACAAGCGCCAATACCACGAAACACCTTGTTAACAAATTGGGATTCTGGTTTGGCTTATATCTTAAATCAAATACAATGCTGTGGAGGAAACAGCACAATAAAAGAAAAATGAAAGAAAGAGCAAGGCACATAACAAGCATAAAAGTAAAAACAGCTGCCGCAAGATCCACAAGCCCTAAGGCTAGAGATAACAGATCGGAACTTGGAGACGCATCTCTTGACCTGCACTGCTATGGATAAACTGAAGGTCCAACCCGTGAAGTGGAGGAAAAGGTGATATATTAACAAGTTTCGGAGTGAAACGCCACTCCTTCTTCAGAATAGGCACCGGATTACAGAATATAGACAGTGGTATGGTTTAAACAGACCAGGTATAGTGAAAAAAGCTCCAAAGGAACACATGATGTAAGAGTCGGAGTTCAAAAGGCTACTGGTGGACCAACTGCCATACTCATAAATAAAGCAAAACTTTTACTAAGAAAAGGGGAATTGAATGTGTGAAACAGTATGATAGAACAATAAACCAAGAAAAAGGTGGGAAAAAAAAAGAAAAGGAGAACGAGAGAGAGAAGAAATAAAAAAAAAGGGGGGAGAAACAGATGAGGGAGGGAGAAGGACGAGAAAGAAGGTTTTGGACCCACGGGAGTGTTATCAACTATTGATAAAGCAGCACCCAGACCACTATACCATAATGTCTAGTACTGTGCTATCTGCGAGAGTACAGAGGCACAGAGTGAAGCAATATTCAAAATCAAGTGGTGAAGAAAAAGTTAAAAGGATAGAATGGGTTAACAAAAAATGAAATGTAAAAAAAATAGTTTTTGATGGCAACAAAAATTAATAAATATGATTTAAAAATAATTATTTTCAAAGGTATTTCTATGTATGCATCAGAAAGTAAATATGTGTAAAAATTGGAATTTATATATATGTGAGAAGAATTAATAATGTGAGAAAAAAAAAAAATAAATGAGTGTGATTAATGTGTTATTCATAGAGACAAATGGAGCAAATAAGATGTGAAGATCAATATAAATATACTTTGTGTAATAGAAATACCTTATAAACATGAGTGAAAAGGAAAGATTACGATGTGTAGAAGAGATGTGAACTGAATGTGCGAGTATGTACATTCAGCTGAGTGAGGATACATAGATAGTGTCCCACTGTGTTTTACTCTAAACTCACAAATTGTCATAGCGGCATCAGACGCTATTCAGACTAGAGCAGACCTGGGCAAGGGGCGGCCCGCGGGCCACATCCGGCCCGCCTACTCTCTGTGACCAGCCCGCCTGGTTCAGGGCGTCCTTGCTGGCCGATCAGTGATGAGGGCAATCTGACCTATTATCCGGAGCTCCAGGCTCCGGGAGGCCCGTGGTCAGATTGCCCTCAGCACATGCGTGCCGGGCAGGGAACAGAGGACAGATCCTGCAGTGCCGCACAGTGTAGGCAGCGGAACGCAGGAATCTGTCCTCTGTTCCCTGCCCGGCACCTTGCTCTGTGACACACACGCGCGCCCTGATGTCGTCAGTACGGCGCGCGTGTGTGTCATTTCAAAAGTTCCCGCCCGGCAGGAGAAGAAGCTGCAGCAGCCGGGGCCGGTACAGAGAGAAGCAGCGGCACAGCCAGGGCCCGTACAAGGGAAGAAGCAGCTGAGCGGGGGGCCTGTACGGAGGTGCCTGAGGAGGGAGAGGTGAGTGGTGATTAGTAACCTGAGGGGACAATGGGGGGAGTGGGGGGTAACTGGTGACTAGTATTTGGAGTGTAGTGATTTAGAATATGGGAATGTAGTTTTACAGGTGTAGTATATAGGGATCTAGTGATGTATATGATGATGTAGGGATGTATATTACAGGCGCAGTATATAAGAGTATACTGATGTATATTACAGGTATAGTATATAGAAGTGTAGTGATGTATATTACAGGCGTAGTATATAGAGGTGTAGTGATGTATATTGCAGGTGTATATAGGGATGTAGTGATGTATATTACAGGTGTAGTATATAGAGGTGTAGTGATGTATATTACAGGCGTATATAGGGATGTAGTGATGTATATTACATTTGTAGTATATAGAAGTGTAGTGATGTATATTACAGGTGTAGTATATAGGGGTCTAGTGATGTATATGGGAATGTAGTGATGTATATTACAGGTGCAGTATATAGGAGTGTAGTGATGTAGTATATGGGGATTGTTTGTGTATATATATATATATATATATATTTTATATATATATATATTGTGTGTGTGTGTGTGTGTGTGTGTATACCTATGTATATGTATATATATATGTATATTTGTGTGTGCATGTATGTATGTGTGTATATATAATGTGTGTGTGTGTGTATTTATACTATATGTAGCTTTGTCGCCATAGAAGGGGGGGCCAGATACAATTTCTTGCACAGGGGCCCCAACCTGTCAATGTCCACCCCTGCTGTTGAGAGCAGACATGGAGCTCCCGGCATTGGCTCCTTGTGGAGCTCTAACATACCTAGAGCGGGTCTGGTACCTAGAATCAGCGCAGACAAAAGCCCGTAACTGCGAATGGTACTGGAGTTACATCGGGTACCACACGCTCCCTCCCCGCCCCCTGCAGCGGCGTGCTGCCATTACACAACCTGATTGCGTTTCTCCGGTACCTGTTTGCATACATGTGACAGGTACCGGAGAAAACACGAGTCTGTGAAATAAAAAGATTTTCCATATTTACCTGCTTTCTTCGGCTCTGCTGCCTCCTGCTCCTGACCCCCACTCATTCATCAATTATTCACCGCACACAGGACCTGGAAGCCGGAGCATCGCGGTGACAGCGCTGGGCACAGCACCGTTGAGGACATCACTGCAGGGACAGGTGAGTATTCTGCAAGCACAGTGACTTCCAGGAGGTCATCGGAGTTTCCAATGAACTCTGATGACCCCCTTGCGACACCCACGCTACAGCTTCATGGGTTCATCAGAGTTCATTGGGAATTGTGACGAGTCCGCGAGGTGCTCCGGCTTCCAGCTTCTCAACACACACACACACACACACACACACACTTGTATACTCACCCAGCAATGCGGTCCCCAGCGCTGTCCCTGCTTCCAGCTGCTCACTGCAGTGAATATTCAGTGAGTATAATTACCGGCGATAAGGAGCGGGAGGCACCAGAGCCAGAGACAGCAGCGCTGGAGAGAGGTAAATATAGAAAATCTTTTTATTAAAAAGACCCGTGTTTTCTCTGGTACGTGTCACACTGATGTCACACAGATCACATCAGTGTGCGATCCGTGTGGCACCCGTACTTCCGGAGAAAAAATGGACATGTCTGCGTGTGTGCGTGCAGGGCCACGGGGGGTCACACAGTCCGTAACTTACTGTTTGTTTATGAAGGGATAATATACATAATATATACAGTATTGGGTAAAACTGAGTTAATTATATTAATCCGGCCCTCTAAAACCATCCCAATTTCTCATGCGGCCCCATGGGAAAATTAATTGCCCACCCCTGGACTAGAGAATCTAAGGCCACATGCGCATGTTGTGTCTTTTTTTGCGTTTCCGCAGCGTTTTAAGCTGCAGCGTCACATTGTCAAAATGCATGCGTTCTGCTTCCCCAGCAAAATCTATGAGAATCATGCAAAATCCTTGCGCACGTTGCTTTTTTGAACATAGCGTTTTGACAGTCAAAAATTTGACAAAATCTCTTTGTTTAAAAATGCAGCATGTCACTTCTTTTGAGTGTTTTGGCAGCATTCTACACCCATTGAAATCAATGAGTTGTTGAAAAACGCTACCAAAATGCTAAGCAGTGCGTTTGCACTACATTTTTGTTGCGATCCGCATGTTTATTTGACATAACAAACACAGGTCTTTCGGTCTCTCTCTCTCTGTCGGTCGGTCTCTCCCTCCTACCCCCTCTCTCATACTCACCGATCCCCGATCACCGGCGCAGCGCTGCACGGCGTTCACACTGTAGCGGCTTCTCCTCTTTTGAAAATGCCGCTCATTATTCCATCTCGTATTCCCTGCTTCCGCCGCCCACCAGCGCCTATGATTGGTTGCAAACTAAAGAATGTATGTCTGGAACACCAATGGTGTGAACATGGTGCAAGACTCAAAAACATAACTATACAATAGGATAAAGAGCCCCCACGCTGAGTGACATCTGTCTCACTGCAACCAATCACAGCCGCCCGTGGACATGTCTATATCGTGCAGTAAAATAAATAAATAATTTTAAAAAATCAACATTCGGTCTCCCCCGCTAATGATACCCAGCCAAGATAAAGCCACATAGCTGTTGGCTGGTATTCTCAGGATGAGGAGCACCCTGTTATGGGGAGCCCCCATCCTAAAAATATCAGCCAGCATCTGCCCGGAATAGCCGCATCCATTAGATAAGACAATTCCGGGACTCTACCTGGCTCTTCCCGAATTGCCCTGGTGCAATCGGGGAAATAAGGAGTTAATGACAGCCCATAGCTGCCACTAAGTCCTAGCATAGTGATGGCAGGCGTCACTGAGGCACCCCCCATCACTAAACTGTAGAGAAAGTAAATAAACACAAATCCTTTATTTGAAATAAAAGAAAAAAAAACCCTCTCTCACCACTTTATTAACCCCTCAAAAGCACCTCCAGGTCCAACATAATCCACACAAGGTCCCACGATGCTTTCAGCTCTGCTACATCGGAAGCTGACAGCGAGCGGCCATAGAGAAGGACCACTAGCTGTGAGCTCCACGCAGCAACTGAAATGAGTCACGCGATCAGCTGTGCTGTCACTGAGGTTACCCGCAGCCACCACTTTCAGGTGGTGGACTGCAGCTGTGGTCGCGGGTAACCTGATCGCGTGGCTCACTTCAGTCACTCAGGGGATTTGCGGTGACAGGTGAGTCCTTCACATGTGACCGCAAATCAGGCTGTGACACAGAGAGAGAGAGACGTGCGATGTTAGTGAACTCGGGTAAAGCTCTGACGTCATTGCTGCGGACTCCTGTGTCCTGGAACTGACCTCGGAGGTTCATCTGAGTTCATGACAGCACACAGAGATAGAGCCGTGGGATGACAATGAAGTCGGGTGAAGTTCATCCAAGTTCATTCTCATTGCCTGGCTCTGTCTGTGTCTGCTGTCAGCGGGTATCTAGCAGAGCTGAATTGCTGGGGGACCGCACTGACAAAAATTGCATCCAAAACGCATGTAAAATGCATGCAAAATGCATCCAAATTACATACGTTTTGGATGCATTTTTTTTGTCAAAACGCAGTGTCAAGTCTGCCAGAGAGTGCGCTTTTTCTCCACTGGTCAGGACGCAGTGTGTGCACATGCCCTTACACTCCTCATTATACTTTCTCCAGTGCTTCTGAGTTGCACAGGCAGGCTCGGGTGTCGACCAGCTTTGTGCTCATTAGTGATTGGACAAGCAAGAGTTAATTTCTACTAGCCTGCTGGTTTCCTTTTGGATCATATGTTGCAGGAGACCTAGCACGGTATTCCCCACTTTTTTTTAAGATGGAGGAATTTATCTTCCTATGCCATCTATAGCTTTCTGCTACACTGGTCCGTGTGCTGTTTTCCAGTCTGATGATTTAATATGTGTTGCTTGGTGTGCTGTGGATTACCTCCTCTTCTGTTTACTTTCTCCCTGCTTTAAGCTGGGTTCACACATAGCGACAGCGACAACGACGTCGCTGTTACGTCACCATTTTCTGTGACGCAACAGCGACCTTGTAAGTCGCTGTTATGATCGCTGCTTAGCTGTCAAACACAGCAGACGCAGCAGCGATCATAACGACATGCGTCGCTGTGCTACATGTGCAGAGAGCAGGGAGCCGTGCACACTGCTTAGCGCTGGCTCCCTGCACTCCTAGCTACAGTACACATCGGGTTAATTACCTGATGTATACTGCAGCTACATGTACAGAGAGCAGGGAGCCAGCACTGGCAGCGAGAGCAGCGGACGCTGGTAACGAAGGTAAATATCGGGTAACCAGGGAAAGGTCTTCCCTTGGTTACCCGATGTTTACCCTGGTTACAGCTTACTGCAGCTGCCAGATACCGGCTCCTGCTCCCTGTTTGCTTCATTTCGTCACAGCGGGAGAGCGTCGAACAAAAAATGAAGCTGGACATTCAGCAACGAGCGGCGACCTCACAGCAGGGTCCAGCTCGTTGCTGGATGTCACACACAGCAACAGTGACGGGACGTCGCTGCTACGTCACAGAAAATGGTGACGTAGCAGCAACGTCATTGTTGTCGTCGCTGTGTGTGACACCACCTTTAGTTTTCCTCCTTTTCACTTGTTGTCTGATTACCCTGTGTAAGCTGCTATGAGATAGTTTTTTGGTTTCCTCTGTTTGTGTGCCGCCCTCGTGCCAGCAGCCAGTGCTGCTTGGTTCCGGATCTACGGTACAGCTCGAAGGGTTCTCCGGACCTGGGGGTCACGCGGACACTCCGAATAAAGGGGGACGTATTTATATGGGATAAGTTGTAAAATGTCTGTGATGCCACCCACGATGTGTGGTGAGATGCAGCACCACCGCTGCCATTGCGGGACTCCCGGGGACGTTGGGCTGGCAGCTGGATGTTAACCCCTCCGTGGGTAGGGATGGATGTCCAGGGGCCCAGTGGCTCTATGCTGAGGATGGTGATTGCAGGGGCCGGCGCACCCGGCCAGGCCGGGGATGTTACTCACAATCGAATAAAGCACACAAGTCCTGTGGTAAACCAAAGTGATGGTGGCCGGCTGTCGCAGACGGGTATATCTGATCCCACACCCAGGCTGGTAGTCAAAGTCTCTCTCCTCTGCACTCAGTGTGTTGTAGGTAGGACTTCCCGGTTTGAAACACAGGAGTCCGCTCCCGGTCCTTTGGTTGGGAGCCGTGTCCGTCTGACGCTGACCCTTAGGATCTACGGGCCCTGGCCCTATCCCTCTCTGTGGGTGATTGTCTACTTTTCGGGACTTAGGTTGGGACAGGACCTAAAATCCTGCCCTCAATTGGTTAATTAGCTAGGCCATCGGTGCCGGTCCTGGCTTCAGGGTCCAAGTACCCCCTCTGTGCACACGGTTTCCGGGTCGATTCTCCGGTGTCGGTACCGGTGGGCTCCATCCCTGTCCCGATCCACCTGGGATCTCCGGCAGCCATCTTCCCATCTCCTGCTGACTCTGGCTACTGTCTGCCACCTAGCCAAGGTGTCAGGGCTCCGACCCTGGCACCTTTCAGCTTGCAGTTCAGGCCTTGACTGAGTGAGCTTGCCTCCTCCACTCCACTCTGAACTTGACTCTAGACTTATCTGACTGTTTTTCCCGCCCCGGATTCTCCAGACCCCTAAGTGAGCGTTCCCTTACCGCCTGGTCCCGCCCACTGGTGTGCCTGTCCTTCCCTGAGGGGGGTGACAAGGGTTTCAGATCGGCTGATTTAACCCTTAGTGGCATGGGTGTTGTGCGGGGGCCTATGTGTGCATCTTCCTGGTTTTCCAGGGCGCTACCTTTGTCTACACAGTTGGTTTTTACATGCTCCTGTCCTGCCCCCCCCCCTTGGGGTAGGGAGGGAGTACTAGATTACTAGATCAGATCAGGACTGGTCAGGAGCAGGGGTAGGATTCTAACAATCCGTTTTCTTGACAGATTGACGGATCCATCGCAGATTGTGGCAAAACTGATGCAACGGATCCGTTTTTCGACAGATGAGACTAACTGGGGGCTAAATAATAATTGGAGCATGCTCAGTTATAAAAAACGGAATCCGTCGCCGGATTCCATCATTTGACAGATTACGATGGATTCTGCGCCTGTAGGCATCCATTGTACCAAACGTCTGGCGCCGATGGATCGCTGTCCAATTTTGCGCCGTAGACAAAAAACGTTACACTGAACATCATCTCAGTCGGCCGGACAAACAATTGTTGAACGACGGATGAAATGTGAGGCCATCCGTCGCAATCCGTCACTAATACAAGTCGGTGAGAAAAAAACGGATCCAGCGTTATCAGTCGCTGGATCTGTTTTTTTCAAAATTCGATGGATTGTGACTGATGGCAAAAAACTGCTGTGTGAATGGGGCCTAAAGCAGGCTTTACACGCTACGATATATCTTACGATATGTCGTCGGGGTCACGTAAGTGACGCACATCTGGCATCGTATGACATATCGTAGCGTGTGACAGCTACGAGCGAGTGTGAACGGGCAAAAATACTCACCTTATCGGTGCTCGTTGACACGTCGCTCATTTTCTAAATATCGAACATCCTTCTGCGCGCCGGTTGTTCATTGTTCCCGAGGCAGCACACATCGCTCCATGTGACACCCCGGGAATGATGAACTGCAGCTTACCTGCGGCCGCCGAGAATGCGGAAGGAAGGAGGTGGGCGGGATGTTATGTCCCGCTCATCTCTGCCCCTCCGTGTTTATTGGCCGGCGGCTGTGTGACGTCGCTGTGACGCCGAACGTCCCTCCCCCTTCAGGAAGAGGATGGTCGCCGAGCACATCGAGGTCGTTCGGGAAGTAAGTGCGTGTGACAGGGGGTTACTGGCTTTGTGCGCCACGGGCAACTAATTGCCCCTGCCACACAAACGATGGGGTCGGGTGCGATCGCTCATGCGATCGCACGAGATATCGACGCGTATTAAGCAGCCTTAAGGCTAGGTTCACATTTCCGTCAATTTGTATCAGTCACAATCCGCGGCTCTGGTAAACAACGGAATCCGTTTGGCGGATTCTGTTGTTCCCATATACTTGTATGAGCGGCGGATTGTGACTGATGACGCTGCGTTGCATCCTCCGCCTGACTGATCAGTCATGGAACGACTGACCGTGGGGCGGCAGGAACGCAGCATGTAGCATTTTTTGAGCAGCGGAATCCTTTTGATTCCGCTGCACATGCTCTCTCTCGGCGGCCAAATGATCAGCTGATCACCCGCCAGCCACCTTCTGTGAGCGATCAGCTGATCATCCGGCGGCCGGCTAATGAGAGCGATTAGCTGATCGCTCTCATTAGCTGGCCGCCGGGAGATCATCTCTTCGCTCTCAAAAGCCGGCGGCTGGCTATTGTGAACAATCAGCTGATCGCTCTCTCACATTTTACAACGAAATCCGACAATGAATTCTATTCTTGTCATCCGTTGTACAACGCATCACTCACAAGCGTCAAGCAACGCATGTGACTGATGCAAAACAATGGAAATATGAACCTAGCCTAAAGCGGGCTTTAAACACTACGATATCGGTCCCGATATCGCTAGTGTGGGTACCCGCCCCCATCTGTGGCAAATCGCTGCCCATGCCGCACAACATCATCCAGACCCGTCACACATACTTACCTGCCTTTCTAAGGGGGCGGTCTGTGCGGCGTCACAGCGACGTCACTGAGCGGCCGCCCAATAGCAGCGGAGGGGCGGAGCTGAGTGGGACGTAACATGCTGCCCACCTCCTTCCTTCCGCATAGCGGCCGGGAGGCAGGTAAGGAGAGCTTCCTCGTTCCTGCGGTGTCACACGGAGCGATGTGTGCTGCCGCAGGAACGAGGAACAACCTCGTTACTGCTGCAGTAACGATTTTTGAGAATGGACCCCCATGTCACCGATGAGCGATTTTTTACGTTTTTGCAACGATGCAAAATCGCTCATCGGTGTCACATGCAACGGCATCGCTAATGCGGCTGGATGTGCGTCACCAATTCCGTGACCCCAACGAGTTCGCATTAGCGATGTCGTAGCGTGTAAAGCCCCCTTTAGTCATATGGCAACACTCTTCCTCACTGAAGAGGAAATTGCATATTTCATTTCACAGAGGAGCATGCATGTCTCCTCATACTGGAATGCCAGACCTCTCCATTCTACACAAGGAGAAAACTTACCCCTTACATTATACTTTTTGAGGCATTATGTGTTTGCCACTATTTTTTGGGAATGACTATAGGTACGTATCAGGGGCACTAGGCAGTAAAGCAGCATGGTATTAAAGGAAAAAAATGAAAAATGTTTCCACTCAATGACGATGTCACATGTTTGTCACTGGATTTAATTTCTATGCATTTAGCTTTAGACTGTTTTGATTAGTGTTCCTTATAATTATTATATGCTTTGTAACACTGGTTTTAAAATTAAGAGTAAAATCCATCCAGGTAAAGCGTACGACTGATCCAGGTATCAATTCCTAGCATGTCAAATTTGCCTGTGAGATGTGTGGTGGGTGAAGGGTGTGTGGCGCCCCTGACCTGGTCAGGCACCACTGAGTACTGCACCCATGCTGGGGACAGTACAATACAGGTAATCCAGAAGGCTGACCGTGGTGTGGAACACAGGCGCATAGTGATCAGGTCTCACACATGTACCCATGAGAGGACCCCTGGGGATCCCAGGAGGGGGGAAAAGCCTTGACCTTCACTGGAATAGTGGAGGGGGCCAAAAGCCTCCATCTCCTCTCAAGGGGTGTGGTAAGAGAATCTGGTTGCTAGGTGGCGTAGGCAAGAACAGGAGAGGAGGAGCAGTGAGTCAGTTAGAGCAGAGAACTCCAGAGGGCTCAGTGAGGAGCAGACCTGTGGGGCTGTTGCTGTCTAACAGCGCCCGCGCAGTGGCTACTGACGGGGGAGAACGGTCAACTAGGAGTGCTACCTGAAAGCCAGCTTCAGCTAGAGAGAAAGCACGGAGTGGGAAGTAAGGAGACTGCTAGAGAGCACCAGGCCCAACCGGGCGGCAGATCCCGAAGCGAAGATAGATCCAGCTTTCTTCTGCTAAACCTGCCGGTGTGGGGCTCTCAAAGCCCACACCACAACACCACAAAAGCCGCAGCCACGTAACCGCAGTGAGGGCCCATAGGTCACAGGAGGCAAGCAGCTGGAGTGGCCTGGTCCGGGGAACAAGCAAACGGCAACCAAAAGGGGGAGAGAGGCTGCAGCATCTTCCCTGGGTGACCCCCATAGGGACTCAAAGTCGGGGTCACCCCAAACCACCAAGGGCTAAGGAAGGCGAGTTGGTAGTCACCCTCATAAAGTCAGCCTGAAGGATACCTGGTTCCCGCCTGGTTCATCCCAGCTACGCCCGGGTTACTCACCCTGCCACCTGAAGTGAGTAAAAACCCTGAAAGACATTCTGCCTGTGTGGAGTTATTCTGCGCCTTGTGGTACTACGCATCTACACCGGGCCCTGGGGCTTGCCTCACTCTCAGGAGGCTATTCCAACTAACTGCACACACCATCAGCCCCAGGCGACCCTCAACCTGCAGTGGCGGTCCCTACTGGCCGCAATACTGAGAGTGGCGTCACGACAAGAAGAAGATCTCCTACCTGTGACCAGATCCAGCTGCGTGGAGTCCCTGAAGGTAATGCACCGACACAGCGTTTGCGGGGCTTCACATCTGGCGTCACGAACAGGATAAGGACTAGACCTGTCCAGACAGGTGACCATGTGCCTGGGCGGTCCGCTTGAAAAATTGGAAGCGCCGCCATATTGCCACCATGAAAAGCGCGCTGAAAAACAACAGCAGCCCGCGCTGGAAGAAGTTGCCGCCCACGAAGAGGCGTGGCTACCCAGAGATCCCCTGCAGAGTTCTGAGCTTGCCAGCGAAGGGAGCGGAAGCGTCCGGAGACGGCGGAGCAGGAGAGAAGCCAGCAGCTTGCTAATGAAGATGGCGTCTGAGAGCAGAGATCCAGAGCCAGGCTCCGCTGCCTGGTGGTGTCGGGAGCTTGCCGAGTTCTGCGATCAACTAGAAGCCAGGGTCGGAAGGCTGATCAGAGAGGGACGCGAGGAGTTCCTATGGATGACCACGGCGGTTCGGGCCTACGAGGAGAGAGCCGCGCGCCGAGTGCCAGACAGGACGACGATGACGCAGACCCCGATGCTGCCACCGGTGGGTGAGTCGAGTGATGCCCCAGCCAGCGCAAGTGCCCCGACCCCTGCTGCCACGCCCGCGGTCCCTGAAGAGGCGCCCGGTGCGGCGACGCTGAACCAGGCCGCAGCCACGCCAGGTGCGGCCCGCCAAGACCCGGCCGCCGCAGCGATGCCCTGCTCGGCCCGCCAAGACCCGGCCGCCGCAGCGATGCCCTGCTCGGCCCGCCAAGCCCCGGCCGCCGCAGCGATGCCCTGCTCGGCCCGCCAAGACCCGGCCGCCGCAGCGATGCCCTGCTCGGCCCGCCAAGCCCCGGCCGCCGCAGCGATGTCCTGCTCGGCCCACCAAGACCCGGTCCCTGCAGCGACGCCCAGCCCAGCCTGCACGGATCCCATCGCAGCTGCGACGCCGATCCAGGCCGCCGCCATACAGGGCGCGGCCCGCCAAGACCAGGCCGCCGCCATGCTAGGCGCGGCCCGCCAAGACAAGGCTGACGTACCATTTACCCCGGCCCGCAAGGCCAGAGAAGACAAGGCTCCCCAGGTTCAGGAAGTCCCTGCTAGGCAATCCCTGGTAGGTGAGGACTCCGCATACTGGCAGCTAAAAGCCGACCTGGAAGCTAAGTTCCCACGGGAGATGGTGGAGCGGTACATGCTCCCTCTGCACACCCCAAAGAGTATCCCGACAGCTCCCGCAGCAACCACGGCAAAGAGTTCCCCACCTGGGCCGGCAGAAAGAAGTCCATCCCCAGCACTGCTACCCAAGGAGTGCCAGGAAGAACTAAGGGGGGGAGGAGGCCAGGAGGTTGAGGGGCTGACTCCAGAGCCATACCCAGAGCCAGAGATGCTGCCTTATTCTCGCTGGGATGAGGAAGACCTGACACCATCTGCAGAAGAAGAACTGCCCAAAAGCCTTACCTGGGAGTTTGTGAGCTGCACCCTACAGAATCCAGCCCGTAAGACACACCGCAACAGAACGCAACTATCCTCTGCACCGTCATCCCCCGAGCAGAGAGAAGTCACCGCCAGAGACCTGCAAGAAAAATGAGCCCTGAGAAGGTCCAAAGCCCAGGCCAGAGGACCCCTTTTCAGAGGAGTAGTGGAGGATTTTAATCTGAGAAGTGGATATGGATTCATCGTAGCACCTGGCATAAAGGAAGGTATCTTCGTCAACAGAAGAGACGTCAGAGCTAATCTGCCCAGAGGACATCCTGGAAGGAACCTGCGTACAGGAGATTCAGTCCAGTTTACTATGCATCAAGGTGAAAGAGGATTGTATGCCCTGGACGTAACACAAAGTCCTAAAGAAAGAGAAGGAAGACAAAGCAGAGAAAAAGAACCTACGGATGAGACGACCACAGACGACGACAGAGAGCAGGAAAGCAGCAGGTGCCGCAGCCCAACAGGCTCAAGCCCTGGTGAAAAAGAGGAGTAAAGTAAAGTAAAGAAAGAAGTTATCAGTTACCAGTTTGAAAAGTTTTGTTTTGCAACGTTTTAAAAGTTCAAGAATGTGCCCACAAAAACTATTGTGAGAAATAAACCTTAAGGCTATGAACTGGCTATAGCCACAAACTCTCGCAGTGTAAATAGTTACACCAAAAGGGGCACCACCACCACCAGAGTCAGCCTGTTTAGGGGCTTGGCTCGTCTGCAACCAGGAGGAGCCCGTCCGTATATAGGGCCTTGGCTCACCTGCAACCAGAGAGCATGCCTGTTTATGGGGCCTGGCTCTCCACCACAAAGAGGGTACCTGGTCAGCACCAACTGTGGAGGCCGCCTCTGCATCCTGCCAGAAGAGGCTGAAGGCGCGGATCCACCAGGCCAGGTATACCCTGAAACCACCAGCCCATGTAAGCCGCCTCTACATCCTGCCAGAAGTGGCTGAAGTCGCGGCCAACATGAAAGGGTTTTGGGTGGGTTAACGGACTTGTGGGTGGAGGGTGGTGATGTATGGTACCTGGTGCTTTTAAAAATGTTTTACATGTTTTAATGTTTTATGCATTTTAAAATGTTGTCTTGCAGCCCGAGGACGTGCTGGTGATAACTAAGGGGGAATGTGGCGCCCCTGACCTGGTCAGGCACCACTGAGTACTGCACCCATGCTGGGGACAGTACAATACAGGTAATCCAGAAGGCTGACCGTGGTGTGGAACACAGGCGCATAGTGATCAGGTCTCACACATGTACCCATGAGAGGACCCCTGGGGATCCCAGGAGGGGGGAAAAGCCTTGACCTTCACTGGAATAGTGGAGGAGGCCAAAAGCCTCCATCTCCTCTCAAGGGGTGTGGTAAGAGAATCTGGTTGCTAGGTGGCGTAGGCAAGAACAGGAGAGGAGGAGCAGTGAGTCAGTTAGAGCAGAGAACTCCAGAGGGCTCAGTGAGGAGCAGACCTGTGGGGCTGTTGCTGTCTAACAGCGCCCGCGCAGTGGCTACTGACGGGGGAGAACGGTCAACTAGGAGTGCTACCTGAAAGCCAGCTTCAGCTAGAGAGAAAGCACGGAGTGGGAAGTAAGGAGACTGCTAGAGAGCACCAGGCCCAACCGGGCGGCAGATCCCGAAGCGAAGATAGATCCAGCTTTCTTCTGCTAAACCTGCCGGTGTGGGGCTCTCAAAGCCCACACCACAACACCACAAAAGCCGCAGCCACGTAACCGCAGTGAGGGCCCATAGGTCACAGGAGGCAAGCAGCTGGAGTGGCCTGGTCCGGGGAACAAGCAAACGGCAACCAAAAGGGGGAGAGAGGCTGCAGCATCTTCCCTGGGTGACCCCCATAGGGACTCAAAGTCGGGGTCACCCCAAACCACCAAGGGCTAAGGAAGGCGAGTTGGTAGTCACCCTCATAAAGTCAGCCTGAAGGATACCTGGTTCCCGCCTGGTTCATCCCAGCTACGCCCGGGTTACTCACCCTGCCACCTGAAGTGAGTAAAAACCCTGAAAGACATTCTGCCTGTGTGGAGTTATTCTGCGCCTTGTGGTACTACGCATCTACACCGGGCCCTGGGGCTTGCCTCACTCTCAGGAGGCTATTCCAACTAACTGCACACACCATCAGCCCCAGGCGACCCTCAACCTGCAGTGGCGGTCCCTACTGGCCGCAATACTGAGAGTGGCGTCACGACAAGAAGAAGATCTCCTACCTGTGACCAGATCCAGCTGCGTGGAGTCCCTGAAGGTAATGCACCGACACAGCGTTTGCGGGGCTTCACAGGTGCATTTTGGTACATATGCATTGGGGGTTGTCTCCCTGGTCCTTGAAGACTATAGCAATGCCCATGGTATATACTGTAGATGTCAACTTATCAAACATATGTCAAAAAGACTCTGCACACCATAATTCTAAGGGAACAAATTTATGTCAATAAGTCTACAAATCTCAATATACAACACTCCTTAATATATATATATATATATATATATATATATTTTTACTCTGTCTCTTCTGTAAATTGAAACTAATGTTATATAATCCACAAAACTGACTTTCTCCAAATTTTCCATACTTGTAAAGAAACACAGTGAAGCTCTGTTAACTTCCAAGCAACTGACCATGTGATACTCACTGTGGCCTTTATGTAATGAAGGACATATTTCAAGAGCAACAAGCAAATGGGCAGCGCTACCCAGCCAAGGACAATATTGTATGCGGGAGAAGTTCTCCACCCTTGATGCAGCTTGTCTGAAGTATCGTGAAGTAATCAGACTCATGAGGTTAAGAAGTGACCTTGTATCACCCTTGAAATACTAGGTGTCCGGTTACATGTTCCCATTCTTTAATTAGTGGTAATATTAATATTTACTGAATAAAATGAGCCTGTAACCTTTACTGATCCTACAGAATGCAGCACTATGGTGAAAGAGCAAGTGTTCAACTTCATTTCTAAAGAGAGATATCTATAATTTCTTAGATACATTTGTGGAAAATCTGTGACAAAAGTATGATATGGGTCTACAGCAAGGATTAGAATCCACAATGAAAACATCAGCTGCATGTAAATGCAGGGTTAGCACAAGGACAGGTGTGATTGCATAGGAAAAGTAAGGCTTAAAAGTGTTGTCCATCGTTTTTATATTGATGACCTATAATAATTATTAGAGGTCATTAAAAGGAACCTGTCACCAGATTTGGTGACTATAAGCTGCGGCCACTACCCGTGGGCTCTTATATACAGTATTCTAACATGCTGTATATAAGAGCCCAGGCCGCTGTGTAGACCGTAAAAATTACTTTATAATACTCATCTAAATGATTGGTGCAGTGCAGACTGGTCGGATGGGTGTCTCCAATCTCCGGGTCCGGCGCCTCCTCTTTTGGCCATCTTTGTCCCCCTTCTTCTGAAGCCTGGGTGCATGACGCATCCTACGTCATGCACACGCGCCGCCATTGAGGTCCCACGCAGGCGCACTTTGATCTGCACTGCGCACTTTGATCTGAGCAGGGCAGATCAAAATATTGTAGTGTGCATGAACGGGACCTCAATGTCGGCCTGTGTGCATGACATAGGATGCGTCATGCACCCAGGCTTCAGAAGAAGGAGGACAAAGATGGCCGAAAGAGGAGGTGCCAGACCCGGATATTGGAGACACCCATCTGACCAGTCTGCACTGCACCAATTATTTAAGTGAGTATTATAAAGTGATTTTTAAATTCTACACAGCGGCCTGGGCTCTTATATACAGCATGTTAGAATGCTGTCTATAAGAGCCCACGGGTGGTGGCCACAGCTTATAGTTACCAAATCTGGTGACAGGTTCCCTTTAATATAAGATCGGTAAAATTTCAACACTCATCACTCCCAAGATCAGATGATATCACCTCTAGTGGTAGCTCGGTGTAGACCGTGTACAGGAACACTGCCGCTCTATTATACTGTGCAGTGTTTGCTGCCACGCACTGCAGATTGGCTCTTCTTGAAGAGAATAGGGATAGGTTGTCATTATAAAAGTAGTAGACAATCCTTTTAATTAGGATAGAGGCCAATTGGGAAGGTCATTGACAGGGTAGAGACTTTACGATCAACAAAAGACCATTTTTTTTTATTTGTGCAAAAATAGGGAAAAAGCAAAGGTCAATTCATCAAGACTGGCATTTGACTCGCCCACCCCAGGGCTATGGGACACCCGGTGCCGGGCCGGACTAGTCCGGGGGTTGTCAGTGGTGGCGGGGCCCGACTCCATGGCCCTGGTGGGTGTCAATTAATATGTGGCTGGTGACTTGGGGTGAATAAAGTTTGTGTTCGTGACGCCACCTGTGGTATGCGGCTATTAAGCCGCCGCTGCTGTATGAGGCCTCCGGGGTGATGGAATGGCAGCAATGATGGTACTGCTCCCCACAGGTGGAGCGGTACCCCGGGGCACAGTTGGTGCTCGTGAGAGTCTATGGTGTGGTGGAAGTCTATGTAGGCGACAATAACTGAGACAACACCAGGGGGTGCAATTCCAAGGTCTATACTCACACTTCCTGGGCTTAAGCACACTGGTGCCTCTGGACTGCTGAGACCCACTGTCAGGGACCTCCGCCGATCCTGGGTAATTCCTGGAATGAAAGCCGGTACCCTTCTCTTAAGTGTCTCTTTCTGCAGCTGTCTCCTTAAACCTTGCCTTTGTAGGATGGACCTGGCTCGGCCTCCACAACAGCCTCCAGGCTGGGAGCTCGCCTGACGGTTATTTGCCCCCTTTCTAGAGGTTCTGCTGTGGGCTGTGGCCCGGGGAGTTTGCAACTTTCCCTGGGCCTCGGTTTTTAGTGTTGGAGATGATTTTCACTCCTCCAGTTTCTAGGGACCGTCCCCTGTTGCAGCTTGATCCCTCCACCGATGTTCCTGTGGAACAGGCCACCAGCTCAAAAGCTCTCTGTGGCCCTGGAATCCCTTCTCTTCCTCTGCTTGGTGTCACCTGGACCCTCTGAGTCCCAGGGTCTTCACCAGGAAGCGTCACTTTCTTCTCTTAGCTCCTGTCTGACTAGAGCTTTCTTTCTGCTTTCCTTCTCATCTGCCTCCCGCAGACCTCCTCTTCCTTCCTCCCTCTCCAACTTCAACTTCTCACTCTCTACACTTGACCTTCCTTTCTCTTTCTGCTCTCTGGTAGCTCCTCCCACCTCCCCAGTTGCTAAGCTGTACCCTATAGGAGCAGGGATGGGTCTTACGGCCCCTCCCAGCATGCAGCATGGGAGGGTTTCTGCCACTGTCCCTGGTCCCAGTGTGTACCTAACAATGGGTGTTGTGTAGATTTGCCTGGGGACCGGCGTTCACTCCTTTCCTTACCCAGAATGGGACATCACACCGCTGGCTGGGGTGCAATGTTCCTGTGGCGACGGAAGCCTCAGGGGCGCCACACATTACTTGCACAATGTGTTCTAAGAAGTAACAGTAAGATGCGCCAAATTCATTACTCATCTCAAATTTGATAATATCTGTGAGAGTATTTTGGTAATTTATGGCACATTTTCTGAATCGGGGGATTGTAAAAGTGCAAGTCTTTTAGGGTACACTCACACTGGAGTATAAAACAGATGAGTGCTATCCGATGTTTAATCATATAGCACTCACTCCAGTGTTATATTATAGGGCAGTGCTGATCAGCGCTTTTTTTCTCATGCCAATTCGGCATGAGAAAAAAATGGTTGCATTCTGCGATTGGCAATGTATATGGGACGGTGCGCACTAGAGATGAGCGAACCGGTCGCGGTTCGGCTCGAGGTCAGTTCGCCGAACGGAGCTCCCGTTCGAGTTCGGTTCGCCGAACGTTCGACGAACCGAACTAGAACCAATAGGCTATAATGGGAGGCAATCACAAACACATAAAAATGCATTATAAATGTACACATACAGTTATTAAACATTGCCATAACACTTACCGGTCCCCGCGATCCCTCCTGCACTCTGTCTCCTGCCGCTATTCCATCCGATGATCGCTGAATCCTCCCGGTGACCGTCACTGCCAGCAGAGATGCAGGACGTATCGTGACGTCAAAATAGCCATGTGACCAGTCACGTGGCTATTATCTCATTGGCTACAGACTGGTCACATGACTATGACGCGTCATGTAGGACCTGCGAGTGCATCTCTCCGGTACACGGTGCACATTTGTGTATCGCCGTGTACCGGCGACATGCTCTAGCACACGGTCGACTCCCCGTTCCGTTAGGGACCGGCTGACACAGCCGGTCATTAACGGAGATCACCGTTGCCATAGCAACGCAGTTAGCGGTGACGTCACCGCTAACCGCGGCTCCGGGAGCACCGTTGCTATGGTAACGCGTCTGTCAGCATTACCGCTGTTACCGCTAGCAGCACTGATCACTCACGGAGTGAAGGCTGCACGCTGCTTCTCGTGCAGCTTTCACGGAGTGAATGCTCCACGGGAAGCAGCGTCTTCCCCCATGCAGCAGTGATGTAGCAGAGCTGCATTTGTTGAACGAGAAAGACAGAAGACCATGGATCGTGGAGGGCTGACAGGGGGTAATAAAGATGGAGTCTCTAATGTGTCTGTGTATTTATTTCTATTAAAGTATTTTTTCTCTGTGTGGTGTCTTTTTTTTAACCCTTTATTGGAGATTCTTAATGGCCGGGTCAAACATGCCTGACATTAAGAATCTCTGGCTTAATACTGGCTAGTAAAACAAAGCCAGTATTAACTCATGATTACCCAACAAGCCACCCGGCTCCAGGGCTGTTGGAAGAGTTGGATACAGCGCCAGATGATGGCGCTTCTATGAGAGCGCCATTTTCTGGGATGGCTGCGGACTGAAATTCGCAGCAGAGGCGCCCAGAAACCTTGGGCTAACCTGTGCTGCTGATTCCAATCCCCAGCTGCCTAGTTGTACCTGGCTGGACACAAAAATGGGGCGAAGCCCACGTCATTTGTTTTTTAATTATTTCATGAAATAAGTGAAATAATTAAAAAAAAGGGCTTCCCTATATTTTTGGTTCCCAGCCGGGTACAAATAGGCAACTGGGGGTTGGAGGCAGCCCGTGGCTGCCTGCTGTAACTGGCTAGCATACAAAAATATGGCGAAGCCCACGTCATTTTTTGGTGGGCAAAACACTTCTGCATACAGTCCTGGATGGAGTATGCTGAGCCTCGTAGTTCTGCAGCTGCTGTCTGCTCTTCTCCATACAGACAGACAGCAGCTGCAGAACTACAAGGCTCAGCATACTCCATCCAGGACTGTATGCAGAAGTTTTTTGCCCCCTGAAAAAATTATGTGGGCTTCGCTATATTTTTGTATGCTAGCCAGGTACAGCAGGCAGGTACGGCTGCCCCCAACCCCCAGTTGCCTATTTGTACCCGGCTGGGAACCAAAAATATAGGGAAGCCCTTTTTTTATTATTTCATGAATTTCATGAAATAATTAGAAAACAAATGACGGTAGGCTTCGCCCCATTTTTGTGTCCAGCCAGGTACAACTAGGCAGCTGGGGATTGGAATCCGCAGCACAGGTTGGCCTGAGCTTTCTGGGCCCCACTGCTGCGAATTGCAGTCTGCAGCCGCCTCAGACAATGGCATTTTCATAGAAGCGCCATCTTCTGGCGCTGTATCCAAATCTTCCAGCACCTGCCTGCTATACCTGGCTAGCATACAAAAATATGGCGAAGCTCACATCCTTTTTTTGTAGTTTTTTAGCAAAAAAAAATAAAAAATGCTTCCCTGGATTTTCCATTGCCAGTGAAGGTAACACCAAGCAGTGGGGGTTAGCAGCCAGTAGCTGCTTGGATTACCCTTAGCTAGCAATACAAAAAATGCAGCGGGAGCCCATATATATTTTTTTTAATTATTTATTTAAATAACTAAAAACAAAATGGGCTTCCCTGTATTTTGATTGCTGGACATCACAGTGTTGTAAAAATAAATCTTTAAAAAAATGACGTAGCGCTCCACAGTATTTTTGATTCTCAGCGCAGATAAAGCAGACAGCTATGGGTTGCCACCCCCATCTGCCTGCCGTTACCTTGGTTGGCAATCAAAATACAGGGAAGCCCATTAATTTTTTCTATTTAAAAAATAGTTAAAAAAAAAATGACGTTGGGTCCCCCCATTTTTGATAGCCAGCTAGGGTAAAGCAGACAGCTGTAGCCTGAAAACCACAGCTGTCAGCTTTACCGTGGTTGGGGATCCAATGTGGAGGTCCCCTCAGGCTCTTTTTTATAATTATTTTATAAATATTAATAATTACACAATAAAAGTAGGGTCCCCCCAAATTGGATCACCAGCCAAGGTAAAGCGGACAGCTGTGGTCTGGTATTCTCAGGGTGGGAAGGTCCATAGTTACTGGGCCTTCACAGCCTAAAAATAGCAGGCCGCAGGCACCCCAGACGTGGCGCATCCACTAGATGCGCCAATCATGGCGCTTCACCCCAGCTCATCCCGTGCCCTGGTGCAGTGGCAAACGGGGTAATAAATCGGGTTGATACTAGCTGTAAAGTCACCTGAGATCAAGCCCAGCAGTTTGTGATGTCATGGCGTCTATTAGATACCCAACATCATAAACTGTCAGTACTAACAAAAAAAAAAAATCGACAAAAGAAATTTATTTGAAAAAATAGTCCCCAAAACATTTCCTCTTTCACCAATTTATTGTAAGAAAAAAAATAAAGGGGTCCCATGTCGACTCTGGACCATCTAGAATATGGGGGGGGAGACACTCAGGGAACGTATCCCCCATTTTCTAGGAGTGCGGACCCTTCATGTGAGGAGTGGGGGTGCAATGAATCTGCACTCACTCTCCCCGGGTCCACAGCAGCAGAGTCCATGTCATAATGGTTGCTACCAAAGCTGCAATGCTCTGCTCATGAGGTAAGGGAATGCCTAATCAGGAGAACTACTGTAGAGGAAGCTCTGCTCACTGGTATATACAGTTAGGTCCAGAAATATTTGGACAGTGACACAAGTTTTGTTATTTTAGCTGTTTACAAAAACATGTTCAGAAATACAATTATATATATAATATGGGCTGAAAGTGCACACTCCCAGCTGCAATATGAAAGTTTTCACATCCAAATCGGAGAAAGGGTTTAGGAATCATAGCTCTGTAATGCATAGCCTCCTCTTTTTCAAGGGACCAAAAGTAATTGGACAAGGGACTCTAAGGGCTGCAATTAACTCTGAAGGCGTCTCCCTCGTTAACCTCTAATCAATGAAGTAGTTAAAAGGTCTGGGGTTGATTACAGGTGTGTGGTTTTGCATTTGGAAGCTGTTGCTGTGACCAGACAACATGCGGTCTAAGGAACTCTCAATTGAGGTGAAGCAGAACATCCTGAGGCTGAAAAAAAAGAAAAAATCCATTAGAGAGATAGCAGACATGCTTGGAGTAGCAAAATCAACAGTCGGGTACATTCTGAGAAAAAAGGAATTGACTGGTGAGCTTGGGAACTCAAAAAGGCCTGGGCGTCCACGGATGACAACAGTGGTGGATGATCGCCGCATACTTTCTTTGGTGAAGAAGAACCTGTTCACAACATCAACTGAAGTCCAAAACACTCTCAGTGAAGTAGGTGTATCTGTCTCTAAGTCAACAGTAAAGAGAAGACTCCATGAAAGTAAATACAAAGGGTTCACATCTAGATGCAAACCATTCATCAATTCCAAAAATAGACAGGCCAGCGTTAAATTTGCTGAAAAACACCTCATGAAGCCAGCTCAGTTCTGGAAAAGTATTCTATGGACAGATGAGACAAAGATCAACCTGTACCAGAATGATGGGAAGAAAAAAGTTTGGAGAAGAAAAGGAACGGCACATGATCCAAGGCACACCACATCCTCTGTAAAACATGGTGGAGGCAACGTGATGGCATGGGCATGCATGGCTTTCAATGGCACTGGGTCACTTGTGTTTATTGATGACATAACAGCAGACAAGAGTAGCCGGATGAATTCTGAAGTGTACCGGGATATACTTTCAGCCCAGATTCAGCCAAATGCCGCAAATTTGATTGGACAGCGCTTCATAGTACAGATGGACAATGACCCCAAGCATACAGCCAAAGCTACCCAGGAGTTCATGAGTGCAAAAAAGTGGAACCTTCTGCAATGGCCAAGTCAATCACCAGATCTTAACCCAATTGAGCATGCATTTCACTTGCTCAAATCCAGACTTAAGACGGAAAGACCCACAAACAAGCAAGACCTGAAGGCTGCAGCTGTAAAGGCCTGGCACAGCATTAAGAAGGAGGAAACCCAGCGTTTGGTGATGTCCATGGGTTCCAGACTTAAGGCAGTGATTGCCTCCAAAGGATTCGCAACAAAATATTGAAAATAAAAATATTTTGTTTGGGTCTGGTTTATTTGTCCAATTACTTTTGACCTCCTAAAATGTGGAGTGTTTGTAAAGAAATGTGTACAATTCCTACAATTTCTATCAGATATTTTTGTTCAAACCTTCAAATTAAACGTTAAAATCTGCACTTGAATTCTGTTGTAGAGATTTCATTTCAAATCCAATGTGGTGGCATGCAGAGCCCAACTCGCGAAAATTGTGTCACTGTCCAAATATTTCTGGACCTAACTGTAGGTGCTCAGAGGTAATAATAGATAAAATTAGTGAGTAACCTCGGCACTCTAAATCTCCCAGACTAAAGGCCCCGTCACACTAAGCAACATCGCTAGCAACATCGCTGCTAACGAACAACTTTTGTGACGTTGCTAGCGATGTTGCTGTGTGTGACATCCAGCAACAACCTGGCCCCTGCTGTGAGGTCGTTGGTTGTTGCTGAATGTCCTGGGCCATTTTTTAGTTGTTGCTGTCCTGCTGTGCAGCACAGATCGCTGTGTGTGACAGCGAGACAGCAACAACTAAATGTGCAGGCAGCAGGAGCCGGCTTCTGCAGAGGCTGGTAACCAATGTAAACATCGGGTAACCAAGAAGCCCTGTCCTTGGTTACCCGATATTTACCTTCGATACCAGCCTCTCTCACTGCCTGTGCTGCCGGCTCCTGCTCTGTGCACATGTAGCTAGCTGCAGGACACATCGGGTTAATTAACCTGATGTGTGCTGTAAGTAGGAGAGCAGGGAGCCAGCACTAAGCATTGTGCGCTGCTCCCTGCTCTGTGCACATGTAGCTGCAGCACACATCAGGTAATTAACCCGATGTGTGCTGTAGCCAGGAGAGCAGGGAGCCAGCGCTAAGCATTGTGCGCTGCTCCCTGCTCTGTGCACATTTAGCTGCAGCATACATCGGGTAATTAACCCGATGTGTGCTGTAGCTAGGAGAGCAAGGAGCCAGCGCTCAGTGTGCGCTGCTCCCTGCTCTCTGCACGTGTAGCTCCGTGCAGTGGTAACCAAGGTAAATATCGGGTTGGTTACCGATATTTACCTTAGTTACCAAGCGCAGCATCTTCCACGCGGCGCTGGGGGCTGGTCACTGGTTGCTGGTGAGCTCACCAGCAACTCGTGTAGCCACGCTCCAGCGATCCCTGCCAGGTCAGGTTGCTGGTGGGATCGCTGGAGCGTCGCAGTGTGACAGCTCACCAGCAACCTCCTAGCAACTTACCAGCGATCCCTATCGTTGTTGGGATTGCTGGTAAGTTGCTTAGTGTGACGGTACCTTTAGTCAGTAAGTCACAACGGATAGTAATGCAAAATCACTCTTTATTGGTCCGTATTAAGAAAAAAAAATTTTTCATAAGCATATGTTTTTGTCCAAAACAAGTTACAAATGACGTTTCGGCCTGAGCCTTCGTCAGATTGGACTTATCTGCATGTAATCATGAAAAATGACAATAATCAGTATCACATAAGAGTGAGAGAACAATAACATAAACTCGAACAATGTAGAGGTACAATTGGGATGCAGCAAAAAAATTGCAACACAGCAAGAAATGAAACACATGATACAAATGTCATAATACAGTACAAGGACAATATAGTAATGACAAATATGGGGTCAGAGTAGGCTTAGACAGCTCTGGTACGAAAGAGATGTCAATCATAAAGTAACATGTGCAGTAGGTGTAGAGCTACACTATGCATGGCAGAGCTAATGGGTAGACCGACCATAGAAAAAGAACGGAGAAAAAGTGGAGAAAAAGTGGAGAAAAAGTGGAGAAAAAGTGGAGAAAAAGTGGAGAAAAAATGTAGAAAAAGTGGAGAAAAAGTGGAGAAAAAAATGGAGAAAAAATGGAGAAAAGGTGGAGAAAAGGTGGAGAAAAGGTGGAGAAAAGGTGGAGAAAAGGTGGAGAAGAAGTGGAGAAGAAGTGGAGAAGAAGTGTTTGTTCATGCCAGATGGGAGATAAATAATTTTTTTACCGGCGCTGTCATTTACTGTAACGTGATCATCGGTGTACGGTGTATACCTGTGATCACGTGAGCGGGGACCGGAAAAGCCGTCCTGAATCATGATCTCCAGGGTCTCAGCTAGCCCTGAAACCCCGGAGATTTTCTGACGCCGGGGGGCGTTATTCACTTATTTCTGCCTGCTGTTTATAAACGGCAGATCAGAATAAGGCTACATTAACACAACCGATCCATTTTTGCGGTCTGCAAAAAACAGTCCGTTTTTTTTCACGGGTGCATCCGTGTGGCATCCGTATCCGTTCCGTAGACGGTCCGTATGTCATCTGTTTGTCATCCGTGTGCCTTCCGTTTTTTTTGTGTACTGCAAAAAAACTGAAGGAGGGTAAATGCATAAATTTACCCAGGATCCATAGCTTCATCCTACATGAGGCGGTCACATGTTCACTCCAGTGCCATTTTCTACTGCTTTTCACAGCGTAGAGCGCTCTGGTGATTTTCTTGTGCTTGTACACTTCATATCAGTTTTTCTGTCATTATAATGGCAGAAAGACACATAATTAGAGATGAGCGAACCGGTCGCGGTTCGGCTCGAGGTCGGTTCGCCGAACGGGGTCCCGTTCGAGTTCGGTTCGTCAAACGTTCGACGAACCGAACTAGAACCAATAGGCTATAATGGGAGGCAATCACAAACACATAAAAATGCATGTAAATGTACACAAACAGTTAATAAACATTGCCATAACACTTACCGGTCCCCGCGATCCCTCCTGCACTCTGTCTCCTGCCGCTATTCCATCCGATGATCGCTGAATCCTCCCGGTGACCGGCACTGCCAGCAGAGAAGCAGGACCTATCGTGACGTCAAAATAGCCATGTGACCAGTCACGTGGCTATTATCTCATTGGCTACAGACTGGTCACATGACTATGACACGTCATGTAGGACCTGCGAGTGCATCTCTCCAGTACACAGTGCACATTTGTGTATCGCCGTGTACCGGCGATATGCTCTAGCACACGGTCGACTCCCCGTTCCGTTAGGGACCGGCTGACACAGCCGGTCATTAACGGAGATCACCGTTGCCATAGCAACGCAGTTAGCGGTGACGTCACCACTAACCGGGAGCACCGTTGCTATGGTAACGCGTCTGTCAGCGTTACCGCTGTTACCGCTAGCAGCACTGATCACTCATGGAGTGAAGGCTGCACGCTGCTTCCCGATTGTAGTGAGGATTGTAGTGAGGATGAGGTGCCCCAGCCCATGATGGGCTGGTGCACCTCATCCTCACTACAATCGTCACTACTACTACACTAGTGAGGATTGTAGTGAGGATGAGGTGCCCCAGCCCATCAAGTAATGAGCTGGGGCACCTCATCCTCACTACCTTCCTCACTACAATCCTGAAGTGCAGTTTCTTCAAATTCATTTAAAGGCACTTGGAACGCTGAAATTGCTGCTTATAATTTAAGCCTCTATTAAAAACTTCTTATCAGCGCTGGTTTATTGGGGATTTATTGGGCTGACAGGGGGTAATAAAGATGGAGTCTCTAATGTGTCCATGTATTTATTTCTATTAAAGTATTTTTTCTCTGTGTGGTGTCTTTTTTTAACCCTTTATTGGAGATTCTTAATGGCCGGGTCAAACGTGCCTGACATTAAGAATCTCTGGCTTAATACTGGCTAGTAAAACAAAGCCAGTATTAACTCATGATTACCCAACAAGCCACCCGGCTCCAGGGCTGTTGGAAGAGTTGGATACAGCGCCAGATAATGGCGCTTCTATGAGAGCGCCATTTTCTGGGACGGCTGCGGACTGAAATTCGCAGCAGAGGCGCCCAGAAACCTCGGGCTAACCTGTGCTGCGGATTCCAATCCCCAGCTGCCTAGTTGTACCCGGCTGGACACAAAAATGGGGCGAAGCCCACGTCATTTGTTTTTTAATTATTTCATGAAATAAGTGAAATAATTAAAAAAAAAAGGGCTTCCCTATATTTTTGGTTCCCAGCCGGGTACAAATAGGCAACTGGGGGTTGGAGGCAGCCCGTAGCTGCATGCTGTACCTGGCTAGCATACAAAAATATGGCGAAGCCCACGTCATTTTTTTGGTGGGCAAAAAACTTCTGCATACAGTCCTGGATGGAGTATGCTGAGCCTTGTAGTTCTGCAGCTGCTGTCTGCTCTTCTCCATACAGACACACAGCAGCTGCAGAACTACAAGGCTCAGCATATTCAGCATACTCCATCCAGGACTGTATGCAGTAGTTTTTTGCTGAAAAAATTATGTGGGCTTCGCCATATTTTTGTATGCTAGCCAGGTACAGCAGGCAGGTACGGCTGTCCCCCAACCCCCAGTTGCCTATTTGTACCCGGCTGGGAACCAAAAATAAAGGGAAGCCCTTTTTTTATTATTTCATGAATTTCATGAAATAATTAGAAAACAAATGACGTAGGCTGCGCTCCATTTTTGTGTCCAGCCAGGTACATCTAGGCAGCTGGGGATTGGAATACGCAGCACAGGTTGGCCTGAGCTTTCTGGGACCCACTGATGCGAATTGCAGTCTGCAGCCGCCTCAGAAAATGGCACTTTCATAGAAGCGCCATCTTCTGATGCTGTATCCAACTCTTCCAGCACCTGCCTGCTATACCTGGCTAGCATACAAAAATATGGCGAAGCTCACGTCCTTTTTTTGTAGTTTTTTGGCCAAAAAGTTAAAAAATGCTTCCTTGGATTTTCCATTGCCAGTGAAGGTAACACCAAGCAGTGGGGGTTAGCAGCCAGTAGCTGCTTGGATTACCCTTAGCTAGCAATACAAAAAATGCAGCGGGAGCCCATATATATTTTTTTAATTATTTATTTAAATAACTAAAAACAAAATGGGCTTCCCTGTATTTTGATTGCTGGACATCACAGTGCTGTAAAAATAAATCTTTAAATAAAATGACATAGCGCTCCGCGGTATTTTTGATTCTCAGCGCAGATAAAGCAGACAGCTATGGGTTGCCACCCCCATCTGCCTGTCGTTACCTTGGTTGGCAATCAAAATACAGGGAAGCACATTAATTTTTTCTATTTAAAAAATAGTTAAAAAAAAAATGACGTTGGGTCCCCCCATTTTTGATAGCCAGCTAGGGTAAAGCAGACGTCTGTAGCCTGAAAACCACAGCTGGCAGCTTTACCGTGGTTGGGGATCCAATGTGGAGGTCCCCCCAGGCTCTTTTTTTTATAATTATTTTATAAATATTAATAATTACACAAAAAAAGTAGGGTCCCCTCCAAATTGGATCACCAGCCAAGGTAAAGCGGACAGCTGTGGTCTGGTATTCTCAGGGTGGGAAGGTCCATAGTTATTGGGCCTTCACAGCCAGATGCGCCAATCCTGGCGCTTCACCCCAGCTCATCCCGTGCCCTGGTGCAGTGGCAAACGGGGTAATAAATCGGGTTGATACTAGCTGTAAAGTCACCTGAGATCAAGCCCAGCAGTTTGTGATGTCATGGCGTCTATTAGATACCCATCATAAACTGTCAGTACTAACAAAAACAAAAAATCGACAAAAGAAATTTATTTGAAAAAACAGTCCCCAAATCATTTCCTCTTTCACCAATTTATTGTAAGAAAAAAAATAAAGGGGTCCCACGACGACTCTGGACCGTCTAGAATATGGGGGGGAGACACTCAGGGAACGTATCCCCCATTTTCTAGGAGTGCGGACCCTTCATGTGAGAAGTGTGGGTGCAATGAATCTGCACTCACTCTCCCCGGGTCCACAGCAGCAGAGTCCATGTCGTAATGGTTCCTACCAAAGCTGCAATGCCCTGCTCATGAGGTAAGGGCATGCCTAATCAGGAGAACTACTGTAGAGGAAGCTCTGCTCACTGGTATATAGGTGCTCAGAGGTAATAATAGATAAAATTAGTGAGTAACCTCGGCACTCTAAATCTCCCAGACTAAGTCAGTAAGTCACAACGGATAGTAATGCAAAATCACTCTTTATTGGTCCGTATTAAGAAAAAAATTTTTTTCATAAGCATATATGTTTTTGTCCAAAACAAGTTACAAATGACGTTTCGGCCTGAGCCTTCGTCAGATTGGACTTATCTGCATGTAATCATGAAAAATGAGAATAATCAGTATCACATAAGAGTGAGAGAACAATAACATAAACTCGAACAATGTAGAGGTACAATTGGGATGCAGTAAAAAAATTGCAACACAGCAAGAAATGAAACACATGATACAAATGTCATAATACACTACAAGGACAATATAGTAATGACAAATATGGGGTCAGAGTAGGCTTAGACAGCTCTGGTACGAAAGAGATGTCAATCATAAAGTAACATGTGCAGTAGGTGTAGAGCTACACTATGCATGCATGTCAGAGCTAATGGGTAGACCGACCATAGAAAAAGAACGGAGAAAAAGTGGAGAAAAAATGTAGAAAAAGTGGAGAAAAAGTGGAGAAAAAATGGAGAAAAAGTGGAGAAAAAGTGTAGAAAAAGTGTAGAAAAAGTGTAGAAAAAGTATAGAAAAAATGGAGAAAAAGTGGAGAAAAAGTGGAGAAAAAATGTAGAAAAAATGTAGAAAAAGTGGAGAAAAAGTGGAGAAAAAGGAGAAAAAGTGGAGAAAAAGTGGAGAAAAAGTGGAGAAAAAAATGTAGAAAAAGTGTAGAAAAAGTGTTGAAAAAGTGGAGAAAAAATGGAGAAAAAGTGGAGAAAAAGTGGAGAAAAAATGTAGAAAAAATGTCGAAAAAGTAGAGAAAAAGTGTAGAAAAAGTGGAGAAAAAGTGGAGAAAAAGTGGAGAAAAAATGTAGAAAAAGTGGAGAAAAAATGTAGAAAAAATGTAGAAAAAGTAGAGAAAAAGTGGAGAAAAAGTGGAGAAAAAATGTAGAAAAAGTGGAGAAAAAGTGGAGAAAAAGTGGAAAAAAAGTGGAGAAAAAATGTAGAAAAAGTGGAGAAAAAGTGGAGAAAAAGTGGAGAAAAAGTGGAGAAAAAGTGGAGAAAAAGTGGAGAAAAAGTGTAGAAAAAGTGTAGAAAAAATGTAGAAAAAATGTAGAAAAAGTGGAGAAAAAGTGGAGAAAAAATGGAGAAAAAGTGGAGAAAAAGTGGAGAAAAAATGGAGAAAAAATGGAGAAAAAGTGGAGAAAAATGGAGAAAAAGTGGAGAAAAAGTGGAGAAAAAGTGGAGAAAAAATGGAGAAAAAGTGGAGAAAAAGTGGAGAAAAAATGTAGAAAAAGTGGAGAAAAAATGTAGAAAAAGTGGAGAAAAAGTGGAGAAAAAGTGGAGAAAAAATGTAGAAAAGGTGGAGAAAAAATGTAGAAAAAGTGGAGAAAAAGTGGAGAAAAATGGAGAAAAAGTGGAGAAAAAATGTAGAAAAAGTGGAGAAAAAATGTAGAAAAAGTGGAGAAAAAGTGGAGAAAAAGTGCAGAAAAAATGTAGAAAAAGTGGAGAAAAAATGTAGAAAAAGTGGAGAAAAAGTGGAGAAAAAATGGAGAAAAAATGGAGAAAAAGTGGAGAAAAAGTGGAGAAAAAGTGGAGAAAAAGTGGAGAAAAAGTGGAGAAAAAGTGGAGAGAAAGTGGAGAGAAAGTGGAGAAAAAGTGGAGAAGAAGTGGAGAAGTGTTTGTTCATGCCAGATGGGAGATAAATAATTTTTTATCGGCGCTGTCATTTACTGTAACGTGATAATCGGTATACGCTGTATACCTGTGATCACGTGAGCGGGGACCGGAAAAACCGTCCTGAATCATGATCTCCAGGGTCTCAGCTAGCCCTGAGACCCCGGAGATTTTCTGACGCTGGGGGGCGTTATTCACTTATTTCTGCCTGCTGTTTATAAACGGCAGATCAGAATAAGGCTACATTAACACGACCTATCCATTTTTGTGGTCTGCAAAAAAGAGTCCGTTTTTTTTCACGGGTGCATCCGTTTACGTTCCGTAGACGGTCCGTATGTCATATGCTTGTCATCCGTGTGCCTTCCGTTTTTTTTTGTGTACTGCAAAAAAACTGAATGAGGGTAAATGCATAAATTTACCCAGGATCCATAGCTTCATCCTACATGAGGCGGTCACATGTTCACTCCAGTGCCATTTTCTACTGCTTTTCACAGCGTAGAGCGCTCTGGTGATTTTCTTGTGCTTGTGCACTTCATATCAGTCTTTTCTGTCATTATAATGGCAGAAAGACACATAATGTCCCACTCTCCTGCATTTTGTAATTTTGCACCCTTTGGTGCCTTTCATGTGGCACTAAGGGGTGCTTAGCTTTGTATTTAGCCAAAAAAATGAAAAAAAAAATGACGTAGGGTTCCCCCTATTTTTGTAGCCAGCTAGGGTAAAGCAGACGGCTGCAGCCTGCAGGCCACAGCTGGCAACCTCACCTTGGCTGGTAATCTAAAACTGAGGGCACCCCATGCTGTTATTTTAAATTAAATAAATAATTTAAAAAAAAAACACGTAAGGGTCCCCCCAAAATTGGATCACCAGCCAAGGTAAAGCAGACAGCTGGGGTCTGATATTCTCAGACTAAGGAGGTCCAAGGTTATTGGACTCTCCCCAGCCTAAAAATAGCAGGCCGCAGCCGCCCCAGAAGTGGCGCATCCATTAGATGCGCCAATCCTGGTGCTTCGCCCCAGCTCATCCCGCGCCCTGGTGCGGTGGCAAACGGGGTAATATATGGGGTTAATACCAGATGTGTAATGTCACCTGGCATCAAGCCCTGGGGTTGGTGAGGTCAGGCGTCTATCAGATACCCGACATCACCAACCCAGTCAGTAATAAAAAAAAATAGACGACAAACACATTTTTATTTGAAAAAACACTCCCCAAAACATTCCCTCTTTAACCAATTTATTAGAAAGAAAAACAAATCCAGGTCTGGTGTAATCCAAGGGGTTGCCATGACGATCCACACTGTCCCAGTCAATGAAGAGCAGGATGTTCCCCATTGGCTGGGAGAGCAGTGCAGTGACCTGAGCTAACATCAATGGGTCAGCCCAGGTCACTGCAGGTGATGACAAGTGCTGCTGTCAGCGAGGTACATTACCTGCGCTGATCTCCAGCACACTGACAGCCCGAGTCACTGAGTTCAATGACCGGCGCCTTCACATCAAGTATCGCGAGAGGCCCATGACGTCACCGCTAGTCAGTCTCGGGTCGGAAGCGAGAGGTGATGTGACAAGCGGCGGCCATGGAGGACAGTGACAGTGCTGAGGTCGGGATGGCGAGACTTCATCACCGCAGGCAAGCCGAGCGGGACCATGTGTGTGTGTGTGTGTGTGTGTGTATGTATGTATGTGTACATGCCGCGGGCAGGAGGGGGCGGAGTGAGCTGAGCGGGGAAGTGTGGGCTTCCTGCACGTAACTAGGATAAACATCGGGTTACTAACCAAAGCGCTTTGGTTGGATACCCGATGTTTATCTTGGTTACCAGCTTCTGGCAGGCTGCCAGCGATGGCTCCTGCACACTGTAGCTGTAAAAAGCCCTGCTTTTTGCTGCTAGAACCGTTCTCGAACGTATCTAGAACTATCGAGCTTTTGCAAAAAGCTCGACTTCTAGTTCGATCTCGAACAGCCCCCAAAATCACTCGAGCCTAGAACTAGAGAACCTCGAACCGCGAACCGCGCTCAACTCTACACATAATGTCCCACTCTCCTGCATTTTGTAATTTTGCACCCTTTGGTGCCTTTCATGTGGCACTAAGGGGTGCTTAGCTTTGTATTTAGCCAAAAAAATGAAAAAAAAAAATGACGTAGGGTTCCCCCTAGTTTTGTAGCCAGCTAGGGTAAAGCAGACGGCTGCAGCCTGCAGGCCACAGCTGGCAACCTCACCTTGGCTGGTAATCCAAAACTGAGGGCACCCCACGCTGTTATTTTAAATTAAATAAATAATTTAAAAAAAAAAACACGTAGGGGTCCCCCCAAAATTGGATCACCAGCCAAGGTAAAGCAGACAGCTGGGGTCTGATATTCTCAGACTAGGGAGGTCCATGGTTATTGGACTCTCCCCAGCCTAAAAATAGCAGGCCGCAGCCGCCCCAGAAGTGGCGCATCCATTAGATGCGCCAATCCTGGTGGTTCGCCCCAGCTCATCCCGCGCCCTGGTGCGGTGGCAAACGGGGTAATATATGGGGTTAATACCAGATGTGTAATGTCACCTGGCATCAAGCCCTGGGGTTGGTGAGGTCAGGCGTCTATCAGATACCCGACATCACCAACCCAGTCAGTAATAAAAAAAAATAGACGACAAACACATTTTTATTTGAAAAAACACTCCCCAAAACATTCCCTCTTCAACCAATTTATTAGAAAGAAAAACAAATCCAGGTCTGGTGTAATCCAAGGGGTTGCCATGACGATCCACACTGTCCCAGTCAATGAAGAGCAGGATGTTCCCCATTGGCTGGGAGAGCAATGCAGTGACCTGAGCTAATATCAATAGGTCAGCCCAGGTCACTGCAGGGCATGACAAGTGCTGCTGTCAGCGAGGTACATTACCTGCGCTGATCTCCAGCACACTGACAGCACCTGTCACTGAGTTCAATGACCGCCGCCTTCAAAGCCAAGTATCGTGAGAGGCCCGTGACGTCACCGCTAGTCAGTCTCGGGTCGGAAGCGAGAGAAGGTGATGTGACAAGCGGCGGCCATGGAGGACAGTGACAGCGCTGAGGTCGGGACTTCATCACTGCAGGTAAGCCGAGCGGGACCTTGTGTGCAGAGTGTGTGTGTGTGTGTGTGTGTGTGTGTGTACATGCCGCAGGCAGGAGGGGGCGGAGCGAGCTGAGCGGGGAAGTGTGGGCTTCCTGCACGTAACTAGGATAAACATCGGGTTACTAACCAAAGCGCTTTGCTTGGATACCCGATGTTTATCTTGGTTACCAGCTTCTGGCAGGCTGCCAGCGATGGCTCCTGCACACTGTAGCTGTAAAAAGCCCTGCTTTTTGCTGCTAGAACCGTTCTCGAACGTATCTAGAACTATCGAGCTTTTGCAAAAAGCTCGAGTTCTAGTTCGATCTAGAACAGCCCCCAAAATCACTCGAGCCGCGAACTGGAGAACCACGAACCGCGAACCGCACTCAACTCTAGTGTGCACCCATACAAGTGAATGGGGGAATACAAAACATTGGACTGCACTCAGATGTTATCCACGTGCAGTCTGATATACGCCAACACAGACAATGGAGACGATGGAGAAATAAAGTTCTCCGCCTTATCCACACCTGTGATACAATTCTTGCATACAAGAGATTGGGACGATGATAAAATGATACTTGGCTCATGCTCGTAGCAGATTTGAGCTGAGTCTAATTTGCATAATCGGTCTAATTATCCCAAATGAGGGACTATACACTAGTCTACTGTCAGCATACCCTTAGGGGTACTTTGCACGCTGCAACATCACTAGCCGATGATAGCGATGCCGAGCGCGATAGTACCCGCCCCCGTCGCACATGCGATATCTTGTGACAGCTGCCATAGCGAACATTATCGCTACGCCAGCTTCACACGCACTTACCTGCCCACACGGCAGGCGGCCAATAGAAGCGGAGGGGGCGGAGATGAGCGGGACGTAAACATCCCGCCCACCTCCTTCCTTCCTCATTGCAGGCGGGAAGCAGGTAAGGAGATGTTCCTCACTCCTGCGGCTTCATACACAGCGATGTGTGCTGCCGCAGGAATGAGGAACAACATTGTACCTGTCGCTGCAGCAAAATTATGAAAATGACCGACACTACACAGATCACCGATTTACGACGCTTTTGCGATCGTTTATTGGTGCATCTAGGCTTTACACATTGCAACGTCATTACCGGCGCCGGATGTGCGTCACTTTTCGATTTGACCCTGACGATATCGCAGTAGCGATGTCGCAACGTGCAAAGTACCCCCTAGAGATGAGCCAGAGATACACCTGGAAAAACTTTATAAATTTATGGCCTCGCAACCATTTATTTTCTATTGTTTCATTTTCATTTTTTCAACTCCATCCTCCAAGAGCCATAAATATTTATTTATTTTACTGACTTATATTGCTCTGTTAATGCCACAGCGCTTTAAAGATGTCATCATCACTGTCCTCCATTGAGGTTTCCAATCTAAATTCCCTATCAGATTGTCTTTAAGGTGTGGGAAGAAACCAGAGTATAAAGAGGAAACCCACACAAACTCGGGGAGAAAGTACAAACTCCTTGCATATGTTGTCCTTGGTGAGATTTCAACCCAGGACCCCAGTGCTGTGTAGGGGGTATAGCCCCTAATACATCGTTGAATGGTACTGTGACTTTAAGGGACTGTGCTCCCCTGTTATTCTGCATGTTATGGACTGACCGGCTCAGCCAGTGCCACCCTTCTGGACTATTCACTTGGACTAACTCACTCAAAAGTGCAGGAAAAGGAGAAAGAGTGGGAGAGTGGTTCTAGGCGGGAAATGAGGCAGTCAGGTTGCCATGGAGTGGGAGAGAAGGGACATTTTCTGTGCACTATTGTAGAGCAGCGGTTTGGGACAAGGTATAGTGCCGCGAGCCGGACCGTGAGAGAGCCCTGAAGACCAACAAGTGAGCACTGGACCAGGACGTTTCTTGAGGATGGCAATTCTGAAGAGGAAGAGTTCCTCCCTGCCCTGCAAGGAGAAGTGTATGCTGATGAAGACCACAGCATTGAACTCCCAGGAGTGAGCCCGTGTCGCCTCGACTGGACCATGGTAGGACGTAGCTTAGCCCTCTGTAGCTAGGATGCAGTAGCAGTATGGTCGGAGTAGTAAAGGCAAGTTAGGTCACTATTGCATTGTGGTTGCTACCGTAATCTATTTTACCTGCTGAGTTTGCGATTACAATCTGTGTAATTCCTGTCAGTTAATAAACCTACCCTTGATTCTGCAATCTGATCTTGAGTACCGTTCTTGAGTACTGTATCCTACATTGATGGTTCCTAGCCACCAGTCGAGCTGCAAGACTGCAGTGCTAACTACTGAGCCACCATGTTTATATCTTCACAATATCTTAGCTTCTGGAATGGAACAAAAAAACTGCAATTTCAACACTGTTTACTGGTTCGAGTTTTAAATAAATGTACTGAATTACTCAATTTAGTTTTAAATTACTCAAGTTATGCAATTACTGCAATAAAAATGTTGTCATGTGTAAGGAAATATCAGGTTTGACAGTAGTTTGTGTTTACTTTTTAAGTATTTTTTTATTGCTCTGATACCTCTTAAAACTAATTTTGTCATTACCGTAACTAGATCATAGTCCATTCCATCTATCCCTTACTTCTTGGAAACCCACAGAAATACTATTTCATCCTATTGCACTTAGTACTTCAGCTGATAAAAGCTATCAAAATGACACATACAAGTTTTATACAAAAGATTTCCATCTTCATAATAAACCTTTTCTAAAGATACAATATTTTAGAGATACAATTTGTTTGTGAAATTGGTATAGACAAAGGCGTGTGTAAGGGGAGATTGGTGCAAGTAGGGCATATGCCCAGGTCTCAGTCGCAGGTCTGATACATCTGTCTAAGGTGTCTCCCTGTCTGCTTGTCGGTTGCATTTTGCCAACCCTGTAGTAGGTTTCGATTGTTCTCAGGGCTGGCTCTCAAGATGACAGCAGGCTCTAATGTGACGCCCCTGGACTAGTCAGGTCGTCACAAGGTACCGCACGCTCTTTATCTCTCAGCGCAGGACTCAAACCCCCATGGTTCTCGGTTCCCAACTTGCAGCACTGCCTCCATCAGCATCTAAAAATCCTAATCACACCTCACAACACACCCAGTCAGGCACACCTGTGGGCTGCTAAGCTGGAATAGGGCCGCCCAACTAGGGCTCAGGCAGGGATGTGGGATGTGACAAGTGAGTCGGCTCCAGGGGAGCGAAGTGTGAGGAAGCTGGGAGTTGGAGCACCCAGGGGAGAAGCAGATTGGGTTGCAGACGGTGTCTGAACCCGGAGGAGTCGGAGACCGAGTCGCGGAGTATTGGGACTGGGTGCCTGGCTTAGTCTAGGAGGACGGTCGGCAGCTGCAGTCCAATAGCCGGTCTGGGACCGAGAGAAAGTCGGGGTACTGGACCCTAGGTCGGGGAGAGGCTTCAAGCAACTTGCCAATTAACCTGCGGAGGATAGGGCCTTTATGGACTGTCCCAACGAAGCTCAGAGATCAGGGGCACTAGTGCAATGAGGGGTATAGGGCTTTCCAAACAAAGCGGCCCACTGAAATCCCAGGCGTGAGCTCCTGAGAGCAAGCTCCTCCTACAGGGCCTGGGATTAGTGGAAGACCGTAAGCAGCTACGGCTGTGGGCCCCGGAGCATCCTACATTAGACTTTGCTGTCCTGAAAGAACGGGCGATCAAAGTCTTGCAGCCCCCGGAGGCTACTGACTCTCCCCTCCAATCCTAGCAAGCCGGCACCTCTCCTCTACATGTGAAGCCTCCTGCCCTAGCATTCCCAGAACCAACATCTTCGGTAATGCCCGTGGGTGGAATCAGCGATTTATCTTCACAGGTACAGCAACTGAGCAGTGATGTCGCAATGATGTTAGAAGCGATGCAGCTCAAGTCAAAGATCAAGCCAGCAGGGAAGATCCAGCTAGCCAACTGCCCGGAGGATGTCCCCTGGATGAGAGGGAGGACCTCGACGTACAGAGGACGGAACAGCGACCATTATGGACAGCTTGTTTGTTATAAATGTAATAAGACTGGCCATTACGCCCATCTCTGTCTTTTAAACGGGCAACCCCTGGGGCCAAGAGCCAATCCATAGAAAAAAACTCCCAAGGCCCAGCGGACTGGCGAGAGCGGTATGTGGGGGAAAGGCCCATCGTTTCCATCACCCTGGATGGGATCCCGACCTCTGAACTCCTTAATACCAGCTCCTAGGTTACAACTATTCCCTATGTACTGTATAAAAAGTTTTGGTTAGATGATGAGCTCACCCCGCCAGACGACAGCATTACCATCTATGCCGTCAACGGGTTACCAGTGACTCAGATTGGGTTCAAGGAGGTGACCAATAAGGTGGGCTGGGTAGAGTTGGCGCGACAAGGACTCATAGTCGTGCAGAAGGACCCTAGTGATCGGAACCCTAAGATAATTTTAGGAACAAATGTTATTGAGAACTGTATGGGGGAAGTGCTGTTTTTACTCCAACAGCTATCTGAGACTGCAGGAGCAGGGTGACAGAGGGTCCTGCAATGAGAGATCCAAGCCCTCCTGCAGCGGCAACAGGTAAATCTATCTGGAGGAGAGATTGTCAGTGTACGGGTAATGGATGTAGCCCCTCCTGTAGTGCCCCCGCGGAGTGAGATGATGATATGGTGCAGGGCAGCGATAGGCTCCTGTGGACAAGATTACCAGGCAGTGGTAGAGCCCCTGCCCTCAGAGCATTGACCAACGGTATTAACGGCCAGAGGGGTAGTCGATGTCCGGAAGGGGATGGTGCCCGTGCGCGTGTTAAATTGCGGGGAAGAGGAAGTTACATTACTCCGGTATGCTACAATTGCCAAGCTGTTTACAGGAAACACAGGTTCCATCCATGTAGTGAGTTCCCCAATCACATTGGATCAGTTCCCCAGTGACAGTCCACAAGGGCAGTTAGAAAAGTGGTGCCAGGAGCTACATGTGGGCACTGACTCTACACCTCCACATCACAAGCAAGGGGTCTACAGGGTTGTGCGGGAATATGAGCAGATGTTTAGCAAGCATCCACTAGATTTTGGGCAGATAAAGGGGGTACAACACCACATACCCACAGGCAATCATCCACCCATCAAGGAGAGGCATAGGCCCATACTACCTACCCATTACCAGTACGCAAAGGACATGCTCAAAAACATGAAGGAGGCTGGGGTCATCCATGATAGTTGCAGTGCCTGGGCAGCTCCCCTGGTACTAGTGAAAAAGAAGGATGGCAATATGAGGATGATTGTGGATTACCGACAAATCAACAAGATCACACACAAGGATGCCTATCCCTTACCCCAAATTGAGGAATCGTTAGCTGCCTTGAAGTCTGCTAATTACTTCTCCATTTTTGATCTTACTAACGGATACTGGCAAGTGTTTGTTGCTGAGGAAGACCGTGAGAAGACTGCCTTTGCCACCCCGATGGGATTATGCAAATTCAACAGCATGCCATTCGGGCTGTGCAATGGGAACATTTCAGAGACTCATGGAGTGCTACTTGGTTCACTGCAACTTCAAAACTGTCCTACTGTACCTGGATGACGTCATTGTGTATTACAAAACGTAGGAAGCGCATCTGAAAGACCTAGCGGAAGTAATTGAAGCCCTGTCCAGGTATGGGATGAAACTAAAGCCCTCAAAGTGTCACCTACAGAAGCCTAAGGTCCAGCACCTGGGACATGTGGTCAGCGCCGAGGGAGTGGCATCGGATCCTGAGAAGATTACGGCCATTCAGAACTGGCCAAGGCCCAATACTGTCAGAGAAGTGCGGCAGTTCCTGGGCCTGATGGGGTACTACCATAGGTTCGTCAAAGGCTACACTAAGATGGCGGCTCCCTTACAAGAACTCCTGGTGGGGCAACCAAAGCAAAGCAAGCCCTCTGGCCCTCCGTTCAAGTGGGGTGGGGAACCAAAAGATTCTTTCAAGCAGATGAAGTCCGCTTTGACAAGGGATGAGATCCTCGCATATCACGACTACGTTCTCCCGTTTATACTGTATACGGATGCCAGGAACGTAGGATTAGGAGCGGTCCTGTCCCAGGTACAGAAGGGAAAAGAGAAGTTAATTGCCTATGCCAGCAGGAAGCTGAGGTCTACCGAAAGAAACCCTGAGAACTATAGTTCTTTCAAGTTGGAGTTCTTGGCGCTCATATGGGCCAAGAAGCTGTGGCAGGACAGGAGTCGACTGTATCTCCATCAAGGCAAGTTATGCATAAGCCTTACCAACCCCAAGACGCATGAAAGAATCTGCCAGATAGTGATACCCAAAGCATATGTCCTGGTGGTCCTGGAAGGTGCAGAAAAGTCTCACAACAGAGCAGGGCACCTTGGATGGAAAAAGTTGGAGATGTTGCTGAGAAGTCGCTTCTACTGGATCGGGATGAGAGATACCGTAGAAGCCTGGTGTAGGAACTGTGGTCCTTGTGCCTTGAGGAGGTAAGATGGTACCAGTCAGCGAGCACCACTCCAACCGATAGTTACCAAACAGCCCCTAGAGATTGTAGCTTTGGATCACATCAAGCGCATCCCAAGCAGGAGTGGTTACACCTACGCACTCACGATGGTGAACCACTATTCCCGATTCCTGGTGGTGGTACCCGTGAAAGATCTAACTGCCAGGACAGCGGCGAAGGCATTCCAGGCGCACTTCTGCAGGCTGCACGGGTATCCCGATAAAGTCCTCACCAACCAAGGTCCAGCGTTTGAGGCAGAAATCTTCCAGGAATTCTGTAGTCTGTACAGGTGTAAAAAGATACGCACTACACCTTACCATGCTCAGACAAATGGGATGTGCGAGAAGATGAACCACTTGGTGATCAACCTCCTGAAGACTCTTCTACTTGAGGAGCTGAACCAATGGCCTGAAAAACTGCCAGATCTCGTTGATATCTAATTAGATTAAGGAGAGAAAGACGGTGTGCAAATTAACAGGGATACACCTGTGTGACAATACAAAAAGAGTCTTTATTTATAACAAAGTATGTGGACACAAACATATTAAAACCACTTAAAAAAGGCATATAGAGCCTATATAAATCATTTTATCCCCTATAAGGGATAAACAACATCCCCCTGGCACAATAAAGAGGTCACAAAGTTAACCCAGTATGGCTATAACTAATACAAGGGGATCCTGGTAATACAAAAATGTGTTGGTTTAAACAGCAGATGTAATTAACCAAGATGGTATAGCTACCAAAAACACAATAGCAGTATAGGGTATAAATATAGGTGGTAACCCAGACAATATACAGCTAACAGTGGTATAACCACCAGATACCATAGATCCCCCAAAGAAAGTCATAGGGTTAACCTGGTAAGGCTGTAGCTAATACATAGTAAATCCTAATAATGCAACATCATGATAAGTGTAAATATATTGATTTAAACGGCAAGTGTAATTACCCTAAGTAGTGTACCCATCAGTTATCATAGAGTACAAAACATTTAGCATAGGTAATAGCCCAAATAGTATAAAGCTGATAGTGGTATAACCACCAGATACCATAGATCACAATGGCAGTGCAAGGTGTCAGCATAAGTAGTAGCCCAAACAACATAAAGCTAATATACTCATGTTAAATTACACAAAGATTCACTTGCATAGGGTAAAGCATTCACCAGATAATAAAGTATTAGCATAAATAGCAGCCGAGAAGATATAAAACCCCAGGATAACCAAGTTACCAGCCCATACTGAGGACACCATATAAAGATTCAAGTGATAGCCAGGGTAGGATGGAAGAGTCCCCACGCGTATCGCTGTCCCCTAGGACAGCTTCATCAGGGGTAAGTTGTGCCCACATAGAGGGCTAGGGTTTAAATAACCCAAAAATTAGTATGACAGCTGTTTGGAACTTCACCTGTTAGTTGAAATCGCCGCGTTCAGCGTGTGCCCGGCGTCCCGGAAGTCACATGCTCGCTGGCGTCCAATCAGGAGGAGGAAAAAGAGTATTGAATATTTTCGGGCACCGCGCATGCGCGGGACTCCGAAAACATGGCGGCCGCCATGTATGGAGACAAATGCTCAAAAAGTGCCGTTCTTTCAATGAAGCAAGGAATATTACAAATCAAGAGTACCTTATTTTAAACCCCCTCTCAAAGCATAAGATGGAAAAGGAGCAGATTAAGCATGGGTTGCCAAGAGCAAAGGGAACAGTTATATATATTATCTAAATCACTCCCATTTAAGGATCGCTCAAATCTGGGCCCGTATAGTCTGGAAAGTAGTTTAGTTATATTTGGTATAGTGTGCATATAATGAAAACACCAGGGAAGTTCCCCAAATAAAGGGATATTGAACCCCCCAACATATAATCTACATACAAAAGAGGCACATATTTTATTTTTCTTCTTTCCAAGGCCCAGACTAAAGAGAGCCACAAATGTGAAGTAAATCACCTATAGAGTTCCCAACACAAACCAGGATAGCCCAGAGTCCCAGACAGAGGGAAAAAAGGGGAAAATCACCTCTGTTTGTAAAACCCCGTAAATAAAAGATCCTCATTTATACCAGATGGGGCAAGACAATCTAGTTTGAAAATCCAGGCTGATTCACATCTCAAGAGATCCAAGGTGGTATTGCCACCTCTAATATTAACTTTGATTTTTTCCAGTCCAAGAATCCTTATGTTCGAAGTCCGCCAGCCATGTTCCTTCAAAAAATGCATGGCCACTGATGATATAGTTTTTCCTTTTTCAAGATCCACTTTCGCTGTTCCAATGGTAGATAGGTGTTGCTGTATCCGTTTCCGAAGCTCTTGTCCAGTTTGGCCGACATATAGGGGCATCCGCAAATCAGTCCATAGACCAAATTCCTTGTTCTACAGTTGAAAAAACCCCGAGGATTCTGTAAAGATGGAAACATGGTACAAAAAATTAGGTCTCTTGCTAACATAAGGGGACAAATACTGCAATTACCGCAAGGATAAGAACCTTCAACGGAAAAACCCCCATCCGTTCTTTTTGTGGGTCTGCAGAACTCCGACCACTGATTATTATACACCGAAGGGTCAATTCTTACGCCTTCGAAGGAATTGCAGCAAGGAGGAAGACTTTTATGCACAATCTCAGGATTTGACCAAAAGATTCTTGACAAGAGGATATCCTAAAAAGGTAATCTCTCAGGCCTTTCAACACTCTGCTTCTAGGGATAGGAGAGATGTATTGGTCAAACAAGATCAAACTAGAGCGGAACACAAGACCAGTATCATTACGGTGTATAATAATCAGTGGTCGGAGTTACGCCGTATATTGCAGAAAAATTGGGGGATCCTGCAAAGTGAACAAGCCCTCACTAAACATATTTCTGAGGTACCGGGTATGGTGGCCAGGAGGGCTAGAAATCTCAAGGACTGTCTTACTGCCAGTCACTTCTGCAGACCCACAAAAAGAACGGATGGGGGTTTTTCCGTTGAAGGTTCTTATCCTTGCGGTAATTGCAGTATTTGTCCCCTTATGTTAGCAAGAGACCTAATTTTTTGTACCATGTTTCCATCTTTACAGAATCCTCGGGGTTTTTTCAACTGTAGAACAAGGAATTTGGTCTATGGACTGATTTGCGGATGCCCCAAAATATATGTCGGCCAAACTGGACAAGAGCTTCGGAAACGGATACAGCAACACCTATCTACCATTGGAACAGTGAAAGTGGATCTTGAAAAAGGAAAAACTATATCATCAGTGGCCATGCATTTTTTGAAGGAACATGGCGGGCGGACTTCGAACATAAGGATTCTTGGACTGGAAAAAATCAAAGTTAATATTAGAGGTGGCAATACCACCTTGGATCTCTTGAGATGTGAATCAGCCTGGATTTTCAAACTAGATTGTCTTGCCCCATCTGGTATAAATGAGGATCTTTTATTTACGGGGTTTTACAAACAGAGGTGATTTTCCCCTTTTTTTCCCTCTGTCTGGGACTCTGGGCTATCCTGGTTTGTGTTGGGAACTCTATAGGTGATTTACTTCACATTTGTGGCTCTCTTTAGTCTGGGCCTTGGAAAGAAGAAAAATAAAATATGTGCCTCTTTTGTATGTAGATTATATGTTGGGGGGTTCAATATCCCTTTATTTGGGGAACTTCCCTGGTGTTTCATTATATGCACACTATACCAAATATAACTAAACTACTTTCCAGACTATACGGGCCCAGATTTGAGCGATCCTTAAATGGGAGTGATTTAGATAATATATATAACTGTTCCCTTTGCTCTTGGCAACCCATGCTTAATCTGCTCCTTTTCCATCTTATGCTTTGAGAGGGGGTTTAAAATAGGGTACTCTTGATTTGTAATATTCCTTGCTTCATTGAAAGAACGGCACTTTTTGAGCATTTGTCTCCATACATGGCGGCCGCCATGTTTTCGGAGTCCCGCGCATGCGCGGTGCCCGAAAATATTCAATACTCTTTTTCCTCCTCCTGATTGGACGCCAGCGAGCATGTGACTTCCGGGACGCCGGGCACACGCTGAACGCGGCGATTTCAACTAACAGGTGAAGTTCCAAACAGCTGTCATACTAATTTTTGGGTTATTTAAACCCTAGCCCTCTATGTGGGCACAACTTACCCCTGATGAAGCTGTCCTAGGGGACAGCGATACGCGTGGGGACTCTTCCATCCTACCCTGGCTATCACTTGAATCTTTATATGGTGTCCTCAGTATGGGCTGGTAACTTGGTTATCCTGGGGTTTTATATCTTCTCGGCTGCTATTTATGCTAATACTTTATTATCTGGTGAATGCTTTACCCTATGCAAGTGAATCTTTGTGTAATTTAACATGAGTATATTAGCTTTATGTTGTTTGGGCTACTACTTATGCTGACACCTTGCACTGCCATTGTGATCTATGGTATCTGGTGGTTATACCACTATCAGCTTTATACTATTTGGGCTATTACCTATGCTAAATGTTTTGTACTCTATGATACCTGGTGGGTACACTACTTAGGGTAATTACACTTGCCGTTTAAATCAATATATTTACACTTATCATGATGTTGCATTATTAGGATTTACTATGTATTAGCTACAGCCTTACCAGGTTAACCCTGTGACTTTCTTTGGGGGATCTATGGTATCTGGTGGTTATACCACTGTTAGCTGTATATTGTCTGGGTTACCACCTATATTTATACCCTATACTGCTATTGTGTTTTTGGTAGCTATACCATCTTGGTTAATTACATCTGCTGTTTAAACCAACACATTTTTGTATTACCAGGATCCCCTTGTATTAGTTACAGCCATACTGGGTTAACTTTGTGACCTCTTTATTGTGCCAGGGGGATGTTGTTTATCCCTTATAGGGGATAAAATGATTTATATAGGCTCTATATGCCTTTTTTAAGTGGTTTTAATATGTTTGTGTCCACATACTTTGTTATAAATAAAGACTCTTTTTGTATTGTCACACAGGTGTATCCCTGTTAATTTGCACACCGTCTTTCTCTCCTTAATCTAATGTTCAAAATTGGGTGTGTTAAGGTGATCCCTGATTATCTTTATTTGTGGATCATTAATATCCGTCAGGTGGTGCCCTCCCCCTACTCTATCATCTCGTTGATATCTACAATAACATTCCTGTGGGATCCATCAAATGTACACCCGCTTGCCTAATGAGAGACAGACCTGGGAGACTCGCAGTGGACTTAGAGATGGAGGTCGAACTGCCTGAAGCCTACTTACCCGAAGCAGATTGGGACTCACGCCGCCAGATCCAGTATAAACAGATTCAGGAGTATGTTGAAGAGAATTTGAATCAGAGTAGGGAAAAGCAAGAAATGAACTTCAACAAGTTGGCAAAAGCGACCCCTTTCTCATCAGGTGAGATGGTGCTGAAAAGGAAGAGAAAGTTGCACAAATTGGATGACCAATGGGAGAAGAAACCTTACATGGTGCAACCATCCAACTTTGACAACCAGAGGACTTGCCTCATCAGCAAGGATCAGGGAAGAACCACGTCTACTGTCTCCCGGGACCACTTGAATAAGTGTCCAGAACCACCCAGAGTTCCAGATGAACCTCAGCCCCAACCTTAGATCATGAAAAGAAAGAAGATGATCCGTACCATTGTAGGTGATTTTCTGCCGCCCCGTGCTTGGCTGTAATTGAGTTGCTCGGGACCAGACCTTCAGTGGGTGGCTCGAGGGTCTCCGGACCCGGGGGTCCTGTGGTCACTCCGACCAAAAAGGGGTTGGCGGTTTGGGGACGTAGGTGTACGGCCGGAGCCATGTTTTAAGTTCGTGACACCACCCACGGGATGTGGTGGAGGTGGACACCACCGCTGCAGTTACGGGGCACCCGGGGGAGATGGTATGCTGCAAGTTGTTAACCCCTCCATGGGCAGTGATGGTGGCCCCAGGACCCGTTGGGGGTGCTTTGGAGGTGCAGGGAGATGGGCAGCCAGAGGGCACCGGTGTACTCACTATTAGAATGAAACACTTGAGTCTCTGGTAAACCAAGATGATGGTTGCCGGTGCCCGCAGCTGGCTGCAGTCGGGTTCCCCCACCCGGTTGGTGGTCTCTGCCTTTCTCCTGCACCTGTTTGATATGTTGGACTACCTGCGCTTGCAGCATCAGGAGTCCGCTCCCCGGCTTGTGAATGTTGGAAGAGCCCGTTTGCCTGCAGACGCTGGCCCGTGGGATCTCTGAGCTGTGGTGGTGGCTGCTTATCCCCCTTGTTGGGTTGTTGTCTTCTATGAGGGACCGGCGGGCCACTACCCTGTCCCGGTCCACCACGGTTTCACCAAGCCGTCTTCCCATCTCCTGCAGGCAGAGGCCTCCGTATGCCTCCTAGCCAAATGTACCAGGGCTCCTACCCTGGCACCTGTCAGTCTGTCACAGACCTGTCACACAGGCCTGACCTCCTCCACTGAACTCTCAAACTCCACTTCCAAACTGAACTGTTTACTTTTTCCTGCCTGAGGCTCTCCGAACTCCTCAGTGGGCGTGGCCAACCGCCTGGCTCCGCCCCCTGGTGTGTCCATCCAGCCCTGAGGGAGGTGACTAGGGTTTAATGTGGTTGCCTGGTGTTACCTAGTGAGGGGACTGGTGTTGTGCGGGGCTCTATCTGTGACTTCCTGGTTTGTCCAGTGCGTCACAATTTCCCAGAAGACTGGCCCATGCAAAATGGGGCAATGATAGTCCCTGTGTTAACATTCCCACAACCTGTGGAGGAACCAGAACAAGAAAGGTTTACTGACACTGCACCCACTCCCGTACCTAGAGTAATACCCGTACCCTTACCACGAACACGTAGAGTCCTACCAGCCACACCTGCCACTGAGGGCGAGGAACCTGTAGGAGCCATTGCCACATCACAAGGGGAAGAAGAGAGTCTAGCATCAAGAAGGTCGACCCGGGTTAACTTTGGTCAGCCCCAACTAAGATATAGAGAATAATGGTAGCGGTACCAGGCTATCTAAAGTTTAAGTTAAAAATCTGTGTTTTCTTTTATTATTTTCCATAGTTTGTTATTTTCCTGCAAAATGATAAGTAAAGTTTTAAAAACGTTGCTAATGTTGAATGAAAATATGATTATTCGGGAAAGTCACCTGATTTTCTAAAGAGTTAAATATGGACCATGGCTGCGGGACTGGTTGCGGCCAGAACGAACTTGTGCTATTGTAAATAAGTTGCACCTTCTGTGCCTACCAGAGTCATCCTTTTTTAAATCCAGGACTTTAACCCTGTCACGGAACCAAGTAGGAACCAGTGGGCTTCAGGTTGTTTGGGTGGCGGGTAAATGGGATCCGGGACTTTGGAACTGGACAGTCGCAGGAAGGGGCTGCAACGGAGCAGGTTGAGCCCCGCTACTAATGTAACCGGTAGCGTTCCACAGTTTTTATAAAAGATGAACTCTAAATGCTGCTTTACACGCTACAACATCGCTAATTGGGGTCATGGAATTCGTGACACACATCCGGCCGCTTTAGCGATGTCGTTGCATGTGACACCTACGTGCGATCGAAAACGTCGCAAACATGTGCAAAATCGCTAATCGTTGACATGCTCCCCTATTCCCAATTATCGTTGCTGCTGCAGGTACGATATTGTTCGTCGTTCCTGCGGTAGCACACATCGCTATGTGTGACACCGCAGGAACAACGAACATCTCCTTACCTGCGGCCGCCGGCAATGAGGAAGGAAGGAGGTGGACGGCATGTTTCGGCCGCTGATCTCCGCCCCTCCTCTTTGATTGGGTGGCCACTTAGTGGCGTTGCTGTGATGCCGAACGAACCGCCCCCTTAGAAAGGAGGTGGTTCGGCGGTCACAGCGACGTCGCTAGGCAGGTAAGTACGTGTGACGGGTCCGCGCGATTTTGTGCGCCACAGGCAGCGATTTGCCCGTGATTTCCAACGATGGGGGCGGGTACGCACTCTAGCAATGTCGATAATGATATCGCAGCGTGTAAAGCGGCCTTTAGTGTTGATGCTGCATGCTGGCTCTGTAATAGAACTAGAAGTTTCAGAAGTTGTCTGGGCCCCCTTCCCTTTGGGGTCCATGTGCAGCTGCACCAGAGGAATGTCCGCCCCTGTTTCACGCCAGTTTTAATGAAGGGACAGCTGGGGCAAGATGCCCAAAATTCATTAAGAGGCAATGCCAGTTAATGAATTAGACATAACCTACAGCTGACATGCATCTCCGCCAGAAACTGCAGTCATTGACTTGAGTACAATTTTGGCAAAATTTACGCCACTAAAGGGGCATCCATGACTTTGGCATAGGGGAGTTACGGTGACCCCTACTTCACCTCTCCCCCGCTCCCCCCCATATTCACTTACCCGCTATGAAATAACCACAGACACGAAGCTGAATGAAATGGCCACAGCAGCATTTATTTAAAACATAAATAACAAAAGGACATTAATAGGGGTGTGGTCCTCGAAGCCCATAAGTCTGGTGATTACCAATACCCAAACATTACCTTCCCCCTGAACCAATTCACTCCCAGCCACAACCACCAACTCGGGAACACCAATGTAAAATCTGGGGAGAAAGGGTTAAATCACCAAAGACGGGAGCCGACAATCAATAGCCTGCGTTCCCCAAAATCACCAGACCACCCACCAAACCAAGAAATTAAAGGGATCCACATCTCCCTGGACCCCACACCAATTTACACCAACCGCCACAGCCACCATGACCCTGCAAAAGTCAATAAGGGAGGGTGGGCAGGACAAACTTTCAGGGAACTGCGGGCCAAAGATCCCTCTCCCCCAGCTAAAGCTTATATACCCCAATGGTCCCTAACACACCACCCCCTCCCCCCTGGTCACCTCCCCCTAGCCAATGTCATGTCAGCCTCCCCCCAAACCCGGGTGGGGGGTTCCAGCCGTGTACTTGACTTTGGCATAGGGGAGTTCCGGTGACCCCCTACTTCACCTCTCTCCCCCCCATATTCACTTACCCGCTATGAAACAACCACAGAAACGAAGCTGGATGAAATGGCCACAGCAGCCTTTATTTAAAACATAAATAACAAAAGAACATTAATAGGGGTGTGGTCCTCGAAGCCCATAAGTCTGGTGATTACCAATACCCAAATATTACCTTCCCCCTGAACCAAATTACTCCCAGCCGCAACCACCAACTCGGGAGCACCAATGTAAAAGGGGGGGAGGAAGGGTTAAACCACCACAGACGGGAGCCGACAATCCATAGTCGGCGTTCCCCAAAATCACCAAACCAAGAAATTAATGGATCCACATCTCCCTGGACCCCAAACCAATTTACACCAACTTTGAGGACCCACCCCAACTGCCACAAAGAGAGCACTTTAACCCCTCAAATGCTCGAGCCCCCCCCCCCGCCAGGCAAAGCCATGGCCCTCTCGATACCTTACTGGATCCCCAAGGACCATAAATCCATCCCCACCTCATTCAGATGGACCCCATCCGCCAGCCAATAATCCTGATCCACCGCCTCCAACTCAAGATGACGCACAGCCGCCCCACCATTCCTTTCTACAAAAGCCGAGATTGCACGATTAATCTTAATCCGGGTCTTGTTAAGCCGTTCAACAGACCGCGCCTTACGCCACGTCCATCTCGAAACTATCTCTGACCAGACCGTCCGAAGTCCTGACAGGGATACCCAAAGCCGCAACACCGCCACCATCCCCACATCGTTCCCCCCAACACGCAACAAAAAAATATCAGGGGCACGATCTAGCCGAACTGCCCTATGGACTTCAGGCAACACCCTCACCCAACACATGCCCCGAAAACCCAACCAACTGATTATCACTGCACTCCTCGCAAACCCCAGCTGCCTGCATTCCACATGGATGTCCACCTGGATCGCTGCCCAATGCACAAATGAGTGGCCTACGATCGACACCAACCGAGGAACTGCTCCTGTAAAACAATAACAAAAACATAACATAACTGAAAACACAAGCCTGCTGCCAGCCCCAACAAAACAACCCCCTAAACTACCACACCCTGAGGGCGCACGTAGCCCTCATACCTCCTGGACTCCCAGCGACCAATCCTCCGCACTATCTCCGGACTCAAACCGTACACTGCCGCCTCCGTAGCCGCACCAATCCTGAAAGAATGCGGCGCATAACAACCTGGATCTAAACCAATGGCTTCTACACACAACCGAAAAACCATCCTAAACTGATAATTGGACAAAAAGGAACCACCCCTATGACAAAGCAATGGCCCACCCGCCCGAGGCCCCTGATCCAAAAACTCCCATAAGCACTGCTCCAGACACATCTCCGAGCCCGGGACAACCCCAAACACCATACGCCTACCCCTGTCGGCCTTTTCCGTCTTTGACCTCCTAATCCAAAACTCCACCCCATTGTAAAATCAAACCACATCTCGAGCCTGAACGCCCCCATGGCCATGTCGACTGACCGCAACCAGCTCCCCAATCCTAAGGGCACCAAAAAACGCAAACGAAAACGCCAACCGAAACAACAACACCTCAAAACTCGAACTACACACAGAATCCAATTGCGCCCCCAACCGTTCCAACAAGGCAAATTACATTGGCCTTCTCCGGTCTAATCTGGACCGACCCCAATGAAAAACCTTTAAAGCCTGCCATACCAAAAATTGCTTTGTCAGATCGGGTCAATTACACAACTTGAAACCAAAAGCTAACCCTGCCGCAAACCTACCCGCCTTTGCCAGCGACCAACCCCACACTGACCACTGTCCTACCCACAACAACAAAGCGCCTACCTGGTCCTTCTCTGATCGCAGCAAACCAAACGACTCTACCCAATCCTCCCACTGTCGCCAAATCTGCTGGTAAGCGGTACAAGTCGTCTCAGCCAAGGAATCCTTAATTAAAGGTCCAACGACCCTGATACCACACTCCAGAGATCAGCAGGGCATTCCAATCCCATGGCCATAGCCCCAGGGGCCAATGCCCTGAAACGCTCCCACTGAAAACGAGAAGGAACATCAGCAATGGAATTCAGCACACCCGGTACATGAAAAGCAGTCACACAAGCATTTATTGACAAGCAGGCCAATACTAACCTCCTGAGAACCCTAACCACCGGGGGTGAGGAAGCCGATATATTATTAATTGCCATCACCACCCCCATGTTATCATAATAGAACCGAATCCGCCGATTACGCAACCGGTCTCGCCACAGTATGACCGCCACTAAAATGGGAAAAATCTCCAACAGCGCCATGTTTTTTAGCAAACCCAATGAACGCCACTCGTCCGGCCATCGCTCTGCACACCATTCCCCTCCAAAATATGCCCCAAAACCGTGACCCCAAGAGGCATCTGTAAACAAATCCAGCTCCGAATTGCCTACCTGCTGCTCCATCAATAAAGAGCATCCATTGTAATCTGCCAGAAACTTGCCCCAAACGTCCAAGTCCGCCTTGACCTCCTCCGATAGTCGAATATAATGATGCGGCGCATCCACCCCTCCGGGGCACTAGCCAGACGGCATGAAAAAACCCGCCCCATAGGCATCACACGGCATGCAAAATTAAGCCTACCCAGCAAAGATTGGACCTCCCGTAACGTATGTTTCTTTACCTTAAGGGCATGAGCATCTTCCTCCCTGAGGGCCTCCACTTTGTCAGACGAAATTCCCATCTCTCGGAGTCAATGACAATGCCAAGAAAGGAAATACACGTCGCCGGTCCCTCAGTCTTCCCCAGTGCCAACGGGATGCCGAACTGCCCCTCCACCCACTCTATCAATGCAAGAATGCTCTGACAAACTAATGAGTCACCCGGACCAACACAGAAAAAGTCATCCAGATAATGACTAACCGACTCAAACAGGAGACATCTTTGATCACCCATTCCAAAAACGAACTGAAAGATTCAAACAGTGAAGAAGACAATGAACAACCCATTGGCAGGCACCTATACACAAAATACGACCCCTCCCAAAAACAGCCGAATAAACGAACACTGTCAGGATTCACCAGGAGCAAGCGAAACGCCGATTCCACATCCGGCTTTGCCATCAGAGCACCCCTGCCACACCGTCGTACCCAATCCGCCGCCTCGTCAAATGACGTATACACCACCGAGCATAACCCCGGATCAATCCCATCATTTACCAACCCTCCCCTTGGATACGACAAGTACTGAATAAGGCAAAACTTATTCACCTCCTTTTTCGGAACAACCTCTGTTAGGGCCAGGTGGACGGGCAGACCCAGGAGGTGGATCCACTGGGCCGAACTCCTTGATGATGGTAAGGGGTCTGGTAGCTGGAGCACTAGAGGTAGCAGGACAGTCCGTGCACACGAGTATAATGGAGAAGTCCCTGGGACCACGGAGTCACGGATGGTAGTCCGGGTGACGGAGCTCAGGTTCGGAAGCCGAGATGATGTCAGGCGGAGTCCGGAACCGTTGGAGCGAGATGACGGGTCACCGCAGGGATCAGAGATGGCACGGACGGTCAGTATGGCAGATAGACAGCGTTCGGGGTTCGGGATTCGGCAGGACCGGATGGCGAAGCAGGATCGGCTCTAGAAGAGAGAGAGGTGAGTATCTCACAGGAACACAAGGGGACCTGACTCCTAGCTTGGGAAACACGAAGAACAGGCCCCGCCCACTTGGACACTAAACCCCTTTATACCCTGTACCTGTGTGCTTCATTTCCTGTCAGTGGACGCTGGCCCTTTAAGAAAGGGTCAATGACCGCGCGCGCGCCCTAATGCGCATGCGCGCGGCCCGGGTGCCAGAAGCCACAGCAGGAAGCTGTGAGGAGGAAGCAGCAGAGCCGGGCTGGGGCTGGGAAGCCGACGGGCGCCGGGAGCGGGGACCAGGAGGCCTGGGAAGTGCGGGGAGCGTGGCAGGTGAGCCGGGGAGCAGAGCAGGGGACCCGGGAAGCGTGACAGTACCCCCCCCACGCCCCCCTCCCCGCAACCGGGACAGGAAGGCACGGATCAGAGGAGTGCCCACATTCTTCCGGGGCTCCCAGGACCTATCCTCAGGACCATACCCTGCCCAGTCCACCAGGAAGAACTGTCGACCCCGTACGGTCTTCATGGCCACGATATCCCTTACCGCATAGATGTCGTCATCGGCAATAGGAGGAGGAGCCGAACTGGCAGCAGCGGAGAAGGGACCAAGGACAACCGGCTTGAGCAGGGAGACGTGGAAGGAGTTGGGTATCCTCATCGTGACCGGGAGCTGTAGCTTGTAGGAGACATCATTGATTTTGCTGAGAACTTTAAACGGCCCGATGTAGCGAGGTCCCAGCTTGTAGGATGGTAGCTTCAATCGGACGTACTTGGAAGCAAGCCAGACGAGATCTCCTGGAGAGAAACACGGAGGGTCCAGACGTCTCTTGTCTGCGTGTCTCTTCATCCGCAGGGAGGCACGTGCAAGGGACGCCTTAACCGAGTCCCAAATGGTTGTGAAGTCACGGGCTACAGCATCAGCAGCAGGGACATCCGAGGAAGAGGATACAGGCAATGGGACGGAAGGCTGAAGTCCGTAAACGACATGGAAGGGAGAGCTGGAGGAGGACTCACTGACGTGGTGATTATGGGAGAATTCAGCCCAAGGAAGAAGCGTGGACCAGTCGTCATGATGGGCGTTGACGTAGTGACGTAAGAAGGAGGTCAATATCTGATTGACCCGTTCCACTTGGCCGTTCGACTGAGGATGGTAGGCTGAAGAAAAGTCCAGAGTCACTCCCAGATGTTTGTAGAGAGCCCTCCAGAAGCGGGAGGTGAACTGAGTTCCTCTGTCGGACACAATGTGTGATGGAAAGCCATGCAAGCGGAAGATGTGATGTATATAGGCGTCCGCGAGTTCCTGGGCAGAGGGCAGTCCTGCCATAGGGACAAAATGAGCCATTTTAGAGAACCGATCCACCACGACCCATATGACTGTGTGTCCGGAGGACAATGGCAAGTCCGTAATAAAGTCCATCGCAATGTGTTGCCACGGAACTGAGGGTATAGGCAGAGGCAGAAGACGGCCATATGGCAGGTGTTTGGGCGTCTTGTTCCTGGCACAAGAGGAGCAGGCAGAGACAAAAGAGGCGACGTCCGTGCGAAGGGATGGCCACCAGTAATGACGTACAATAGCACTCCATGTTCTCTTCTGACCAGCATGACCGGCTGTTTTCGAGGCATGGCCCCAGTGTAACACTTTTTGCCTGTCAGTCTCAGAGACATAGGTCTTCCCGGGCGGTATCTGGGCCAGGGTGACAGGGGCCACTGGAACGATTTTACTAGGACAGATGATGGGTTGGGATGTCTCCTCCTCCTGCTCCTTGGGCATGAAAGACCTGGACAAGGCATCAGCGCGTACATTCTTGTCCGTGGGTCGGAAATGGAGCTGGAAATCGAATCTGGCAAAGAACAAGGACCACCTGGCTTGCCGTGGGTTCAGTCGCTGAGCAGACCGCAGGTATTCCAGGTTCTTGTGGTCCGTGTAAATAATAACGGGGTACACTGCTCCTTCCAGAAGGTAGCGCCATTCCTCCAGAGCCAGTTTGACTGCCAATAGCTCTCGGTCACCGATGGTGTAGTGGCGTTCAGGCGCTGAGAAGCTCTTGGAGAAGAAACCGCAAGTCACCATCTTCCCGGAGGAGGACTTCTGCATGAGCACTGCTCCGGCTCCCGAGGAGGAGGCATGCACCTCCAAGGTGAACTGGCGGTTTAACTCCGGACGGTGGAGTACAGGAGAGGAGGCAAATGCCCGCTTCAGAGAGCCAAACGCGGCGTCGGCCGCAGGTGACCAGTCCTTTGGATTAGCCCCCTTCTTGGTCAAGGCGGAGAGAGGAGCAGTCAGAGCAGAGAAGTGAGGGATGAACTGGCGGTAATAGTTGGCGAATCCCAGAAAGCGTTGGATTGCCTTCAGTCCAGAAGGGGGAGGCCAGTTGAGAATGGAGGAGACCTTCTTTGGATCCATCTGCAGTCCGGTATCGGAGATGAGGTAACCCAGGAAGGGGAGAGAAGACTGCTCAAAGACACACTTCTCATACTTGGCGTACAGACGATTCTCTCTCAGTCTTTGTAGAACCAGCTGCACGTTCTCTCTGTGGGTTTGGAGGTCCGGAGAGAAGACAAGGATATCATCCAGATACACCACCACACAGGCGTAGAGAAGGTCCCGGAAAACGTCGTTCACCAATTCTTGAAAGACTGCTGGTGCGTTACACAGGCCGAAGGGCATCACGCAGTATTCATAGTGCCCATCGCGGGTATTGAACGCGGTCTTCCATTCGTCCCCAGAGCGGATGCGGACCAGGTTGTAGGCACCCCGAAGATCCAACTTGGTGAACACACGAGCTCCTCTAAGTCGATCAAACAATTCGGGGATGAGCGGCAGGGGGTACTTGTTTTTCACGGTGATTTGGTTCAATCCCCGGTAGTCTATGCATGGGCGAAAGTCGCCTTATTTCTTCTTAACGAAGAAAAAACCTGCTCCAGCAGGAGAGGAGGATCTCCGAATGAATCCCCTTGCCAGGCTCTCTGTGATGTAAGTAGACATGGCCCTTGTTTCGGCTGGAGACAGTGGATATATCCGTCCTCGAGGTGGTGTAGTTCCCGGGAGCAGGTCGATGGCACAATCGTAAGGACGATGTGGCGGAAGTACCTCTGACTCCTTTTTATCAAAGACGTCCGCGAAGGACCAATAGGCCGAGGGCAGTCCCGGTAGGGACTCTGGAACCGGAGGTCGCCGGATGGGTTGTATGGTCTTCAGACAGTTCTCATGGCAAGAAGAGCCCCATCGGGTGATTTCACCAGTGCCCCAGCTGACTGATGGTTCGTGTGTCCGTAACCAGGGAAGTCCCAGCAGGATTTGATGGGACATGTGTGGAAGGACGTAGAGAGCGATGTTCTCGGTGTGCAGGGCACCGATACGCAGTTCGACCGGCCTGGTGATCCAGGAGATGGTGTCAGAGAGGGGTCTCCCATCCACAGAGGCTATCACGAGGGGTTTGTCGAGTGGAGTAACAGGCACCTGGTACTTGTCCACCGTGGCCTGCTGGATGAAATTGCCTGCTGCCCCAGAATCGAGGTACGCCTCAGCCGTGAACCGCGTCTCTCCTGTTGTCACTTGCACAGTCCATGTAACCGGGTCTGAGAGAGTCCCAGCACCTAGGGTGGCCTCTCCTACCAACCCTAGGCTTTGGAGTTTCCCGGCCTCTCTGGACAGGAGCATAGCAGGTGTGTGCCCTCTCCGCAGTAGAAGCAGAGGCCCTTGGCGAGCCGCTCTGCTCGACGTTGTTCAGACTGCCGCACGCGGTCGATCTGCATGGGCTCGTGGACGGAGACACCAGATGCCGTTGACTGGAGTACAGCGGGCTTCTGCGGAGGAGAGGAATGCCGTACCGGACGTCTCTCACGGGACACCTCTTTGGATCGCTCCTGAAAGCGAATGTCCACTCGAGTCGCTAGGGTAATCAGGGCATCCAGGGTGGACGGTACGTCACGACCAGCCAGCTCATCTTTAATTCGACCCGAGAGTCCTTCCCAGAAGGCGGCGGTTAGGGCCTCGTTGTTCCACCCGAGTTCCGAAGCCAAGGTGCGAAAACGGATGGCGTATTGACCCACCGTTAGAGTCCCCTGACGTAACCGGAGAAGAGATGAGGCAGACGCGGAGGCGCGTCCGGGCTCGTCAAAGGTGCCACGAAAAGCCTGCAGGAACTCCTGGATGTTCTTGGTCACCGGATCCTCCCTTTCCCACAAGGGGTTCATCCACGCCAGTGCTTCACCCTCTAGATGGGACATGATGAAGGCGACCTTGGCTTGGTCGGAGGCAAACAAATGCGGCAGCTGCGTGAAATGGAGGGAGCATTGGTTTATGAATCCCCTGCAGGTCTTGGGGTCTCCGGCGTACCGGGGTGGTGAGGCCAAACGAAGTCTGGAAGCATCCGAAGAGGCTGCCACGGGAGCTGGAGCCGTGGATTGACTAGTGGAAGCCCGAGATGCTGAAGATGTAACTGACGCTTGTAGCGTGTTCAGGCGGGCGTCCACAGAAGACATGAATTGCAGCATGCAGGTCTGAGTCTCACGCTGGCGCGAGAGTTCCTCCTGTAAGGCTGCTAGTGCTGCAGCGGATCCATGGCCTGTTCTTACTGTTAGGGCCAGGTGGACGGGCAGACCCAGGAGGTGGATCCACTGGGCCGAACTCCTTGATGATGGTAAGGGGTCCGGTAGCTGGAGCACTAGAGGTAGCAGGACAGTCCGTGCACACGAGTATAATGGAGAAGTCCCTGGGACCACGGAGTCACGGATGGTAGTCCGGGTGACGGAGCTCAGGTTCGGAAGCCGAGATGATGTCAGGCGGAGTCCGGAACCGTTGGAGCGAGATGACGGGTCACCGCAGGGATCAGAGATGGCACGGACGGTCAGGATGGCAGATAGACAGCGTTCGGGGTTCGGGATTCGGCAGGACCGGATGGCGAAGCAGGATCGGCTCTAGAAGAGAGAGAGGTGAGTATCTCACAGGAACACAAGAGGACCTGACTCCTAGCTTGGGAAACACGAAGAACAGGCCCCGCCCACTTGGACACTAAACCCCTTTATACCCTGTACCTGTGTGCTTCATTTCCTGTCAGTGGACGCTGGCCCTTTAAGAAAGGGTCAATGACCGCGCGCGCGCCCTAATGCGCATGCGCGCGGCCCGGGTGCCAGAAGCCAGAGCAGGAAGCTGTGAGGAGGAAGCAGCAGAGCCGGGCTGGGGCTGGGAAGCCGACGGGCGCCGGGAGCGGGGACCAGGAGGCCTGGGAAGCGCGGGGAGCGTGGCAGGTGAGCCGGGGAGCAGAGCAGGGGACCCGGGGAGCGTGACAACCTCTAACAGTGAAACTACCAAATCTGGAAAAGGCGGGGAACTAAGCGATCCCGCCATGCGACCCAACAACACCTCCTTACCCAGCTTTTCCCAAACCACCTCAGCATGCTGGCTCGCCGACTGAAAATTTCTAAAATTCCGATACCCAGGACACACCACTGATGGAATTTGAAAACCCGACTCAAAACCCATAATCAATAACTCCGCCTCCTCCCGCTTAGGAAACCTATTTAGATAGGGGAGCATTGCGTGAAGCCTCACGGGTGTCTCCCCCTTTTGAATTAGTTGGCCCTGACTTGAGCTTATTGCGCCGGAAACATTTTGAGGCCCCGTGAGAGGTTCCGCTACAGTGTGAGCAGAGGTGTTTGAATTTACAATTCTCCCCAATCTTGCACTGTCCCTCATTAAACTGCCAGCACAAACCTGGCTTTTGGGATCCCAACTGCCCCATTGCTCCGCTACCGGATTGCTACCCTGAGCACCCCCCTGCCTGGCCGATGGACCCGGCACCCCCTGAAAGGATTGCCCAAACCTCGTCGGGGTCATAACCCTCAACCAAAGACCGATGTCCTTCTGATCCCACCTAATGGACAGACGAATAGCTTTCAGCTGACAGAACTGCTCGTTATATCTCAGCCATGCTTGTCCCCCATAAACTCTGTAAGCCTCCCCAATCGAGTCCATATAACAGAAAAGGTGCGAACAATTGTCTGGTGCCTTTTCCCCTATCACACTGGCCAAAATTGCAAAAGCTTGCAACCTATTCGTGAAAGTTTGCGGGATCAGCCACCACTGCCGCTTTTCTTCATCCTTTTTAGTGTCATCCTTCTTAGGCTTGTCCAAGTTAAATTTTTCCAAAGGCAACAGGGAGAATATTTCGACGTATTTGTCCCTCCAAATTCTCTCCCTGACCTCTTTTTTTAAATGCGACCCCAGCAGCCCCTCAAAGCACACGTATACCTCTCCCCATGCCTTATCATCTAAATGAATCCTGTCCTTCTCCTTCTCAGTCTGCACCGAAACCGAAACTGTGACGCCCTGGGCAAGCCAGGGGTCACAGGTCACAACACCACCACACCCCACACTCCAAGTAGGCACATCACAGCTAAACTACAAATCCTTGTTGCCTTCCTCCAGGAGTTTGATGATGCACACCAGGGGGTGGGCCAGGTGGTTGGCTCCGCCCACCGAGGAGCTCACAACTCTGGAGGCGGGAACACCAGGCAGTCTAGTCAGGGAGGAGGAAGTGGAAGGAGTGGAGGAGTAGTCTAGACAGGGAAAAAGTAAACAGCAAAGGGAGAGTGAAAGTAGAAAAGTGGAAAAGGAGGAAAGCAAGTGAAGTAACAGAAGAGAAAGAAAGCCTGAAGGGTCCAGCTTCGTGTAGGGCCAGATCAGCAAGGTCAGCGACGGCGGTGACTGTCTGGAGGGGGACCGTTTGGAAGTTCCTGGAAGGACCCCGTTGGCTGTGTGCCCGGTGGTCTGGAGCAGTGTTCCGAAGGACAGTCAGCACCAGGGCAGGGGCCTCTCGGACCCCGGCAAGGCTAGGAGTCGCCAAATTTGCCGAATCCGTCAGTGACGGGGACGCAGATCCCCCAACAACCAAGTCCCGATTGAAGGCAACAGCTCAACCTGAAGCAGAGAGACACCGCCACCGCCACGGCACCAGTTTCTCAGGGCCAGCGCCTGCGGGCAAAGTGTAGAGCTCCTCCGGCCCAGATTGCAGTCGGGGAGCGGGTAACCGGAGGGAATCCACCGCTACCACAAGTCAAACATAGGTGCAAGGAAGAGGGACATCACCGTCACCTACCGGGAGTGCAGGTGCAGCCGTCTGTGGGACCGTCCTACCAGCCGTTTGGTTTACCGTACAAACTGTGTCCACGTCTCAGGCTGAGTGAGTACCACAGTGCCGCAAGGCACAGCGCTGCCCCCGCGTCCCTGCGCCCACCAGGTCCCGCACCTCCCTCACCATCACTGGGCCCCGGGATCACCAACCCCTACCCACGGAGGGGCAACACAACACCTGGCTGCTCCGCATCACCATCCCCGGGACCCCCATACTGAGCAGCGGTGGTGCAATCACCACAACCGTGGGTGGCGTCACGAACTATAACAATCCCCACACCCAACAAATCCCTTTCACTCACGGGCGAGGAGTGCCGCTCGAGAAACCCCCGGGATCCGGCCTACAGCTCGAGCCACCACTGAGCAGCGGCCGCCGGACCCGAGCAGAAGGGGGTGAGCGTAGTGTGCTGACACCCTCCTCCCCGCCCGCGACAACTTGGCGTCACGAACAGGATCTTACCGCTCTGCCGTCTGGTAGAGGTGCGCCTTGTTACCGCCGGAGGTATCCGGCAGGAAAATTTCAGAAGCCGCCATCTTTGGCGCGAAAAGTTCCCGCTCGAGCGTCTTCTCGAGCAGTAGAGGCGCGAAGGCCAAAACCCCGCCCCGAGAGAGGAGGGGCCGAAAAGAGCTAAGGGGGACGCGATGGCGGCTGGACGCATGTAGCTGCGGCTATAAAAGCAGGGACGCCAGGACCCTGCGAATATACCGTTCCTGGAAGAAAGAGAGAAAGACACCATGTGGATGCCGTCCCGAAACACCGTGGCCCCCGCACCGGGAACCGCAGCTTGGGTGGAAATCCTGACCGCGCAGCTCCATCTAAGGCTGCAGGTCAAAATGCAGCTCCTCTTGGAGGAGTGGGAGACCGACATGGCGGACGTTATAGCCACCGTGCGGAGACGCGAGGAGGAAGCGGAGGAAGGGAGGGTGAGTGACCCACGCCCCTATGTCCCGGAGGGACCGGTCGCTGCGGCTGAGGGACCCGGTCCAAGCCCTCTCCCCCCGTTGCCTCCCTCGCTACCCGTCTCGGGGGCTGTGACCCCGCCACTAGGCCCGCTACCACCGCAACCGGTAGCGATACCCAGCCCGTCCGTCCCAGCGGACCGACCTGTAGCCGGAGCCCGTAGCAAACCGGAGGTGTTGCCATGGAAAGCCCCTATGCCCATCCCCCACACCTCGGCTGAGGTGGCGCCGGGTTGTTGCTGCAAGGCAGCGCCCAAGGCCATGACACCGCGGGATACGCCGCCCACCTTCCTGACAGTGGGTAACGTTCTGGATGTCCCGCGGGGCCCGACCCGTGCGCCGGCGCCATATTGGGATAGGGAGCCGACCAAGCTGGGCCTGGAGATCGCGGAGAGGGAGAGAAAGAAAGCCGAGCTGGTGGCCCGAGCCATTCGGGAGAAGGAAAATCTTCGGCAGGCGACCTTCCGTGTCCGGGGCCCGTTGTATGAAGGGCAGGTGAGGCGGTTTGATGTCCGCCGGGGCTACGGGTTTATATATGAACCGGACCTGGAGGCCGAAGTGTTTGTGGCCCGGCAGGATGTGAATGCCCACCTGCCCGAGGAGCATCCTGGCCGTAACCTCATGCCGGGGGACATGGTGCGGTATACCCGACACTGCGGAGAGAGGGGGTGGTTTGCCCTGGATGTGAAGCTCAGGGGCAGCAATGAGAGCAGGGTGAGCTCTGCACCCCCTCCCTCGGATGAAGCAGCAGAAGGACCGGAGTAGGGCAGCGGATGCCCGTTGCACCGTCCCCGTTGGGACCACCACTTTGTTTGTTTAAAAGTTGAAAAGTTTTGATGAAAATGAAAAATGATACCGAAGTTTAACCTGATTTGCCTTTGTGATTGAACCGGCTGGAGTCGGCACCGTTGTCCCCGTGGGGACTGTTGAAAGTTTATTTGCATGGGAACTATCCATGGACAAGCCCGTGAACTTGCAGGGCACCACAAACGTTAAGCGGCTTGTAAATATGTTGGTTACCGTTACCGTTTCCGCAATGCCGCCTCCGGAGAGGCAGGTTGGAGGGAGGGCCCTCAGCAGAGCAGGCTGGGGCCCAGCCACCAAAGGAACCGGTGGCCACCCTCTGGAGGGAAGGACAGATCCCGCTCGGGTAACTTGTGCTGGACTGTGGGTCAAGGGGTGCTGCCTGGGCTTTACAGCAGCAGCTAGGAGAGCAAGGAGCCAGCGCTAAGCAGTGTGCGCGGCTCCCTGCTCTCTGCACATGTAGCTGCATTACACATCGGGTTAATTAACCCGATGTGTACTGTAGCTAGGAGAGCAAGGAGCCAGCGCTCAGTGTGCGCGGCTCCCTGCTCCCTGCACACACAGCTAAGCGGTGTGCGCTGGTAACTAATGTAAACATCGGGTAACCATACCCGATGTTTACCTTAGTTACCAGTCTCCGCAGCTTCCAGGCGGCGGCTCCGTGCAAGCGCAGCGTCGCTTGCACGTCGCTGCTGGCTGGGGGCTGTTCACTGGTCGCTGGTGAGATCTGCCTGTTTGACAGCTCACCAGCGACCATGTAGCGATGCAGCAGCGATCCTGACCAGGTCAGATCGCTGGTCGGATCGCTGCTGCATCGCTAAGTGTGAAGGTACCCTAAGAGGACAACTTATGTACATCAATTATGTTACTAAGCTCTCAATCGCTCCGTAAGAAAATTATGTACATTGGCATACTAAACAAGTAACATAGTAATTCTTTGCCAATGACATTTTTGCAAAAACGTGTGTGTTCCAGTGGTTAATATTTTGATTCACAATAACATCAAATAAATTTCAGCTCATTTTCATGTGACTGCTTTGAGGGGTTTAAACTTGCCAAACTACAGATAGTAACATGTCAGGCTACATTTCTTATATCCTTTATAATTAAGGTCACAACCTTTGGAGGAACAACATTCATGAAATATTAGATAAGATCTTGGCAGGAGCATGATCTGCATATGTTTTATTGTGTTGTTTCCTTTTTGCTCCAAAAATTAAAAAATGGTGTAAGAAAAGTTAATTGGCTCTAATATATGTAATGGGAAATAAGATTAGAAGTTTCAATGGGGATAGGACTGATGTGGAACACTACAACCTGTGTACAGAGCTCTGAAATATGTTGGTGTGTTGAAGGTATATAAACAGCTGGAAAGAAACTCTGATTAATATTTATAATAGTAAATAATTAACCTTCATCTGAGTAAAAGTGGTAAACCCCTACTAAGGTAACGCCTTCTTAAATATTATATTTTCCAATGTAAAAATAAAAACACCTTATCCTCAGCTATCACATCGGTGTTGTTGGTGCCGGATCTCCCGAGGCTCACATGACATTATTATTCCATGTTAGCCCTGCAGCCAATCAGTGGCTACTATTGAACTGCTGTGCTCTCATTTCCTTTGGACGAACCTTGGATGCCCAAAGAAAGTGAAAGAATGGCAGCTCAATAGTAGCCACTGATTAGTTGCAGTACTAAAAAATCATAATAATGTCACACGAGCTTCAGGAGACCCGAGAGGTCCGGGAGTTGAGTATAAAGTGTTCTATTTTACATTTGGGAAAAGTATCTAAGAAGGGGTCTCTAAGAAATGTATTGTTGGTTGAAAGCAAATATCTTGTCAAGTGTGTTTTTGGCTCCTTTTGACCTAGCTGGAAGCTGTTTGAAGTGACCTACAATTAAACTGAAGGTCACAAGCAGTCCAATAGCCGTACACTAGAGCAAAGACCCGGAAAGTCATTTGATTATCTTGTGACTGCCAGCAATTCTTTAGGAATTTGACTGAGCAGCCAAAATCATTAAGAAAACTAAAGACGTCCGCAATTAGGTTTGGTTGAATAGCTGAACTGGAGCTTAAAAATTAACCAAGTTTTTTATGTTGACATTATGAGAATGGAATTAGGAATAATTTTTGGCCATTGTGTACGATCATTTGTGCTTGCACATATAGTATAGATGTCAACTGACCACACTAGCTAAACACATACATTGGTAGTACATTTCAGATGGCTCTTGAAATTGTGTTAAAAGTGTATTCAGGTCACGACTATCTTCGAAGTCCCCAATAGCTTCTAGTTACTAAAAACTACAACTACGAACAATATTATCTTCATTATGCCTACATTGTTATCAGACTAGTGGATTTTATTCCTTGCCCAATGTTCTGTAACCCATAGACCTTTATTATGGACATGTTCAATAAAGGACAATGTACATGAGTTTGTGAACATTTTAATGGAATTTCCAACATATTTAAAATAAAACTAATTCATAATCAGAATTCAGAAAGTACTGAACGTAAAGTGGAAATTTACCAATAATCATTTCCATGGACTAAATGTTTCAGAATTTATACGAGATAGGGAACCATTGCTGTCATCACGAGCCCTTAGTATACCGATCATTAATTTCTTCTCTTTGAAAGTAAAGCACATCTCATCACATGAACAGAAATACTCATTTTTTGCATACTCATACCATCCCTCATTGCCAAACTGTCCAACATCTGTGCCATCAAGTACAGATCTAAGACACATTGACCACACCATCTCAACACACAGCCAAGAAGCTACCCCTCCTCACTTACCATTATATGATACATGCTCCACCAATCCAAAATGTTTCCCCAATCTCTACCTTCATACGCACAACTCACTATAGCAGTCATGAGCACACAATATTATGGATATTTTCTTCACCTTGACTTTAGATCTAACTCCAATTCAAATTAGCCTCCTGGCCATAACTGATTTTTTTTGTCATCAGGTCCTCCTTTTTCTCTGGTTCCTGTTCTCACAATTGATGTATTAGCCAAGCACTGGCTTAAGTTTTCCTACCCTACATCATGAGAGGTCCACAAAAATGCACAGAATGACTACTGTTAACCACAGATGACCACATCTAAATAGATTTTAATGTGTAATATCAAGACACCTACCCTCAAACTCAACTCAAGACATTTATACATCATCTTTATAAGTCATGAATACGAGTATATTTGCTTGTTAGGCAGGGGCCTGTAACCCACACTATATTGTGTCCCATATTAAAAGATTGTAAAGGCCATTGGTAATATAGAGCCATGTAGAGCTGAACAAGTGTCTTCAAATTTTGTGAAGGTAGTCATCATATAGCCCAGGGCTGTGCTGATCTGCCACTCCGTCAAGAGATAAGTTTGATTTCATCAATGATCAGTGGTGTAACTTCATAACTTAAAGCATGTGGGTACCCATGCAAAATCTCCTACAGGGTCATAAATTATACTGTTCTTTAATAATATTGGTCTTCATATATCGGTCAAAGGGACCTTTTGGGCCCCATAGGCTCCAGGGAGATGGTACGACTGCAACCCTTGCACAAACCTTATTTATGCTCCTGTCATTGATCTATTTCTCATAGAATGGCAACACGTTCCAGGTATCCCAACCTCTTTTATGGGCTTTATATAGTTTAACCCACATTATGGATGTTTTGGCAACTTTGCACATAAGAGTTTTGCCTTCTCAATATAAAAAACCTTAATGCACATATGTGATACTTCCATACATGCGCATCTAGAGCTACATATACAAACCTAATACTGTAGTGACTGGTAGAAAATAAGAGATACATCAGCACTTTAAATAAAGTAAAAAAAGAAGAAACATCACTTCCTGCCTTTTCCCTTGCGGCAGTATTTAATGTTAATGTGGAATGTTCTTTTATCCTCGGGGGAGATTCAGGAATGAAACTTAAAGCACCAATGTTCCCACACTGTGGGGGAACAAGAAGAAAAACAGATGTTTTCAAAGCAAGAGGCCAGAAAGTCCTGTAATAAATTGCAGACATCTTAACCCTTGAGCAGCAGCAGGCCTGCAGGAGACTGCTAAGCAGGGAACAGATATACACTTATAAGGCATCGGCCATCATCATCCAGCATGTAAGCAGTTAATCTCAATGCGTTGCTGAACAACCTATTCTAGAGTCATAAATTACATCACAAGAATGTCCACATTATGAACCAGATATTAGTATGTTCTTCAACATACACACACCAATGGGTATCATAACCTGAATCCCCAGATAGCATTTACCTTATAAAACACGTTGCGTACCTGTATATCTGTATATTGCACCTAGTTTGATGCTGCAGTACTGTAAAGAATGTATAGACTGTGCAAAAATACTGATAAGTTCACCCTCATCCGGATATAGTAAGTTATTACACCCCGTTTGGGTTACGCTAATCCCAAGATTCTAGATCTTTCTGAAAATAATTACACATAAATGAGATTTTTCTACAATGTTGCTTAAAATGTCTGTAACTATAGCTCATTGGGTTAGGAGCCGCCAGCGTCTTTCCGTTAATACATACACCAATTGGCACTATGATTAGCGAGTTTCTACTTGTTACCGCTATAACCGCTAAAGTAAGTCACTCCACTTCAGATTAATTGCACTGGATTAACATAATATCAACTGATAAAGGTTTTATCCCAATTTTCAAACCAGATTAGTTGTTTGAAGGACATCAACCATTGGCACCATTGCCAGGATTCTTGTTGGCAAATTCGGCACTCCGGCTATACGCTAATATTAATACACTCTCATAATGGGTGCATGATTAGGAGTGCCAGCTGCTATGAGGACACTCCATCAATCAATGTTCTTTAGATCCTAGGAGGTTGTTATTTAGTTTGAGGAACAGCACCAGCTCTTGATGTATGAAGTGTCTCCACGTCACTACTAATAGTAATGTACACGACCTATGGTGCCAGTTCCTGTACCCAGAATATCAGGCTGTCCATTTCGCCATATCTCTCGAATTATCCTCTCACGTTCCTCTAATCTTTGGGCTCTCTCCAGTTCTTCTGCTGATGTGAATACATTTACTGTCATTGTACCATCCATAGGCGGCTGGCTTCCTAGTGACGTGTCCGTCACAGGTGTCAAAATAAAGGTGTCCTCATTGTCATCGCTATCTGGATCCTCTTCATCTCCTGTCACAGACAGAGGCTCTTTAATACAATCTTTTGGAGGCGTTTTCTTTGGTTTGGGAGGGAGACTGGGAGTCCTTGGTTTGCAAGAGATACGGATGACCAGCATACAGAGAGTTAAAATTAATCCAAAACAAACTCCAAGAACAAAGTAAAGCCCAAATGATTCAGGTTTTTCTGGGGACAAAAAACATTTATCAGTATCTGTAATATGTACTATAAAAATACATTTTTAGTTTCTTAGTCTGCAACGTTATAAATTATATTGCCGAAACACTTCTCTATAGCGTGTTACACCGATATTCTGTATTAAAGGGTTTGTCGGATGCTAACAAAACACCATCTAATTCCACTTGTTTCCCTCAGTTAAAATAAAGTCACCTCCAGTTCTGGCGCAGTTCCAGTGCTGTTGATAATCACAGCTCGGGGCTATTGTAACGACATGTGATACCCAAGTCCAAGCACCACTGGCTTTTCTCTCCACGTCTTCAGACCAAATAAGCACTCAACAGGAAGTGAGTGGCAGCCGCAGCATCACTTCCTGTTGATTAACTCATTTGGTCCAAAAGTGGAGAGAGAAGCCGACAGTGATTGGACGCGGGGCTTGAGTGACGTTACTATGTCACGTGAACCACGAACAGAGATTATCAACACCGCTGGATTGGAGATGAGTACAAAGTCTTTTATTTCAATTGGGGGAAACAAGTGGAATCAGAAGGAGGTGTTCTAGTAGTTGACAACTCCTTTAATAGGTAGGCACACTGCAATGCCAAACAAACTACAAGGAAATTTAAGGCCCTCAAAAGGGTTGTCTGGTATTATTATATTAATGACCTAGCTGTAGTTGGGTACTGCACTTTATCTTATAGACTGTAAGTTTGCGAGCAGAGCCCTCACTTCTCTTGGTATCTGTGTTACACTGTAAAGTCCGATATTGTCTGAATGTGTCCCCTCTGAATTGTAAAGCATTGCAGAATATGTTGGTGCTATAGAAATAAAAATTATTATTATTAATTTTTATTATTTCCCATTGACTTGGACAGGAGACATACTCCAGCACTCATCATTAATCACTAAACAATGTATGGAGGTGCAGTGTTCAAACCGTACATCATTTACAGCCTCTACCAGAACAGATATCAGGTGATCATAGTGGTGGTGAGTGACATACCTCTACTGATCACCTATTCTACAGATGGGTCATCAATATGTTAGTCCCAGACAACCCCTATTAGTCAGTCAATAGGGATGATGTTGTTTAATATGGCAACGTGCACAAACCCATTAGCCTGGATAATCTTCAGCCACCTTCTGTAGGAGAGAGGTGCCTGGAGACATTTAGGGCAATTCTCCACTCCCATGATTTATAATAATGCAGTGCCTGTGGAGAGGCAGAACTCTAACATCCCAATGCCTATGCCACATATATCCAACCCCAGCCCCTTTTCATTGGGCCCTTTTCATAGCAGCTTGAAGGTGCTGCTTTTATGGAACTTAAGACATGGAGAGATAGGGGATAAAAACTGCTCTAATCAGTTTATGAAACTTAAAAAAGTTACTTTCAGCCATTTCATAGTTAACATGCAACCCCTGTCGTATTTCATTCTTCTCTAATTGTTGAAAGCCATCACATTATGGTATGCCTAATGAGAATACGCTACCTCTAATGTAAGCATACGCTGCTATGCTGTTACTCAGGAACTCCATCTCCTTCTTGTGAGTCTCCATCACCCAATGATTAATATCTGTGAAGACGTCTTCTCTTTACCTGAAACATATAATACAAAATGTAATAACTAAAGAGGAACAAAACTTTTCTTAATTATCCATCCTTACCTACATTCACACAAACTAACCTAATTAGTGGAATGTCTCATTAATGATCGGGAGGATACTGCTTTATTCATGCCAACTGTAGGTTGGTTAAAGGGAACCTGTCAGGTTCTGTATGCACCCAGAACCAAGAGCGCTTCTGAGTACATTTTGCTAATCCCTGCCAAACTGTCCCTGTATAGTCTAGCATAGATAATGGGATCTTTAGAAAAAGTATTTCTAAAGATCCTTTATAATATGCTGATGAGGCCAGTAACTAGTTGCAAGGGCGTTTTTCCATTGGGTAGTTGGCCCACATAGCATCCTAGCACGCCCCTGTGGGAATGCTATAAATGCACAGCGTCAGATGCACTGTCGCTCTAACCTCTCTGCTGTCACCGCAGCCAACGCTGGTTTTCATCTCAGTGCAGATTATCAGAAGTCTCAGACTTCCGGTCATGCGCACTATGAAGCCGGTTGTATGCGTCCCGAATTTGAACTGGTGTAGTGCGCATGACCGGAAATGGAGGGACTTCTGGTCATGGGCACTGACCCTAAGTCTGGTGTTCTGAAGCTATGCAACAGACACAGGTACACGCGTCAATGCCGATGATGACACTATTTATTGAATAGCATGTTAGTACATCCCCGTGGACGTGCTAACATACTAAGAGGGAGGAATGAGTGCAGGAACTAACACCCTTGAATCTAGTCCCAACTCTCATTAGCATATCATAAAGGATCTTTAGAAATGCTTTTTCTAAAGATCTCTTTATCTATGCTACTAGATACAGGGACTGTTAGGCAGGGATTAGCAATATGCACCCAGAACTGCTTGTGGTTCTGGGTGTATATTGCACCTGACAGTTTCAGTTTAAGTCCTGGGGTATCCATCAGCTCTGCTAACTGTAGGAAAGGCAAGTCGTCACATGAAAACCGCATAAGGTAACTTTCTACTACTACTGTGGTTGGTAAAATTTCATGTGTGCTGGCATGGACCCTGTATGGCCGTGCATGGGGCCTATACATCTCGTGTAGCATAGCGCTATACAGTCTCCATGCAGGCTCCATCGGAAGCTGCGTACATGTAGATAAATTCTACTACAATCAATGCTTTCTTATAGTATACCTCTACGCATGAAGATCTGATGGAGCATATATATTACTGCTCTGAAGAAAATTGAAGTGTTTTAAGACAACATGAACATAGCCATGTTTTATGCTTTGTACAGCATTTTCTATATCAAATGTTTGATAAAGTTGGACTTTAATAAAATAAAATAAGTCAGGAAGTAGAACTGAGGTCATCTGGGCCGAGGTATTAATGAATCATATCCCCCTCACAAGCAGTGACCTGGTTTCCTGCACATCCTAAAATACATCATAGCCGCTTCCTTCCAGGTTTGCAATATTCTTTGGCACTCCCGTAAACAAACGTCCCCGTCTCTGTAACATACACATCTGCTTCCATGGCGCAACCACACATGCATACAGGCTTCATCCCATTCCAGACACATCCCTTCTGCTATTTTCATCTATCAGTGTAGTGTCTGCAAACTCATAGAGGGTAGGATGGGGGTACTGTAGCGTGATGGAAGAATACTAAGTAATGGGAGGAATGAAGAGTACTAGAGATGCAGGTCATGCTGGACTTTGGCTACTTTTTTAGTTTAGGTGTATGAATAAAATAAAGTAAATAAAAATAATTACACCTGATGTTTTAGACCTGTCTAACGTCTTCTCCATTGTCTCTGACCCAGACCAATGCCTGCTCGCAATCTGGCGACTGGCACTTTGTATAATGGAGCATCACGCCTTCCAAAATATAAAGGGCCAGTTACCGTCCACTGATTACCTTCCCGATCTATTCTGGTGGGTTTTGATGTTGTTTCTGATATGTTACCTGCTACCTTCCTAATGATCTCTATTTGTCCTGTTTGGATCTGCCCAATTCTGTCTGAATCTGTGGAGTGATTTCTTAGTCTGTCACTAGTGAAGACAATTCTAGGGACAGCGACTTCTACGTTAATGTTAAGATATGACCAGGATACTAATATTGAATTTCCCGTTTCTCAAGTGTGCTCTCTTTTAACCCACACTGTACATATGTTCTAAGGAAATTACAGAACCTGCTCTGTTTCATTTATAGGAAATATCAGTAGTCCAAGGACTTTGGATTGCTGATGGAAAAATAATGGCAATGGTTAGCTAAAATGATACAGAACCAGTATAGTGAGGTTCTAGGAGTATATTTTGGGTAATGTACAAACGCGTTTGTGGATATGTATTGGAATGCCATGTACATTGGGGAGCATTAGTAACATAACTGAATCCTGCATGGAGTAAGTATCGCATACATGCGAGTGAAGACCTATTCAATGACCCATGTCCACCATGTTTCATCCATTAACTAGTCACCTGGCTGTGAATCAGGTCTGCATGTGACAATTGTGTTTTTGCTGCAGGCAGCTGTCTGGAAATCCTGTGCTCACATATGTCACGACTGACTCCCTGACAGCTGGGAGTGGCCGCTTTTCCTCTTCCTGGCACATTACAGCTGCTTGCTGCCAAAAACCAGGTGTTGGAAAACTTCTCCAATGCCAACAGTGGGACATTATAGCTCATAATAAAGAGTGGTGCTAACACTTATGTGCTGCCTTCACTATGCTAAACTGCACTATAGTAGGTAAGGTTCTATACTACTTTTCTTACATGAGAGTCTTGGATAAGTTTCAAAACTATAAAGTCAAATATATAATATAATAAATACATAAATAAATATTCTAACATCTTCTGTGCTTCTTACCATTGGTGTTGTAAAACACCAAAAAATGTTATTTCACATTGGCTTTCCCAGAATTATGATTTATAACTTTATATAAATATGACTAAAAATGTCCTCATATTATTGTCTATATTCTTAACACTTGGGTTCCGCTTCTCATCTTGACTGCTATAGGTCCAGTAATAGTTTATACCCCTGGATGAGCGTATTTAAGCTTTCCATTCACCATTTTGGTCACACAATTAGCAAAGACCAAAACAGTGATGGCATTAAGGAGTTGTATAGCCCCTATTTACATATAAATACAGAATGGCTTTCATTTTTCGCAAACCCTTCATGGTTGCAGGCTCTCCATACATTATATTACTCTGCACACCTAATAAGTGTATTGCTGGCTGCTCGGCGGAGCGCGACTTCTCCATAGACTAAACTTCCCACATTCTTTTTGGGATCTGGGTGCACTGATAACTGAAACCTGATGTTTATCAGCCAGCTAAGCCTAACAGCGGTATTAATTCCATGCATTAAAGTAGGAATAATCCGATTTATACGGTGAGATGTCAGATTTGTTTTAAGTGTATTTCTTTTCTGTAATGTATCAAATACCATAAGTAATCCCCCCACGTTCCCATGCACTTACCATCCAAGTGTGCAGTCTTCGTCTCAGTTTTCTTGCCTAGCAGATGCTTGCGGAGTAGTGTTTACTGTAGTCCCATACTAAGCGGCATGATATTGGACAGCTTTTTGTCAGGAATAGCTGCTGGGAAAACTTTCTCCTAGCTGAAGAGTTGTCTCATTGAGGCTGAGCGCAGCATAGTGATGCATTGCTGTTTGGGATGAATAGAGGGCCGGCTTAGTATTATACTGAATCCCTCCTTCCCCAACTTCCCTCCCTCTGTCCAGATGTAATGTACTCAGCCACAAACTGCTGCTCTGCTCTCAGAGACTAAATTATAGAGCCCAGCCTATGGTCAGCTCAGCTAAGTACAGTAACCCTTCCCAAGCCGCGCTTTCAATATATCCACATACCATCATGGAATCATTTTGTTTTACATATCCCAGATTTTTACAATAATACTATTGTCACCTCTACAATAAAAGAAAAAAAACATGCAAATATTAATTTGCTAAGGATGCGTAAGGAATGTGCTGGAAAAACTATTATTTATCAAATGCAAAAAAGAAATACAAAATGTTATGTAAGAGGCTGATAAGTGCAACAAAAGAAAGGAAAGCAATAACATAAAGAACAAAAAAAGTAACAGAGACTCATAGATACTAAACATGTCACTCAACTAAAGAAAAATCCAAATGAATCATGGGCAGGACTGTAACGTAATAACCTGAAATGGATTCTAGGGGGGGATACACAGTACATCAGTAGTGCCATATGCCAGGCAGCATGTTGTCTTCGGGGCTCATTCAGACTAGGCATGTATCACAATAGGGACAGCACTCTTTTATTCTATATGTACTAGCTAGACTTTAAAAACAATGTTTATATACAGCATATATATATATACAGTTAGGTCCAGAAATATTTGGACAGTGACACAAGTTTTGTTATTTTAGCTGTTTACAAAAACATGTTCAGAAATACAATTATATATATAATATGGGCTGAAAGTGCACACTCCCAGCTGCAATATGACAGTTTTCACATCCAAATCGGAGAAAGGGTTTAGGAATCATAGCTCTGTAATGCATAGCCTCCTCTTTTTAAAGGGACCAAAAGTAATTGGACAAGGGACTCTAAGGGCTGCAATTAACTCTGAAGGCGTCTCCCTCCTTAACCTGTAATCAATGAAGTAGTTAAAAGGTCTGGGGTTGATTACAGGTGTGTGGTTTTGCATTTGGAAGCTGTTGCTGTGACCAGACAACATGCGGTGTAAGGAACTCTCAATTGAGGTGAAGCAGAACATCCTGAGGCTGAAAAAAAAGAAAAAATCCATCAGAGAGATAGCAGACATGCTTGGAGTAGCAAAATCAACAGTCGGGTACATTCTGAGAAAAAAGGAATTGACTGGTGAGCTTGGGAACTCAAAAAGGCCTGGGCGTCCACGGATGACAACAGTGGTGGATGATCGCCGCATACTTTCTTTGGTGAAGAAGAACCCGTTCACAACATCAACTGAAGTCCAGAACACTCTCTGTGAAGTAGGTGTATCTGTCTCTAAGTCAACAGTAAAGAGAAGACTCCATGAAAGTAAATACAAAGGGTTCACATCTAGATGCAAACCATTCCTCAATTCCAAAAATAGACAGGCCAGAGTTAAATTTGCTGAAAAACACCTCATGAAGCCAGCTCAGTTCTGGAAAAGTATTCTATGGACAGATGAGACAAAGATCAACCTTTACCAGAATGATGGGAAGAAAAAAGTTTGGAAAAGAAAGGGAACGGCACATGATCCAAGGCACACCACATCCTCTGTAAAACATGGTGGAGGCAACGTGATGGCATGGGCATGCATGGCATTCAATTGGCACTGGGTCACTTGTGTTTATTGATGACATAACAGCAGACAAGAGTAGCCGGATGAATTCTGAAGTGTACCGGGATATACTTTCAGCCCAGATTCAGCCAAATGCCGCAAAGTTGATCGGACGGCGCTTCATAGTACAGATGGACAATGACTCCAAGCATACAGCCAAAGCTACCCAGGAGTTCATGAGTGCAAAAAAGTGGAACATTCTGTAATGGCCAAGTCAATCACCAGATCTTAACCCAATTGAGCATGCATTTCACTTGCTCAAATCCAGACTTAAGACGGAAAGACCCACAAACAAGCAAGACCTGAAGGCTGCGGCTGTAAAGGCCTGGCAAAGCATTAAGAAGGAGGAAACCCAGCGTTTGGTGATGTCCATGGGTTCCAGACTTAAGGCAGTGATTGCCTCCAAAGGATTCGCAACAAAATATTGAAAATAAAAATATTTTGTTTGGGTTTGGTTTATTTGTCCAATTACTTTTGACCTCCTAAAATGTGGAGTGTTTGTAAAGAAATGTGTACAATTCCTACAATTTCTATCAGATATTTTTGTTCAAACCTTCAAATTAAACGTTACAATCTGCACTTGAATTCTGTTTTAGAGGTTTCATTTCAAATCCAATGTGGTGGCATGCAGAGCCCAACTCGCGAAAATTGTGTCACTGTCCAAATATTTCTGGACCTAACTGTATATATAATATATATATATATATATATATATATATATATATATATATATATACAGTGCCTACAAGTAGTCTTCAACCCCCTGCAGATTTAGCAGGTTTGATAAGATGCAAATAAGTTAGAGCCTGAAAACTTCAAACAAGAGCAGGATTTATTAATTATAATATAATTAATAATAATAATATAATATAATATTATTATTAACAGATGCATAAATCTTACAAACCAACAAGTTATGTTGCTCAGTTAAATTTTAATAAATTTTCAACATAAGTGTGGGTCAATTATTATTCAACCCCCAGGTTTAATATTTTGTGGAATAACCCTTGTTTGCAATTACAGCTAATAATCGTCTTTTATAAGACCTGATCAGGCCGGCACAGGTCTCTGGAGTTATCTTGGCCCACTCCTCCATGCAGATCTTCTCCAAGTTATCTAGGTTCTTTGGGTGTCTCATGTGGACTTTAATCTTGAGCTCCTTCCACAAGTTTTCAATTGGGTTAAGGTCAGGAGACTGACTAGGCCACTGCAACACCTTGATTTTTTTCCCTCTTGAACCAGGCCTTGGTTTTCTTGGCTGTGTGCTTTGGGTCGTTGTCTTGTTGGAAGATGAAATGATGACCCATCTTAAGATCCTTGATGGAGGAGCGGAGGTTCTTGGCCAAAATCCCCAGGTAGGCCGTGCTATCCATCTTCCCATGGATGCGGACCAGATGGCCAGGCCCCTTGGCTGAGAAACAGCCCCACAGCATGATGCTGCCACCACCATGCTTGACTGTAGGGATGGTATTCTTGGGGTCGTATGCAGTGCCATCCAGTCTCCAAACGTCACGTGTGTGGTTGGCACCAAAGATCTCGATCTTGGTCTCATCAGACCAGAGAACCTTGAACCTGTCTGTCTCAGAGTCCTCCAAGTGATCATGAGCAAACTGTAGACGAGCCTTGACATGATGCTTTGAAAGTAGAAGGTACCTTACGGGCTCGTCTGGAACGGAGACCATTGCGGTGGAGTACGTTACTTTGGTATTGACTGAAACCAATGTCCCCACTGCCATGAGTTCTTTCCGGAGCTCCTTCCTTGTCCTTGGGTTAGCCTTGACTCTTCAGACAAGCCTAGCCTCGGCACGGGTGGAAACTGCCTTCCACTTCCGGATGATGCTCCCAACAGTGGAGACAGGTAGGCCCAACTCCTTGGAAAGGGTTTTGTACCCCTTGCCAGCCTTGTGACCCTCCACGATCTTGTCTCTGATGGCCTTGGAATGCTCCTTTGTCTTTCCCATGTTGACCAAGTATGAGTGCTGTTCACATGTTTGGGGAGGGTCTTAATTAGTCAGAAACGGCTGGAAAAAGAGATAATTAATGCAAACATGTGAAGCTCATTGTTCTTTGTGCCTGAAATACTTCTTAATACTTTAGGGGAACCAAACAGAATTCTGGTGGATTGAGGGGTTGAATTATAAATGACCCTCTGAATAAACTTTTCACAATTTAAAAAAAAAAAGAAATAACATTCTTTTTTGCTGCAGTGCATTTCACACTTCCAGGCTGATCTACAGTCCAAATGTCACAATGACAAGTTAATTCCGAATGTGTAAACCTGCTAAATCTGCAGGGGGTTGAATACTACTTGTAGGCGCTGTATATATATATATATATATATATATATATATATATATATATATATATATATATAGCTACATATAATATCTATACATAAAAAGAGATATAGATTTATATATACCGTATATAAACATTACGATTAGAGTCTAGCCACTACATATACCATATACCGTGTGTGTGTGTGTGTATATATATATATATATATATATATATATATATATATATATATATAATATATATAATGGATAATACTGAAAAGTCGCATTTTGTTACTACTATTCTTACTTTCTAGTACTACCGCAACTTTTAAGTGTGTTGACCCTGTGAGACATCCCTCCAGATTTCTTTCTTCTTTGATATAATAGCTAATGTAGAATTTGTGCTTACCCTACAAATCTGATTTTTAAGATTTTACAGTCACAGTCTTAAGGGTGCTTTACACGCTGCAACATCCTGAGCGATAGCACCCGCCCCCGTCGTTCGTGCAACAATTGGTGATCACTGCCATAGCGAACATTATTGCTACGGCAGCGACACACGCACATACCTTTTCAGCGACATCGCTGTGACTGGCGAACAATCCCTCCTTCAAGGGGGAGGTGCGTTTGGTGTCATAGCGACGTCACTGCGGCGTCACTGTGGTGTCACTAAGCGGCCGCCCAATAGCACAGGAGGGGCGGAGATGAGCGGCCAGAAAATGCCGCCCACCTCCTTCCTTCTTCATTGCCGGTGGACGCAGGTAAGGAGATGTTCGTCGTTCCTGCGGCGTCACACATAGCGATAGGTGACGCCACAGGAACGACGAACAACCAGGGGCATGCACCACCAACGATATTATGAAAAGGAGCGGCGTATCAACGATCAACGATTTTTGACGTTTTTGCGATCGTTGATTGTCGCTCCTTGGTGTCACACACTGCGATGTCGCTAACGGCGCCGGATGTGCGTCACGAACGACGTAACCCCGATGATATGTCATTAGCGATGTCGCAGCGTGTAAAGCACCCTTTAGTGTGAGCTGTGATCCCCGGATCAGCCACAGTACTCCTGTCTCATACTCATAGGCATATCTGAGGCTGTGGCGTGTTGTATCAGGAGACCCTCAGTTAATACGGACATTGGTGTCCATGCTCTGATCATGAATATCAGAAGAGTGAAACTGGCCGTACCCAACTGTTCTGCAACTGCCGAATCAAACATTATGCCAATTCCCCTTTGTTCCCGGGATCAGAACAATACCAATACATGTACTCCCTGTTTAATCTATAACAATTCTCTATGACCATGATTAAAGTTTGAAAACATCTTGAAGAGACACTCTTTGTATACAGTAAAAATGCACATGAAGAGTTGATACGGCCATGCTAGTGTGTTCCATATCATTGCCATGAAACGTTGCATTTTTTAAGCATTATTAACAAAGATGGGAGATAACCTAATTGGTCTTGTAAGAAAGTCTTTCAGAAATCTTCTTTCTCTGACGTACTTTATGACATCCTTTTTACAAGCCTCAGGAACTGTGGTTAATGCACTGCAGAAATTGTATGTTTTGCTTTCATTTCATTATTAATGAAAGGCTTTGTCACAGCAGAACAGAGACAGCGGAAGTTACTCGCATAATAAGTAGTATTGCTCTTGGTGCCATAACTTTAAGATGACGTTTGTACCTGTTTTGTAACTTTTATCCTCATGTTAAAGCAGATCTGTAAGCTTAATATGTCATCATAAGTAAGAGCAGCATATTGCAGCTGCAGGTCAGTTTCATTGGTAGCCTAAATGGCACGAAAAAATAGCATTTGAATATATATATACTGTCATGGCTAAAACTGTTGGCAACCTTGAACTAGTTCAAAAAAATGTAAGTTTTCTACCAGAAAAGTATTTCAATTACTGTATACATGTTTTGTTATACACATTTATTTCCTCTGTGTGTATTCGAAGAACACCAGACAACAGAGAAAAAAGGCAAATTTCAAATTATTTTACAAAAAAAATGGGCAAGACAAAATTGTTGGTACATTTCTAAAATTGTGGATAAACAACTTTGTTTCAAGAATGTGATGCTTATTCAAACTGCCCTGTGGCAAGTAACAGTTGTGGGCAATATGAAAATCATTCCTGAAACCAGATAAAAAAGGGTAGAAGTTGACTTTCCATTGTGTGCCTGTGTGTGCCACACTAAGCATAGAGAACAGAAAGAGAAGAAGAAAACTGTCTGAGGACTTGAGAACTAATATTTTTTGAAACATATCAACAATCTCAAGGTTACAAGTCCATTGCCAGAGATCTTGATTTTCCTTTGTCCATGGTGCTAAACATAAAGTTTACAATCCGTGGCACTGTAGCTAATCTCCCTGGACGTGCACGACAGAGAAAAATTGATGAATGTTCGCAATGCAGATTAGTCAGGATGGTGGATAAGCAGAACTAATGAAGTTCCAAAGAAATTCAAGCTGTTCTGCAGGCTCAGGGTTCATCAGTGTCAGCATGAACTATCTGTCAACATTTGAATGAAATTAACCTCTATGGCTGGAGACCCTAGAGAACCCCACTGCTGCCACGGAGACATAAATAAACTTGTCTTCAGTTTGCAAAAAATGTATGTGAGTAAAGGCCCCGTCACACGCAACGACATCGCTAACGAGCTGTCATTGGCATCATGGAATTCATGACGCACATCCGGCCTCGTTAGCGACGTCGTTGCATGTGACACGTACGAGCGACCGCTAACAATGCAAAATACTTACCAAATCGTTGTTTGTTGACAGGCCGTCCATTTCTAAAATATCGTTGCTGCTTTTGGACGCAGGTTGTTCGTCATTCCTGAGGCAGCACACATCGCTACGTGGGACACCCCAGGAACGAAAAACAACACCGTACCTGCGTCCTCCGGCAACGAGGTGGGCGTGACTTTCATGCGGCTGCTCCCCACCCCTTCGCTTCTATTGGACGCCTGCCGTGTGACATCGCTGTGACGCCAGACAAACCGCCCCCTTAGAAAAGAGACTGTTCGCCGGCCACAGCAACGTCGCTAGGAAGATAAGTATGTGTGACGGGTACTAGCGATATTGTGCGCCATGGGCAGCGATTTGTCCGTGACACACAAACAATGGGGCGGGTGCTTTCATGAGCGACATTGCTAGCGATGTCGCTGCGTGTAAAGCGCTCTTAAGCCAAAATCCTTCCTGTGAACAGATGAGTGTAACAACAATCCAGGAGGGGACCCACAGGACCGTGCACCGGACTCCCCTGAGGAGGCAACTGCGAGCTAAACCCTATACAGGGACTGTTGGGCGCAACCTCAGAGGGCCTTAATGCACAGCAGCCGGGATTAGCAGGGTACACTGGGTAGTGTCTTATTCGGGTCTACGGTACAAGCCGTAACTAGCCCGAGACAGATGCAGACTGGCGGGACCAGGACGAAGACCAGGACTGAAGACAGGTGCAGGCTGATGGAATCAGGAGGAGTCCGCAGCTGGCCAGAGGAGATGGAAGGATGGACGTATTCAGACGGGCCCTCAGGATCTGCTTGAAGAGAAAGAGTTAATAGAGGCACAGAGGGACCTGAACAACTAGCACAGAGACAAGGCTACAGAGATAAGTTGAACAAGCACCACCGAAGGGAAAAGGAAGTCTTAAGTACCTAGTACCTGTCAGCAGTAATATCCAGATAAATGGTGCTGGTCCTTTAAGAAAAGGTGGCAGTGTGCACCCGAGCCCTAGTGTTCATGCGCGAACCCCGAGACCTGGACGCTAGAGCGGGAGACACAGGAGAGGACGCAGAATGCAGGTGCACAGGATACCGAGTGGGGTGCATGGCACGATGCTGGGACCGGTGGGCAGGAGCTGCAGGCAATGTCGCTGGAAGAGAGCGGGCAGCGGTTAGTGACGAGCGGTGCAGCCGCCCTGGGTGAGTGACAATGAGACAAAGCCAGAGCTTTTTGGTAAAGCACATCAGTCTACTGTTTATTGCAAACAGAATGAGGCTTGCAAAGAAAAGAACACAGTACCTAGTATCAAATATGGTGGAGGTTCAAAGATGTTTTGTGGTTGTTTTCCTGCCTCTAGCACTGAGTGCCTTGACTGTGTAAGCCATCTAGAAATTTGAAGATTACCAAAGGGTTTTGGGTGGCAATGTAGTGTCCAGTGTCAGATAGCTGGGTTTGTGTCCTAGGTCATGGGTCTTCCAGCTGGATGATGACCCAAAACATACTTCAAATATGTAAGGGAACAAAGCACTGGAAACTTCTAACATGGCCAGCAATGAGTCCTGATCTAAATCCCATTGAACACCTTGTTGAGAGATCCTAGAATTGCTCTTGAGAGAAGGCACCCTTCAAAGATGAGAGACTTAGAGCAGTTTGAAAAAGAAGAGTGGTCCAAAATTCCTCTTGAGAGGTGTAAGAAGCTTGGTGATGGTTATAGGAAGCAATTGATTGCAGTTATTTATTCCAATTGGGGGAAATACACACAATGACACTATTCCCTGTGCAGTTTGGCGGTCCCATGACTAGATGTACAGTGCAGATCAAATGTTTGGACACACCTTCTCATTCGAAGAGCTTTCTTTATTTTCATGACTCTGAAAATTGTAGATTCACATTGAAGGCATCAAAACTATGAATTAACACATGTGGAATTAAATACTTAACAAAAAATTGTGAAACTGAAAATATGTCTTATATTCTAGGTTCTTCAAAGTAGCCACCTTTTGCTTTGATTTCTGCTTTGCACACTCTTGGCATTCTCTTGATGAGCTTCAAGAGGTAGTAACCGGAAATGGTTCTCACTTCACAGGTGTGCCCTTTCAGATTTAATAAGTGGGATTTCTTGCCTTATAAAAGGGGTTCGGACCATCAGTTGTGTTGTGCAGAAGTCTGGTGGATACACAGCTGATAGTCCTACTGAATAGACTGTTAGAATTTGTATTATGGCACGAAAAAAGCAGCTAAGTAAAGAAAAACGAGTTGCCAACGTTACTTTAAGAAATGAAGGTCAGTCAGTATGAAAAATTGGGAAAACTTTGAAAGTATCCCCAAGAGCAGTGGCAAAAACCATCAAACACTACAAAGAAACTGGCTCACATGAGGACTGCCCCAGAAAAGGAAGACCAAGTGTCACCTCTGCTGCGGAGGATAAGTTTATCCAAGTGACCAGCCTCAGAAATTGCAGGTTAACAGCAGCTCAGATTAGAGACCAGGTCAATACCACACAGAGTTCTAGCAGCACACACATCTCTAGAACAACTGTTAAGAGGAGACTTTGTGCAGCAAGCCTTCATGGTAAAAAAGCTGCTAGGAAACCACTGCGAAGGACAGGCAACAAGCAGAAGAGACTTGTTTGGGCTAAGGAACACAAGGAATGGACATTAGACCAGTGGAAATTTGTGCTTTGGTCTGATGAGTACAAATTTGAGATCTTTGGATCCAACCACCGTGTCTTTGTGGGACACAGAAAAGGTGAACGGATGGACTCTACATGTATGGTTCCCACCGTGAAGCATGGAAGAGGAGGTGTGATGGTGTGGGGGTGCTTTTCTGGTGACACTGTTGGGGATTTATTCAAAATTGAAGGAATACTGAATCAGCATGGTTACTACAGCATCTTGCAGCCATGTGCTATTCCGTCTGGTTTGCATTTAGTTGGACCATCATTTATTTTTCAACAGGACAAAGACTCCAAACACACCTCCAGGCTGTGTAAGGGCTATTTAACTAAGAAGGAGAGTGATGGGGTGCTATGCCAGATGACCTGGCCTCCACAGTCATCAGACCTGAACCCAATCGAGATTGTTTGGGGTGAGCTGGACAGCAGAGTGAAGGAAAAAGGGCCAACAAGTTGTAAGCATCTCTGGGAACTCCTTCAAGACTGTTGGAAGACCATTTCCGGTGACTACCTCTTGAAGCTCATCAAGAGAATGCCAAGAGTGTGCAAAGGAGTAATCAAAGCAAAAGGTGGCTTCTTTGAAGAACCTAGAATATACGACATATTTTCAGTTGTTTCACACTTTTTTGTTAAGTATTTCATTCCACATGTGTTAATTCATAGTTTTCATGCCTTCAATGTGAATCTACAATTTTCAATCATGAAAATAAAGAAAACTGTTTGAATGAGAAGGTGTGTCCAAACTTTTGGACCTATACATCCAAGCTAAGGTATGTAGAGAATCAGACTGATAGTGTCAATATAGCACTGGTTGTAGGTTATATACGAAAATTCAGAGGATTGGTTCCCTTTAAAAACAACAGTATTTACATTAAAAGGGTGGTTCACCCATATTTTTTATTTTTTAGATCGATATTATATTGAGAAGCAATGTTTCTCTCAAATACCTTATGTTGCAATAGTGCCTGTGAGAGGCGCTATTGCAGACCGCTGTTCACCGCTTCGGTGACGTCACGTCAAGTTCCGGACACGTCACATCCCTGCGGCCGGCCCCAGTCTTCCTGACTCACTGGGCTGTGAGTAGTGTTTCTCCGTTTGTCACAGCTCAGCGTGTCTCCTGCTTGCAGCACTTTGCTGAGAGGGAGGAGGGAGTAGGGAGCTGATGGGCTGTGACGAGCGGTGAAACACCGCCCACAGCACATCACTCACGGACACTGTGGCCGGCCATTGTGTCAGGAACTTGACGTGATATCACAGGATTTCCGAGGTCATGGAGCCCGGGGGTCACGGAGCTGGGAACAGCGGTCTGCAATAGAGCCTCTCAAAGGCACTATTGCCAACATAAGGTATTTGAGAGAAACATTGTTTCCCAATATAATATCGATGTAGACAATAAAAAATATGGGTGAACCACTCCTTTAATTTTAGTTGATATTTTGCATTGGAAAAGAAGTCAAACCAGATGTCAGGCATCAATAAGAGAGGGAGCACTTGGGGTTGTAGCTGTAGAGGAGCTTGAGGACACTAGGCAGGAGCTTAGCGCCCTGCTCTGCATCTAGTAGGCCCTTTAGATCATCCCTCTAGGTCATTAAATGACTGCTATATACAAGCCAAACAACATTCTGTTCATACAGACTGACCGCACTTCTATGTGCACAGAATTATCATTAATACAATCATTCTGTGCACGTAGAATGGGATATTATCGGCAGCATGTCTTTATTATAGAGGATAATGTGCTGTTACCCGATATACGAGCAGCATGTCCCAGACGCTGGCTATATGTGTGACTCTGAAACACTGATAAGAGAGGTCAGTTCCAGAGGATTCTCCCCACCCGCGACTTCTTCCTTGAAACACATACAGGGAGAGAGCTGTCATTCAAAGGGAACTGAAGAATCCCCCGGTCAACGGCCTTTCCAAGTAATCACCATAATTCTTTAAAAGTATGTTTTTCTCTGAAACACCACAGAGTTCCAGAGTCAAACATACGTTGCTGGGATAATACAGCCAATGTCTTATACAGCTGCCCGTGGTTCAGGCAGCAAGTATCTGCTTTCCCTCTAAGTTCAGAATCATTGAACCCAACATAAAAGCTTTTGGTTTCTTTAGTCGTTGTTTTCTGTCCTGTTTAGGAAGGTGATAGTGTGTGGCTGAATTTTGGTCTTGGTCTGTGTCATATAAAAGTCTGTCACGTTACAGTCAGGAACCACAATTGATCTAGGCATCGGATTCCATACTCCTCCGCATGCAACACACAAATGTTTCAATCCGGCCCTCGGTATATGGTCATCTCAGGCTATCAGATGGTGAGGAAAAATGATAAAACTTAAAGTTCTCTTAATGGGACAAATCCTGCACAAAGCATAATAAAATATATAACCAATGTCAGACTGGGGCGGCAGGGGCCCACCAGTAACATTAAATCTGGGGGCCCACTGATCATCTATAATCACAGACGAGGATTCTTTACTGTACGAGCAGTGAGACTATGGAACTCTCTGCCGCATGATGTTGTAATGAGTGATTCACTACTAACATTTAAGCAGAGCCTGGATGCCTTTCTTGAAAAATGTAATATTACCAGTTATGTATATTAGATTTTATGACAGGGTATTGATCCAGGGAACTAGTCTGATTGCCGGATGTGGAGTCAGGAAGGAAATTTTTTCCCCATTGGAACTTGTTTGCCACATTGGGGTTTTTTTTGCCTTCCTCTGGATCAACATGTTAGGCTACGGGTTGAACTAGATGGACTTAGAGTCTCCCTTCAACCTTAAAAACTATGATACTATGATACTATGATCTATATGCAATTAATACATTCACGAATTTACCTATACTTCTATATAATAATATACTGGGTAGTTTGTAAAATGAATGAGGAGATGCTTCATTTGTCTGTACATAGTGAAACAAGTGTATTGTGCCAACTACATCATATTTAGGGGGTAAATGAAATACTACTGCAAAGGGGCCCACCGGAGGATTCTCCTGCTCTCCTGTGGGCCAGTTCAAGCCTGTATATAACCTTGGTTTTGCCATAAATGTGCTGGCCCACATGGTAAATAGAATAAGATTTAGAGTCTACAAGTTAACACAAGTCTGATCATTTTTGGCAGGAAGGGGTTAATCTTTATTTAGTATATCACAGGCAAAACTCCATAGTTTTTAATGTAATCTCTTGTGCAAGAAAAAGGCTCCGCTCCTTAGCCATAGCAAACCATTACGTAAGGATTACATGTCCCCAAAAAGCAATTATGACTATATTTATTTCCCTAAAAACATATTATATAAAAACATATTATGTAATGCATATAAAATAAGGCTTGGCTGCATCTGCGATTTCACAAAGGATCAGTCTAGAAGCAGATTTGTATAAGATATGTCAGAAAGTTTCTCATTTCCACTTCTGCATTTGATTTATTAAAAAAATGAAAATGACGGTTGCTCATTAAAAATTTCTGATAGGCATCACTTGTGATAAAAGTGCAACAAGTGTTCATTAAACTGATACAGAGCTGCAAAATATAGTGCCGCTATATTGATGACTACAAAAGAATACATTGTTCCATTATTCTGCTTCTCTTTATTTTACATATAGAGAAAGAGCTAAAAAAAATGGTCATAAATATAGATTCTAAAAATAACAGGCTGTAGCTTCTGCCTCACTCTCCCCGTATGTTTGTACCAAGCCTGTCGGGACAAGTCTGAGGTGTCTTCTGCCAAAATAAGTGCGCGCCATGTTAACACATGTCAGCAGCTACTACATTGTTCAGACCTGTGAAGAATTACACGTAAGGATGAATGACAGCACAATATGCATCCCCATAGGGTACACATATCCCCAATTGGCCTTTGAGCCTTTGATAACAGTAAGTTCTCTGCCTACTAGTTTATATAATTTCACTAAACTGCTTGCTTTTTTATTATTCTTTAATGGAAGTCCCTTCAGAAATCTGTTTCGCCCCTTTAAATAGATTCTGTCACCAGGTTTTTGCTTCCCCATCTGAGAGCAGCATAATATAGAGACAGAGACCCTGATTTCAGTGATGTGTCACTTACTGAGATGCTTGTTGTAATTTTGATAAAATCAATGTTTTCTCTCCTGGAGATCAAGCAGTGAATGAAGAGCTCTGTAACACCGCGCAGTATTCAATTTATACAAAAATCTGCCAATCAGTGATTGTGAGCAGGGTTATGCAGAGCTCATGAATAGGCTGGACTACCTGGCAGCACTCCAAGTAGTCCTCTAATGATAATCTCCTGCTGATAAAACAGTGATTTTATGAAAACTACACTAAGCAACCCAGTAAGTGACAAATCACTGCAATCAAGATCGCTATCCCTATGTTATGCTGCTCTCGGATTAGGTGGCAAAAACCTGGTGACAGATTCCCTTTAATCTGGTCCTAGGCATTAAACTAGTAGATTCATGTGCTTTCTTGCTGGGCCGTTGTAGAATCAGATCATCTCTACACCACAGGGGACTGTAAGTATGCACGACTCGTTAGAGTGGAAAAACCTCTTGGGGGATATATTTGGAGGATTTATTAGTAGTGTCTGCGTTTATTTAACAGTAACATGGTCACATTAAGTCAAATATATGGCACAATAAATTTGCTGTAACTTGCTACACGTTAGAGATATAGTCAGGCTCCACAAAAATAATGCTTCAAAGCAATCTGAATGGATCCAACATTAGAGGAACAGGTATTATCTAAGGTTCTGACCTTCTATGTCTGTCCCAAGGATATCACAAAAGACTACAGCGTCCATCATGAGAGATCCATGTATCACATCACTGTACTTTGTACTCCAGATATCCTTCACAAAGACCTTACCGTAGGAATGTCAGATATATCTGATCCAATGTTGTCGGATCTATTAAAATCACTTTAAAGCATTATTCTATCTACACCTTTTTTTCATGTCGGGTATAATAGCAAGGCACTATGGTAAAAAGCTTTTCTTTTTATTTTATGTGTGAAGTAAAGTAAAAAATGTTAATTATTCCTTTTAGAAACTTAAAAACAATTACTTTTATTAATTAGTCATTTTGGGAACAGTATTAATTCCTTCACAACGTGGCCAATTTTCCTTTTTGCGTTCTCTTTTTTTTCTCCCCATATTCCCAGAGCCGTAACTTTTTTATTTTTCTGTACACATAGATTTTTGAGGTCTGCGTTGTCATTCTCCAAGAACCATAACATTTTCCTTTTTTGGTCGATGGTGGCTTATTTTTTTGCAGGGCTAAACGATATTTTTATTTATACATATAATATATATTTAGACATTTTTATTTATACCATTTTAACTTTTTTATCACTTGTTACAGCAATTTTTGTAGGATTGCAGCAAAAAAATGTAAAAATATAATTTTGGCGTTCTTTATTTTTTTGTTTCCAGTGTTTACCAATCCTGTTAATTATTTTTATATTTTGATAGATCAAACCTTTCTGTGTATTTTTTTTATTTTTTTATTATCTTTATTTTTAATAAGGCAAAATGGGTGTTCTTTTAACTTTTATGTTTTTTATTAATTTCATAATTTTTAAAACTTTTTTTTTTTTTTTTTTTACTTTACACTGTTTTTACTAGTCTCCTTAGGGGACCTTAACCTGCGATCGTCTGGTCGCTTGTGCTATAAATAGCAATGCCATAGCATATACAGAACCACTTAGCTCTGTAACATGCTATTTTGGTGAATTGCACAATGGGTCTGCTTTTAGACTATAGTTTTCTTTATTGCAGAGAGCACTAATATGCATTATTTCATATTTATGTTTCTCTCTAGCTTCATTCAGCATCAGGTCATATGTGGTGGCACAAACATTATTTAGGGTTAGTATTATGCGTATTGTGGCACCGATAGAGAGGCATGGAACCCTGGAACATGTAGGGTAAATACTAAGCTGTATAAGAACAGATCCTCTCTAAAGGGAACCTACACTAACAAAAACTGACCAGCACCCCTGAATAGAATAAAGCAAGTGTGAACAGATACAAGCTGATATGACTGCATAATACACAAACACCTCTTTGTGTGCCGCTGTATTCATTTGTTTGTATGTTTTACAGTCATAGCAACTTGTACCTATTCACACTTGCTTTATTCTGTTTGGAGGTACTGGTCAATTCTTTAGTATTTTGTAGTGTAGTATTAGAGGCTTTGACTGCTTTCTTGTCTGACTCAGCACTCCTAAGCCTAACCCTAAGGCCATTTTTAATTAATCCTGGATCAAAGAAAGGTATAGCTTGTCATGGCTGTTGGGCTTGTTATGAATTGATCATTTTATGAGCTAAGTACCTTCCTTTTTATAAGTACATTTTATATAGCAGTAATGCAGTTCAAATTTCATATATTCAGTGTTTGCACACATCTTAGCACTTACAGAGTGCTGATATGCAGTATGCTTTTATTTCTTTAAAAGGAACCTGTCAGCACAATTCTACTACTGAAGTGTTATGGTTGTATAAGTTCTACAATAGATGCCCTATTATTATTTTTAGACATTTTTTTGTGTTTTTTTATTTACATTTTATTTTACTTTGATTTATCTTTTAGGCCAACGTCGGTCTGTTAAAACATTTTTACATGCATCTTCACTTGGCAGCATCACTTTGCTCTGTAGAGTGCCTTTTGGGCGTACCGCACATTGGATTTGTTTTAGGACTTTGGATTTCATTATCAAACAAAGCCTAATACTATAGTCATATAATACTCGTGTAAAAGAATCGTCCCATGACAACTTAATTTTATTACTTTTAAATCAGATCTACTATCTTATTTTCAGGTAAGTTTAGTGATGGACATTGAAAGTCAACATTCGTTCTCAGTATACCACAGAGGTGGTAGAAATATTTAATCATTTTGGCCCATATCTTTCTAGTAAAGATATATTTACATTCCATAAGGGAAGCTATGTGAAGCTTTCTAGCATATATCTTTAATTTGTGCAATTTGAAATGATTTGTATCATCATCATCATGGCCTTTTATCAATTGTTATTTATGAATTATGTTCTTTTGTGTAAACATGATGCAATTTAGATATGTCTATAGGACTATGTGCAAAATATAATGATAAATTGTCATAATGAATTCTCTGTATGTATTCATCTACATCCTTTATATTTGCACATCTATCATGTTTGTAATTGCGGATACTATCTTATGGTATATGCTTTTGGTCTGTTTACCTTTTTACATGTATTCTGGTGATTTTCTATAAACGTTCTCTGCTCCATTCTTGTGTCCAGGTTTTGTGCGCCTGCGCGTGCCCATCTCCCATTCCCTTGCCGTGCTCCGGCATCTGTATGTTGTCTGCACATGCGCGGGAGCCTTGGCAATCTGCCGGGGCTGCATCATGGGGGTGGCGGACGTGCTCGTGCATGCACCGTGCATGCTCCAGAAATTGGAATCAGTTCCCTGGCAGTGTAATATTGCCAGGGTAGTATTTAAGGGTCGTACAACAGGAAGGGTGCACCATCGACTACTTTCCTCCATGATGAAGCGGCCGGCAATCTGCTGAGGGCCACTAAACATGCGTGGGAGCCTTTCCACCCTCTAAACTCAGGTAATGTTTCCCTCTTGTGGGAATTTTTGTCTTTGCATCAATGCAAATATGATGACTATGGGTATTTAATGATTGCTCATATGGGTTCTTTATATATGCAACTCTGCATGCATTGTGATTTTTTCAATTAATTATTCACCTTATTATTAGCACTGGCTACTTAGAACCTTGGACCACTATCCCACTTTTCCCTTTCATTGACTGGACCATATTTGTATATTTTACATGTCATCATCTTGTTACCGGTAGTTTGTACTAGATAACCTTTCACCATTCCCATCCTGCCTTTTGTATTACTCCCTAATATTTTGTCTCTCATTTTTTCTCTGCACTGTGCACTTTAAAAAATTTTTTAATAAACTTTCTAGTAAAGAACCTATTAAACCCATGTATGTCAAATTATATACATAAGTGTCATTGGTGGGTTTTAGCTTACACACAATTACTCACATGAACCTCATTAATGATTGCCCAGGTTCAGTAGCTGAATCCAAGCAATCTGGAGCTTTCAATCTCCTTCACACAATATCACAAGTGTATTTCATCCATATTTTACCTCTGGGGGATCTGGGATCAGGATGTCTCAATGCTTATTTTATCGCAGGTCCTCTGTAGAGCCCACTTGACTGCTACCTTGAATTGGAGTGGATTTACTTTAATTTGATGCTGAAGGGGTTAAGGACATTTTCACTTCTAGCTGAGATTACTCATAGCCTTAATCACAGCTGCAACATCTTATCATCACTACGTTCCACTATATTGACCCACTCCTGGCTTCATTCCATGCTGGTTACAGTTCTTCTATACTTTCTACTTTGAAGGAGCCTGTCTCTGGAGAAGCTGAGGTCTTTGTTTCTGTTGCATCAGAGAAGTCTCCTGCTCTAGAAGACATGGAGTGCTATTTGTTCTGTCTTTTCCCACCTATTTGTCTTATCATCCTCATGTTGTTTTATTGCAGTAGCGAGACTAATGTTTTGCTGGCCTACACACTAGTCAGGGCAAGTTCAGGACCAGTGAGGGCCTAGGCTTGTGACAGCACACGGGGGAAGGATCCATCTAGGGACATTAGGGACTGCAGAGATCAGACTGAAGTGAGTATTAGTAGGTGACCCCGCTTCCCTATCCCTATTGACAGGGCCTTCCATTGTACTTCTTTCCTGGTTTACCCTTTATGTTGTGCCACTCGCCGCTTGTCCTCTCACACGTGACATTACACATCACCCAAAAAAATATGTAAATAAAAAAATGGTACATGTGTCAGTCAGAGTCTTGTGTCAGTATCTTATCAGTGTATTATTCGTGTATCCCTTTTACTGTGACAATACAATATATTTTTCCTTATGCTATTCTACTGTGAGAGTACAATATATATATATATATAATATATTGTACTCTCACAGTAGAAAAGCATATGGAAAAGTATATTGCAGTCTCACAGTAAGAGGGATACACGAATAATACCCTGATAACATACTGACACAAGACTCTGACTGACACATGTATTCATTTTTTTACTTACATGTTTTTCTTTGGGTGGTGTGTAATGTCAGGTGCGAGAGAACAAGCGGCGAGTGGCACAACACAAAGGGTAAACCAGGAAAGAAGTACAAAATATATATATATATATATATATATATATATATATATATATACACATGCAAATGTTATATGTGTGTGTGTGTATATATGTGTGTGTGTGTGTGTGTATATATGTGTATGTATGTATATATATATATATATATATTTATGCTTCTCTATAACAAAGCTTTCTTTTGTATATGAGGAATAAGATGGAGCCGGTTTCCTGATTATTGCTTGCAATCAGGAAGGAAGTATGTGCCCACCAAAGTCTGCAGCTGATGTCTAATACAAGGGAACAGAATCAAGATTTTGATGATGATGACTGGCTACATCTGCGCAAGTTCGGATCCATGACTGGTGAGCTACGTGACAGGGACCCTGTGAGTAATGTTGAGATGAAGATAGCGGCCCCTAGGTGCTACATGATAAGGACCCTGCTAGCTATAGCTGAAGAGGAAATCCCAATTATGAACATTAATATTATATGCTTTTTGCATGTGCTTCTAATATAACCAATGCCATACTGTTAAGGGCCCGTCACACTAAGCAACATCGCTAGCAACATCGCTGCTAACGAACAACTTTTGTGACGTTGCTAGCGATGTTGCTGTGTGTGACATCCAGCAACAACCTGGCCCCTGCTGTGAGGTCGTTGGTTGTTGCTGAATGTCCTGGGCCATTTTTTAGTTGTTGCTGTCCCGCTGTGAAGCACAGATCGCTGTGTGTGACAGCGAGACAGCAACAACTAAATGTGCAGGCAGCAGGAGCCGGCTTCTGCGGACACTAGTAACCACGGTAAACATCGGGTAACCAAGAAGCCCTGTCCTTGGTTACCCGATATTTACCTTTGTTACCAGCCTCCGCCGCTCTCACTGTCAGTGCCGGCTCCTGCTCTGTGCACATGTAGCTGCAGGACACATCGGGTTAATTAACCCGATGTGTGCTGTAGCTAGGAGAGCAGGGAGCCAGCGCTAAGCATTGTGTGCTGCTCCCTGCTCTGTGCACATTTAGCTGCAGCACACATCGGGTAATTAACCCGATGTGTGCTGTAACTAGGAGAGCAGGGAGCCAGCGCTCAGTGTGCGCTGCTCCCTGCTCTCTGCACGTGTAGCTCCGTGCGCTGGTAACCAAGGTAAATATCGGGTTGGTTACCCGATATTTACCTTAGTTACTGTCACAAACCACCGGGGGGGTCACTCAGAAATCCCCCGCGCTGGCTACCAGTACGTCACAATCGGGGGGTAACAAGTGGGGGTCACCCCTCCTTTATACCTCCCGACCGACAGACAGAGCACGTGACGCGCTCTCTAGCGCCCCTCTTATAGTCAGGCCAATTATGGAATTGCCCGACAATAAGCAAGGAGGCCGCTATACTACTTATGCCGATTATTGAAGGGTCCCCGGTGAGAGTAAGGTATATGTTCCCCCGACCTCCGCGGGCGGAATATATAAAATCTCCCCGAATCTCACTGGCCTCCCCACAATAATCCTTGGCACAAACTCGCTGCCACCAACCGCTTCACGGTAACTATTAGCCGAACACACAGACGTGGGATTCAAGATCGAGATAACAGAACAGCCCAAGATTAATTATATAATTTAATCAGCCTAAAGCACACTAGAAACTACAATATATACAATAGGGAATCTACAGAATATACATATGTCAGAGTACAGTTACAATCAAAGCATGGGTTACAAACAGGCATACACAGTTCCAGCAGTTACCTTGTTGCGTCTGGCCACAGGGGGGCGCTGTACCCAGGTTTCTAGGATCCTTCCCACAGATGTTTCCTACACGTGCCCCCAGCGAAAAGAACCTTGGAAAATGGCCGAAGTAGGGTTATCAACCTGGGCCAATCCAGGTCCCCTCCTACCTTCGTGACCTCACAGGGAGCACTGCTCCACCCCTGGCTTGAGTTATGGACAATATCCCAACATGGAATATGGGCCATAACTTTGCCTGGGAGCGTCGTAGGCGGACACCAATGCTCTCATTGTGACAGTTATGAATTTAGCTACAGAACGAGGGGACTCATGACCTGTCTGCCAGTTCCCCATTGGCTGATATCACGCCTGGGGCATTTCCCAATGTCCTGCTCCCATAAAAAGGGTGTGCCGGCATCGTCCGCATGCGGAGACACCATTTTTATGGTTGCCATATTTATCGGAAATATGGCTTGCGAGATATGAACCATTTTTTACTGGAGTCGTTCTGTCTGGCTATTTCCATAGCCTTGCTAATGAGATACAACTCTTGTTACAGGGGGACGGCAGGGAGTCATCCTGTGTCCATTGTTCCCACACCACCTCATTTCCATATCACAGGACATGGCCATGGAGGTGTAAGTGGAACACTGAGAACAAGAAGGGAGGGGGCACTGCCAGGGAGTGATGAGGGATTATGACTGGAGTCATAATTCATCTTCATATCCCGGGATTTGCCTCACACCTCCCCCCTTTTGAGGGCGCTAGGGGGCAGCACACTCCGGTGTTCCCCCGTGCGCCCGTCCGCGACCTCTCCTTGTCGGGACAGCCCGTCTGCGTTACCGTGGTCACGGCCCCTTTTGTGGCGAATGGTGAAGTTGTATTGCTGGAGCGCAAGGCTCCATCGCAACAATCGCCCATTCGTCCCAGAGACGGTGTGCAACCAGCTGAGGGGATTGTGGTCCGTCTCCACGATGAAGTGGCGCCCGTATAGATAGGGTTGCAGACGCTGCAGGGCCCACACTATGGCCAGGCACTCCTTCTCCATCGTGGAATAGGCCACTTCCCTTGGTAACAGCTTCCTGCTCAGGTACAAGACTGGGTGCTCTTGGCTCGCAGAGTCCACCTGGCTGAGCACCGCACCGAGGCCGAAGTCACTGGCGTCGGTCTGTACTACAAACGGCCGCGTGAAGTCGGCTGCCTGTAGCACGGGCGGGCTGGACAGGGCGTCCTTTAGGGCCCGGAAGGCTGTCTCGCAGTCCATTGTCCAATCGACTGCAGAGGGCAGCTTCTTCTTGGTGAGGTCCGTCAAGGGCTTTGCCAGGCTACTATAGCATGGAACAAACCTCCTATAGTACCCAGCGGTCCCCAAGAAGGACATCACCTGCTTCTTGGTCCTGGGGGTGGGCCAGGATGCGATGGCTTCCACTTTCTCAGGCTCGGGCTTCAGTGTTCTCCCACCTACCCGGTGACCGAGGTACTGGACCTCGCTCATGGCCAGCTGACACTTTCCCGGCTTGATGGTCAAACCTGCCCGGTGGATCCGCCTGAGCACCTGTGCTAGATGCTCTAGGTGGTCCTCCCAGGTGGGACTGAAGACGGCAATGTCATCCAGGTACGCGGCCGCGTACCCTTCAAGTCCCTTGAGCAGGGTGTTGACCATCCGCTGGAAAGTGGCAGGGGCATTCCTCATCCCGAATGGCATCACCGTGGACTCGTACAGTCCAAATGGGGTAATAAAGGCAGAGCGTTCCCTGGCCTTGCGAGTCAGGGGGATCTGCCAATATCCCCGGCTCAGATCCATGATGGTCAGGTACTGAGCCCCGGCCAACTGATCGAGCAGGTCATCGATGCGTGGCATTGGGTACGCATCGGCGACCGTGACCGCATTGAGCCCCCTGTAGTCCACGCAGAACCGAGTGGTTCGGTCCTTCTTAGGGACGAGGACTACAGGCGAGGCCCAAGCGCTGTTGGATGCCTGGATCACCCCCAGCTTCAGCATCTCGTCAATCTCCTGGCGCATGTGTTGCTGCACCTCCAGGGAGACCCGATATGCTGAACGCCGGATCGGGGGATGATCCCCAGTGTCCACGTGATGGACAGCCAAGTCAGTCCTTCCGGGCTGGTTGGTAAACAACCCCCGGAAGGGGAGGAGGGTGGCCCACAGCTGGGACCGTTGGTCTTCCAAGAGCTGGTGGCCAACCTCCACATCCTCAATGGATCCGCCTGCCCTAACCTGGGCTAGCATATCCAAGAGGGTTTCCGCTTCTCCCTCCTCGGGCAGGTTGCACACGGGGAGCGCACATGCCTCCCGCTCATGATGTGCCTTCATCATGTTCACATGGAAGGGCTTCCGCCTTCCACGGGCAGGGTCCAGGGTGACCAGGTACGTTACAGGGTTGAGCTGCTGGTACACGAGGTATGGGCCTTCCCAGGCTGCCTGAAGCTTGTCCTGTGGTACGGGGACCAGTACCCACACCTCTTGACCCACTTGGTAGGTCCTCTCACAAGCGTTCTGGTCGTACCAACGCTTCTGATCGGCCTGGGCTTGAGCCATATTGTCGTGTACCAGTCGCGTCAAGGCCTGCATTTTGTCCCGGAAGCGCATGACATACTCGATAACCGACACTCCAGGGGCGGCCAAATCCCCTTCCCAAGCCTCTTTCACCAGAGCCAGGGGGCCCCGCACACGTCGCCCGTACAGGAGCTCAAACGGTGAGAATCCTGTTGAGGCCTGTGGAACCTCCCGGTAAGCAAATAACAGGTGTGGGAGATACCGCTCCCAGTCACGCCCATGGGAGTCGGCCAACATCTTAAGCATCTGCTTTAAGGTGCCATTGAACCGCTCGCACAGGCCATTAGTCTGTGGATGGTACGGGCTGGCCACCAGATGTCGCACCTGGACCTGCTTACAGAGGGCCTCCATCAGCTGGGACATGAATTGGGTCCCCCGGTCAGTGAGCATTTCCTGGGGAAAACCCACTCGGGAGAAAATCTCCAGCAATGCGGTGGCCACCTTGTCAGCCCGAATGGACGACAAGGCCACTGCTTCTGGGTACCGGGTGGCATAGTCCACTACCGTCAGTATGAAGCGTTTCCCGGAGCTGCTGGGGATGGCCAGCGGGCCGACCAGATCCACAGCCACCCTCCTGAAAGGCTCATCGATGATTGGCAGAGATACCAGTGGGGCTTTGGGGCGTGGCCCCGCCTTCCCCACTCTCTGACAGGTTTCACACGAACGGCAGTAGGCAGCCACATCGGCCCCCATTTTTGGCCAGTAGAAATGCTGGTTTAACCTGGCCTTGGTCTTAGCGATCCCTAGGTGTCCGGCCATCGGAATCTCATGTGCGATCCGCAACAACTCCGTCCGGAACGGATAGGGTACCACCAACTGTCGGTCCCTGGGCCACGCCTCCGGTGAACCCTGCTGGACCGTGGCCCGGTACAGCCGTCCTTGGTCCCAGACCACTCGCTCCGGGTCCGAGTCCGAGGGAGGCTGTGCCGCCTGCTCCTTAAGAGCTTTCAGGCTGTCGTCAGCTTCTAACGCTGCCTGAAACCCCTGACTAGATGTGGCCAGAATCGACGAGACTGTCACATCTTCAGTCAGTACCCCGGGACCTGTGTCCTGGCCTCCACCTGACTCGGCTGCCACTTGGTCAGAAGGGGAAGAGCTATCGGACCTCCGGGAGGCCCCTTGGCTTCCAGCACTCCCACTGCGGGTGACAGCGGCCACAGCCGCTGCGACCGTGGGTCGTGCCTGCTCCTCCTCCGTTCCTGACCAAGTCGCCGGTTCAGGCAGACCTACCTGGCTTCCTGACACCCCGGTTGTGGGGGAACCATGCACCGAGATCTTACCTGGGAGCACTTCCGCTCCTGGACCGGCCCCAATCTCACCTGCCTGTTCCCCTCCTGCAGCAACAGAACCCCGCTGTGAAATCTCTGGGGACCCCACATTTGCTGTGGTAGCCCCCACCCCACACACTGGTCCTCCCCCTGCAGCACCCTGCTCTCTGCTTATCCCTGCAGAGGGCAACAGATCCCAGCTCACAGGCTGGTTACTTGTAGAGGCATTGTCACACCTTTCTCTGACCCCCTCCCCTGTCACAGCTGCAGCTGTGTGTGTGTCTATGGTGTCTATGCAAGCAGAAATATCAGAGTTCACTCCCTCCTCCCTTAGATCATTCATAGATAACACATTAACATTGTTAGGAGTCATGTCAGTACGGGCTGAAGGTTCAGCCCTTGGGGGGGGCCCAAACTGGGAGGTTATCTGCCCCAAATCTGTCCCAAGTAGCACGTTTGCAGGGATCCGATCAGTTACCCCCACCTCCCTCACCCCCCGCCCTGCGCCCCAGTCCACATAAATGTCAGCAACAGGCAGCGCCGGGTCAGTGCCTCCAATCCCGGAGACAGCGAGGGTTTTTCCAGGGATCAAGTCTTGGGGGGACACCATCTCAGGCCGCACCAGAGTCACCTCCGAGGCGCTGTCTCGCAGTCCTATGGTCACAGACCGGCCGACGGTGACAGGTTGGAAGCTGTCCAGGGACCTACCACCACCCCCACCCACACAATACACCTTGGGCGGCCCTTGGGACGGGGACGGAGCCGGGGCCTTGGGACGCTGAGGGCACATGGCCTTGAAGTGTCCAGGTAGGTTGCACTGGTGGCACCGTCTTGGTTCCGCCACGGGCCTGGAGAGGGGAGTTGAGGGGGACACCCCCTGCAGTCTAGGGGCAGGTGGGGCAGTCGCAGAATTCATCTTACCCCCTCTCCAGGTGCTGCTGGTGGCCGCTCTCCTGGCCTCAGGGGCCCGGTTGTTGGTGTAGTCATCGGCAAGGGCAGCTGTAGCCGTGGACCCCTTTGGCTTCTGGTCTCGGATGAACTGGCAGAGATCCTCAGGGCAGTTCCACAAGAGTTGCTCCGTGATGAACAAGTCCAGGATCTCCGGTCCGGTGGAAAGTTGCAGGCCTTGGGTCCAGTGGTCGGCAGCTCGGGCAAGTGCCCGCCTGTGGTCAGCCCAGGAGTCCTTTGGTCCCTTCTGTAGGCTCCGGAACTTCTTGCGGTAGGACTCTGGGGTGAGGTTGTACTGTTGGATCAGGGCCCGCTTGATGGTGTCGTAGCCCTGATCTGCCTCAGCAGGCAAGTCCCCAAGGATATCCAAGGCCTTACCCCTTAAACGGGGGGTCAGGTATTTGGCCCACTGCTCCTTGTCCAGATGGTGCTGCAAGCAAGTCCGTTCAAAAGCAGTCAAGAAAGAGTCCAAGTCTCCATCCTTCTCCAGCACTGGGAAGTCCTCAACACGGACCTTTGGAAGTTTGGTGTCTTGAAGGTCACGTGTGGCTGATGAGGGCCGGAGCTGAGCTAGCTGCAGCTGGTGGTCACGGTCTGCCTGTTGCCGTCGCTCCGCAGCCTCACGCTCTGCCTGGCGCTCTTCACGCGCTGCCTGCCGCTCTGCCCTGCGCTCTGCCAGGAGTTCCTTGTAGCCCTCCTGGTCTCCAGCCTGGAGAAGGGCCATAGCCATTTGAAGAAGGCTATCCGAGCCTCCCAGGCTCGGTGGAATGGCACGTGGTGATCTGCGGCCCGCTGCGGAGCCTGGTGATTCACTGTCCATGGCAGAGCGGAGGGCTGGCATCTGGCTCGTTGAGGACCCTTGGGCGAGCTCCTCCTCATTTTGTCCAGCAGTGCCAGGTTGTGCGATGTCCTCTGCAGAGCTGTTCTCTGGCGTCGGGCTCTTGGAGGGCTCGTGGACAACCTCCTCATCGTCTCTGGCCTGAGCATCGGCCATTCCTTTGGCTTTGCTCCTGGTGCTCTCAGCCATTCTTGCAGACTTTGGTCACTGACACAGAACTGACACCTGATGCCTCCACACACCTTACAGTATCTGCACTCTGACACTCTAGTGTTGAGCTAGTCTGAAGACCCCAGCAGCCACAGCTGCTGCAGGCAGTCTTTAGTGTCTGGGAGTATGGGTCTCACACTCACACACACTATTATCTCGATCCCACCGCTATGCCACCAATATGTCACAAACCACCGGGGGGGTCACTCAGAAATCCCCCGCGCTGGCTACCAGTACGTCACAATCGGGGGGTAACAAGTGGGGGTCACCCCTCCTTTATACCTCCCGACCGACAGACAGAGCACGTGACGCGCTCTCTAGCGCCCCTCTTATAGTCAGGCCAATTATGGAATTGCCCGACAATAAGCAAGGAGGCCGCTATACTACTTATGCCGATTATTGAAGGGTCCCCGGTGAGAGTAAGGTATATGTTCCCCCGACCTCCGCGGGCGGAATATATAAAATCTCCCCGAATCTCACTGGCCTCCCCACAATAATCCTTGGCACAAACTCGCTGCCACCAACCGCTTCACGGTAACTATTAGCCGAACACACAGACGTGGGATTCAAGATCGAGATAACAGAACAGCCCAAGATTAATTATATAATTTAATCAGCCTAAAGCACACTAGAAACTACAATATATACAATAGGGAATCTACAGAATATACATATGTCAGAGTACAGTTACAATCAAAGCATGGGTTACAAACAGGCATACACAGTTCCAGCAGTTACCTTGTTGCGTCTGGCCACAGGGGGGCGCTGTACCCAGGTTTCTAGGATCCTTCCCACAGATGTTTCCTACACGTGCCCCCAGCGAAAAGAACCTTGGAAAATGGCCGAAGTAGGGTTATCAACCTGGGCCAATCCAGGTCCCCTCCTACCTTCGTGACCTCACAGGGAGCACTGCTCCACCCCTGGCTTGAGTTATGGACAATATCCCAACATGGAATATGGGCCATAACTTTGCCTGGGAGCGTCGTAGGCGGACGCCAATGCTCTCATTGTGACAGTTATGAATTTAGCTACAGAACGAGGGGACTCATGACCTGTCTGCCAGTTCCCCATTGGCTGATATCACGCCTGGGGCATTTCCCAATGTCCTGCTCCCATAAAAAGGGTGTGCCGGCATCGTCCGCATGCGGAGACACCATTTTTATGGTTGCCATATTTATCGGAAATATGGCTTGCGAGATATGAACCATTTTTTACTGGAGTCGTTCTGTCTGGCTATTTCCATAGCCTTGCTAATGAGATACAACTCTTGTTACAGGGGGACGGCAGGGAGTCATCCTGTGTCCATTGTTCCCACACCACCTCATTTCCATATCACAGGACATGGCCATGGAGGTGTAAGTGGAACACTGAGAACAAGAAGGGAGGGGGCACTGCCAGGGAGTGATGAGGGATTATGACTGGAGTCATAATTCATCTTCATATCCCGGGATTTGCCTCACAGTTACCAAGCGCAGCATCTTCCACGCAGCGCTGGGGGCTGGTCACTGGTTGCTGGTGAGCTCACCAGCAACTCGTGTAGCCACGCTCCAGCGATCCCTGCCAGGTCAGGTTGCTGGTGGGATCGCTGGAGCGTCGCAGTGTGACCTCTCACCAGCAACCTCCTAGCAACTTACCAGTGATCCCTATCGTTGTTGGGATCGCTGGTAAGTTGCTTAGTGTGACTGGACCTTTAGGAATTCTTCTAAGGGATCAACCCCCTATTGCTCTATAAAAGGGCTTGTAAGTTACAATAAAGCAGAACTGGGTGTGCACCTCCTACTGATAGAGGACTTTATACCATCAACCTTTGTGTGGTCTGAACACCTCCTGCTGGCGCTAAGTAACTTTTGATTTGACCTTCAGCAGACTCTCACTGGAAGGAGATTTCCCGAAACTGTGGAATCTTCCTTATCATTACCATCGGTGCGTCTTCCATGTGTTTGTGTTTACCATCAGTGTGTCAATGGCTAAAGAAATAAAGAGATGTCAAAGCTTCTCCTATACTTTGCAATGTTAAACACATAGCACAGGGATGGTACACAGATGCCATCCGTGTGGTGTATGAGTTTTTCATGGACCCTTATGATACAGGTAAAATATATCTTTGTACCGTGTTAGCCAGTAGAGACCCTGGACTTGTATTGGCCCTTGCTGCTAGTAAAAATACAGACATGTGAGCAGCACCAAAGGTTAATGGGTACGTGGGGTATCATGAATAAAACACATACCACACGTACTAAAAACATGGATGTGTGAAGGAGGCCTTGTTCTGGTGTCTGGAGCTTGTGAAAACTTAATCCTGGCTGTTTATCCAATAAAACACCTCAATCAGTATGGGGCTTCCTTTATCCTATCCATGCCAGGACTTTAGTATGTATTATGAAATAGTTAATAATGGTACTAAAGAAAAGTCTTAACAAAACATTACGAAAATAAATTCTTAAAAATATCACGCTAAAGCTCAAGCCAAATTTACTTCATGAAAGTTCCAAAGATGTGCAAAACATATTAGCGTACATATTATATCCCCACAAGAGACACATATGTGCCCATAGTCTCTAACCTCAGCGGGTTGTTATTACAGTACATAGATTACAAGCAATGTCACTGTCTAGTGGGAGTAACATGTCAGACAAATCAGAGGATTATTTTCACAATCAACATACTTTCCCTACTAAGAGTAGTTTCCTCCTAACCTTGTGTAAGAAGTTTACTCCCTTTAGTCTGATTAGTCTGACAGGATTTTTCTCATGAGATGTCACCATAACTCATGCCCTGTCCTATAAATCTACTGATTGGATGTACTGCTTATTAACTACAGGGTAATGAGTGCCCCTAAAGCATCAGTCAGCACAAAAATAACTTGTAGGGTTAACGCCCTCTCCTCCCACTGTGATCCTTCCTTCCCAGATTACCCGCATCCTGCCAGTTATGTAACCTTTTAGTTACCAACCAGAAAAATAAAAAGCATCTAATAAAACACTGAGACAAATACTTTATAATTGCAGTTCTAACAAAAAGAAAGCCACAAACAAAATCAGCCTGTTCAGCCCCTCTGAATCAACTCTGCACGGTGAAAGGGGGAACGTGATGCCAAGATAGTAAAATTTCAGTTCTTCACCGTGCTATAGAAAACAACATTCACCTCTAGTAACAGAATCAAGGATTCATCACACAATTGAGAGCTCAATAAAATCTAATATTCATAAGAAAGCAACACTAAGGAACTTAGGAACTGCATACATGCAAATTTCCCTCATTTTAGCTGTGGAAGTCTTCTAATACTGAAATGAAAGCCAACAGCTCATTATCTGTATACAGTGGAATCTTGGATTATGAGCATAATTTGTTTCGGAAGTGTGCTCTTAAACCAAGTTACTCTTATATCAAAGCATTTTTTCCCATAGGAAATAATTGAAATGCAAACAATTCGTTCCACAACTCAAAAATATTTACTTTATATAAACTTATTACAGTAATAAAAAATAATGTACTATATTCATATAAAATTATTACAGTCCACTAATACAAAATAATGTACTGTATTCATATAAAATTATTCCAGTCCACTAATACAATATAATGTACTGTATTCATATAAAATTATTCCAGTCCGCTAATACAAAATAATGTACTGTATTTGTGATGCCCTGGCCTATCAGGTCGTCACAAGGGTGCCGAGCAATCTGCCCTTCTGCATGATACCCGCTCCTCCTTGGTTACGGGTCCTGTCAATTTGGTGTTGCTACCAACAGGTGTACATAAATCTTGAGGAACACTGTGCACCACACCTACGAGCCACCCATTGGGCAGCCTGAGGGGAATAGGGCCACCCAGATGGAGGGATGGAAGAGGGAGGGCAGAGATGTTAGTAGTTGAGTAGTAGTTGAGCAGTGAGATAGCGGTGACAGGACAGGTCACGCTGTGGAGCTGGGCTCCTGTACCCGTCCCAGGTGCCAGACGTTGGCTTGGCCAGAAGGAGCGGGAACCCCGGTCGCAGGGAGTAGTGACAGGGGGTACGGTGCTGCTACAGAGAGCAGGCCGGCTGCCTTGTGCTACAACCGGGCAGGGGCCAGGGCACGATGGGGTACGCGAACCCTAGGCTGAGAAGAAGCTTCACGCAGCCCAGTAATTCACCCGACGGGAACGGAGTCTTCAGGAACCGTTCCCGACCTGCTCAAGAATCAGGGTACTAGCGCAACAAGGGGGATAGGACTTCCCAAAATCGTCCAGAAAATCTGAAGCGTGAACCCTGAGAGCAGGCTCACCTTGCTAGCCACGCAGGTGAACGGGACCCGAGTAGTCTTAGGCGAAAGGGATCCACCAAGTTATTCACAGTGTCAAGGGACAAGGCTTCAGACCAACCAGCAACACCAAAGGGGCACGGATGCAGCATGCTCGACCAACGGAGACAGAGCATCCAAGAGTTTGGTTTACCTGGTGTCAGCATCAGTGACTTTGGACTGTGTGAGTACCCGATATCCCTTCACCCCCGACGGGTTCACCACTCCATCCATCACCGGGCCCCGGGACACCAAACCCCCTACCCACAGAGGGGTTAAACATCCTGCTGCTTCAACATCGTCACCGGGCTCCCCAACAGCAGCAGTGGTCTCTCACATTACCACGCACCATGGTTGGCGTCACGAACATTATCCTTTTCACCACCCAAAACATTCCCCTTTTTATTCCGACGTTGGCGCGCGACGCCGCCTCGGATCCGGAGACCCCTCAAGCCACTGTGGATCCGGGTCCGAGCAGCCCATCGGCTGTCACGGGGGTGGCACATATTTATATAAAATTATTCCAGTTCACTAATACAATATAATGTACTGTATTCATATAAAATTATTACAGTACACTAATACAAAATACTGTACAGGAGAACACATATAAAACAAATTTAACTGCATGTTAGCTTACAATAGAATTGTTGGTGTGCGGGAGGTACTAAAGAGAGAAAAATGATGTACGAGTATAAATATGACAACCTTTATTCTAGTACAATACACAAAAAAACAGACCCCCAAATCTATTCTCCCCAAAATAAGGGCAGAACTAAAGGTACCGTCACACTTAGCGATGCTCCAGCGATCTCACCAGTGATCTGACCTGGCAGGGATCGCTGGAGCGTTGCTACATGGTCGCTGGTGAGCTGTCAATCAGGCAGATCTCCACAGTGATCAGAGATCAGCCACCAGCCATCAGCGACCCGTGTAACGACGCTGTGCTTGGTAACCATAGTACTCATCGGGTTACTAAGCAAAGCGCTTTGCTTATAGTTACCCGATGTGTACCTTGGCTATGTGTGCAGGGAGCAGGGAGCCGGCTTCTAGAAGCTGCAGATGCTGGTAACTAAGGTAAATATCGGGTAACCAAGCAAAGCGCTTTGCTTAGTTACCCGATGTGTACCTTGGTTACCAGCATCTGCTAAAGCCGGCTCCCTGCTCCCTGCACATTCAGATCATTGCTCTCTCGCTGTCAAACACAGCAATGTGTGCTTCACAGCAAGAGATCAATGACCAAAAAATGGTCCAGGACATTAAGCAACGACCAGCAACCTCATAGCAGGAGCCAGGTTGTTGCTGGATGTCACACACAGTGACATCACTAGCAAGATCGCTGTTGCATTACAAAAACCGTAACTCAGCAGCGATGTCGCTAGCGATGTCGCTTAGTGAGTTGTGGCCTTAAGTCAAATGTGGAGTAGGAATACTGCACATACAATTAGATTACAGGATAAGCAATGTGCTGTACTGGTTAACAGAAAGAAAGTACAATACTGTATCTACAAATGCAAATTGATAGATATGCTGTATAGTATATACTGTAGTGTACAATGGTATATTGTATACAGTAAATATGTACAGAATGTTACCTCCAGAGCTGGTCAGAGCGCGGTGAAAGGACAGAAGCAGAAGTGTGCACAGTGAGTATTTGCTCTTATGCCAAAGCATTGTTCAAATGTTACAAATGTTTAAAAAAGCTTTGCTTGTCTTGCAAAATGCTCTCAAACCAAGTTACTCTTAATCCAAGGTGCCACTGTATTTTTATATTTGTCTTTATTACATTTGTCTACTTTGTCGTAATGTACAGGAGGTTCCTTTGGAACAGCCGGCACCAGATCCCAACTGAATATAATTTTGCCCAACCCTTTCTGCATGTATTTTTTTTAAATGGGTCACCAAAGACAATTTCCTTGTGCCAGGGCCAGTGTCAAGATCTGTATTTCCACTGATGGATGGGCTTCACCAACTGAAGATGTCTTAAATGAGTTTTCGCTCAAAGTTGATTTTAATCAATAGATCTCGGAATAAAAATATGTTCCACAATCGGATGAGATTAAACAAAGTATTCCTGTGCTCAGATAATCTTATATATGTGCCCTTGCTATGCACTGTGTAATGGCCTGATGATCATACCACAGCTCCTGGGCTGAGAAGGAAGTTTAAAAGGATACAGACATTACAGCACAGGATCATAGCTGATTATTTTTGGCAAGTAAAGCATTTTCCTGCCTATTTTTAAGCAATGTTTAACCTTAAAGAAAAAAATCATTTGCAATCCTGTGCTGTAATGTCTGCATACTTTTTTGACTTCCTCCCCTGCTCAAGAGATGTGGTATCATCATCAGACCATTTCACATCACATAGCAGGAGCACATTTACAATGGGGAAAATAAGTATTTGATACACAGCTAGCTTTGCAAATTTTTCCACCTACAAAAAATGGAGAGGTCTGTAATTTTTTTTATAGTTACACCTCAACTGTGACAGAATAAAAGAATAAAAAAAATCTATAAAATCACATTGTATGATTTTTAAATAATTAATTTTTATTTTATTGCATGAAATAAGTATTTAATCACCTACCAACCAGCAAGAATTCTGGCTCTCACAGGCCTGTTTTTTTTTCTTTCGGAAACCCTCCTACTCTGAACTCACTACCTTTATTAATTGCACCTGTGTGAATCTGTTACTTGTGTAAAAGACACCTGTCCACACACAATCAATCATACTCCAACCTCTCCACCATGGCCAAGACCAAAGAGCTGTCTAAGAATACCAGAAGCAAAATTGTACACCTGCACAAAGGCTGGGATGGGCTACAGGATGATAGGCAAGCAGCATGGTGAGAATCAACAACAACAACAATTATTAGAAAATGGAAGAAATACAAGATGACTGTCAATCTTATTCGGTCTGGTTTTCCATGCAAGATCTCATCTTGTGCGGCAAGGATGTTTCTGAGAAAGGCCAGGTATCAGCCCAGACATGGGAAGACCTGGTCACTGACCTGAAGAGAACTGGGACCACTGTCTCAAAGATTACTGTTAATAACACACTATATTTGCCAATGACCATCTGGATGATCCAGATGTGGTCTGATGAGATGTATATAGAACTTTTTGGTATCAACTGCACTTGCTGTGCTTGGAGGGAGAAGAAGGATGAGTACAACCCAACTGTGAAGCATGAGGGTGGAAACCTCATACTTTGGGAGTGATTTTCTGCAAAGGAGACAAGACGACGGCACCGTATTGAAGGGAGGATAGATGGGGACATGTATAGCAAGATTTTGGTCAACATTCGTCTTCCCTCAGTAAGAGCATTGAAAATGGGTCATCGCTGGGTCTTGCAGCATGATAATTACCTGAGTAGTAAATGATTAGTGTGCACACAACCAGGTGTATCACGGGGTGCCAGTAGACTGGATAAGGATTCTCTTGTAGTCTATAGTAAGAAGTTCACCGCACTCTCCAGAAATTTTGTTTCATGCAAATCATGAATTTATTCATAGACAATTGGTGGACAGTAGAGGGCAAGGGGATTAGCAACATAAACGTTTCGACCTGAGTGGTCTTTATCAAAAATATCGCTTATTTCAAAATGGGGTGTGAGCGCTCCCGCGCCAGTGTCCCAGCTGATCTGACAGTGACCCATTTTAGCGGTCCCCGCACTCAGATCGCTTTGATCTGTCAATTAATCTAATGGACTAATCACAGCATGATCATGTGGAAGTCCATAAATATCAGTACTTCCCCACACGATCACCACAGTTGACGGCCGAGCTACTGCGGTAACAGCAAGGGACGATGTCAGCATCACCCCTAGCTGCGTAACCTTCCAGAGCAATCACGACATTTGGCAGGTTGTGAATAGATGCAGGGACCAATAACAGCAATCCTTGCTCTCTGATGGCTGTGACTGGATAGTCAATATAACCATCTAATCAAAGAATGTATACAATCAATGAAAACAGCAGCTCATGTCCAATTCTCCTACATTTTGTTAGTGATTGTACTGGAGATCGGAGCGATGCTGCTGTCAGTAAAGTGAATAGTCAAAATCACCCATTTATCCCAGAGTCACCCCAGTTCCTTTTCCCATCTCAGGTGTCCTTTTTAATCTATATACCGTACAGACCAAAAGTTTGGACACACCTCATTCAAAGAGTTTTCTTTATTTTCATGACTCTGAAAATTGTAGATTCACATTGAAGGCATCAAAGCTATGAAATAACACATATGGAATGAAATACTTAACAAAAAAGTGTGAAACAACTGAAAATAGCCAAAATTATTGCCAACAGACTCAAAAAGTTGATTCCAGAAATTATTGATAAAGATCAACTTGGTTTTGTCGAAGGAAGGCAAACCTCCGATGGTACAAGGAGGACTATCAACCTTGTTCATCAGATGGAAAAAAGCAAAATGCCATCCATACTGCTGGCGCTAGATGCTGAAAAGGCATTTGATCGCATAAACTGGCAGTATCTGAGGGCGACTCTGTCCAAATTTGGCTTCGAGGACAGTTTTATCAATACGGTTATGGCATTATACTCTAAACCGTCTGCAAGAGTATATGCCAATAACCAGTTATCTGCCCCCTTTGGTATCACCAACTGTACCTGCCAAGGCTGTCCTCTCTCCCCTCTCCTGTTTGTCCTTGCAATTGAACCCCTAGCTGAACTTATCAGAACCAATGATAAAATCAAAGGAATCCCTACAAAAAACATCATAAATTTGGACTTTTTGCAGATGACATTATCCTCTCCCTTTCAGACCCAGCTCCCTCTGTTCTGGAATTGATTAAGGCCCTAGATAATTTCACAAAAATCTCATATTACAAACTAAACGCCAAAAAATCCCAAATCCTCCAATTTCACCTCGATGACCCCACTATTAGTCTAATCAAGACATGCTCTGCCTTTTCATGGGAAGACTCCTCTATTACTTATTTAGGAATACAGATTACCAAAAATTTACAGAACATAGTAGATGTCAACACTGATCGACTAATTAATAGCATTACAATAGACTTTAAAACTTTCTTAAGATCAGAACTCTCATGGCTGTTGAGAATAGTTACTCTTAAAATGATGATCCTACCCAAAATACTCTACTTATTTAGATCCATCCCTCTCCATATCCCTATCAAGATCATAAACAAGCTACAAAAAACAAACAATAAATGACTTCATTTGGGGTGGTAAGAGGGCAAGGGTCTCCAAAACTATTCTAACCAAACATAAGGTGAGGGGTGGGATTGGTGTTCCAAGTTTATTGGGATATTACAATGTTAATTTAATCAAACAAAGCCAACGTTGGGTGGGAGACTCATACACATTTCCCTGGGTGGATTTGGAATTATTTTTTAACAACTATCGTCCCCTTAAACATCTTATTTTATCCCATCTTTTCAACCCATCTCTCCCTTCACCTGATCCCCCCACGTTGAGAGCCTCTATACAGGCATGGAAACACCTTGCTAACAAAACTCCTAAAATAAACAAATATAACCAAATTAGAAACTTTAGTCTCAACTTCCTAGCTATTATCGCAAAAGAGAAGATACCGACCTCATGGCACAACTCAAAACTATACAAAATTAGCGACATTCATGATGGTTTGGATTTTATCTCTTTTCTGGATATTAAAATTAAGAATAAAATACCCGACTCAGATTTCAAAACTCTTATTTCCATCAGAGAATCTCTGTGTAAAATCCTTAATAATAACAATCCCCTCCCAGAGATAATTCATACATTATTCTGCAACCCAAATAGTGTGCCTATTTGGAAAAACAAAAAATATATCAACATTTAATAGAAGATCTAAATTTCGAGAAACTGAAATACATGCTGGATTGGGAGAAGGACCTAAAACAATCCTTTTCTGAAGAGAATTGGCAGATCGGTTTAAAAGCAACAAATTCCTCAACTATTTGCTCTTCTCTTTTAGAATCCCACTACAAACTTCTCACCCGATGGTATTTTACTCCACTCAGGCTCCACCAAATTAATAAAAACAACTCCTCCTCATGCTGGAGGAACTGTAACGGCTCCGGTAGCCTACTGCACATTTTCTGGGATTGCCCAATATTAAAAAACCTCTGTATAGAAATATCCAAACTAATTAATCAAATCACCCATTCCAACATAGTTATTACCCCCCAATTAGCTCTCCTCTCTCTAGACCTTGACCAGATTGATCCATCCTTCAAATTTGTTATTATCCACATCTTCCTCAACACCAGATCCCTTATTGCAGCCAACTGGAAAAATCCCCTCCCTCCATCTATTACACAACTTATTGAAGCATTAGCCCAACACAACAATTTTGAGAAACATTATGCCACTATTAACAATAATTTCCCTAAATATTTCCGGCAGTGGAATCCATGGAATCAATACCGCCAAGGCGTTACATGAGATCAGATGATCCTACTAATTGAATTCTAACATGTGGTTGTCTTTGTGTTCATCTTATTATTTAGCCTTCAGCTCGGGTTTTCTTATAATATTGAAATCCTCTAGACGTTGACAAATGTGATATATTTCATAGTTCTCAATTATAACTGTTGTATATGTTTAATCCTCATATTCTCTCTCATATTGCAACCAACTTATTAGATGTTCTCCCTATCCCAGTTTCCCTCCCTTTTTCCTTCCCCCTCTTTCCAGTTTCCCCAATAAAAATGTCACTTCACTCCTCAACCCCATACTCCTCTTCCTATCCTTACTCCCTTTCCCATTTTTATAGTACTTAAATGGTAAGATTATAGAACATAAGAATGATTAATGCAATGACAATACAATTCCTTCAAATTTGCACTTCCCCACAAATTTTCAAAATAAAAATATTTTAAACACAACTGAAAATATGTCTTATATTCTAGGTTCTTCAAAGTAGCCACCTTTTGCTTTGATTACTGCTTTGCACACTCTTGGCATTCTCTTGATGAGCTTCAAGAGGTAGTCATCGGAAATGGTTTTCCCTTCACAGGTGTGCCCTGTCAGGTTTAATAAGTGGGATTTCTTGCCTTATAAATGGGGTTGGGACCATCAGTTGTGTTGTGCAGGAGTATGGTGGATACACAGCTGATAGTCCTACTGAATAGACTGTTAGAATTTTTATTATGGCAAGAAAAAAGCAGCTAAGTAAAGAAAAACGAGTGGCCATCATTACTTTAAGAGATGAAGGTCAGTCAGTCCGAAAAATTGGGAAAACTTTAAAAGTGTCCCCAAGTGCAGTGGCAAAAATCATCAAAGGCTACAAAGAAACTGGTTCATATGAGGACCGCCCCAGGAAAGGAAGACCAAGAGTTACCTCTGCTGCGGAGGATAGGTTTAGTCACCAGCCTCAGAAAATGCAGGTTAACAGCAGCTCAGATCAGAGACCAGGTCAATGCCACACAGAGTTCTAGCAGCAGACACATCTCTAGAACAACTGTTAAGAGGAGACTTTGGGAGATTGCAGCAAGCCTTCATGGTAAAATAGCTGCTAGGAAACCACTGCTAAGGACAGGCAACAAGCAGAAGAGACTTGTTTGGGCTAAAGAACACAAGGAATGGACATTAGACCAGTGAAAATCTGTGCTTTGGTCTGATGAGTCCAAATTTGAGATCTTTGGATCCAACCACCGTATCTTTGTGCAACGCAGAAAAGGTGAATGGATGGACTCTACATACCTGGTTCCCACCGTGAAGCATGGAAGAGGAGGTGTGATGGTGTGGGGGTGCTTTGCTGGTGACACTGTTGGGGTTTTATTCAAAATTGAAGGCATACTGAACCAGCATGGCTACCACAGCATCTTGCAGCGGCATGCCATTCCATCCGGTTTGCATTTAGTTGGACCATCATTTATTTTTCAACAGGACAATGACCCAAAACACACCTCCAGGCTGTGTAAGGGCTATTTGTCTAAGAAGGAGAGTGATGGGGTGCTACGCCAGATGACCTGGCCTCCACAGTCACTAGACCTGAACGCAATTGAGATGGTTTGGGGTGAGCTGGACCGCAGAGTGAAGGCAAAAGGGCCAACAAGTGCTAAGCATCTCTGGGACCTCCTTCAAGACTGTTGGAAGACCATTTCCGGTGACTACCTCTTGAAGCTCATCAAGAGAATGCTAAGAGTGTGCAAAGCAGTAATCAAAGCAAAAGGTGGCTACTTTGAAGAACCTAGTATATAAGACATATTTTCAGCTATTTCACAGTTTTTGTTAATTATTTCATTCCACATGTGTTAATTCATAGTTTTGATGCCTTCAATCTGCATCTAAAATTTTCAGAGTCATGAAAATAAAGAAAACTCTTTGAATGAGTAAAGGTGCGTCCAAACATTTGGTATGTACTGTATATATATATATATATATATATATATATATATATATATATATGTACATATATACACAATATATCTATCTAATACATATATATATATATATATATATATATATATATATATATATATATATTTATATTACAAACTTCTGCAAGGGTAAAAATGTTTCAAAAGTAGGAGTTGATTTTTAAATGATTTTGATCTCTGAACTGAATTCCATAGGGTTCCAAAAAGAATTCCTTCCATCTTCTCTGAAGACGGTGCTCTAGTACAGTGATGGCGAACCTATGGCACGCGTGCCAGACAGGGCACGCAGAGCCGTTTGTGCTGGCACGTGCGCTGTCGCCACACTGCGCCAGTTTGATCTGCTGGTGTGGTCGCGCCAGCAGCTCAAACTGGTGTTTAGCAGAGGAGACATTTCTCCTCGCTCTGACACTCCTCCTCTCCTGGGCTGCAGACCTGTTGCCTAGGAGACGGAGGAGCGTCAGTAGGCGGCGCCAATGTCTTGTGGCCGTGCGGGAACTGAAGTGACTGAGGACGCAGCAGTGGAGGAGTGGGGCCAGAAGGTGAGTTTTTTTTTTTATTTTTAGCCTCTGTGCGGCTGTGCCAAGATGTGGGGGGGACAGAGCCTGCACGGGGGAAACATGCAGCGCACGGGGGACACATGGGGGACAGAGCCTGCACAGGGGAAACATGCAGCGCACGGGGGACACATGGGGGATAGAGCCTGCACGGGGGAAACATGCAGCGCACGGGGGACACATGGGGGACAGAGCCTGCACGGGTGAAACATGGAGCGCACGGGGGACACATGGGGGACAGAGCCTGCACGGGGGAAACATGCAGCGCACGGGGGACACATGGGGGACAGAGCCTGCACGGGGGAAACATGGAGCGCACGGGGGACACATGGGGGACAGAGCCTGCACGGGGGAAACATGCAGCGCACGGGGGACACATGGGGGACAGAGCCTGCACGGGGGAAACATGCAGCGCACGGGGGACACATGGGGGACAGAGCCTGCACGGGTGAAACATAGAGCGCACGGGGGACACATGGGGGACAGAGCCTGCACGGGGGAAACATGCAGCGCACGGGGGACACATGGGGGACAGAGCCTGCACGGGGGAAACATGCAGCGCACGGGGGACACATGGGGGACAGAGCCTGCACGGGGGAAACATGCAGCGCACGGGGGACACATGGGGGACAGAGCCTGCACGGGGGAAACATGCAGCGCACGGGGGACACATGGGGGACAGAGCCTGCACGGGGGAAACATGGAGCGCACGGGGGACACATGGGGGACAAAGCCTGCACGGGGGAAACATGCAGCGCACGGGGGACACATGGGGGACAGAGCCTGCACGGGGGAAACATGGAGCGCACGGGGGAAACATGGAGCGCACAGGGGAAACATGGAGCGCACAGGGGAAACATGGAGCGCACGGGGGAAACATGGGAGCATGGGGGAAACATGGAGCGCACGGGAGAAACATGGAGCGCACGGGGGAAACATGGAGCGCACGGGGGACAGAGCCAGCACGGGGCAAACATGGAGCACACGGGGGACACATGGGGAGCACGGGGGACACATGGAGCGCACGGGGGACACATGGGAGCATGGGGGAAACATGGAGCGCACGGGGGAAACATGGGAGCATGGGGGAAACATGGAGCGCACGGGGGAAACATGGAGCGCACGGGGGAAACATGGAGCGCACGGGGGAAACATGGGAGCATGGGGGAAACATGGAGCGCACGGGGGACAGAGCCAGCACGGGGCAAACATGGAGCGCACGGGGGAAACATTGGAGCACGGGGGACAGAGCCTACATGGTGGACACATGGGGAGCACGGGGGACAGAGCCAGCACGGGGGGAGCACGGGGAGCACGGGGGACAGAGCCAGCACGGGGGGAACATGGGGAGCACGGGGGACAGAGCTAGCACGGGGGGAACATGGGAGCATGGGGCATATACAAACAGAGCACGGGGCAAACAGAGCACGGGGAAAACATGGAGAGCACGGGGAAAACATGGCTGCAAAGATGGAGAGAAACGTGCAAAGATGGAGAGAAACATGCAAAGATGGGGGAAACATGGCTGCAAAGATGGGGGAAACATGGCTGCAAGGATGGGGGTAAACATGACTGTAAGGATCGGGGAAATCATGCCAGGATGGGGTACATTTAGCAGGAAGGGAAACATGCCAGGAAGGGGTACATTTACCAGTATGGGGGATACATTTACCAGTATGGGGGATACATTTACCAGAATGGGGGATACATTTACCAGAATGGGGGGAAACATGAAAGGATGGGGGGGAAACATGCCAGGATGGGGGTACATGAACATGCCAGGATGAGGAAAAATGCCAGGATGGGGAACATTTAGCAGGAAGGGTGACATTTATCAGGATGGGGTACATTTACCAGGATAAGGAAACATGCCTGGATGAGGTACATTTACCAGGATGGGGTCATTTAACAGCATGGGGGAACATGCCAGGATGGGATACATTTACCAGGATGGGGTACATTTACCAGGATGGGGCCATGATGTGGACAAATATACCAGAATGTAGGAAATATATATCAGGATGGGGGACATGTTTACCAGGAAGTGGCCAGGAAGGGGACATAACTACACAATGAAAGGGGAGAATAGCAACTCGTACGTCTTTATGGGATTTCAAGATCTTCAGACATTGAAATGTAGATGTGGATTACAGGGTGACATCTGATTGCATTCCAGGCTAAAATCTCTGTCTAATATGCTGCAATTTATTTCCAGAAAGATCAATCCAACTGCTGTGTCTGGAAAGGGCAGGGGCTCAGCTCCAATGTGTGGTAAGCACGCATGAGTGTGATGCCCCCTGCTGAAGAGAAGAGAAGACTGCAAAGGTAAGGTTAAAATCAATTATTTACATAATAGGATTGGTTGGCACTTCGGAAAAAAAAATGGGTTTAGAACTACAGTTTGGGCACTCGGCCTGTAAAAGGTTCGCCATGACTGCTCTAGTATATTACAGTGATGGACCTGGGCTGATGCAAAAATTGAACCTGGAGTACAATGGGAGCGACTAGAGATTCTTTATTGATTCATCCAAAAAAATGTTTGAAATCTGGCTACTACGTACAAGATGGCAGCAGGTATGCTTCCGTGCCTGTAGACCATTCTGTGAACTTGAAGAAAGCTATGAGAATTTAGACTTTCTTCTCATGAAACTTAACTATAAGGATCAATGCTGTTCAATATGTGATGATCTGAAAGTTCTCTCTTTTCTTGTTGGGCACCAAGGATGCTGCATGAAGTACCCATGCTTTTTGTGTAAATGAAGCAAAAAAGTTGGCCAACGAGAACATCTTTGCAACTTGGACTCAAAAACACAGATGATCCCACTAATGTTCTGGTGCCACCACTCAACATTAAGCTTGGACTGATGAAGCAGTTTGTGAAAGTTCTACTGAAAGAAGAGGCTTTTAAGTAACAGTATACCAAGATTCAGGAACCGTACAAATTAAAACTGAAGGAAGAAATTTTTGTAGGTCCAGATATTTTGAAACTAATGAAAGATGACATGTTTGAAAGAAAAATTAAAGCTTTTGAGAAAGGGCTGGGATTCTTTTAAAGTTTTAAAGTTGTGAAGACATTTTCTAGATAACAACAAAGATCCAAAATAGTTCATAGTGTAGAATATGTTGAAACGTTTCAAAGTTTGGGTTGTCTCATGAATTGGAAGTTACATTTTTGATATTCCCATTTGAACTACTTGACTGAGAACCTTGGTGCTGTTGGCAAAGAGCAAGGAGAAAGATTTCATTAGGATATCAAGGAGATGGAACCATGATAACAAGGTACAGTAGATGGAATGTGAATATGATGGGGGACAGCTGCTGAATGCTTCACAGAGAATATCCACCTGCCAGAGAAAAGGTATCAAGAGGAGCTTTGAGGATAAAAGGAAAAGGCGCAAGATTTAATTTCCAAGAAAGTAGCAAAATGAATGTTCAATAAATTTATATATATAATATTGTGTACATTTTTTGCTACAATAAAGATATTTTTTTTTTATTCATCTCATTTAGCATTTTTCAATCTTTGAATTTTTATGCTCTTAAACCAGAGAGTTATACCACACAAAGTAGGTAAAAAATAACATTTCTCACATGTCTAATTTACATCAGCACAATTTTGAAACATTATTTTTATTTTTGTTTGGAAGTTAGAAAGTTTTAAAGTTCATCAGCAATTTCTCATCTTCCAACAAAATTTACAAAACCATTTTTTAGGGACCACATCACATTTGAAGTGACTTTGGGAGGCGTAGGTGACAGAAAATACCCAAACGTGACACCATTCTAAACACTGCAGCCCTAGATCTACTTAAAACCGCATCCAAGAAGTTACTCAACTCTTTAGGAGCTTCACAGTAACTAAAGCAATATGGAAGGAAAAAATTAAAATTTAACTTTTTCCCACTAAAATGTTTTTTTAGCCCCAAATTTTGAATGTTCACAAGAGTAACAAGATAAATGTGCCATATAGTTTGTTGTGCAATTTTTCTGAGTACGTCAATACCCCATATGTGGGGGAAATCTAATGTTTGGGCACACGGCAGGGCTCGCAAGGGAAGCAGTGCTATTTGACTTTTTGAGTGCAAAATTAGCTAGAATCATTAGCTGACGCAATGTCGGGTTTGGAGAGCCTCTGATATGCATAAACAGTGGAGCTTCCACACAAGTGACCCAATTTTGTAAACTACACCCATCAATGAATTTATCTAGGTGTTTGGTAAGTACCTTAAAACCTCAGGTGCTTCATAGAATTGTAGAATGTTGAGCTGTGAAAATGAAAAAATACATTTTTACCACAAAAAATGTTGCTTTAGCCCCACATTTTTTCATTTTTACTAGGATAACAGGAAAATGCACAATACAATTTATTGTGCAATATTTCCTTAGTTCGTCAATACCCTATATGTGGTCAAAAACTACTTTTGAGGCACAATACAAAGTGAAGAAGGAAAGGAGCGCCATATTTGAGTTCAGAGTTGGCAAAGAGGTGCAAAAAATGCAGAAACCCTCCACAAGTGACCCCAGTTTACAAATTGAACCCGTCAATTAGTTCATCCAGGGGTGTCTGTCTGTCTTTATGTCTATCTCTTTGTATCTTTCCCTGTCTGTCTTTTTGTCTGTATCTTTCCCTGTCTGTCTCTTTCTCTGTCTGTCTCTTTCCCTGTCTATCTGTCTGTATCTTTCCCTATCTGTCTCTTTCCCTGTCTGCCTCTGTCAGTTTGCCTCTGTCTGTCTATTTCCCTGTTTGTCTCTGACTGTCTGCCTCTTTCCCTGTCTGTCTCTGTTTGTCTGTTTATTTCCCTCTCTGTCTCTTTCCCTGTCTCTTTCCCTGTCTATCTCTTTCCCTGTCTGTCTCTGTCTCTTTCCCTGTCTGTCTTTGTCTGTTTCTTTCTATCTATCTGTCTGTCTGTTTCTGTCTTTCTCTCTGCCTGTCTCTCTGTCTGTCGCTTTCCTTGTCTGTCTCTGTATTTTTTGTCTGTCTGTCTCTATCTGTCTCTCTGTCTCTTTCCCGGTCTGTCTCTGTCTTTCTATCTGTGTGTCTGTCTCTGTCTGTCTCTGTGTCTCTGTCTGTCTCTCTCTATCTCTCTGTCTGTCTCTGTGTCTGTCTGTCTCTGTGTGTATGTCTGTCTCTGTGTTTGTATGTCTCTGTGTCTCTGTGTGTCTCTGTCTCTTTCCCTGTCTAATTCTCTATCTCTCTTTCTGACTGTTTTCTGTCTGTCTTTTTGTCTGTAAGTCTCTTTGTCTGTATCTTTCCCTGTCTGTCTCTTTGTCTGTATCTTTTACTGTCTGTCTCTTCCCCTATCTGTCTTTTTCCTTGTCTGCCTCTGTCTGTCTGCCTCTGTCCGTCTCTTTCCCTGTCTGTCTCTGTCTGTGGTGCCCCTAAGGCTCCAGTTGCCACAGAGGTACTGCACCTCAACCAGAGGTGTGGTATCCCATTCCTGGGTAACGAGGTTGCCACAAATTGTTGCACACTTACACAGCCACATTCTTAATTTAGCAACACTCCATCAAGCCGTGGTTAGGGCGAGTTGCAACCTAAGCTGTCACCTTAGGGAAAGCACAGTCCCGAAGCCAGTCTGGAGGTGGAGTTTAGTTAGTGGTCAGTCAGGAAGTGGACATGGAGGAGAGAGGTCCTGGGGTCTGAAGCTGGACTAGCTCATCCCAGGATTAGGGAAGAAGGAGTCCCAGAACCATGGAAAGTGCGCCATACACCTGTGGGCTTGCATCCACAGCCGGTATACTGGTGTGCAGGGACTTGGCCGCAAAGAGGACCGGCCCCTCAACTAGTGGAGAACTACAAGGCTCACCTAGCAAACCGGAGGCTGAGGCTACTTCAAGTACCGAAGTCACATCCACACACATCCAGTGAAAAGGTGATCCCATAGGACCAAGGGACAAGCAAAAAAGCTACCCACAAAAGCGATTCGTGGACACTGGTTCAGGGCTCTGTGTGTGAGGCATGGGGCAGGCGGGAGAGGCCAGCGCAGGAAGACGACCAGGGAAGGAACACCAAAGTACCAGGTTGTGCCTCCAAACTATCCGGGGATCGGCTGGAGGCCATCTCAGCAGGACCCAACACTCCGAGGGCAGCCTATGACTAGTCGTGGTAACCTGAAACTATTAACTGTGAGTAAAGACCTTGTGACTGCATTCCTGTGTTGCCCAGTTATTGTCTGCGCCTCCGGCCCTGCACCCCGCCATTACATCCCATCTATCTCCCATCAACAGGCCTGAGGCCCAGCTCTACCTGTGGAGAGCAATACCAACTCAGCTGCATCACCACCGGCCCTAAGGCAACTGAACAGCAGCGGCGGCACCTATCTTGCCTAACTTTTTCCCCATCATCCTTTAAAATGACACCGCCGGGGTCACGGAGCTAGGCCTTGCCACCATGATTCTTCCTAAGAACAGAGCCGGCCCGATTCCGAGTGCCCCCAGGCCCCGGTGCGGCATGTCATCTCTGTCTCTTTCCCTGTCTGTCTCTTTCCTTGTCTGCTTCTGTCTGTCTCTTTCCTTGTCTGCCTCTGTCTGTCTCTTCCCTGTCTGCCTCTGTCTGTCTCTTTCCCTGTCTGTTTCTTTCCCTGTCTGTCTCTGTCTCTTTCCCTGTCTGTCTGTCTCTGTCTGTGCCTATGTCTTTATGTCTCTGTCTCTGTCTGTGCCTATGTCTGTCTGTGCCTATGTCTGTCTGTCTGTCTACCTGTCTCTGTATATGTCAGTCTCTTCACAGAAATCATATTACCTCTCACATAAGCTTCTTATACTAAGAATGTCCTTCGCTCCTATAGCAACCAATCACAACTTCTATTAATGACCTGTAGCTCCCAGCTCCATTGACTTTAATAGAGGCAGGTTTTTTCGAGAGTAATTTTAAACGTGGGGTTAAATTTTCCCATCAAAATATAGTCTATGACATTCCCTGAGTCACATGGGGTGTTTGTGCAAAATTATGTGATTGTAAATGCGACAGTACGGATTCCTTTAGCGGACATACACACATATATACACTCAGCTTTATATATTAAACTAGCTGTAGTGCCCGGGCGTTGCCCAGGATAGTAACTGTCTCTCTGTCTGTCTCCCAGTCTCTGTCTGTTTGTGTCTGTCTGTCTGTCTCTGTCGTCTGTCTCTGTCTGTTTGTCTGTCTCTGTCCGTCTATCTCTGTCCGTTTGTCTCTGTCTGTCTGTCTGTCTGTCTATCTGTCTGTCTTTTGTCTGTCTCTGTGTCTCTGTCTCTGTGTGTCTGTCTCTGTGTATCTGTTTCTGTCTGTCTTTCTGTCTGTCTCTGTCTGTCTGTCTCTGTCTGTCTGTCTCTGTCCGTCTGTCTCTGTCCATCTGTCTCTGTCCGTCTGTCTCTGTCCGTCTGTCTCTGTCCATCTCTGTCTCTGTCCGTCTCTGTCTCTCTGTCTCTGTGTGTCTCACTGTATGTCTGTTTCTGTCTTTCTGTCTGTGTGTCTGTCTCTGTCAGTCTGTCTCGCTGTCTGTCTGTTATGATCCGGAACCATGGAAGACCACCACAAAGCATTGGCAAAAGGTGACAAGAGCATTGGCAACTAATCTGGCCGCCATCCCCTTATTAACCATCACAATTAGAAGTAGCCGAGGGGTGAACTAACATCCTGTGCACCGCGAACCCAGCCGGAGAACTAACTATCCTAAAGGTAAGAAAGATGAATAACTCTCTGCCTCAGAAAATAGACAAAAATAGCAAGCCCCCCACATTAAAAGACTGCAGTGATATAGGAAAAACACAATACACAGATAGATGACAGGATTAGCAAAAGGGTGAGTCCCCCGCTGACTAAAATAGGAAAGGACAGGAAAGGGACTGATGGTGGCCATAGAAAAACCCTGCAAAATACCAACTTCCTGATAGTACAAAAAGGCCCTCAGATCACACGATCTGAACTCCGTCCTATACCAGGTGCCCTTGTTATACCAATGAACAGAAAAAAAGAATCATAACAAATTCAACAAGCCACAAACACATGGACTCAAAGGAGCTATACTCCACACAGAACTGCAGGGAGTTCCCCAACAAACCACTGAGGGGGAAAATCCCTGCATGCAAATAAACTGAAAACAGCCACAGCAAAAGACAAACCCAGATAAGCAAAAGAACCAGACAATAAATAAAGAGCAAGCACTTATCTGGGATAGATGTGGTGTAGAGAAGGGTGAAGCAGGCTGGAGATACAAAGAACAACTGACATCCGGCAACAGCCTGCAATCAGACCAGGATTTAAATAAGCAGAGAGATAGCAAAGGAAACACCCATTGCACAACACACCTGGTCTAAGTCCAAACCATTCCTGACCACCAGAGGGAGCCTCCCAGCAGCCAAGACATAACTAACATTCACAACAGTACCCCCCCTTTGAGGAGGGGTCACCGAACCCTCACCCACGCCACCGGGTCGCTCGGGATGAGCATGATGGAAAGCGCGAACCAACCTGTTCGCATGAATGTCAGAAGCCACAACCCAAGAGTTATCCTCCTGCCCATAACCCTTCCATTTCACAAGGTACTGAAGCTGACGCCTACTGCGACGGGAATCCAGAATTTTTTCAACCTCATACTCCAGATCCCCTTGTACCAAAACAGGGTCAGGAGGCGCTGCTGCAGGAACTACTGGCTCCACATGTTTCTTCAACAAGGACTTATGGAAGACATTGTGAATCTTAAATGATGCAGGCAGAGTCAAACGGAAAGATACAGGGTTAATAATCTCCGAAATCTTATAAGGTCCAATAAATCTGGGCTTAAATTTAGGAGATGGAACTCTCATAGGAATATTTTTAGAGGACAACCACACATGTACCCTACTTTAAACCGGGGACCAACAGTCCGACGCCGGTTGGCAATCTTTTGGGCAGTTTCTTGGGATTGAAACAATTTATCCACTACCTGCCCTCAAATCTGCTGCATTCTGTTGACCACCGAATCCACCCCCAGACAGTCAGATGCCTCAAGCTGCCCTGAGAGGAACCTAGGCTAATACCCAAAATTGCAGAAAAAGGGGGACACCAATGTGGTAGAGCTAGGTCTATTGTTAAGGGCAAATTCAGCCAAAGGCAAAAACGAAACGCAGTCATCCTGATCCGCAGAAACAAAACACCGTAAATAGGTCTCCAGGGTCTGGTTAGCTTTGTCAGTCTGACCGTTGGTCTGAGGATGAAACGCCGAGGAGAAAGACAGCTGAACACCCAATTTGGAGCAAAAAATCCTCCAAAACCTGGATACAAACTGCACCCCTCTGTCAGAAACAATGTTTTCGGGAATACCATGCAAATGAACAACATGTTGGAAAAACAAAGGCACCAACTCTGATAAAGACGGCAACTTAGATAGGGGAACCAAGTGGACCATCTTGGAGAATCTGTCACAGATCACCCAAATCACAGTCATTTTCTGAGAGACGGGAAGCTCTGAAATAAAATCCATAGAGATGTGCATCCAAGGTTTCTTAGGTACAGGCAAAGGCAATAATAGCTCACTAGAACGTGAACAACAGGGCTTGGACCTAGAACAAACTCCACACGACTGCACAAAATGACGGACATCTCAGGACAGGGAAGGCCACCAAAAAGAGCGTCTCACAAGATCCCGAGTACCAAAAATGCCAGGATGACCCGCCAAAACAGAGCAATGAACCGCAGAGACAACTCGGTCTCTCCTTTGGTCTGGGACAAACAGTTTCCCTGTAGGACATCTCTCAGGTTTATCCCCCTGAAATTCCGTCAGTGCCAACCGCAGATCAGGCGAAATATTCGAGAAAACTACACCATCATTCAGGATAGTAGACGGTCCGACAACCTCCAAAGAGTCAGCACAGAATCTCCTGGAAAGGGCATCGGCCTTAACATTCTTAGTGCCCGGCAAAAAAGAGACCACAAAATTAAACCAGGTAAAAAACAAAGCCCACCTGGCCTGCCGAGGATTCAACCTCTTGGCCGATTCCAGATAGATGAGATTCTTGTGGTCCGTAAGCACCACAACTTGATGCCTAGCCCCCTCCAACCAATGCCTCCACTCTTCAAATGCCCACTTCATAGCCAATAATTCCCGATTCCCCACATCATAATTCCATTCAGAAGGAACAAACTTCTGAGAGAAAAAGGCACAGGGCTTAAGTTTACCCGAAGTAGCGTCTCGTTGAGACAGAACAGCACCTGCTCCGATCTCTGAGGCATCGATTTCAACTTGAAATGGGCGAGACACATCAGGTTGCTGCAGAACTGGGGCAGAAGTGAATCGCCTTTTAAGCTCCTGGAAGGCCACAATTGCCTCAGGGGTCAAATGCTCAGCATCAGCTCCCTTCTTTGTCAAATCTGTCAGAGGTTTCACAATGGCAGAAAAATTGGCTATAAATTTACGGTAAAAATTAGCAAACCCCAAAAACTGCTGCAGGGATTTTAGAGAAGTCGGTTGCACCCAGTCGTAAATAGCCTGAACCTTAACCAGGTCCATTTCGATAGCGGAGGGGGACAGGATGAAGCCCAAAAAGGAAATCCTTTGCACCCCAAAGAGGCACTTTGCCCCCTTAACGTACAGTGCATTATCCTTAAGTATCTGAAAAACATCCCGTACTTGCCCAACATGAGAGTCCCAATCATCAGAAAAAATCAAGATGTCATCCAAATACACAATCAAAAATTTACCAATAAGGTCCCGAAAAATATCATTCATGAAGGCCTGGAAGACGGAGGGTGCATTAGTGAGCCCAAAAGGCATCACTAGGTACTCAAAATGCCCCTCAGGAGTATTAAAAGCCGTTTTCCATTCATCACCCTCCTTAATACGGATGAGATTATACGCACCCTTGAGATCCAGTTTCGTAAACCATTTGGCACTCTTCACTCTAGAGAACAGATCAGACAATATTTGACCGTAATTTTATTAAGAAGACGGTAATCAATACAAGGCCTCAACGAACTATCTTTCTTAGCAACAAAGAAGCCGGCACCCAAAGGAGAAGATGAGGGCCGAATGTGCCCCTTCTCCAATGATTCCCTGATGTATGACCGCATGGCATCATGTTCGGGCACAGACAAGTTGAAAATCCCCCCCTTGGGAAATTTACAACTGGGCACCAACTCAATGGCACAGTCACAGTCCCGGTGTGGGGGCAGAGAATCAGATTCCTGGTCATTAAATACATCACGGAAATCAGACAAGAAGGCCGGAACATCAACTGCCTGAGCAGACGTGGATGACACGGAAAGGTCCTGATGCACACCTTGACAACCCCAACTAGCTACCGACAAGGTTCTCCAGTCAAGAACCGGATTATGGATCTGCAACCACGGAAATCCCAGTACCAAGGTATCCTGTAGATTATACAATACTAAAAATGTACAAGTTTCCTGATGCGCTGGTGCAACTCTCATAGGCACCGGGTCCAAAATTGGAGTTTATGTTCTGCCAAAGGGGTAACATCAATGCCCCTTAAAGGAATAGGAGTTTGCAAAGGAACTATGGGGAAACCACAATCCCTAGCAAACCCAAAATCCATCAAATTGAGCGCTGCCCCTGAGTCCACAAAGGCAAATGCAGAAAAGGAAGACAATGAGCAAATCAATGTGACAGACAAAAGAAACTTTGGTTGCAAAGAACCCACAGTAACAGAAGTAGCCAATCTCCTTTCACGTTTAGGGCAAACAGAGATGTTATGAGAAGCGTCTCCACAATAGAAACACAGTCTATTCTTCCATCTGAACCCCTGCCGACTAGCATTAGAAAGGACCCTATCACACTCCATAGGCTCCAAAGGCTGTTCCACAGGCACAAAACCAGCAGGTATCTTCCTGCGCTCACGTAAATGCCTATCAATCTGAATGGCCAAGGTCATAGAGGCATCAAGACCAGAAGGGACGGGAAATCCTACCATTACATCCTTTACAGAATCAGCAACACCCTTCCAAAAAAGAGCTGCAAGCGCAACATCATTCCATTTGGTAAGGACCGCCCACTTTCAAAATTTCTGACAAAACGTTTCTGCAGAATCCAACCCTGAGTTAAGGGCAGCACGAATTTTTCTGCTTGGTCCACAATATTGGGTTCGTCATATAATAAACCCAAGGCCTGAAAAAAGGAGTACACATCACTGAGAATCGGATCATCAGATGCTAAAGAGAAGGCCCAGTCATGAGGGTCACCACGCAGCAAGGAGATGACAACCTTAACCTGCTGTACGGGATTCCCTGAGGACTTAGGGCGCAGGTCAAAAAATAATTTACAATTATTTTTGAAGCTCAAAAATCTCGACCTATCCCCCGAAAAAAATTCAGGAACAGGAATCTTAGGCTCTGCAAGGGGAGTCTGAGCAAGATAAGACTCTATACGACGAACCTTAGCATCAAGATGAGCAAAACGCTCATCTAATTCATCCATGCTAGACAAAAGAAATCTTCCACAGAACCCAAAGAAGAAGAGGAAAAACACCAAAAAAAAAAAAAAAAAGAAAAAATTTTTTCTCAGCAGCTTTTTTTTTTTTTTTCCTTCTTAAGAGTATCCTTTAAATTTGTTGGCCGGATGTACTGTTATGATCCGGAACCATGGAAGACCACCACAAATCATTGGCAAAAGGTGACAAGAGCATTGGCAACTAATCTGGCCGCCATCCCCTTACTAACCATCACAACTAGAAGTAGCCGAGGGGTGAACTAACATCCTGTGCACCGCGAACCCAGCCGGAGAACTAACTATCCTAAAGGTAGGAAAGATGAATAACTCTCTGCCTCAGAAAATAGAGAAAAATAGCAAGCCCCCCACATTAAAAGACTGCGGTGATATAGGAAAAACACAATACACAGATAGATGACAGGATTAGCAAAAGCTGAGGCCCCCGCTGACTAAAATAGGAAAGGACAAGAAAGGGACAAACCACAAACACATGGACTCAAAGGAGCTATACTTCACACAGAACTGCAAGGAGTTCTCCAACAAACCACTGAGGGGGAAAATCCCTGGATGCAAATAAACTGAAAACAACCACAGCAAAAGACAAACCCAGATAAGCAAAAGAACCAGACAATAAATAAAGAGCAAGCACTTATCTGGGATAGATGTGGTGTAGAGCAGGATGAAGCAGGCTGGAGATACAAAGAACAACTGACATCCGGCAACAGCCTGCAATCAGACCAGGATTTAAATAAGCAGAGAGTTAGCAAAGGAAACACCCATTGCACAACACACCTGGTCCAAGTCCAAACCATTCCTGGCCACCAGAGGGAGCCTCCCAGCAGTCAAAACATAACTAACATTCACAACACTGTCTCTCTGTCTCTCTGTCTGTCTCTTTCCCTGTCTGTGTCTGTGTGTCTGTCTGTCTGTCTATCCCTTTCTCTGTATCTCTCTGTCTGTCTGTAGTGCCTGATTGGAGCCACAGACTCAGACTGGCTGTAAGGGGAGTCTAGAGAAAAGCCATTCACAAAGCAGGACCCCAAAAACTCTGAAATCCTTTAACCCCTATACAGGGATTTGGAATTACACAGAGCCCCAGAGATCACTACCTGTTGTAGGCTGTAGTCCGTGGTCGTCAGGCAGGGACAAAAACTAGGGGATGCTAAACAGGAACAGAATCGGCAGGCAAGAGCGTAGTCAGGAGACAAAGCAGAGGTCAAATCCGGAACTGGCAGCAAGGTACAAAAACGACAGGCAGGAGGGTAGTCAAACAACAAGCAAAGGTCAGCGCACAGGAATCAAAATACAAACAGCACATGAGCCAGGAGTACAGAACTATCTCTGGCAATGGTCATGTGACAGGAGGGGGAATAAGAAGGGTGTGGTGTCTTCCCATTGGCTGCAGGTGAATGTTGGCAACTTCAGCTGGAAGACACATGTCACCTACAGTCAGCCAGTGGTACTGCAAGTTCCAGGGAAACCCAGCCTAGTGGATGAGCGGAGCCTGTGCTCCGCAGAGCCATGGGCACCGACTCCTCTCCCATCACCAGCACTATCCATGGTGGGAACATGGCGTCGTCTGGCGATCGGAGCAGAAGTCGCAGGAGCGGACTCCGGTGGGGACGTGACCCTGTCTTTGTGTCTGTCTCTATCCATGTGTGTCTCTCTCTATCCATGTCTGTCTGTCTGTGTCTATCTCTCTGTCTGTGTCTATCTCTCTGTCTGTCTCTGTATTAGTCTCTCTATCTGTCTCTCTCTATCTCTGTGTTTGTCTGTCAGTCTCTTTCCCCGTCTGTCTCTTTCCTGTCTCTTTCCCTGCCTGTCTGTGTCTTTCCCATCTGTCTTCTTCCCTTTCTGTCTCTTGATCTGTCTCTGTCTCTTTCCCTGTCTCTTTCCTTGTCTGTCTCTTTCCCTGTCTCTTTCCCTGCCTCTTTCCTTGTCTTTTTCCATCTCTTTCCTTGTCTCTGTCTCTTTCCCTGTCTGTCTCTGTCTCTCTGTTTATTTTCCTGTCTGCCTGTCTCTTTCCCTGTCTGTCTGTGTCTGTCTGCCTCTGTCTGTCTCTTTGACTGTCTGACTCCCTCTCTTTGTCTCTCTCTGTCTGTCTCTGTCTCTTTCTGTCTCTCTCTCTATCCGTATCCCCACTGACATCTTATTACCTCACACATAAGCTTCTTATACTAACAGTTTATTTTGTTTCTATAGCAACCACTGACAGTTGCTATTAATAGCCTGTAGCTCCCACCTCCATTCAGTTAAATGGAGGCAGGTTTTTTAGAGAGAAACTGTAAAGTGCGGGGTTAAATTTTCCTTCAAAACATAGTATATGACATTCCCTAAGTCACATGGGGTGTCTGTGCAAAATTTCGTAATTGTAAATGCGACAGTGCGGATTCCTTTAGCGGACATACACACACACACACTCAGCTTTATATATTAAACTAGCTGTAGTACCCGGGCATTGCCCGGGATAGTAACTGTCTCTCTGTCTGTCTCCCAGTCTCCGTCTGTCTGTCTGTCTGTCTGTCTGTGTCTGCCTATCTCTGTCTCTGTCTGTCTCTGTCTGTTGTCTCTGCGTGTCTGTCTCTGTCTGTCTCTTTCTGTATGTGTCTGTCTCTGTGTGTCTCTGTCTGTCTCTTTGTGTCTTTTTCCCTGTCTGTCTCTGTCTGTCTGTGTGTCTGTCTCAATCCATGTTTGTCTATCTCTCTGTCTGTCTGTGTCTATCTAACTGCATGTCTCTCTCTATCTCTGTGTCTGTCTATCAGTCAATCTCTTTCCTCGTCTGTCTTTCCTCATCTGTCTCTTTCCTCGTCTGCCTCTTTCCTCGATTATCTCATTCGCCATCTGTCTCGTTCCCCATCTGTCTCGTTCCTTGTCTCTGTCTCTTTCCCTGTCTCTGTCTCTTTCTCTGTCTCTTTCCTTGTCTGTCTCTTTCCCTGTCTTTTTTCTTTTCTCTTTCTCTTTCCTTGTTTTCGTCTCTTTCCCTGTATCTGTCTCTTTCCCTGTATCTGTCTCTTTCCCTATCTGTCTGTTTTTTTCCCTATCTGTCTCTGTCTATTTTCCTGTCTGCCTCTTTCCCTGATCATAAAAAAAAGAGTGAATCAGCTCACCACCATGTAGTCATTCCAGGAAGGAAAATCCGGACGGTGCTCGTGGTCAATCAAAAAAGGCGGATCCCCAGCACAAAGAACGTTCATAGAAACTTGAAATAAAGCTAAAATTTCATTTTATTCCAATAATGGTTTTTCTTGGTCTGCCACTTCTGGGCTTAACAAGAACTGTACCTGTGTTCTTCCATTTCCTTACTATGTTCCTCACAGTGGAAACTCACAGTTTAAATCTCTGAGACAATTTTTTGTATCCTTCCACTGGACAACTATGTTGAATAATCTTTGTTTTCAGATCATTTGAGAGTTGTTTTGAGGAGCCCATGATGCCACTCTTCATAGGAGATTCAAATAGGAGAACTACTTGCAAGTGGCCACCTTAAATACCTTTTCTCATGATTGGATACACCTGCCTATGAAGTTCAAAGCTCAATGAAGTTACAAAACCAATTTAGTGCTTTAGTAAGTCAGTAAAAAGAAGTTAGGAGTGTTTAAATCAAGAAATTGATAAGGGTGCCCATACTTTTGCACCGGTCAAATTTTGTTTAAATGCGGATTGCACATTTTCTGTTAGTAAAATAAACCTCATTTCAATCCAGAAATATTACTCAGTCCATCAGGTATTAGATATATGAAACTGAAATAGCTGTTGCAAAACCCCAATTTGTTATAAAGAAAAAAGTTTAACATTAATAGGGGTGCCCAAACTTTTTCATATGACTGTAAGATCCCATCTTCCCAGAGGACACCCTGATCAGGACTTGCATGTAGGCGACAAAGTCACTTACACCCTTCACTATGGAGAGCGGGGCTTGTATGCCCTAGATGGGGAGGTCGTTGCAGAAAAGCCAGCCCCCGCTCCTACTACAGCTCTAATTCCCCAGCTGCCACCAGGAGGCAGTAGAGGTGCATGGGACTAGTGTACCCAAGACTGTGAGTGCTGATTTCCAGTACCCTGGTAGCTACCACCTGCTAAGTTACCAGATGTTTGTTGTTTTCCTTGTTGATCGTTTTTAGTTAAATATGGATAGTAGGAATTTAAAAATGTTGCCTTAACCTGTTTTGCAAAGTTGAATGGACCCAGACTGCAGGACTGGCAGCAGTCAAAAACTTAACCTGTAAATAGTTGCACCAGTCATGCAAAACCAGAGTACAACCAGTGGACCCTAATTAACACCGCCACCAAGGAGAGGATGGTTGCAGGAAAGGTCTGCGGCAGAGGCGCCCGAGACCTGGTCACCAGAGAAACCAGTGACTTGCCTCCTAGAGGGTTTTGGGACCAGGACCTTTGGGTGGTGGGTGAAGGGAGAGGGGTACTTCAGTTATGAAACGTTAAAGCCAGAACCTCCTCTGCGTGGGAAGATTGTTTATGTTTGAAGGTGCAAAATAAAAAAAGTGTCAACCTGTTTCACGTTGCAGCCCGAGGACGTGCTGGAATTAACCAAGGGGGAATGTAGAGCCCCTGAGGTCATCAGGGGGCTACAAGGTACTGCATCCCCACCAGGATGCAGGGCCTACCCCCAGGAACCCAGAAGACCAGTGCCGATAACAACAAAAACATTCCAGATAATGCCTGTTTTCCCCAATTCCCCACAGACTGGTACCAGGCTAGAGTTGGACCAATGGATGGTCACCTAGAGGTGGAGCCAATTCAGTCCACTAGATGACCAGATGGGAGGGGCAGACAGTGGACAGTCAGACAGTAGTTTGTGGAGTCGGTGAATGAGAGAGGAAGCGAGTAGATGCACTGACAGTAGTGAAACTGTGACCTGAGGGCCCAGGCGGTTGGTTGCCAGTGGAGTACGGTGGAGTACTCCCGGAACCACAGCACCGACGGGGTACAGAATCCTAGGTCAGGCAAACGCACCAAGCAGACCTGATAAAATCTGCACAGTGAGGGGACCATCAAGGACCTCACTGACCTTGAAGTTCGGGACACAGTAGCAACGGGAGAATCAGGGAACAGGACCAGAGACTCCGACCCCACAGGGTTCATGCTACTATCATACGAACTACCGTAAAGAGACTACCAGGAGGGGACCCCCAGTCGCTCCAAGCCACAGGGATCCACCAACCAAAAAGAGGTTCAGGGGAAAGAAGCCACCTGGTCACTACACCGACACTGGGACTAAGGGGACCTGTGGTCAACATCAGTCTTCCTCGGGTGACCAGTTTACATCTTGCCGTGAGTAAAGGAACCAGTTACACTGCAACCCCTTGTGTGGCCTATCTTCTTTCAATACCCATCTATATCATCTGTCCTCTGGGGCCCGACCCTGTTTGCGGAGGGCCTAACATCCAGGCTGGCACTAACACCAGCCCCAGTAGTGAAAGCTGTGCAGTGACGGCTCCATCCACATAGCCGCAAACCGCAAGTGGCGTCACGTGATAAACTTTCATTTAATTTCCCTGTAAATGTACCACCCTCGTGCCAGGGACCGAGCCGCTCAGATCCTGAGCCGCGGTGGCTCAAGGGGTCTCCAGACCCGGGGGTTCGCGTGAACACTCGAATTCAAAAGAGAGGGGATAGGTATGTACAGGGGATGTGCAAGTTTGTGATGACATCTATGGTGCGTGGTAATGTAGGAGACCACCGCTGCTGTTGGGAAGCCCGGTGGCGATGGTGTAGCAGCAGGATTTTTAACCGCTTCGTGGGTAGGGGGTTTGTGCCCCGGTGCCCGTTGGGTGTTGGTGACTGGGGTGCCGTTGGATAGAGGAAAAGGGGCTTTTCAGCGTACTTACTCAGTCCAAGAATAACAACTCCGACAGCTTGTAAACCAGAATTCTGAGCACCACTGCAGCATGGAGGGAACACGTGTGGATCCGTGCCCTTGGTGTTGCTGTTAGCCTGTTGCCTTTTCCGTGGCACCTTCTCACTAGTTTGACCCTCAAACTTGAAACTTTTCGGGTCCCGCTTACCCGTGAGGCTAATGGAGTGAGCTTGCTCTCAGGGTTCACGCATAGGATTTCTTTGGACTGTAATATGGAAAGTCCTATCCCATCGGTGCGCTAGTACCCCGATTTTGGAGCGGGTTGGGGATGAATCTTGAAGTCTTCAGCCCCGTCAGGTAAATTACCGGCACGCTTGAAGCTACTTCCAGGCCTAGGGTCCATGTACCCCGTCGTGCCCTGGCCCCTGCTCGGTGATGGCTCAAGGCCGCCGGCTGCCCTCCTCAGCAGACCGTGCCCCTTGACGCGATCCCCTGCGCCCGGGGTTCCAGCTCCTACCAGGCCCAGACCAACGTCTGCCACCTAGTAACCCTCAGGAGCCCTGCTCCGGACCGGTGACCTCTCCCTCTCGGAGAGTCACCTTCCACCTCCTACTCCTTTCACTCCTGTTTCACTTCTCTATCACTTTCTCACTTTCTCCTACCAACCCCCATGTGGGCGGCCCTATTCCCTTCAGGCCCCCCAATGGTGTGTCTGGTGGGTTTGGTGCAAAGTGTTCCTAGGATTTTGACTGGCTAAGCTGTTAGCAATAACAGTGGACCAGGATCCGTAACCAAGGAGGAGTGGATACTGTGCAGAAGGGCAGATTGCACAATACCCTATGACAACATGATAGGCCAGGGCGTCACATAAATATACCCCTCTTAAAAAGGACCCAGGGCACGGAACCAGGCAACGGCCACCAAGTGACATTCCCCAGGTATACACCGCCCGGGACCGAGTACCCCATAACACTGGGCCACACACATACATACACACACATACATACACTCAGCTTTATACATTACATTATTATTATTATTATGGCACATGTGCCTCCTGAAGCTTACCTTAGACATTTGTGTTTTGTCTAAAACAATATCTGTTGAGCTCAAAACTGTCATGGTGTTTTATATAAGGAGAACATATGTGTTAATTCCCTGTTACAAAATGGAAGTACCACTCCATCCAGCGTTGTTGTTTTTTTCAGCACTGAATTAGCACTTTAAGTGTAAGCCGCTGCCCCCAGTACTACCCTTACAATCCCGCGGGCTTCATCGTATTTTCACACCACTCTGGTCCTGCAGTACCAACTTGTGCCCATATCTTCTCACTGGCCTGAAGTCAGTAGCACTTAATGTAACTCTATGAGAGCCAGAATGAGCCTCTCATAGAGATAAGTTGATTTGTAAACCTTGTTGCACACCTTGAATCACTGGAGCTACCGACAGGTCACAAATCGCCGGAGACCAAAGGCAGCGATGCTGGAAAAAGATGAAGACGCCGACAGGTGTGTATTAGGAAGGGGATTCACCTTTAAAGCCCCACTTCAGAGCTGAAATAAAAAAAAAACACGGTGGAGTGGTGCTTTAACTATTTAATTCAGTATGAGTTTGTGTGAACCTAGCCTTTGACGTAACCCTGACTGCATGACAAGTGTGGTCCTTTGATGAAAGCAAGGTCTATTTTTATTGTCTCCACAACATGTTGGGTTGATCACTGCTCTACAATAAGCTACAAACACCGATACCAATAGTAGGAAAAAAAATCAAATATTGGTAAAAAACTCGTATTCAAAGAGACTCAAAGAGGAATATCCTCAAGATCTACTGTAAGTAATCAGCTGCTGTATAGCTTTATGTAGACTCCACTTTTACTATGCGTTTGGTAATGATCTAGATGATATGAAGCTGCTTTTACCTCGGTGGACATAATAGTGAGATGGTTAAACTGTGCAAGTCATTAAATAAGTGGAAAGAAAAGCAGAAAAAAACAGGTGAAGTCTGTGTGACGGTGACAGATGTCAGGCGCGAAGAGACAAAGAGCCCAGTGACAAAATTCATATGGGCCAAGCACTGGCTCTAGAGAGAAACAAGGGGCTAGTCATGGGCTCAGCAGGTGTCTGTGCTGACACCAGGGACAATGGGGACTTTTGCCATTATAAGAGTAGTTACCCTTATTTATAGACGTTTATGGCTACAAACCTCACACGTTGGGGTGACCTTATCTAGTTTGTGCAGTTAGGGTCTTACAGCTGGGTGATGTATTGGAATGGGAAAATACTCAAAGAAGTTATATTTGTCTTTGCTTGTGATAAAAAAAATTAACCATTGAACCAGAGATAATAATTATTCTTCTAATGTTGTACCTCTCTACTAAGATTCAGATATCAAAAGTCAACAGGACTGTGGCTGGAAATGGAGAAATGTTTGTATGCAAAGATCCTAGAACAAACTGCCATTCATTGACGTCTAGTCATATAGTTCATCCTCAGACTTTTACCCAACCTCAGACATGGTCCCCAAATGCATCTTTGTGGTGTGTATAGACTTATGTGGTGGCCAAGTGTTTAAATATAGAAATACATAGGAATCCTGAAAAGCTGTGCATTCGTCCAGCCATTTTACATAAGTTTTACATGTGAATGCAGGTCCATTTTAGGTCCTTTTGTCCACATTAGGTCCTTTTTTGATCCTTAGTACATGTACAATGCACACACATATGTGCAAAATACATTTTTTCTTATGCTTTTCTTTATTGTGCTATCCCACTGAAAAAAAAAATCACAGCATGGTCCTGCCTTCATTTCTCTAGCTCTCTGAATGTACTTCCAGCTTACTTCCTATTTTTTGAAAAAAATATCAGATCTGTCACAAAAAAAGAATGTTTTGGGGTGATTTGTTTAAAGGACTGAAATCGGAATCGGTAGATGTAGTGGGATAGTGTGGGACAGTGTAAAATATTGTACTCGGTGCCTATTTCATCTGCTGCACTTTTACATACTGATATGCAAATTAGGTGCACAAGTGTACTGGTGGGGATGTAGAGTGGTGCGGGGCGGCAGTCATGGGCGAGGAGTTACTCCGGCACACTATATGTTTCCCAAAGAGATTAAAGTGAACACAATAGTAGTTGATTTCAAATCCTTTTCTTTTATTCAATGTGCAAAAGTGAAAAAAGTGCTGTACAAAACAGAAGGTCCGCCAGGTCGCAACGTTTTGGCCAAGAGGAATTCTTCGGGTCGGACAGACTAAAAGCAAAATAAAACTAAAAGGAAATACTGGCAAGTGAAGATGTAGGGTACATGCATGCGTTATTATCGACAATGAAAGAATGCGTGGTCACAGGCAGAGTGAGTGGTGGCGTATAGGGACAACTCCTATGAAGATGTGGTGGATTCAACGCATGACTTAGTGGAGGAGGATATCCAAACATGAGATCAGACATAAATCTCTGTGTGCTGTAACGGGAGGCCGTACGTATGTTTAATCTCTTTGGGAAACATATAGTGTGCCAGAGTTATCCCTCTCTATTTACTCATTTTTTTTCTCCTGAGCACCTATGCAAGGTGATGCGAGGTCTTTTCTCTTTTTATGGGTGAGGATTTGACTCCAGACACCCCAGCAAGCTCCATGAAAAGCTCAGTTCTGGCTGAGTGTGTAGACTTGTGTCATGTGGGCTGTGTGTTGGTGCAGACTAGATCCTGCCACTGTTCTCGGGTGGCCATGGTCAGAAAACGAGCCAAGAGACTATAAATACAGTTCCAACAATATGGCTTTACTTGACAGTTCTTTAGCAACATCATACACAAGACAGCAGGCATATATCGGCCAGCACAGTACAGTTTCATAGTTCATCTTTAACTCGTTCACGAACTTGGACATACCAGTATGTCCAAGGTCATGTCTGTCCATTTAATGTGGGCTTGTGTGGCAAGCTCACATGTTTCCCTGCACATGTCGGCTGATCTGATCAGCCAACATGTGCGGGTAACAGGCATGGGTGGATTAGAGATCCACCTGCACCTGTTGACCAGTTAAATTATTATTATTATTATTCTTTATTATTATAGCGCCATTTATTCCATGGCGTTTTACAAGCGAAAGAGGGTATATGTACAACAATCATTAACAGTACAAAACAGACTGATATAGGAGAGAGGACCCTGCCCGCGAGGGCTACAGGGAATGGGTGATGTTATCTTGATGTTAATCTCTGACAACGGGATTTAACGCGCACCAGCAGGGATCGTGTCATTCACCGCTCCCATTGGCGGCTTTGTGACATTATCTCTTTACGGAGGCCACATAGTGGGATGTTATTAATAAATGGGGACCACAAAAGGAAACATGACTGCTGCATTGTAGTGAGTAGCACGTCCAAGGTCATGTCTGTTCCTTTAATGCGGGCTCGTATGGAAAGTCCACATGTTTCCCCGCACATATCAGCTGATCTGATCAGCCAACATGTGCGGCTAACAAATGCGGGTGGATCTGAGATCCCCCTCTGCCTATTAACCAGTTAAATCTTGATGTTAGTCTCTGACAGCGTTTTAACGCGCATCGGCAGGGAGTGCATCATTCTCCGCTCACTTCGGAGGCCCTGTGACATTATCACTTTATAGGGGCCACATAGTAGGATATTATTAATAAATGGGGGCCACAAAAGGAAACATGACTGCAGTATTGTATTTTAGTTTTGGGGATACTGTTACTATGCGACACAATGGCGGTAATGTTATTGTAGAAGAAGCGGAAAAGTACCATTAGTCATCTAGAAGCTTGAAAAAAGGGTAACACCACTGAAACATCATGAGTATGATCTCACACCTGCGAATCTGACTTCTACGTGAAGCAATTTGCTTCTGAACCATAACAACTGAAATCCGAGTAGATTTTCTTTTCGTATGTACTGTGTCCTTGAATTTTTTTCATTTCTATCAGTATTTATGAGATTGGAGAGTATCCCTTGTTGTAAGGTGTTTTGATGCAGCACACAGACATTGCTGATTTCACATTGACGATCTAGAAGTGATCAGTCATAGATGTCTGCATGTTATATTTTGCAGGACGAGTCCTGGTTGAAAAAAGTCATATCAGTCTACACTTAATGGAGAAGAAAAGCAAAAAGAAATTACTTAAATTGCCAAAATCACCAGTGAGTATCTGGTGTTACCTGACTGTATATGACACGCCCACTAGGGCCGTGGCGTACTCATTATCGGGCCGAATCTGTTCTGCTCGGAGGATGTCACGGCGACAGGGCCCAGTTCCATGACCCCGGCGGTGTCATTAATAAAGATGATGTGGTGGAATATTTACAGGGGATAATAAATGTCGCCCCCAGAGTGCTGAGTCCTGCTGTGATGGGCTCCAGCAGATCCTGGATAGTTCAGAGGCACAAACCGGTACACCCTTCTGTGTTCCTTCCCTGGTCATCTTCCTGCGCTGACCCTTCCCACCTGCCCCGCACCTGCACACATAGAGCCCTGAGCCGGTGTCCACGGACCCTGTCGGGTGGCTTGAAGCTCTATCCCTTTCCTCTATGTGGTCACCTTTTCACTTGATGTGTGTGGATATCGCTTCGGTACTTGCAGTAACCTCAGCCTCCAGTTTGCTAGCTGAGCCTTATAGTTCTCCACTAGTTGAGGGGCCGGTCCGCTTTGCGGCCAAGTCCCTCCACTCTGGTATGTCATTTGTGAAATGAGTGCACAGGTGTATGGCGGACTTACCCTGGGCTCTAGGACCCTTCTCTCCTTTTCCCAGGCCGAGCTGCTCCAGCTTCAGACCACAGGTCTCTACTCCTCCGCTCCTACTTCCTGACTGACTAACGTTCTACAGTGTGCTCCCACTAACTAAACTCCACCTCGCAGCTGGCCACCAAAACTCTGGTCTGATGGAGTGTTGCTAAATTGAAAGTGTCTCTCTGTGTGTGTATACCGATTTGTGACCTCCTCCTTACCCAGGAATGGGATACCACATCTCTGGCTGCAGAGGTGCAGTACCTCTGTGGCGACTGAAGCCTCAGGGGCGCCACACTTATTATGCTACTTTCCACCAGACGGTCACTGTATGGGGTTAATATTAGTGTTATTACTATGGTTTTTATTAAAAGTCAGTATGGTGGTATTATTTGGTCAGTATCTGGTGGTAATATATGGTCATGGTGTGGCGGTCTTTGCCCCTTGTATGTGGTATTATTGGTGTTTTGGCCTTGATGCAGTGGAATTTGTTCAGTAACAGTATGCTGGTTTTATTCACACACTGTTAGGTAGTAATACATGGTGATGGTGTGGCAGCATTATTTGTTTCATGTATGTGGCATTATTGGGTTTGGTATAGTGAATTTTGTTCAATTGTAGCTTGGGGATAATATTTATTGTTCTTAGTATGACTATCATTTAGAAGTATTACTGAGAAAATGATCTTATTGCCATCAGCTGCAATAATCATTACTAATTGGTAACCTTTGTTTAAATTCATTTTAAAGGCTGAATTGAGCTAGATAGACAGACACAAAGATGTCTCTTTCAAATGAGTGTACTATGTATCTTCTATAGTTGATTTCAAGGAGATTTGGTATACGGCGTCATATGCTTGATTTTCCTCAAACAAGTGAGAAATGGATGCGGATCCACCCCCTAGTCATGCTACGCAATACACATGGCCATTTTTATACATTATATGGGGAAATTAGGAAATATCCTTTGAAGTGTCATGCCTACTGCCGATTAACCATAACGAGCTTTGATAACATCCTGGAGCTTTTGCGTGACCATCTCCAACATCAGGACACCTGTATGCGTCTCAGCATATCCCCAGAGGAACGCTTATTGTTGACTTTACGGTATGTATCCTAGACATGGCCTAGACAGGTCAAAATGTAAATTTAATAGCAGCTTGGCCAGAGCACGTCACTATGTTGAATGTGCATTCGGGATAATGGCTTCGAGATGGCGAATCTATCAAACCACCATCCAGCACCAACCAACCACTGTCAAGGCTGTCATTAAAGCTACAGTAATATTACATAACTACTGTAGAATGTAAGACAACAATGATGATGAATTTGATGACATGCCTGTCCTTAATGCCCGATTAGTTGGGAATGGATGATTAAGATCCACTGGGGCCCCATCAGGTGTTCAAGTTAGGAACCATTTTAAAGATTTTTTTTATGTTAAATGTGACTAGTGACACAGAATAAATGTGTGTTGTCTGTATTTTTTTTTTTTTTTTTAAAACAAACAAAATAATAAATATGTTTGGAACAAGAAAAGATTTCATACATAGTTTTGTGTAAGTCTAAATAATTCTGGAAATTATGTTAACATATTCTGGCCAAACTTTGGTTTGATATGTTATGTTTATTTCTCTATGTAAGCTTTATTTTTGTAATTGTTATGTGTGTCATACATTAAAATTATAAATAATTAAATAAAATATAAGATAATTTGGCTATGTAATCGTGTCTTCTTATTCCAGACATGTAAGGTTTATTTTATGTTTTTTTTTTAAATTATGGAATATATTAGCCCATTATAAACACCATACTGTGTTATGCCATAGTGTCTCGCAAACAAAATTTGTTTATCACTATGGTTAAACAAATATGGAACCTGGATATATGCAGATACTGCATAAACACAGGGGTTGTTTTTTTTTTAAAAAAAAAAGGTGAATCAATGAAAATGTAGTAGGTTATGTGTGTGCATAAATTTAGCCAATAGATTCTAGAATTTAGATGGTCATATCATCCTGGCAATGCAAATGCAAGGCCTTACCATGGAGGGAGATCTGCTCCCCCCGCGATCTGACTGCCTCCCCCATTATCTCTATTCTGCTTCTGCAGCTCCCTCTCCGGTCTCCCCCTCTGCTCTCCCCCCCCTCCCCCTCTGCTCTCCCCCCCTCTCCCCCTCTGCTCTCCCCTTCTGCTCTCCCCCGACGTCCTCTTACCTGTCTTCACCGGCTCGTCCGAGGTCTTAACTGGCCCGATCACATCTGCCTCCATCGCTGGGTCCTTCCTGGGCATTCTGCTGATCTGCCCAACGTCCTGCCTGCTGCTCCTGTAAAGCTGTTCCTCCTGCAGCTCTTCTGGTCAGTGATCCTCTGGGTACTGTGAGTATAACTTTTTTTTTTTTTAATGTATCCCCTGTCCATTTTTACACCTCATCCATCCGTGCGTCCCGCCGAGCGCTGATCAGGGATGCTGATAACGGATCGGCATCCCTGCTCAATTTTTGGCGTGACTTTTTTCCGTATCCCCGACTCTTTTTGTATCGCATCCGTCCGTGCGTCCCGCCGAGCGCTGATCAGGGATGCACATAACGGATCGGCATCCCTGCTCAATTTTTGGTGTGACTTTTTTCCGTATCTGCGACGCTTTTTGTATCGCATCCGTCCGTGCGTCCCGCCAAGTGCTGATCAGGGATGCACATAACGTATCTGCATCAATGGTCAATTTTTGGAGTGACTTTTTTTCCGTATCCCTGACGCTTTTTGTATCGCATCCGTCCATGCATCCCGCCAAGCGCTGATCAGAGATGCACATAACGTATCTGCATCCATGGTCAATTTTTGGCGTGACTTTTTTTTTCCATATCTCCGACGCTTTTTGTATCGCATCCGACCGTGCGTCCTGCAGCGGCCGATTAGTGCACCGCGTCTGTGCGTTTGAAAAGTCAAATGGCGTTCCTTCTCTTCTGAGCCCTGCCATGCGCCTAAACAATTACTTTCCACCACATATCTACGTACTCAGGAAAAATTGCACAATACGTTCTATGGCGCAGTTTTTCCTGATACCGTTGTAAAAAAAAAAAAACTACCTGATTGATGCAAAAAATTTGTGGTTAAAAAAAATATAATTTTCACGGTTCAACGTTATCAACTTCTGTGGAGCCCCTGGGGGTACAAGGGGCTCACCAAATATCTAGATATATTCCTTGAGGGGGTCTAGTTCCAAAATTGGGGTAATTTGTGGGGTAGCTCCACTGTTTAGGCACCATAGGGGGTCTCCAAACGTGACATGGCGTCCACTAATGATTCCAACCAATTTTGCTGTCAAATGGCGTTCCTTCTCTTCTGAGCCCCGCCATGCGCCCAAACAATTACTTTCCACCACATATGAGGTATCTGCGTACTCAGGAGAAATTGCACAATACGTTTTATGGTGCATTTTTTCCTGATACCCTTGTGGAAAAAAAAGCTACCTGGTTCGAGTGACAGTTTTGTGGTGAAAAAAAAAAATTGTATTCCTGGCTCAACATTATCAACTTCTGTGGAGCCCCTTGGAGCTCGCTAAACATCTAGATAAACTCCTTGAGGGGTCTAATTACCAAAATGGGGTCACTTGTGGGGGAGCTCCACTGTTTAGGCACCATAGGGGGTCTCCAAACGTGACATGACATCCGCTAATGATTCCAACCAATTTTGCTGTCAAATGGCGTTCCTTCTCTTCTGAGTCCCGCCATGCACCCAAACAATTACTTTCCACCACATATGAGATATTGCCATACTCAGGAAAAAATGCACTATAAATTTCATGGTGAATTTTTTCCTGATACCCTTGTGAAAAAGAAAGCTACCTAGTTGAAGCAACCGTTTTGTGGTAAAAAAAAAATGTTTTTCTTTTCACGGCTCAACGTTATAAACTTCTGTGAAGCCCCCAGGGCTTCAAAGTGCACATCAAACATCTAGAAAAATTATTTGAGGGCTCTAGTTTCCAAAATGGGGTCACTTATGGGGGAGCTCCCTTGTTTAGGCACCTCAGGGAGTCTTCAAACCCGACATGGCGTCCGCTAATGAGTGCAGCTAATTTTGCACTCAAAAATTCAAATTGCGCTCCTTGCCTTCCGAGCCATGCCGTGTATCCAAACATTTGATTTCTACCACATATGAGGTATCTGCGTACTCAGGAGAAAATGTACAATACATTTTATGGTGCATTTTTTCCTGATACCCTTGTGAGAAAAAAAAGCTACCTAGTTGAAGCAACCGTTTTGTGGTAAAAAAAAAATGTTTTTCTTTTCACGGCTCAACGATATAAACTTCTGTGAAGCCCCCAGGTGTTCAAAGTGCTTACCAAACATCTAGAAAAATTATTTGAGGGCTCTAGTTTCCAAAATGGGGTCACTTGTGGGGGAGCTCCATTGTTTAGGCACCTCAGGGGGTCTTCAAACCCGACATGGCGTCCACTAATGAGTGCAGCTAATTTTGCACTCAAAAATTCAAATTGCGCTCCTTGCCTTCCGAGCCATGCCGTGTATCCAAACATTTGATTTCTACCACATATGAGGTATCTGCGTACTCAGCAGAAAATGTACAATACATTTTATGGTGCATTTTTTCCTGATACCCTTGTGAGAAAAAAAAGCTACCTAGTTGAAGCAACCGTTTTGTGGTAAAAAAAAAATGTTTTTCTTTTCACGGCTCAACGATATAAACTTCTGTGAAGCCCCCAGGTGTTCAAAGTGCTTACCAAACATCTAGAAAAATTATTTGAGGGCTCTAGTTTCCAAAATGGGGTCACTTGTGGGGGAGCTCCATTGTTTAGGCACCTCAGGGGGTCTTCAAACCCGACATGGCGTCCACTAATGAGTGCAGCTAATTTTGCGTTCAAAAATTCAAATGGCGCTCCTTCCCTTTCGAACTCTGCCGTGCGCACAAACAATTGATTTTTACCACATATGGGGTATCAGCGGACTCAGAAGAAAATGCACAATAAATTGTAGGGGGCACTTTCCCTTTTCTCCCTTGTGAAAATGAAAATTTTATGGCTAAAGTAACATTTTTGTGTTAAAAAGTAAAATTTTCATTTTTTTCCTTCCACATTGCTTTGGTTCCTGTGAAGCACCTAAAGGGTTAATAAACTTCTTGGATATGGTTTTGACCAGTGTGAGGGGTGCAGTTTTTAGAATGGGGTCACTTTTGGGTATTTTCTGTCACCTCGGCCTCTCAAAGTCACTTACTTCAAATGTGATGTGGTCCCTAAAAAAAATTATTTTGTAAATTTTGTTGGAAAAATGAGAAATTGCTGATGACCTTTGACCCCTTCTAACTTCCTAACGAAAAAAAATGTTGTTTCGAAAATTGCGTTGATGGAAAGTAGACAAGTGGGAAAGTTTATTTGTTAACTATTTTGTGTGACATATCTCTCAGATTTATGGCCATACATTTTCAAAGTTTGAAAATTGCGAAATGTTCATAATTTTCGCTAAATTTCCTCAATTTTTACAAATAAACGCAAAAAATATCGGCCTAAATTTACCACTGACATGAAGTACAGTATGTCACAAAAAACAATCTCAGAATCGCCAGGATTCGTTGAAGCGTTCCAGAGTTATAACCTGTCAAAGTGACACTGGTCAGAATTGCAAACAATGGCCCGGTCATTAGGGTGTTTTAGTGGCCGGGGGGTGAAGGGGTTAAGACATGTAGCAATTATCATGTCCATCCAATACATGTTTTCAAATTTATGAATAATTAAACCACACATTAAAGGTCAAACATTCCCTATATTAATACTTTTCGACAAATGCAGAAAAAAAAACAAACACACAATGCTATTGCTGTATGAACATGGGTTTTGACATCACAAGTATGAAATAGATGTATACAGATATTAGTACACTCTTACAATAAGGTTATGCAAAGGAAAATTCTGTGTAAAGTGCATATGGAGCATAACATACAATATTTATCTGTTAATAAAAAACAACATATATGAATAAATTGCATGCAAGGAAAAACAGTAACAAACATTTAAGTATCTTGCTGTCATGTGTTGCCCAAGATGAGTCTGCAACAGATATGTGTGAAATACACTCAAATTAGCAAAACTTCAGCAATGTCATGCAATACATCTCTGGATCTCATGAAGACAAAAAGACAGTTGGACTTACCATATTTTGCTCTCTTCCACAGGGTGCATTGAGACCATCCATTCCTAGGGTAAACTTGTTCAGCCACAGACATCCAGGCTCTCTCCACCATCAACCTGTCGTGGAATCCATCTACACCGATGTCCCATAGCTCTGGATGCCTCTCTACTTCCCTCTATCAGCCTCTCTGTGTCTACCCTTGGAGCCATTTTAAAAAATGTGGGGTACAGAGAGCTCACTTTGTGAACAGAGAGGAGAACTACACAGGTGCAGTCCTGAAAGCAAGTGAGGCAGGACATGAGATTTTGGCGCCAGCCATAATGACCTTAATTGACCTGCAGGATTGGAAACAAGTGGAGGTGATGTTTGGATTAAAAATGCACACGGACGGTACGGCTAGCACACGTACATGCTACGTGTCACGTACGTGCAGGCACGGACCCATTGACTTTAGCGGGTCCGTGTCTGCGTGATGCCGGCGAAATGTGGACATGTCATCCATGTAAAAAAACGCACACATGTACAATCAACAAGGACACACGTTCTGTGTGGCTTTACGTGTGTGTGCCTGTTACCAGAGGGTAACATTGGTGCACGTGCCGCCGGTACGTGAAAAAACGTACCAAACACGTACCGGCGGCACGGATGTGTGTTGCAGGCCTTAGAAGAAGCAGGAAAAAAAGCAGGAAAAAAAAGCATGAAAAGAAGCATGAAAGCATGAAAAGAAGCAAGAAAAAAGCATGAAGATATGAAAAGAAGCATGAAAAAAGCATGTGGGTTAAACTGATGGAGTTTTTGAGGCTAATGAAAATCTTCCCTACTGAACTATAAAGGTCACAATTATACTGCCACTTCAGAGTTGTTTGTGTTGGAGCATGGTAATAGGCAATAGCTATAACTGAACTTAAAGGCAGTCTGTCAGCTCAAGCTGTGATTATTAACTAAGCTGCCTCCACCAGCATCCACAAATCCTAGTCACACCTCGCACCACACCCTGCCAGGCACACCAGTGGGCTGCTAAACTGGAATAGGGTCGCCCACCTAGAGGTCAAGCAGGGAGGTAGGAGGTGACAAGTCAGTCGGCTCCAGGGGAGCAAAGAGAGAGGAGTTGAGTGGTAGCCCTCGAGCTCTGAGGAGCTCGGAGGAAGCTGAGAGTTGGATCTCCCAGGGAAGAAGCAGACTAGGTCACAGACGGTGGTCTGGACCCGGAGGAGTCGGAGACCCGGTCGCGGGAGATTGGGACTGGGTGCCTGGCTAGTCTTGGAGGATAGCCAGCAGCCACAGTTCAATAGTCGGTCTGGGACCAAAGGCATGTCGGAGTACATGGACCCTAGGTTGGGGAGAAGCTTCAAGCAACCCGGCAATTAACCTGCGGAGGCCAGGGTCTATATAGACTGTTCCCATGATGCTCAGAGATCGGTGGCACTAGCGCAATGAGAGGGATAGGGCGTTCCAGGCAAAGCAGCCCACTGAAATCCCAAGCGTGAGCTCCTGAGAGTAAGCTCCTCTGCTACTCATAGTAAGGAGCGGGGCCCAAAAGCTCTAAGCTGACGGGCCATCTGGACATTCTAAAATTCTGTGCCCGGAGGCAGGTCACAGACCACCAGGCAGTGCTGCAGGGGACAGAACCCGGATGAGCTCCCCAAGAGGGCAGTGGCACCCAAAGACTTGGATTACTGCGTTGTCAGCGTCTGCTTTCCTTCTGAGTGAGTACCTGATTAACCCCTGCAACCAGCGAGCCTGCTCTTCCCCTGCACTCCATTCCACCATCCAGGGTCCCAGGGCCTTTCCCTACCTGTGGAGGGTAATGTCATCTAGCTGCCCCACACTCCATCACCCCGAGTACTCCCAACGGCAGCGGCGGTACTCCCTATTACCGCACACCACGGGTGTCATCACAAACTAGCTAAAATCCCCTGTAAATAACCACCCATCACGTTTCGATGTGACCTCGAGCGCCCGGGTCTGGAGACCCTCGAGCCACGAGTAGTGATGTCCGGATCCGAGCTTCTGGGGCGGGACATGTTCGGGACACTAGTTGCCTTGGTTTCTGTGCAATCATCATTTCCATCGCCATGTAGGGAAGCTGGTGCATAAGAAAACAGTGGGTGAAGCAGTTCACTGAGTTTCTAGCCAGAGGTCCCCAACATGTGGCTCACGAAGCCAAGATGTGTGGCTGCAGCTGTCTTCCTTGGTGCATAAAAATTAAGAAAATAGTGTGCACACACTTGGAATTAGAAGTATGGGGGAGGTGCTAGTGTAAGAGGAAAAAATCCCTGAAAAATCATATATAAATATAACACTGCACTCTCAATGGGCAAGAATGAATAAAGATATAACTCTTTTTCTCAATGCTAATAGATTTTTAATACAGAAGGCAAGATAGCAACAATTGAAAAACATGTGACACTTGCGACAATTTTGCGACAATAACGTTTCGGTCCTCCAGGACCTTGATCACATTAGTCGCTGGGAAAAATGAAAAACACAGAGATCAGTATACACATCAATTTGTACAAACACTTCATGGAAAATATATTTTGTCATTATATACATATTTACATTAATATATACATGGTAAGTCCTTTGCATAAGGGCATATAGATAATCACAATAATTACAGTAAAAGGCACAAGGTTGTCACCAGCACGGAAGAAATTGAAAATTATAAGAGAGAAGAGTAGGGAGAGTGGGAGGAGTAGAGTAGAAAGAGAATGGTAATCTAACCTAAATTACTATGAAGAAAAGTGCTTTTTGGGGGTTCCTTTAATGAATAACAGACAATAGCCTCTTTACTCATAGGCATATGTATGAAGACATTCGTCCTAATGTGAGAAGACATAGTATAGTTAACATGAAATGTTAAAGTTAATATATGGTTATGTTTTTGCCTCTATTAAGACCAAGCAATAGTCCTCAACTATAGAAATGAGGTCAGTCTGGTGGAGACAAGGTCACCGCATTGACTAAAGCCATATTAATATAGTCCTACATGAGGGGGTGATTCCTTATCAAGAAAAAAGAATAATTACTAGTGATGAGTGAGTACTAAAAAGCTCGGGTGCTCGAGGCTCGGGCCGAGCATCCCAAGATACTCGTGTACTCGGCCCGAGCACCGAGCCCAATGTTATCCTATGGGAGACCCGAGTATTTTTGTGAAATGACCCCCGGCAGCATGTAGAAACCCTAAAAATGTCACAAAAGTCTCAGAAGAGTGCTCAAATGACATGGCAACAGCATGGGGAAGACCCCTTGAAGCATTTATCACTCAAAAGTCACAGCTGTGAACAATTTTGTCCTCATTTTACGCCATTTTTACGGACTCACCAGAAAACCTTCAAAAATGACACCAAAATGAATTTTCATGGCGGAAATGTTAAGGGCACATACCCAATAGTGAGATAGAGCTAATGTATGTTACTTTTTGAGATTAATACATGAAAGATTTTACGTAAAACATTGTGTGGCACTCCGATGTCCCTGAGAAGAGACGTACATAAAGGCCTCTGAGTCTAATGTGCCCATTTTGAGGAAGTGAGTCTTTGTAGTATTTTCCTTTGCCAGGGCAGTCCAAAATTGTGAGGTTCACCAATGCCCCTGCATACAGACGTGCATGAGGGCCTGTAAACCTGAAGTGCCCATTGTAAGGAAGTGGGTCTATTGTAGTATAGCCCTTAGGCAGGGCAGCCAAAAATTGGGAGGCTCCACATTGTCCCTGGATAGAGATGTGCATGAGGGCCTGTAAACCTGAAGTGCCCATTGTAAGGAAGTGGGTCTATTGTAGTATAGCCCTTAGGCAGGGCAGCCAAAAATTGGGAGGCTCCACGTTGTCCCTGGATAGAGACGTGCATGCGGGCCTGTAAACCTGAAGTGCCCATTGTAAGGAAGTGGGTCTATTGTAGTATAGCCCTTAGGCAGGGCAGCCAAAAATTGGGAGGCTCCACGTTGTCCCTGGATAGAGACGTGCATGAGGGCCTCAAAACATTAAGTGTCCATTGTCAGGAAGTGGGTGTATTATAGTATAGCCCTTAGGCAGGGCAGCCAAAAATTGGGAGGCTCCACGTTGTCCCTGGATAGAGATGTGCATGAGGGCCTCAAAACATTAAGTGTCCATTGTCAGGAAGTGGGTGTATTATAGTATAGCCCTTAGGCAGGGCAGCCAAAAATTGGGAGGCTCCACGTTGTCCCTGGATAGAGACGTGCATGAGGGCCTCAAAACATTAAGTGTCCATTGTCAGGAAGTGGGTGTATTATAGTATAGCCCTTAGGCAGGGCAGCAAAAAATTGGGAGGCTCCACGTTGTCCCTGGATAGAGACGTGCATGAGGGCCTCAAAACATTAAGTGTCCATTGTCAGGAAGTGGGTGTATTATTGTATAGCCCTTAGGCAGGGCAGCAAAAAATTGGGAGGCTCCACGTTATCCCTGGATAGAGACGTGCATGAGGGCCTCAAAACATTGTTCCCATTGCAAAGGAGCGGGTCTCCTGTCGTTGTAATGTCCATTCTGCAAAGAATGGGCGAAAAAATTTACCACTGGGGGTATACCTGAAACAAAGGCCTAACTATTGTAACGGTCATCATGGTGGCGCATGAGGAGAAGGAGGAGCAGTCCAGCGATTATCCAAAGTCCAGAAGTGTGTACCCATGGGTGAGTGGAGGTACATGGCAAATTCCCGTTACAAACTTTAAATTCCGCTCTCATTTGCTGGTGGTGTGGTGAAGTCTGGCCCAATCCAACCCTTGTTCATCTTGATCAGAGTCAGCCTGTCAGCATTTTCAGTTGACAGGCGGGTGTGTTTATCTGTAATGATTCCACCTGCGGCACTAAAAACACGCTCTGACAAAACGCTAGCGGCAGGGCAGGCCAGGACTTCCAAGGCGTAGAGAGCCAATTCATGCCACGTGTCCACCTTGGATACCCAATAATTGTAAGGCACAGAGGAATGTCGGAGTACAGTTGTTCGATCTGCAAGGTACTCCTTGAGCATCTGGGCAAACTTAGGATTTCTTGTGGCACTACCCCGCACCTCAGGGGCTGTGGTATGTGAGGGGCTGAGAAAACTGTCCCACATCTTAAAGACTGTTCCCCTACCTCTGGCGGATTGGACTTGTGCCTCTCTCGGCTGTACGCCTTGGTTGTCCACTGATTCCTGACCTATGCCGCTAGCGTTTTGTGAGGGGAATGCTTTGCCTACTTCCGTGACTATGGCCTTCCGGAACTGCTGCATTTTGGTTGACCTCTCTGCCTCGGGAATAAGAGACATAAAGTTCTCCTTGTAGCGTGGGTCTAACAGTGTTACCAACCAGTAATGATTGTCGGCCAAGATGTTCTTAACGCGAGGGTCACGAGACAGGCAGCTTACCATAAAGTCAGCCATGTGCGCCAGACTCTTAACAGCCAGGACTTCAGTAGCCTGACCAACATGATGACTGAGCATGCTGTCCTCCTCCTCCTCCTCCTCCTCCTCCTCATCTACCCTGTCCTCTGGCCAGCCACGCTGAACCGAGGATATGACTGGTGTGCATGTCATATCCTCAATTTGGCCGGAGAGTTGCTCCATGTCTTCATCCTCCTCCTCGTCATAGTCCTCCACTGCACGTTGTGATGAGACGAGGCTGGGCTGTGTGTTATCACCCACACCCACTACTGTTTCTTGCTGCAACTCATCGCGCTCCGCCTGCAATGCATCATGTTTGTTTTAGAGCAGAGACCGTTTTAGAAGGCAGAGTAGCGGTATGGTGATGCTAATAATGGTGTCATCACCACTCACCATCTTGGTGGAGTCCTCAAAGTTTTGGAGGATAGTACATAGGTTGGACATCCATCTCCACTCCTCAGGTGTTATGTGTGGAGTTTGACCCATTTCCCGACGGCTTAGGTGATGCAGGTAGTCAACAACTGCCCTCTTCTGCTCACATATCCTGACCAACATGTGCAGAGTTGAATTCCAACGCGTGGGGACATCACACACCAGTCTGTGAGCCGGAAGATGCAAACGGCGCTGAAAGCCGGCAAGGCCGGCTGAAGCAGTAGGTGACTTTCGAAAATGTGCAGACAGGCGGCGAACTTTTACCAGCAGATCAGACAGCTCTGGGTATGACTTTAGAAACCGCTGAACCACGAGGTTGAGCACATGGGCCACGCATGGAACATGTGTCAGCTGGCCTCGCCTCAAAGCCGCCACCAGGTTCCGGCCATTGTCACACACGACCTTTCCTGGCTTTAGGTTCAGAGGTGTGAGCCAGTGATCTGCCTGCTGTTTCAGAGCTGTCCACACCTCTTCTGCATTGTGGGGTTTGTCACCTATGCAGATTAGCTTCAGCACAGCCTGTTGCCGCTTCGCCGAGGCAGTGCTGCAGTGCTTCCAGCTTGGGACTCGTGTGGAGGGTAAAGTGGATGAGGATGCGCAGGAGGAGGAGGAGGCTGAAGAGCATGACATTCCGGAGCTGTAGAGTGTGGGTGAAACCCTGACTGAGGTAGGGCCTGCAAACCTTGGTGTGGGAAGGACGTGTTCCGTCCCTCACTCAGACTGGGTCCCAGCTTCCACAATATTAACCCAGTGTGCTGTCAACGAGATGTAGCGGCCTTGCCCACAAGCACTTGTCCACGTGTCTGTGGTTAGGTGGACTTTGGGTGAAACAGCGTTGTTCAGGGCACGTGTGATGTTTTGTGACACGTGGTTATGCAACGCGGGGACGGCACACCGGGAGAAATAGTGGCGGCTGGGGACCGAGTAACGTGGGACAGCTGCCGCCATCAGGTCGCGGAATGCTTCTGTCTCCACCAGCCTAAAAGGCAACATTTCCAGCGCAAGCAGTCGCGAAATGTTAGCATTTAGAACTGTGGCATGTGGGGCGTTGGCAGTGTATTTGCGCCTGCGTTCAAAGGTTTGCTGAATGGATAACTGAACGCTGCGCTGGGACAAGGACGTGCTTGATGATGGTGTTATTTCTGCGTAGGCAACTGCAGGTGCAGGACCGGAGGAGGCTTGTTCGCAGGCAGCATGGACAGGGGATTGGCTCGCATGCACAACCAGCGAAGATGTAGCAGTGACATCAGCATGCACTGCTCCTCGACTCTGTTGTACTTCCCACAAAGTCGGGTGCTTGGCTGACATGTGCCTGATCATGCTGGTGGTGGTCAGGCTGCTAGTTTTGGTACCCCTGCTGATGCTGGCACGACAGGTGTTGCAAATGGCCTTTTTAGAATCATCTGGAGCCAACTTAAAAAACTGCCAGACTCGGGAAAACCTAACATTTGTACAGGCACCTTGTGTCGTGTTGTTGTTCCGGGGAACGGTTGCCTGACTTCTGCCTGGAGCCACCACCCTGCTTCTTACTGCCTGTTGGGATGCTACGCCTTCCTCCCCCTGTGCACTGCTGTCCTCGCTCTGCATATCCTCCTGCCAGGTTGGGTCAGTTACTGGATCATCCACCACGTCGTCTTCCTCTTCCGCACCCTGCTCCTCCTCCTGACTTCCTGACAATTGTGTCTCATCATCGTCCACCCCTTGTTGAGACACGTTGCCAACTTCGTGAGAACGTGGCTGCTCAAATATTTGGGCATCTGTACATACGATCTCCTCATGACCCACTTCAACATGAGCTGGCGAGAGGCCAGAATGTGCGAATTGAAACGTGAACAGCTCTTCCGAGTGTCCAAGTGTGGGATCATTAATGTCCGAGGACGTTTACTCAGCCTTGTGGTAGGAAGGAGGATCAGGTTCTGAAATGTGCGGTGCAGTATCACGGCTACTGACACTTGACCGTGTGGAAGACAGAGTGTTTGTGGTGGTGCCAATCTGACTGGAAGCATTATCCGCTATCCAACTAACAACCTGTTGACACTGGTCTTGGTTCAAGAGCGGTGTACTGCTGCGGTCCCCAAGAATTTGGGACAGGACGTGCGAGCGACTAGATGTGGCCCTTTGTTGTGGCGAAATTAGAGCTTGCACACGACCTCGGTCTCTGCCTGCACCACCATCACGTCCACTTCCTTGTTCCTTGCCAATGCCCTTGCGCATTTTGCAATGCTGTGCTGACGTGTATTCACTACACTTGTGCGTTATATCCAAGTTTGTGCAAATCGTGCACCTGTACGCTGCCACCGACAGGCACACACGTGCGGTTTTTAAATGCAAGCACGGACGCACTAAGAACCTAACAGGTTTTTAGGAGCAAAAATTAATGAGAAGTCTGACACTATCAGCCACTGCTGACTGACGTGTATTATACACTACACTTGTGCGTTATATAATAGTTTGTGAAAAACGCACACAAGTGCACCTGTACGCTGCCACCGACAGGCACACACGTGCGGTTTTTAAATGCAAGCACGGACGCACTAAGAACCTAACAGGTTTTTAGGAGCAAAAATTAATGAGAAGTCTGACACTATCAGCCACTGCTGACTGACGTGTATTATACACTACACTTGTGCGTTATATAATAGTTTGTGAAAAACGCACACAAGTGCACCTGTACGCTGCCACCGACAGGCACACACGTGCGGTTTTTAAATGCAAGCACGGACGCACTAAGAACCTAACAGGTTTTTAGGAGCAAAAATTAATGAGAAGTCTGACACTATCAGCCACTGCTGACTGACGTGTATTATACACTACACTTGTGCGTTATATAATAGTTTGTGAAAAACGCACACAAGTGCACCTGTACGCTGCCACCGACAGGCACACACGTGCGGTTTTTAAATGCAAGCACGGACGCACTAAGAACCTAACAGGTTTTTAGGAGCAAAAATTAATGAGAAGTCTGACACTATCAGCCACTGCTGACTGACGTGTATTATACACTACACTTGTGCGTTATATAATAGTTTGTGAAAAACGCACACAAGTGCAGCTGTACGCTGCCACCGACAGGCACACACGTGCGGTTTTTAAATGCAAGCACGGACGCACTAAGAACCTAACAGGTTTTTAGGAGCGACAATTACTGAGAAGTCTGACACTATCTGGACTGTTTTAGGCCCCCTTCACACGTCCGTGATACACGTGCGTGTTTGGTCCGTTTCCGTATATACCGGAGACACGGCCAAACGTGCACCAATGTTAATCTATGATTGTGGTCACACGTGCGTTATTTCATTATGTCCGTGTGTGCGTGTCCGTGATCCGTATGTGTTTGTGTTTTGCACGGATGCATGTCCGTTATCTGCACGGAGCACGCACACGTGGACACAATGAAAGTCTATGGGTATGTGCACACACGTTAGTAAACACGTATGCATCTACCTATAGTCCGTGTCCGTTTGGTGTTTTTATTTCTAGTGATGTCGGCTATTCTTTCTATTTCTGTGTATGTCGGTCAATCTCCCTGAGTCCGTCGGTCGGTCTCTCTGTCTCTCTGTCGGTCTCTCTGTCTGTCTGTCCCTCTCTCACAGTCTGTCGGTCAGTTTCCCCCCCTCTCTCATACTTACCGTTCCCCGATCTCCGGCGCAGCGCTGCACGGCATTCACACTGCTGCGGCAGCTTTTACTATTTTGAAAAAGCCGGCCGCTCATTAAACAATCTCCTATTCCCTGCTTTCCCCGCCCACCGTCGCCTATGATTGGTTGCAGTGAGACACGCCCCCACACTGAGTGACAGGTGCCTCACTGCACCCAATCACAGCAGGCGTGTCTATACTGTGCAGTAAAATAAATAAATAAATAATTAAAAAAAAACGGCGTGCGGTCCCCCCCAATTTTAATGCCAGCCAGCCATACGGCTGAAGGCTGGTATTCTCAGGATGGGGAGCTCCACGTTATGGGGAGCCCCCCACCCTAACAATATCAGCTGCCACTAAATCCTAGATTAATCATGTCAGGCGTCTATGAGACACCCTCCATGATTAATCTGTAAATTACAGTAAATAAACACACACACACACCAGAAAAAATCCTTTATTAGAAATAAAAAACACACACAAATACCCTCATTACCAATTTATTAACCCCGACAAACCCTCCATGTCCGGCGTAATCCACGGACTCCAGCGTCGCTTCCAGCGCTGCTGCATGGAGGTGACAGGAGCAGCAGAAGACACAGCCTCTCCTGTCACCTCCACGCAGCTAATGAAGACAGCCGTGCGATCAGCTGAGCTGTCACTGAGGTTACCCGCTGTCCAGTGACAGCGGGTAACCTCAGTGACAGCTCAGCTGATTGCACGGCTGTCTTCATTAGCTGCGTGGAGGTGACCGGAGCGGCGGTGTATTCTGCAGCTCCTGTCACCTCCATGCAGCAGAGCTGGATGCGACGCTGGACCATCCTGGATGACGCCGGACATGAAGGGCTTTTTCGGGCTGATTAAATTGTTGAACCAGGGTATTTGTGTGTGTTTTTTATTTCTAATAAAGGATTTTTTCTGGTGTGTGTGTGTTTATTTACTGTAATTTACAGATTAATCATGGAGGGTGTCTCATAGACGCCTGACATGATTAATCTAGGATTTAGTGGCAGCTATGGGCTGCCATTAACTCCTTATTACCCCGATTTGCCAAAGCACCAGGGTAAATCGGGAAGAGCCGGGTACAGCCCCAGAACTGTCGCATATAATGTATGCGGCAATTCTGGGCGGCTGCTGACTTATATTGTTAGGGTGGGGGGCTCCCCATAACGTGGAGCTCCCCATCCTGAGAATACCAGCCTTCAGCCGTATGGCTTTATCTGGCTGGCATTAAAATTGGGGGGGACCGCACGCCGTTTTTTTTTAATTATTTATTTATTTATTTTACTGCACAGTATAGACACGCCCACCGGCTGCTGTGATTGGGTGCAGTGAGGCACCTGTCACTCAGTGTGGGGGCGTGTCTCACTGCAACCAATCATAGGCAATGGTGGGCGGGGAAAGCAGGGAATAGGAGATTGTTTAATGAGCGGCCGGCTTTTTCAAAATAGTAAAAGCCGCCGCAGCAGTGTGAATGCCGTGCAGCGCCGGGCCGGTGATCGAGGAACGGTGAGTATGAGAGAGGGGGGGAAACTTCAGTCACTCGGGGGATTAGCGGTCACCGGTGAATCCTTCACAGGTGACCGCTAATCAGTACTCGACACAGACAGAGCCGCGGTATGAGGATGAAGTCAGGTGAAGTTCACCCGAGTTCATTCTCATCGCGCAACTCTGTCTGCTGTCAGCCGACATTTATAAACGACATTGTGCATCACACACACGGACATTACACACGGACATTACACGTACACATACACGTTAATTCCACACGCACACACGGACGTTCTACACACAAACACGGCTAGCATACGCAATTCACACAGATGCCACACGGACCATAAAAACGGACACAAAAACGGGACACGGACCCGAAAAACGGCCCGTAACACACGTGCGTGTTTTTAACGGACGTGTGAAGGGGGCCTTAGACTGTGTACACCAGCCCCAGATATGATGATGGCTGGTATACGGTCACCACTAGGAATGGCTATATACCCTGCCTGCCTGCCTGCCTGCCTGTATACTGCTACAATAGTCCTGACAAGGACTCTTCTGGTCACTAGCCTGTATTCCGACCTGGCTATACCCTGCCTGTATATAGCAACAATAGTCCTGAGAAGGACTCTGCTACTGTACTCTGACCTGGCTATACCCTGCCTGCCTGTATACAATTAGAATAGTCCTGAGAAGGACTTCTGGTCACACTGTTTGCAGCCCTGCTCCGGAACTAGCTATAAAGGGCCGCAAACCTTTCCCTGAAGCAGCAACACTCTCCCTGCACTGACTGTCTGGATGGCTGTGAGCAGAGCACAGCGCGCCCGCCGGTATAAAGGCTCGGTCACGCTGTGCGGGCCGGCCAATCACTGCAATTCCACAACTAACAGGGCTGTGGCATTGCAGTGGTCTGCCAGCCAATCCCTGCATGAGGGCTGGCTCTCAAAAGAGCGCCAACATGCAGGGATGAAGACCACGAGTACAGCACGAGTATCGCGAGATTACTCGGTCCCCGCCAAGTAGCCCGAGTACAGTGATACTCGTGCGAGTACCGAGTAGTAACAAGCATGCTCGCTCATCACTAATAATTACCAGAAATCCAAAAAAATGGCAATGCGGTGAGGTTTTTCCTATTCCCTCCACAGTGGAGTTTAAGGTAGATATACAAGAGACTCAATATGTAGAAGTGAAAATCTATCTTTTTTTAAAAAAATGTAAATAGTATTTACCAGGGTAGGAATATCCTGTCCTTCCTGGGCAGTTAGGGAAAATTAATCTGTATCAGACAATATGATTATAAGGAAGTATTTAAGTAAATCTTGCAGTAGACAAATGAAAATAGATAATATATATACAGGAGATACTTGCCGCCTGTATAGAAGTGGAGGAAGATCCTTAAAGTGATGAATGCATGTGTCTTATGAGTGGGCTCTATAAGAAAAAGAATCTGTTAAGTGAAAAGCATTAAGGCCCGGGTGCGGAGACCCTCGAGCCACGAGTAGTGATGTCCGGATCCGAGCTTCTGGGGCGGGACGCGTCCAGGACACTAGTTGCCTTGGTTTCTGTGCAATCATCATTTCCATCACCATGTAGGGAAGCTGGTGCTTAAGAAAACAGTGGGTGAAGTAGTTCACTGAGTTTCTAGCCAGAGGTCCCCAACATGTGGCTCGCGAAGCCATGATGTGCAGCTGCAGCTGTCTTTCTTGGTGCATAAGCACCAGGTCTAACAAACAGCTATGAAGAGGAGGTCTCAAATTGGTGACTTTTGTGCGTAGCCCCAACATAGAAAAGTAGATCTGAATGGGAGTACGTTAGGAACCCCTGGATCTTGGAATACTCTGGGTGTGATTTCTGTGGAAAAGATTTTTCTGTCACTATACTGGTAATGGGGTTCCTGGGTGTCACTACTGTGAGGACTGGAAGTGGCTCGCGACCCTCTCTCAGGGCTGCATGTGGCTCGCAACCCTCTCTCAGAGTTGAATGTGGCTCACGACCTTCTCTCAAAGCTGAATGTGGTTCACTACCCTCTCCCAGAGCTGAATGTGGCTCAGAACCCTCTCTGAGCTGAATGTGGCTCAAGACCCTCTCTCAGAGTTGAATGTGGCTCGCAACCCTCTCTCAGAACAGAATGAGGGTTGCAATCCTCTCTCAAAGCTGAATGTGGTTCTCCACCTTCTCTCAGAGCTGAATGTGGCTCACAACCCTCTCTCAGGGCTGAATGTGGTTCACGACCCTCCTAGAGTTGAATGTGGCTCACAATCGTCTCTCAGAGCTGAATGTGGCTCATGACCCTCCTAGAGTTGAATGTGGCTCACAACGCTCTCTCAGAGCTGAATATTGCTCACGATCCTCTCTCAGAGCTGAATGTGGCTTTCAAAGTCAGAAAGGTTGTGGACCACTGCTCTAGGCTATGCCAAGGGTTCACAAAGCATATTTGATAGCATTTCAGGTTCTACAAAATGGAGGCATCAATGGTATTATAAGGCTATGAATTTTATATAAGATGTATCCCTTACAAGGCTGACAGTTTGGGATTCCAATATTAGAGAGGACAAACACAACACAGAAAAGCCATCTAATGATCTAGCAGTCAAGTGCTGTGTGGATAATGTCTGACTTTTCTGTATTAGTTTAGATCACTCAAATAGATGTTATGTATTATTAGACGTGTAGGTTAAAAATATCGTTTTCCAGTAAGCTGCAGACAATTCACAACTTAAATAACGGAGGTCATACAAGTCCAGAATACTGTAGAGCATCCACTTACCCACTTATAATTAAGGAGGGGGATGTTTAGTACTATGATTGTACTCAGATAAGATTTTTATAAGGTGCCAGTTGTACTAACAAATGTAGTGCACCAATCTGTCCTTAACATATTGCCTTTCCACAATGAAAATTGGTCAGTTCAATCTGACTTTCTGTATTTTTTTTCGTTATGTATAGATCACTAGCTACACTATCAATAACTACTGAGCTGGTAAAAGTTAATCGAAAAGCTCGTCATCATCTGCACGTTACCTGGTACATATTCCTTCAAGCCTTGTATATGTAGCTATAATTAGAAAACAAACAGAGGGTAACAACCAAGTACACAAGGTGAGAAGACAATCGATGTTGAATGCAAGGACAGAATCAAACGTAAAGTCAAACCGTAAGCGAGGTCAGCAGCATTTTATAGGCTGGAGTCTCATATGGAGGCCAGATCTAGGCATACATTGAACATTGGGCTAATGCACACATGGAATGCATATGATGAGAACAATAGATATGAGTTCCTTTCATCCTAGAAGAACCAGATTTTGGTTCAGTCGACACTTCTTCCTGAAATTTCCCTTAAAAATACCATAAGATCAGCATCCTTCTTTCTAGGTGTAAAGAGTTCCAAGAATCAAATATTGGAGGCTGAGGGTGGAAATTATACAACTCTAGAAGTGTTTTAACTGATTATGGCTAATGATTTACTAAGAGATTCTATAGGTTTTATGGAGCCACCAGCAGCCACAGTGTTAATTCAGCCAGTAACGAAGAGCTGTAGTTGTTAATGCGTCACAGTCCCAGACCTATTTCCTGCATTCCTAATACTAAACAGACTTTTCATTCTTTAGCCAAAAAAAAGTGCACCCAGTACTCTGGGCCTCAGATCAGCTTAGAAATAGTATATATACAGAGCATGTGGTGGGGGTGTTAGGAAAAGCACTAAATTATCCTACAGAGCATATCCAGGATTCTTTCGTTCTTAAAAAAGAAGGTATTTGTGCAAAAATCAGAAAAGAGAAAATGAGAAAACTTGAAACAGTCAATTTTTGGCTCTTTCCAACATTGTCTCAGCTTTGGTTTCCTAAATCAAGCTGTGAAAACAATGTGAGTGAGGGAGAGGAAACATTATAAATGGAAAGTAATAAACTAAGCAACAATGAATCAAATAAGTCAATTTACGCATTTATTAATAAGCACTGACTGAAATAATACCACATTCTGGATCAAGCAGCTTCTCACTGATGATGCCAGTAGTCATATCCATCTGTCAGGCAATCACAACTAGGGTAAGATGCTGGAGGAGCATAACATGGCGTATCTATTTAGTTTGTCCTTTAAGCTCGCTAATCAATATTTTAGGTGCAGAATTTTAGTTAGGTTGCAACCAAATATATTTCTATAAGTAGGGATGACTATGGTAGTTTGAATGTTGGTGCGTCTCTTTAAAATATAGGATGTAGTGGCCCTCTGTGATGAAGTGGTTGCCTGACAATTTTTTGCACACTCCTGTGGCCTATAATACTGCCTACTGAACCACCCCTCTGGCACCTTTCTTTTTTCCTATTCTCGAGGACGTCTCCCTCTTCAGTCAGAATCTGATGTGACTCTCCTGCCCCCGCCTTGAGGCCACATAAACTTTGCCTTACTGGCAGATGCATGATTCTAATCTGGTATAAATCCTAAAGGGTGCTTTACACACTGCGACATCGCTAGCGATTGCTAGCGATGTCCCGAGCGATAGCACCCGCCTCCGTCGTTCGTGCGACATGTGGTGATCGCTGCCGTAGCGAACATTATCGCTAAGGCAGCGTCACATGCACATACCTGTTCAGCGACGTTGCTGTGACCGCCGAACAATCCCTCCTTCAAGGGGGAGGTGCGTTTGGTGTCACAGTGACGTCACAGCGGTGTCACAAAACGGCCGCCCAATAGAAGAGGAAGGGAGGAGATGAGCGTGTGGCGCCCTCGGTGGAAGATCCCGCGGTGACATGGCCTGGGGCACTGCCTTGCAGCAACGACCTGGCGCAGCCTCAGCCGAGGCGTGGGGGATGGGTACCGGGGTCCTCTCCCACTTGACCTCCGCCTCCTCCTGCACGGGATGGATCACTGGAGCCGGAACGGGATTAGGCATGGTCACTTCTGGTGCCAGTGGTACATCTTCGCCGACAGGTGACGCCTTTGGGAGCTTCCAGGGAAGCGGCTCGGGGCAGCTGCGGGCTTCAGCTGCAGGCTGGTCCGCTAGGGCGGACGGGCAGGGTTCGCTACCGGTAGTAGGGGTAGTGGGCCTAGTGGCGGGGCGGCAGCAGCCAACACGGGTAGCGGGGAAGGCAGCAGGGCGAGCGGGCGCAGACCGGGCCCCTCAGCCGCGACGACCAATCCTGTAGGAACACAGGGGCGTGGGTCGCTTACCCGCTCCTCCAAGTCTTCCTCCACCTCGTGTCTCCGTATGGCCGCCACCACGTCCGCCATGTCGGCCTCCCACTCCTCCAGGAGGAGCTGCATTCGGACCTGCAGGCGGCTGCTCAGCTGAACGGTCCGGACCTCCACCCACGCTGCAGTACCAGGCGCGGGCTCGGGGACTGCGGTGTTACCGGACGGACGGTGCATACTGGCAGTGGTATCTTCCAGGAACCAAAATATGGCCGCAGAGTCCTGGCATCCCTGCTTTTATAGCCGCGGTTTACATGCGGCCGGATGCCATCCGTCCCCCATTGGTCTTTTCTCAGCACCTCCTCTTCAGGGGCGGGGCTTCGGTTATCGCGCCTCCACTGCTCGAGAAGACGGTGGAGCGGTAAAATCTTCGCGCCCAAGATGGCGGATTCAGAAATCTTTCGGCCGGACACCGCCGGTGGGACACAAGGCGCACCTCTACCAGCTGGTAGAACGGTAAGATCCTGTTCATGACGCCAAGTTGTCACGGGCGGGGAGGGCGCCACTGCGCTGTGCTCGCTAACGCTCGGGTCCGGCGCTGCTGCGACGGCTGCTCGGTGGCTCAAGCGGTGGGCCGGATCCGGGGACTCTAGTGGCGCTCCTCTCCCATGAGTGAAAGGGGGTAGTTTGGTTTGGGGATTTGGTCCGTGATGCCACCCACGGGTTGTGGTGAGGTTGGGGCACCACCGCTGCTGTTGACGGGGATCCCGGGAGCGATGGCAGGGAGCAGCTGGGATGTTTCTCTCCCCTCCGTGGGTAGGGGGGTTGGTGGTCCCGGGGCCCGGTGAGGTGACGGGGAGGCCAGGTCGGGCAAGGTGCAGGGTCGCTTGGACTGTGCAGCGCGGTGCCAGACAGCACGGTTGTACTCACTCAGCCACACATGGATGCAGAGTCTCTGGTAAAACAAACGGCTGGATGGATGGGTCCCGCAGCTGGCTGCTGTGGTTTCTCCCAGACGGTTGGTGGTGGCTGCCTTTCCCTGCACCTTTCGTGTATCTTCGGTCCCGATGGCTTCCCACCGGTAACCCACTCCCCAGCGTGTATATGGGCCAGAGGAGCCCTTTTGCCCGCAGGCTCTGGCCCTGGGAACTCTAGCTGTGGCGGTAGCTGTATTTCCCTTGTGCTGGTTGGACGGTTGCCTTCAATCGGGTCTTGGCTGTTTGGAAACCCCTGGGGTTCCGGTCACTAACGGATTTGACCTGTTTAATGGTGACTCCAAGCCTGGTCGGGGTCCGTAGGCCCTGCCGGTTTGTGCTGGCTTCATTTCGCTCCCCGGTTCGGTACCGGCGGGCCACCGCCTGTCCCCGGTCCTACGGTTCCGCATTAATCTGCCTCTCCTGCAGACGGCCACCACCGTCTGCCAACCTTGCTCTCGGTGCCCGGGCCATGTACCCGGACACAGTCAGTTTGCTCCTCTACTACTACTTCACTCCTCTCCTTCTCTAACTGAACTTTCAACTTAACTCCACTCAACTGACTTCCTTTTTCCGCCTTCAGGACTGTGAACTCCTCAGTGGGTGGGGCCAACCGCCTGGCACCACCCCACCTGGTGTGGACATCAGCCCCTGGAGGGAGGCAACAAGGATTTTGTGTCTGGCTGATGTGCCTATCTCGGGGTGGGGGTGTCGTGTTGTAGTCCCTGTGATGACCTGGCTAGTCAAGGGCACCACATTCCCCCTTGGTTAAATGCAGACCGTCCGCGGGCTGCCCGTCCAGCACCGTTAACCTGTTAAATGAAAAGTAATCAAACCGAAGTTTTTACCTGATTGTCGACTGTGATTGACCCGGCCGTTGCCGGCAAGTAGTCCCTGTAGGGACCCTTTGTACCGTTGCATAAGAAACTGCTTATGGACATGCCTGAGAACTAGCAGGGCACCCACAAACTAGTGGAAATGTAAATATTTTGGGCATATTTCCGTTGCCGCCTCCGGAGAGGCTGATTTGGAGGATGGGCCTGGAGGAAAGAGATGGCCCAGGCCCGCTACTACCGCAACCGGTGGCAATCCTCCGGGAGTCAGGAGTCCCCTATGGATGTGGGGTCCCCTGAAGTGACAGTAGGCTACGAGACACCATACCCATTCCCGCTCGGGCAGCCTGGATCTGGACTGGGGTCAAGGGGTGCTGCCCACTTCTTAGGGGCAGCATCAGGGCCAGGTTGTTTGGGTGGGAAAGCGGAAGCCGACCGTTATTAATAGAAATGTGATTGTAACGTTAAAGTACCGTGCCTCCTGTTAAGGGAAGATTCATAAACATGCTTTTGTTGAATGTTTTCATATGTTTTTACCTTTTTCAGTTGAAAATAAAACCGGTGATGGACGGGCAGCCCGCGGACGGTCTGCATTTAACCAAGGGGGAATGTGGCACCCTGGACTAGCCAGGTCATCACAGGGACTACAACACGACACCCCCACCCCGAGATAGGCAAATCAGCCAGACACAAAATCCTGTGTCCGGGTACGTGGCCCGGGCACCGAGAGCAAAGTTGGCAGACGGTGGTGGCCGTCTGCAGGAGAGGCAGATCAACGTGGAACCGTAGGACCGGGGACGGGCGGTGGCCCACCGGTACCGAACCGGGGAGCGAAGTAAAGCCAGCACAAACCGGCAGGGCCTGCGGACCCCGACCAGGCTTGGAGTCACCGTTAAACAGGTCAAATCCGTTAGTGACCGGAACCCCAGGGGTTTCCAAACAGCCAAGACCCGATTGAAGGCAACCGTCCAACCAGCACAAGGGAAATACAGCTACCGCCACAGCTAGAGTTCCCAGGGCCAGAGCCTACAGGCAAAAGGGCTCCTCCGGCCCATATACAACGCTGGGGAGCGGGTTACCGGTGGGAAGCCATCGGAACCGAAGATACACAAAAGGTGCAGGGAAAGGCAGCCACTACCAACCGTCCAGGAGAAACCACAGCAGCCGGCTGCGGGACTCGTCCATCCAGCTGTTTGTTTTACCAGAGACTCTGCATCCATGTGTGGCTGAGTGAGTACTACCGTGCTGTCCGGCACTGCGCTGCGCAGTCCAAGCGACCCTGCACCTTGCCCGACCTGGCCTCCCCGTCACCTCACCGGACCCCGGGACCACCAACCCCCCTACCCACGGAGGGGAGAGAAACATCCCAGCTGCTCCCTGCCATCGCTCCCGGGATCCCCGTCAACAGCAGCGGTGGTGCCCCAACCTCACCACAACCCGTGGGTGGCATCACGGACCAAATCCCCAAACCAAACTACCCCCTTTCACTCACGGGAGAGGAGCGCCACTCGAGTCCCCGGATCCGGCCCACCGCTTGAGCCACCGAGCAGCCGTCGCAGCAGCGCCGGACCCGAGCGTTAGCGAGCGCAGCGCAGTGGCGCCCTCCCCACCCGCGACAAGTGCCTCCTTCCTTCCTCCTTTCCGGTGGACGCAGGTAGGATGATGTTCGTCGTTCCTGTGGTGTCACACACAGCGATGTGTGGTGCCGCAGAAACGACGAACAACCTGCGGAATGAAACAACAACGACATTATGATTAGGAGCAACGATTTTTGCCGTTTTTGCAATCGTTGATCGTTGCTCCTAGCTGTCACACGCTGAGATGTTGCTAACGACGCCGGATGTGCGTCACAAACACCATGACCCCGACGATATATCATTAGTGATGTCACAGCGTGTAAAGCACCCTAAGTCATATGGAAAGGCTCGCTGGAGAGTCACTTTTGACTTTTAGGATTGCTACTTCCAATAGGTGGAGCTAGAGTTTGTCTCCTTCCTCCCTGAAGAGACAATTTGAATATTTCCCAGAGGAGCATTGCAGCTATAAGACTCTTCACTGACAGACAGATTGGTTTGTCAGTCTCCGCAAGGAGAATAGTTTTCCCCTGAGACCTAAGTAGAGCTTCTCATTAAGCCAGATCAGTCTCATACTTTGCACTGACGAGGGACAATTATCCCAAAACACCGTGTCTGCAAATTGAGGTTCTGATCCGGTAAAAAACCTAGGTCATATGAAAAGGCTCGTTGGGGAGTCACTTTTGACTTTTTTTTTTGAACCATAAATTTTATTTATTTTTAACAAAAATTGAACATACATGTTATGAGTTATTTTGTCCAGTCGGTTATCCTTAATAGTAAAGATTATCCATTCCCAGTCATTCGTTGCTAACAATCGATCTGTCAACATATAATATCAAACCCCAATGATTATACCGCCACTTCAGCACCAGATGGACATGAGCCCCAGCATTCCACTTCTCCTATTCTCACCTGGAATCGGAGTAATCTAGCCACTTCCCCCATGTTACTTCCAACTTGAACCCTCTATTATTTTTAATTGCAATCATCCGCTCCATGCTACAATTGTGTTGCATCTTGGCCCTTATTTCTTGAGCATTCGGAACCTGCGGTGTTTTCCATTTACTCACAATGCACACTCTTACCACTGTCAGAAATTGTACGGTTATTATTACATCATTGTAATCCATGTCTTCCAGGCCTATAGACAGAGCTTTTTCGGGGCCCAGCTCCATATTATATCCCAGTATTGAACTTAAGCACTGTTGTGTCTCTGTCCAAACTGGTTATATCATCCCACACTCCCACCAGATGTGAAGCAATGAACCTGGCTGGTTGTTACACCTCCAACATTTATCTGAGTTCAGAGGATATATTTTCTTTAGCCTTACTGGCGTGTAATGCCACCTATATAGGAGTTTCCTTGATATCTCTACATGGTTGATACAATGGGACTTTTTTGTGTATTTGAAACGAATACTCCCATTGTTCTTCCAGGAATTGAGTTTGCAAATCATTTTCCCATTCATATATGGTAAGGAGTACGGGTTTTGTGTGTCATTCAGGGCTTCATACGCCCTTGATATCCCCCCCTTTGTGTCTTTGTTACCTCAAAGAAATTTTCATATGATGATACCAACTCCTGTTGTTTTGTTTTTGATATTTGTCAATAAGTGTCTAATTTGGAGGTATTTGTAAAAGTCCCTCTTATTTACCCCAAATGTGCTAACAAGGTCACCAAACGGTCTAAGCTCCAAGTTACTCATGATGTCTCCTACCTTGGTTATCCCTTTTGAAATCCACTCCCCCAGATTCATATTTTGGATCATTTTACCAATAATGGTTATCGGGAGCTTATGTGTTCTTGTGGGGAGTAGTCTCTGCCCCACCTTCTTTGATAACCAAATGTTTGCTCCCGCTCATATTGTGGGGTAACCTGGTGATAGCTCTTTTTTGGCTAAACGGAGATACCACATATATGAGGCCATAGAGGAATGTCCCACCAGTTGTGCTTCCAATTTTACCCAGGCTTTTGGGGAGTTCCCATCCCACTAGTATCTCAGTTGATCTAGCATAGTAGCTCGGTAGTATGCACGTACACACGGGCATCCTAGCCCCCCTGACATTATTGCCTTGAACAGGAATTTTGCCGATACTCTCGCTTTTTGTCGGTTCCATATGAAACTCATTAGAGCTGACTGGAGCTTATTGAGGGTGTGCAGTGGTATTTGAATAGGTAGGTTGCGAAAGTAATATAGGATTTGGGGTAATAACATCATTTTTACTACTGATAACCGGCCTAACCAGGATATCATTGCCTTAGGGTATGCTTGTATTTCCTTATTTATATTTCGCAATAGATTTGCATAGTTTATTTTTCCCAGGTTTTTGATCGGATAAATTAATTGAATCCCTAGGTATGGGATTTTGTCTGCCTTCCAAGTCATTGGATAATGTTCCATTAGTTTCTGTTTTGTGGCCTGTGGGATACCCATATCAAGGATTAACACTAGAACTACTGGGGTAGTCATTTTGACTACTTTGCACCATGCATTTCTATATAGGTGTCACGAGTCCAGTAGTTCTAGTGTTAAGCATTTACTCAGATTAATTTTATAGTAGCTAACTTGCCCAAATTGGGTAATTATTCTAAATATATGAGGTAGGGAGACCTCAGGGTTTGTGACACATAGTATGTCGTCATCTACAAATAGGCCTATCTTGCTCTCCAAGGCTCCCACACTGATCCCGGATATTTCTCTCTCCTTCCTTATGGCCTGAGCAAATGGTTCCATCAATAGAACGAATATCAGGGGGGAGAGAGGGCACCCCTGCCTCGTTCCATTTGTTATATTAAATCCTGAGGACAAATACCCATTTGAATATACCTGGGCCGAGGGCTTAGAGCAGACCTGGGCAAGGGGCGGCCCGCGGGCCAGATGCGGCCCGCCTACTGTCTGTGACCGGCCCGCCTGTCTTGCTAAGAGTTGGAGGCGTGGCCTGATCTATGCCTCAGCCTTGCTCTCACTGCCGGGAGCTATGATTCCCGCAGTGCAGTGATAAGCAGCTGCCACGCTCCCACTCTGCCTGTCATGCCCCCTCTGGTTGCTGATCACACTCCTCGGATGCCTCCCTTGTCCCCTCCTCTTGCTCTGTCGATGCTGGCCGCGCCCCCTTTGCCTGCCCCTTCTACCCTGGGATCCTCACATGACCGATTTATATCCACAGCGGCCACTTCAAAAACGTTTGGTCTACAAACTGAGGTAATGTGCACTTGTGCAGAAGTAACACCGGTGAGAGGGCAAAGTGGCTGCAGAAGGGGGGAGCAGGGGAGCAGCCCTTTTGTCTTCTCAGGTCCCCCCTGTGCCTGCAATAGAGGAAGCAGACACACAGGGGACTCAGCGAAAGCAGCCAGAGGAGCCCTCAGGCTCTGCTGCTGTGCTGCCTGCCTGTGCCATCAGCGTCTCCAAGGCCAGTATGCATGCCCCACTGGCCACGACTGTCAGTATGCATGCCCCACTAGCCACCACTGTGAGTATGCATGCCCCACTAGCCACCACTGTGAGTATGCATGCCCCAGTGGCCACCACTGTCAGTATGCATGCCCCACTAGCCACCACTGTGAGTATGCATGCCTTACTAGCCACCACTGTGAGTATGCATGCCCCACTAGCCACCACTGTCAGTATGCATGCCCCACTGGCCACCACTGTCAGTATGCATGCCCCACTGGCCACCACTGTCAATATGTCTGCTTCACAGTCCCCAGTAATGTCTATGCCACTTACTGACCCCAGTAATGTCTGCCACTTACTGACCCCAGTAATGTGTATGCCCCCCACTGACCCCAGTAATGTCTGCCACTTACTGACCTCAGTAATGTGTATGCCCCCCACTGACTCCAGTAATGTCTATGCCCCCCACTGACCCCAGTAATGTGTATGCCCCCCCACTGACCCCAGTAATGTCTATGCCCTCCACTGACCCCAGTAATGTGTATGCCCCCCCACTGACCCCAGTAATGTCTATGCCCTCCACTGACCCAAGTAATGTCTATGCCCTCCACTGATCCCAGTAATGTGTATGCCCCCCACATTTTCATTGAATCTGATTGTTGTTTAACTTACTGTTTGTTTATGAAGGGATAGTATATACTATATACAGTATTGGGTAGAACTGAGCTAATTACATTAGTCCGGCCCTCTAAAACCATCCCAATTTCTCATGCGGCCCCATGGGAAAATTAATTGCCCACCCCTGGCTTAGAGTATAGTGCCATGATGGATGATAGGATCGATCCCTCAAAACCAAAGCCTGAAGCATCATTTCCATGAATCCCCAGTGGATTCTGTCAAACGCCTTCTCCGCGTCCAAAGATAGGAGCAGAGAAGGCATTCGACTCACCTCCACCTCAGCGATCAGGTCAATAAGACGTCTGGTTCCGTCACTGGTCTGTCTATTTTTGACAAATCCAACTTGGTCCCAGTGTATTAGCTCAGGGAGGATGTGCAGGAGCCTTAGAGACAATGCTTTAGCATATAATTTGACGTCCGTATTTAATAACGAGATTGGCTGAAAATTTGCTGGAGTGTCTGGGTCCTTTCCAGGTTTGGGCAGGGTAATAATATGAGCATTAAGCATTTCTATTGGGAAGGAGCTGTTCTTGGTGGCCTCATTTAACATTCTTACCAGGTATGGTGAGACTGAGTTTTTATACTTTTTATAGTAGTCATTTGGAATGCTATCTGGTCCCGGGGCCTTGTGTAATTTCAGGGTATCTATAGCTCTATGAATTTCCAATGTTGTGAGTGCCTGGGATAGCGTTTCCTTCTGTGTAATTGATAGTTTTGGTAGATTTACTGATTCTAAGAATGTCATTATTTCTGCGTCATTTGGTTGGTGGGTCCGTTTGTCTCCTTTTAAGTTGTATAGGGTTTCGTAATATTTAGCGAATTAGTTTGCAATTTGCTGAGGATCCATTATTTTTTCCTTGTTGGGGCCAGTTAAGTATGGGATACGGGATTTTGTTGCACGTATTTTCACCTGTTTAGCCAACAATTCCCCCGATTTATTTGCTTGCCAATAATACTTCTTTTTGATTTTTTTGAGGGCATGCTCATATGTGTGTAGATTAAGCTCATGTAGCTGTTTATGTATATCTGAGATCATCGCCACTCTAGTGGGTGAGTAGGATTGTTTATGCAATCTATGTAAATTCCCCAGCTTGGTTTGGATATCAGTTACTGCCATTTGCGTAGTTTTTTTGTAATGTGAGGCCTGTTTTATAAAATGCCCTCTCATGACCGCCTTGTGTGCACACCATAGGGTTGTGTCCGATACTTCATGATTGTCATTTTGTGCAAAATAATCTTGGATGGTTTGCTGCGTTTGTGGTGCGTAAGTAGGATGGTTCAAGATATAAGTATTGAGCCTCCATATTGGAGATGTATCTATTTCAAGCTTCTCCTCTATTTCCAGCGTGATGGGAGCGTGGTCACTCCAAGTGATATTTCCTATTTTTGCGGCTAACACTCGTGGAATTACTGTTTTATCAACAAAAAGAAAAGAAATCAATTCTTGTGTAGGTATTGTGCGGGTGTGAAAGAAACGTGTAATCTCTTGTGGATGGATTCTTTAATCTCCAAACGTCATATAATTCATGTGTGTGAAACAGTTTTGTAAGTGGGCTAGGGTTAAGTTTTTTTTATCTAGATGTGGAATCCATGTTTGGCCACTGTGCTACATTGAAATTCCCTACTAGTATTAGAGGGCCCTTTTTAACTTTGTTGGCTTTTACTATTGTTTTCCTAATGTGTGTATATTGTCCTTTATTAGGGGCATATACAGTTACTAGTGTGTATGGGATATTGTTAATTAAACATTGTAATATAATATATCGGCCATGAGGATCTATAATTTGGTTTGTTTGAGAAAAAGCAACCGAATCCCTTATTGCAATTACCACCCCTCCTTTCTTCCGATCAGCTGGTGCCAGTAGCACATGCGGGAATCTTTTATGTTTTAATCTACTCGTATCTCCACTGTTCAAGTGAGTCTCCTGTACACACAATATGTCTGCATTGTTCTTCAATGCTTCTTTCCATAATGTTGACCTCTTGTATGGGGAATTTAGACCTTTGGCGTTAATAGATATGAATTTAACCCCCATCTAAATGTTTGTCTTGTTTGCTAAATGTCTCTGCTGTGTATATTTTGTCCCTTTTCTCTTATGTGAACTGATGGGGCACAATGTTACACTCTCAATTTCATACTCATCTACATTACTCATGCCCACGTCCATCATATGACCACGTCGCTTCATACCCCCCTCTTTCTTTGCCGCAATTCTGACTGGAAGTTTCTTCAACTGTTAATAAAAAAATAAACCACAAACACAAGTAACTGTTGCACAAGTAACCTTGCTCTCAAGAGCAAAAACATAGGGTGCCCTTATGGGCTTCCCATATCGGGTGTCAGGAGCCAAACTTAGGCCTATCAAACAAAATTTGGCCTGGGCTCTGACATATTCCCCAGGAGTAGGCCAGCAAAAGAAAAATGCCTGTGCAAAAGAGAAACAGAAAAATAAAATAAAGAGAATAAAAAAGGAAAAAATGTAGGAAAAAATTCAGGTAATTTCTCAGTGTAGAGAAAAGAAAAAAAAAGGAGAAAAAACAGAAAACCAAGATCTCCAAGAAATCCAGGAAAAGGGTCCATGTCCAAGTCCTGATACCATATGGGGTCCATGCCATAAGTGACCCCCGGTTTCTTCAGACCCGAATTTTCTTCCCAAAGAGGGGCCTTACTGCTCTCAGTCTGTTTATCCAAATGGTGAATCCCAAAGAACTCTTCTGTAAATGATCAATTAGCAGAGTTCAATTCCCGTTTTTCAATCTCTGTTCCTGGCGGCTTACACACTTTCTCTACATGCAGAATTCATGCTTTGGACCAATCCTCTGCGATTTGTCGTGGTAGTGGGTTTCTTTCCAGGCCTTCCCTGGCTGTAGAGGTAGATTCCACTCCTTGCAGAGTCGTAAGGCTTGTTCCGGGCTGCTTGCCACATGCTTGTGCCCATCTTTAGTTATTATGAGCTTTACTGGGAAACCCATTTGTATGGGATGTTGTGATCCCTTAGTATCCCTGTGCATGATGAGAATGCCTTTCTGCGTGTTAAAGTGAATGCCGATAAGTCTGCATATATGGATATATCTTTAAAATGATCAGGCAGAGATGGCGGGTTTCGAGCTGCCTCCATCACTTGTTCTTTGATGTGGAAGAAATGTATTCTAACTATTACATCTCTGGTTATTGAGGCTGGGAGATGCTTAGGCTTAGGAAGCCTGTGGGCTCTGTCCAGAACCAGATCCATCTGCGTAGAGTCCAGCATCAGGCATGAGAAATAATCAGTGAGAAATTCTTTGAGAGTATCTATTTTAACCGTCTCTGAAATACCTCTCAGTCTGACGTTGTTGCGGTGTGATTTGTCCTCCATATCCGCTATTTTGAGCTTTAGTGCGTCTGTCTACCTCTTCATCTATAATACTAAATAGGATAACTGAAGTGAGCACTAATATATATTATGAGTGTAAGCCAAAAAAATATAGTACATAAGGATAAGGCTGCACATCAAAGTTAGATAATAGTATAATGCTATAAGCATCCCAAAAAACATTGAAGCATACAATGAAAAATGCCACTTGCTAACTTGAAAGTGTGAATAATGAAATGCATACCTGCCATGAATATTAGGAAAAAGGAGATATTTAGCAATCGCATTGATCAATGTAACTGAGCCCCAAAACCTCGTCAAGGTATATCTCTATATTGGGGTCCCTAGCTCTATGACCCTAACTGTGTGTCATCTCATTGCAATTAAAAACTGCTATGTGTGGAGAGGGGTAACCAAGGACTGTCTTATATAGGAGATGGAAAAAACATGGCCAAAAGGGGCGGAGCTGTGTTCACATTCAGAAAAAAAACTTTATAATACTAAATAGGATAACTGAAGTGAGCACTAATATATATTTTTTCCATCTCCTATATAAGAAAGTCCTTGGTTACCCCTCTCCACACATAGCAGTTTTTAATTGCAATGAGATGACACACAGTTAGGGTCATAGAGCTAGGGACCCCAATATAGAGATATACCTTGACAAGGTTTTGGGGCTCAGTTACATTGATCAATGCGATTGCTAAATATCTCCTTTTTCCTAATATTCATGACAGGTATGCATTTCATTATTCACACTTTCAAGTTAGCAAGTGGCATTTTTCATTGTATGCTTCAATGTTTTTCGGTATGCTTATAGCATTATACTATTATCTAACTTTGATGTGCAGCCTTATCCTTATGTACCTCTTCATCTATAGACACAACTGAATCCACCACCTCATTGTGCGCCGTTGTTAGCTCCGCCATCTTATCTTCTATGTGAGACGTGCGTTCTCCTATGGCATTAATGTCCCTTTGCATAGATCTAAGCATATTTTGCATATCTTTTTTAAATGTTGACATTATTTCAGACATAAGCTGTCTCATAGTATGCTTATTGAGTGGCTTTGCAGCAGTAACATTTGTATTGCGATGCCTGTACTCTGTAGTGCTGCTGGTACCTTTCAGGCCTCTTCCAGGAGAGGAAGCCTGGGGCTGGATTACTGGGTCCTCCCCCTGGTCCCTCTCCTCCTGGCCCGTGTGCTCCCTGAGTGTATCCCAGTCCAGTTCTTCTTCCCTGCGGTTATAGGGGCTGTTCCCTCCATGTTTCCCTTCTGCTGTCCCCTGCATGATGTCTCCTACCTCTCCCAGCCCGCATGGAGTTGTGGATTTTAGCACTGCCACATTGTGCTTGTGCATTCCGGCACCATTTTGAGTGCCCTCTGCTGCAGGGTAAAACTGGGTGAGTTTGATGGGGCTTTTCCTTCCTTTGCCCCTGCCGCTCCGCTGCTCTTTCATGGCTCCTCACTCCTGACTTCTTCCACTGACAATCGGGTCTGGAGCTGCTGCTAAATAACGCTGTGTGCCGCTGTATGGGGTCAGTATGCACCAGAGACTCACTACTGTGCTTCCTTCTCCATGTGCTGCTGGCCACACCCCCACTTTTGACTTTTAAGATTGCTACTTCCAATAGGTGGCACTAGAGTTTGTCTCCTTCCTCCCTGAAGAGACAATTTGAATCATTTATAGGAACAATCTTCTCTACTCACCTGTCTGGTGGATTTCCTTACTCTCTCTTTCAGCAATGGTGTTACAAACATCTAGGTGGGTTATTCTTTTCTACCTAGGACAATTAATTACTTTACTTGTTGTACTATGGCTCTGTTTAAAGAACTGTAACAATGCTCTACTCACCCTCACTTACTAGCTAGCTGCACCGCCCGCAGCAAACAGCTCTTTACCTCCTGCCTTGCTGCATCGTATGTGAGTAACTGATCTCTGTCAGGAAACTGGAATCTTTCAAGTTTGCAGAATCGTTGACAGAGGCTGTGGCTGCGCTTATAACATTTATCATAAATTGTCCTTTGACACAACGATCGCCCTAGCAATATGAGTAGTTCCTAAGACCTCATTTTCATCTCCACTATTATTACTACTCATCACTACAATATTGGCGGCAGTGTTCACATCACGACAGCCAATCAGTGAGCTCAGCAACTCTGAGTGAGGTATTCCATCATCTCTGAGCTACCAAAATCTGTGATTGGTTGCTGCACTGATGACCTGATGTCAGTGCTGCAGTCTATATCGGATGCTTTGCACGGCGACAGAGACTCAGTGGTGGATCCAGGGAGGGAGACTAAAACGAGCAAACTTTGCTCAGAAACTGGAATTTTCTGAAAAGGGACAACCCCTTTAAGTAATCAGGTGATCTATCCACCACAAAAGGGGTGAAAGACAATCCAGAGCAATCAATAATGATGGCAATCACCGATAGTTCAAAATACAACAGTGGGGTTCATGTAGAATAAGTTCTTATTTTTGTAAGAGGTTGGCAGACTGCAATTAAACCATTTTACTGTTGATCTAGTATCAAAAATGCTTTAAAAGAAATGCTTTCAACAAATGCCTGTGGCAGAAGCGATAACTGGGAACTCTGTGGACCTGATGATGACATGTATTGACGATGTGCTAACAAGGCTTGTTTACCTAGGATTTCCTCTGGGAAAATGGAAAATGGTTCCCAGTGGTTATATTTACATGAGCTGTTTTGAAGGGGTTGGGGAAATAGACCAGGAAAAGAGTTTCCCATAGCTTCCTTTTCAATCAAGGTAACTGTGTGTCCTCCTGTTTTGAAGGATTTAGGTTGGGGTTAAATGGGCATATAAAAAATTGTCTGATTTTAATCCAGAACACGTCTTTTATGTCCATATGACATCCATGTGGTATCTATTTTTACACATCAATAGATTAAAATGTACAAATCGGATGCTACATAAATAATCCATATGGGGGTCTGATTTTTTTTGTGCACCCATAAACTTATATAGTTGATACTCATCCAATAGGGAATCTGGGAAGAGTGTATGCTAAGATTCTGTTCATATCTACATTTGGTCCTTGTGAGAAAACGGTCATCTGGACAGCCCAACTGAATTACATTTTTCATCAGTCCTCACAGATCCTTATAATACACTTATCTGAATTAGACCTTAAGGAGTACGCTAGAACTATATACAGTCCTGGCAGAAATCCATTTCAGATGGAACTTTATAAGGCTTTCCAAGATTCTACAGTAGGGTGCTTTCACACATCCGGTTTTTGCCATCAGGCACAATACGGCAAATTCCAGAAAAATGGGATCCGGTGTCTGTTGCCGCCGGATCCGTTTTTTTCCTCATAGACTTGTGTTAGCACTGGATTGTGCCGCATGGCCTTGCGTTTCATCCGACTTTTGCCGGAAATTTGCTTGTCTAGCTTGTCCAGCTGCCAGAAAGGCTGCACAAGGGAACGTTTTTTTGTTGTGACTAACACCTTGGAGCGTGTTGTAAAATCAAAGCCTATGGGCGCCGGATCTGTCGAAATGCGGCAAAAACCGCATTCCACCGACGGATCCGTTTTTTTTAACTGAGCATGCTCAGATGTGTAAATTCCTTTTTGGTAAGAAAATATCTCTCTCTCTGTCTGTCGGTCTCTCCCTGTCACCCCCTCTCTCATACTCACCGTTCACCGATCACCGGAACAGAGTTGCGCTGCACAGCTGTTACAAAGCTCCTGCGGCTTCTCCTGCTTTCAAAATGCGGGCCGCTCATTATTCCATCTCGTATTCACTACTTCCCCCACTCACTGACGAATATGATTAGTTGCAGTCCCACGCACCCCCACACTGAGTGACAGCTGTCTCACTGCAACCAATCACAGCCGCTGGTGGGCGGGTCTATATCGTGCAGTGCAATAAATAAATAAATTATTTTAAAAAACGGCATGCGGTCCCCCCCAATTTTGATACCAGCCATGTAAAGCCACACGGCTGAGGGCTGGTATTCTCATTATGGAGAGCCCCCCAGCCTAAAAATATCAGCCAACAGCTGCCTGGAATTGCCACATCCATTAGATGCGACAGTCCCGGGATTCTACCCGGCTCATCCCGAATTGCCCTGGTGCGGTGGCAATTGGGGTAATAAGGAGTTAATGGCAGCCCATAGCTGCCACTAAGTCCTAGCTTAGTGTTGGCAGATGTCTATGAGACACCCCCCCCTTCACTAAACTGTAGTGAAAGTAAATAATCACAAACACCGAAAAATCTTTTATTTGAAATAAAAGACAAAAAACCACACTCTTTCACCACTTTATTAATCCTCAAACACCCCTCCAGGTCCAACGTAATCCACACGAGGTCCAACGACACTTTCAGCTTTGCTACATCGGAAGCTGACAGGAGCGGCCGAAGAACACCCCCACTCGTGCGCTCCACGCAGCAACTGAAGTGAGTAGCGCTGTCAGCAGTGACATCACTCAGGTTACCCGCGGCCACAGCTGGATTCTCGGTACAAACTGCTACAAAGGATTCATTTTTTTACCGGATCCGTCTCATCAGTTTTACCACAATCTGCAAGAGATCCGTTGCATCAGGCACAAACCGGATGTGTGAAAGCACCCTTATGGAGATATTCCACTGGAGTGTATTGCACCCTCAATTCGTAATTGTAAATTATTCACATATTAATAGTTGTTACTCCACGTTTTGTAGATCCTAATAACATTTTATCACTGTTTGTGTATATTGCTTCTGATACAATCCTATACCATTGTAGCGCCAACATGTTCCAGAGCACTGTACAAAGAGTATTAATCCTTCACACCAATGGGGCTCACAATTTAATTTCCTTTTCCAAACACACACTATCATTTCTTTCTTGTTTTTTTTCTTCTTTTTTTTTCTTTTAGTCTATGCCTCTACGATTCTATTATAAGCCTTGGCCATTTTTCCTAGCCGCTCCAAGTTTTAGCTGTGAACTTGAAATAGATTATCAGGTTTTAAATAAACAATGAGACGTTAAAAAAAATGTGCTTTTTGATTACCAAAAATGTGTTTACTTAACAGAGTCCAAGCGCTGTGTCCACAGCCTAGTGAGCTCCATTTCTCCTCGGTCTGGAATCCCCTGGCATTGTTCCACAAATCCAGATTATGCTGAGAACAGCAGAATGTGGACTGGAAATGTTAACTCTGGATGATCTGTGTTTACTGAGCTGTCAAACTCGACCTTAGTGATTTCTAAAGTACAGCAGCTCTAACTTTCTAGAAATGGATAGCAAGTGAAGAAAATGTATTTTTGAGCTTATTGTAACAACATTCAATTATGCATCAAAATCTATTATGCATCAAAATCTATTATGTATCAACATTTTCTGGTGTGCTTGTTGCGCTTGCATTGTTTTGTTGAATGACCCAGTTTTGCCAAGCTTTATTTGGATATATGGCCTAACATATCAGTCTAGATTACATTAGTATATGAAGGAGTTCATGGTCAACTCAATTATTGCAAGCAGTAACGGTCTGGGTTGTTTGGCCCCCTCAGGAGGAATCGACTCTAAAGGGTGCTTTACACGCTGGGACATCGCTAGCGATTGCTAGCGATGCCGAGCATGATAGCACCCGCCCCCGTCGTTCGTGCGAAATTTGGTGCTCGCTGCCGTAGCGAACATTATCGCTATGGCAGCGTCACACGGACATACCTTGTCAGCGACGTCGCTGTGACCGCCGAACAATCCTTCCCTCAAGGGGGAGGTGCATTCGGTGTCATAGCGACGTCACTGCAGCGTCACTAAGCAGCCGGCCAATAGAAGCGGAGGGGCGAAGATGAGCGGGACGTAACATCCCGCCCACCACCTTCCTTCCTCATTGCCGGTGGACGCAGGTAAGGAGATGTTCGTCGTTCCTGCGGTGTCACACATAGCAATGTGTGCTGCCGCAGGAGCGACGAAGAACATCAAACCTGTGGCAGTGTGTCGCCCACCTGTAGCAGTCGCCTCAGGGACGTCACTCCACCTTCTGGGACACCACAGGGGCTCCCCTTGATTGCCGCTGGCAACAGGTATGTGAGGGTTATTTACATGGGAGTCGTGACGCCACTCGCGGTTTGCGGTTAGGGTTATGGGTGACCGCCACTGCAGGTTTAACGAGTGTCTGGGGCTGATGGAGTCTGCAGTCTGGTGGTGTGGCCTCCCGTGAGTGAGGCTGGCCCCAGGGGCTTGCGTGTGTAGAACAACAGGTCGCAGAATAACTCAGTCGCAGTCCAAAGGGTCTTTCAACTTGTTTACTCACTTTTGGATGTTTTGTTGTGAGGAGCCCAGGTGATGCTGAGATTCAACCAGGTGGAACCAGGAATTACTTCAGGCCGTTCTGAGGGTAGCTATTAATTCGCCTTCCTTGCACTTTCTTGTTTCGGATAACCCCTGACATGAAGTACCGTGGGATCTATCCAGGGAAGCCGCTACTGCCTTTTCTCCCCGTTTTGGACCGTTTGCCGGCATCATGGATCAGTTGAGATGGCTTCTCGCTCCGTCTCCTTATGGGTCCCCCTGTTGCTGCTGAGGCTCGGACTCTAGATGGATGGCAAGGGACCTCCAGTCCCCTCACTGACAGGTTCAGCAGATCACTAAATGGAACTCTGCTCTAGGTACCTGTTCTCTGTGCTTGCTTAGTCACCAGCAGTCCCCGTACTCGACTCTTCAGGTGTCTTTCTGACTGACTTTCTGGTCACTGTTCTCCCCCGCTAACAGCTACCACACGTGCAGGGTCTGTCTAGGGTGTCCGTGTCACTGCGTCTCTCAGCAACTGCCGAACTCCACCCCCAGACTGAATCACTCCTCCTACTTTCCTTACAGCCTCTGCAACCTAGCTTCCAGCCCCTCCCCTCCCCCCTTAACAAGAATTGAAAGCTAGCCTCTTCCAGAGGCTACCCAAGGGTCCCATCTAATGGTGTGGGAGACCTGGTTGCTATGTATCTGTGCGTACACACCCCTTTCTGGCCTTTGGAATTACCTGGAAGCACTGTCCCAGCATGGGTGCAGTACTCAGTGGTGCCTGACCAGGTCAGGGGCGCCACATTCCCCCTTGGTTATCAACAGCACATCCTCGGGCTGCAAAGAGAAGAAACAAGGTTAAATACAACTTTTCCCACACAGTGGATATATTTACATTTAAAACATACCAGGTCCAATTCCACCACCACCCACCACCCACAAGTCCTGGACCCACCCAGCAACTTCCAGGAGGTAGGTTACCGATCCCTTTGGTGACCAGGTCTGGGCCAGCTCTATCCCAGACCTTTCCTCCAATCTTCCTCTCCTAAGGAGGGTGGTGTAGGGTAGGCCTCATAAACAGCTGTACCAGCTTCCATGTGTTGGAGAGCTGGCCCCATAAACAGGCGTGCTCCCTGGTGTTGGAGAGCAGGCCCCATAAACAGGTGTGCTTCCTGGTGGTGCAGAGCCATGCCCCATAAATAGGCACACTCTGAGGGTTGGTACCGCTGAGGTAACTTTTTACAATGCGAGAGTTTGTGGCTATAGCCAGTTCATAGCCTGTGGTCCATTTTTAAAGTGCACGTAACCTGGTGCTAAATAAAATAAATAATCAAACAGTTCGTGCAATAGTCCTTGCCGGCACATTCTTAAACGTTACTAAACTTTCAGGAAACATTTTTAAACATTTTAAACTATACTTGTTAGACACTTTAAACTAAACTGTACTTTCTCTATACCGTAATAGGGGCTGACCAAAATTGCTGTGGGTTGACCTACGCAGTACTATGCTGTCATCTGTCTGAGGTTGTGTCCTCCCACCCGGTGTATGTGTCTCAATGTTCTGTCCCCACTTAAAGGCGATGGAAGGTGCGTAGTTGTGAGAGGTTGTGAGAGTCTTACCTTCGTTTTTCCTATAGGTGGGGCAGACAGGACCAGAGCACTCCAGAGTGAAACATGCATATGCTGAGATGAAACAATGGTGGTTTATTTTCTCCAAAGGTTAGGACATGCAGAGTGCAGTAATCCAAGTACTTGGTATTGTAACTCTCCAGCGATGCTTGCCTCTGAAGCTACTACGTGGTCAGAAGACTTTGCTCCTAGTAGCTCCAATAAGGGATGTTGCTCTCACAAAAACTCTGGCTGGAATGAACAAGCCAGGAAGTGATGCAAGAGGGTCATCAGACACTCCCATGGGCTGGGCAAAAGAAACAGAGGAGCCGAAAGGTCTGACCAGTAGATGGCAGCAGAGACAAGCATGAAAAACATTAAATAACAGTTTTAACTAAGACAAATAGAAACAGCACACTCAATATGAATGACGGGTGTACTGGGTGCTAATACCAGTGCATGGTCTTCTGATTCAGCTTCACTCGGCCCTCCTAGGTTCTGAACAGGTTCTTCTTGTCTTCTAACTTCTTCTCTGGGTTGAGGGAAGGTGATCACTGGAATTACAACGGCTCCATTGTATTGAGGCCAACTTGCAGGAAAATCTCCAAGCACAGTATGGATCATCTTCTCTCTTGGTTCTTCGACTGGCGAAGGGTTGGGGACTTCTTTAGGGATTCTTAGCTGTTCAGGGCATCTCTTAAGGTGATCTCTGGAAACCACAGCTGTCGTCTTTCCTCCATCTTTGCTGATGAGGCATGTCTTCTCATGGCTAGGTGTTGATGGTAACACCGGTTGCTTTGGTCGTCTATGATGGCATACACCTTCATTGCCTTTTCTGGATGTCCCTCGGGATAAACCTTGATGAGGCATATTCGGGCACAACATTTCTGTGTTTGGCCCTCTCCACATACCTCTGAGCATGAGCAGGAGACGGCTGTGGTGGTGTCAGTCTGATTCTTGGGCTCCCCGCCATGACTTGGAGTGGGAGTGGTGGTGACTGCAGCCGGTGTGTCTCTAGCTAGCTGGGTTGGGTGCATGACTGAAACGTGTTTTTCACTATGACACTCCTCACACTTGACGATGGATTTACAGTCCTTGGCCATGTGCTCAAGTGATGCGCAGCATTTGAAACAAATCCCAAGCTCTGTGAGGACTTTCTTGCGCTCCTGTAGGGTTTTGGATCTAAACCCTCTGCACTTGTTCAGTGAATGCGGATTTTTATGGATAGGACATTCTTGATTGAAAGACTTATCTCGTGATGAAATGGTGTTCTGTTTATCTGTGCGTGTTGCAGGTGGTGGTAGCTCAGTCTTCCTAACACTCACAGTGTTCTTAATGTCTCTGCGTTTGTGTATGGCACCTTCATACCTTGATGATGATGTTGCAGCTGCCGAAGTGTTGAACTCTAGGAAGTCGAGGCTGGGGTCGTTCCTCATCTGGGCCTGCTCGTCGATGAACTTGCAGAACTGACTAAATGGGGGAAAGGTGACGTCATGCATTCTTTTGTACCTTGAGACTGACGTTGCCCATTTCTCCTGCAGACTGTATGGCAGCTTCACCACGATTGGGTTCACTCCATGGGCTGTATCCAGGTAGCACAGCCCAGACAGACGAGGATCTCTTTTGGCGAGCTCCAGCTCCATGAGCAGATCACTTAGGTCTTGAAGCTTGTGGACTTCTTTAAGGTTGATCTTTGGGATGTCCTGCAGTCTCTTGAATAGGGCTTTCTCTATTGCTTCTGTGCTGCCAAAGGTGCGTTCCAGTCTCTGCCATGCAGCAGCGAGACCTGCTTCTGCTTGTCCCACAAAGACGGTTCTGAGGCTCTTGATACGGTTTGTAGAGCCTGGGCCCAACCACTTGATCAGGAGGTCAAGCTCCTGTTCTGCAGTGAAGTTGAGATTGGCGATGGCTGCCTTGAAAGTTGCTTTCCAGGCCCTGTAGCTCTCTGCACGATCATCAAATTTCGTGAGACTAGTGTTGATTAGCTCTCTGCTCACCATGAACCTGGCAAACTCAGACATATCTGATTTCTCACCACTTGTTGCCACGATGACTCGTGATGCACCTGGGGCGTATGGGCTGCCTGGTGTGAATGGATGAGATGTTCCTGGGTAAAATGACGTTGCTGCAGGGTTGAGCTGTGGTTTAGTCTCTGTAGATTCTGATGACCGCTGCTTGAGCTGTGGAAGTGGGTCAGGAAACACTTGGTTGCCATCTTGCCGTGGTGACTGTGTTTGAGAGGGCACCTCTTGGTGACTGTTATTAATTTGCTCGGGTGCTTTAGGTGGCACTGGCACTGGTAGAGGTAAGTTGGAGGTTTCGGTGTTGTCGGCTTGGACGGTACTGCAAACTGGGGTTGCTACAGGTAACTGATTCAGTACATAGTCTCTTGTGCGATCAACTGGATTGTCTGCTTCCAGTGGTGGCGAGTGAGCTGGATCAGGACCTTGGATCAATGCTTGCTCAAGTAGTCTCACTTTAGCTAGTGCAACTTCCTCTTCCATCTGTGACCGAAGAATCTTTATCCGAGCCTCCGCTTCTGCCCTTGTGGCTTCTGCTTTAGCGGCTTCTGCTTTCGCAAGGGCTTCTGCTTCTGTCCTTTTGGCTTCTGCTTCTGCCCTTTTGGCTTCTTCCTCTACTTCTCTTTCTGTGAAGGAACGTCTCACCTTGGATTCCTCTGCTCTTATGCGTGCCTCTAGTATCCTGTCGCTCAGGGCTGAGCTTCTTGAGGATGATGACCCGGATGACCGAGAGGAACGTCTAGATGAGGTTGATCAGTGTGATCTGGTTTCTTGCTGGTGAGAGATACGGTGTTCGGCCTTGTCTATGGCATCTTGCACCTTGGCATCTCTTTCCTTGTCTACCTCTTCTGCCTTGCTCAGGTTTGAAAGAGCTTCATCAATTTTAGAGTCTTTTAGAAAGGTAATGTACCTTGTTGACAGTCTCTTGTATCTTTCATGAGCTGTGTTCAGCCGTTCCAGAGCGGCTTGTAAGCATGCGGCATCACCTGATGAGGATTCAAGTCTTGACATGTAATAGGTGACTCGTTCCCACTGTTCTTCCAGGTGTTCACATGACTCATCTTTCATAGTGTGATAGTTTTCAGTGACTTTTATCGTGGGTTTGGAAGAGCGCTTCGGTCGGACAACTTGGTCTGCTGAAAGTGTGGGCTCTGCCTCCTGGGCTTCATAATGGACAGTATCATGTTGTATTTGCTCTGTTTCAGCAGTGGGGGACTGTCCAAGGTCTTTTTCGGCCATTTTGATTTAAGGTGTACTGTCTCTTTAAGAAACTTGACTTTTGAATAGGGGTCCAAAAATCGTTGTGCAGCTCTGCAAGGACTCCCTGATGAGATTCCCAAGGTGTCTTTAGCAAAACTTGGGGTTCGCAGTCCAGCAATGTGCAGTAATGAGGTATAATGTACTGCAAGTCTATAGAAGGAGTATAGCAAGAGAGAAACAGCAGGTGCATAAACTGTCCCTTTACAATGCAAGCAGAGGTAACACAGGACGTGGCAGATGGGAGAGCTTCCCCTTAGGCTTGTCCAGGCATGCACTGTGCAGGCAGATTAGTGCACAAGGCTTGTTGATAGGCAGATTACATGGGAAGTTACAGGGTTCTTAGGGATCTGTAGCCGGGGTATTGAGCTGTTAAACAGTCTTCTGACTGTTCTGTCTCCACTTAAAGGCGATGGAAGGTGCGTAGTTGTGAGAGGTTGTGAGAGTCTTACCTTCGTTTTTCCTATAGGTGGGGCAGACAGGACCAGAGCACTCCAGAGTGAAACATGCACATGCTGAGATGAAACAATGGTGGTTTATTTTCTCCAAAGGTTAAGGACATGCAGAAGTACAGCGGTCCAAGTACTTGGCATTGTAGTTCTCCTGCGATGCTTGCCTCTGAAGCTACTACGTGGTCAGAAGACTTTGCTCCTAGTAGCTCCAATAAGGGATGTTGCTCTCACAAAAACTCTGGCTGGAATGAACAAGCCAGGAAGTGATGCAAGAGGGTCATCAGACACTCCCATGGGCTGGGCAAAAGAAACAGAGGAGCCGAAAGGTCTGACCAGTAGATGGCAGCAGAGACAAGCATGAAAAACATTAAATAACAGTTTTAACTAAGACAAATAGAAACAGCACACTCAATATGAATGACGGGTATACTGGGTGCTAATACCAGTGCATGGTCTTCTGATTCAGCTTCACTCGGCTCTCCTAGGTTCTGAACAGGTTCTTCTTGTCTTCTAACTTCTTCTCTGGGTTGAGGGAAGGTGATCACTGGAATTACAACGGCTCCATTGTATTGAAGCCAACTTGCAGGAAAATCTCCAAGCACAGTATGGATCATCTTCTCTCTTGGTTCTTCGACTGGCGAAGGGTTGGGGACTTCTTTAGGGATTCTTAGCTGTTCAGGGCATCTCTTAAGGTGATCTCTGGAAATCACAGCTGTCGTCTTTCCTCCATCTTTGCTGATGAGGCATGTCTTCTCATGGCTAGGTGTTGATGGTAACACGGTGTAGGGTTTTGCTTCCCAGTGATTGTCGAGTTTGTGATTTCTTCTCTTTCTCTTGAGGACCACTTCTCCAGGCATCAAAGGAACAGCAGGTACATTTTGATTGTAGGCTTTTTCTTGTCTCTCCCGCTGCTGGGTCAAGCTTTGCTCCACACACTCTTGTACTATCTTGTACTGGGCCTGGCGGGTGGAATCCAAAACAGCACCTTGTAGAGGGTCTTCGGGGGTCTCATTTCCCATTTCCAGATCCACTGGCAGTCTTCCAGGTCTGCCCCTCATCAGATATGCCGGTGTGCAGTTCGTGGAACTCACGGGGACGTTGTTATACATGTCCACCAGGTCAGGCAGCTTCTCTGGCCACCGGCATCTTTCTTCCAGTGGTAGAGTTTTCAGGCAGTCGAGAACAATGTGATTCATCTTCTCGCACATGCCATTGGTCTGAGGATTGTAAGGTGTGGTACGGATCTTCTTGCAGCCATAAAGGTTACAAAACTCCTTGAACACCTCAGCTTCAAAGGCTGGGCCTTGGTCAGTGAGCACTTGGTCTGGATAGCCATGTGGTCTACAGAAATGGGCTTGGAAAGCTCTGGCTGCAGTCTGGCCCATCAAATCCTTGACTGGTACTACCACCAGGAACCTGGAGTAATGATCAACCATGGTGAGGGCATAGGTGTAGCCTTGTCTGCTGGGCGCCAACTTTACATGGTCCAGGGCCACTAATTAAAAGGGTTGTTTGGTTTGGATCGGCTGGAGCGGTGCTTTCTGACTGTGATGGCCTTTTCTTCTAAGATTGCATGGACCGCAGTCTCTACACCACTTCTCCAGGGCAGCTCTCATGCCCACCCAGTAGAACCTTTCTTTGAGTAGTGCCTCCAGTTTCTTCCAACCAAAGTGGCCTGCGCCATTGTGATAGGCTTCCAGCACCATTCGAGCATCCCTCTGTGGCACAACCTCCTGCCACACCCTCTCATGCGTCTTTGGGTCAATGATGCTCCTGTAGAGTTTGTCTTGGTGGATAAATAATTGACCCCTCTCTCTCCACAAGTGCTGTGCTTCAGGCGGGGCTTTGGAATCAAGGCTGGCGCCAGGTTGAGTGATCAGCTTCTTCACCAAGCCAACCGCTGGATCATTCTACTGAGTCTCCTTCTAGTTGTAGTGGGGTAGCGGATTCAGGGTCGCTTCTTGATAGCTGGTATGTGACTGCTGGCACTGGTTGGCTCCACGGTGATGGAACGCTGGCAGTTCGATCTCTTCAAGGTCATCTACATCTTCACCCTCGTCGGCTAGGTGGGGCATCCTTGACAGAGCATCTGCGTTACCATTCTTGCGACCGGCTCAATACTTGACAGTAAAATCAAAATGTGTTAGTTGGGCTACCCAACGTTGCTCCATGGCACCCAGTTTAGCAGTATCCAAGTGGGATAGGGGGTTGTTATCTGTGAAGACGGTGAATTTGGCAGCTGCCAGGTAGTGCTTGAATCACTCTGTGATAGCCCAGACCATGGCCAGGAACTCTAGTTTGAATGAACTATAGTTTTCTGGGTTTCTTTCAGTCGGCCGAAGCTTCCTGCTGGCGTAAGCGATCACACTTTCCTTGCCTTTCTGTACCTGTGAAAGCACGGCTCCCAGCCCCACATTACTGGCATCTGTATGCAGCACAAATGGTAGACTGTAATCAGGGTAGGCTAGAATCTCTTCACCCGTCAGCGCCCCTTTCATTTGTCTGAAGGAGTGTTCTTCTGCTTCTCCCCAGGTGAACGGTGGGCAAGAGGTCTTTCCCTTCTTTGCTTGGCCTATCAGGAGCTCTTGCAAAGGCGCCGCCATCTTCGTATAGCCCTTGATGAACCTTCTGTAGTAGCCTACCAAGCCAAGAAACTGACGTACCTCCCGGATGGTGGTGGGTGTGGGCCATTTCTGGATGAATGTGACCTTCTCTGGGTCCGGTGCTACTCCTTCCGCACTGACCACATGACCTAGGTATTGGACCTTCGGCTTCAGTAAATGGCACTTAGATGGCTTCAGCTTCATCCCATATCGGGATAGTGCTTCAAAGACTTTAGCCAGGTATTTCAGGTGGTCCTCATAGGTCTTGGAGTACACGATGACGTCATTCAGGTAGAGCAAGACAGTCTCAAAGTTGAGGTGCCCCAGGCATCACTCCATCAACCTCTGGAAGGTCCCAGGGGCATTACAGAGTCCAAATGGCATACTGTTGAACTCACAGAGGCCAATAGGGGTGGTGAAGGCCGTCTTCTCCCGATCTTCTTCTGCTACAGATACTTGCCAGTAGCCACTAGTGAGATCTAGGGTAGAAAAATAGTTAGAGGCCTTTAGGGCAGCAAGGGATTCCTCTATCCATGGCAAAGTGTAGGCATCCTTGTGTGTTATCTGATGTATCCGTCTATAGTCCACACACATCCTCATTGTGCCATGCTTCTTTTTCATCAGGACCAGTGGAGCTGCCCAAGGGCTGCAACTGTCCCTAATGACTCCTGCCTCTTTCATGTTTTTCAGCATGTCTTTGGCGCTCTGGTAATGGGCTGGTGGTATAGGCCTATGTCTTTCCTTAATGGGAGGATGACTGCCTGTAGGTATGTGATGTTGCACCCCTTTGATCCTCCCAAAGTCCAGTTGGTTCTTACTAAAAACCTGCTCATATTCCTGCATGACCCGGTGAACCCCTTGTTTCTGGTAAGTGGGGGTAGAGTCAATTCCCACATGGAGTTTTTGGCACCAGTCCTCTAACTGTTTTTGGGAGGTCTCGTCCTCTGTGGAGTCAGCTTGCGTCAGGGGACCTATAGGTTGTATAGCGTCGTTTGGGCAAGTAAACAGTTTGGTATGGTAGCGTATCTTGGTAGTCTGGCTTCCTCCTCCCCACAGTTCAGCACTCGTACGGGTACCCTTCCCTTGTGTACGTCAACTACCCCTCTGGCTGTCAGGAATGTGGGCCAGTGTTCTGAATGAGTTGGTTCTACTACAGCCTGGTAATCCCGTCCTCTGAGACCTACCGCTGCTCTACACCACAACATCATCTCAGTCCGTGGGGGTATCACAATGGGGTTAGCATCTATCACCCATACATTACCAATTTCACCACCAATCTGGTTTACCTGTTCTGTTGCTTCCTCAGGAGGACTCGGATCTCTTTCTGCAGGGCTCTCCATTGTCTGCCCTCAACACCCTCAGCAATCTTGTGAACCAACAACAACACTTCCCCTAGACAATTCTCAATGACATTAGTGCCTAAAATCATTTGTGGATTCCTTCCTTGTAAGGTCAGGATCCGATCGTCGGAGATCTTCGTCCGACCAAAACCTGCGATAAATTGTCGTCCACCCACATACTGATCACGGCAGTCAGCTGGGCCAGGTGTTCTTACTCCTGGGAACTTGCCCTTGGCCCCAGGTTTGACCCGTTTAAAGGACAGGCCCTTGCATAGTGGCCTGCTTCCCGGCAACGGCGGCAAATGGGTTGCTCAACTGAGTCATAGAGATCACTGCTCCTCCCTCGGGATGAGGGACCTCTTCTCCCTTGCATCCAGGGGACATCCTCTGGGCTGTCAGCTAGCAGGATCCCATGGGGGTCTTTGGGTTCTGGTGGAAGTTGTATTGCTTTCAGGATCCGGGCGACGTCCTTGCTGAGCTGTTGCACCTGGGAGGACACCGGTTGAGGTGGTGGGTCCTTTTGCAGCTACCAGGGCCTGCAAGGAGGATTCTGCTCTGACAGTTGGGGTGCTGGTAGACCATGCTGGTTGGATGGGGTCCGTGTCAACGGGGGGTTGAAGTGCTTTCACGGCCCTGTCTTTCAGAATAGCAAAGTTCACATCACTGTGTTCCAGGGACCACAGCCTCAGCTGTTTTCTATCCTCAGGGGAGTGCAGGCCCTGCAAGAACTGTTCTGTCATCATCCGGTTTCCCTCCTGATCACCGACAGGGTCCACGAGTTTGAGAGCCCACAATGCGGCTTGCAGCCTGAGGGCATAGTCTCTTATACTGTCCTGGGGCTTCTGGCGGCAGTTATAGAAACCCATTCTCAGCTCTGCCTCGGTGTGGTTTTCAAAGGCAGTTTTCAATTTCTCGAAAATAGTTTCTACAGAGCTCCGATCGTCAGTGGTCCAGGCCTCAGCCTCCAATTCTGCTGCTCCAGTCAGTTGCCTCAGCACCACTGCGGCCCTCTGCTTGCCGGTCATTGCGTACATGTCCAGCAGAGTGCTGACTTTCTTTTTAGGGTCAGGGTGTCTGCCTTACCAGCATATTGGGGAGCCAGGTCACCACGTACGGTAAGGAGATCGGCATAATCGGGGAGACTTCGGCCGGCGCAGCTGCGACCGCCGCACCGGAACTAGGCGCCGCTGCTTTCACCGCGCTGGGGCCAGGCATTGCTTGGGCTGTGTCGCCCTGGCTGGGGGAATTAGTACTCTTGGCGTCCATCTTCCCTCAGAGTCCCGCTTCTTCTCCTGAATCAGGGTGCTCCCTTGCTTCTTCTGCAGGTTACTCGCTCCTCTTCCGGGGTCAGAGCGCTCCGGGGATTCTGGGACAACCATACCTCTTCGTGGGCGGTTACCTCTTCTTTTGCGTGGGCTGCAGCTTCTTAATTCGCGCGCTTTTAACAGCAACAAGATGGCGGCAGTTCAAATTATCTGATCGGACCTCTAAGGCGCACTGTCACCTGTGTAAACAGGTCTAGTCCTTGATCCTGTTCGTGACGCCAGATGTGTCACCCACCTGTAGCGGTCGCCTCAGGGACGTCACTCCACCTTCTGGGACGCCACAGGGGCTCCACTTGATTGCCGCTGGCAACAATTATGTCAGGTTTATTTACATGGGAGTCGTAACGCCACTTACGGTTTGCGGTCATGGTTATGGGTGACCACCACTGCAGGTTTAACGAGCATCTGGGGCTGATAGAGTCTGCAGTCTGGTGGTGTGGCCTCCCGTGAGTGAGGCTGGCCCCAGGGGCTCGGGTGTGTAGAACAACAGGTCGCAGAATAACTCAGTCGCAGTCCAAAGGGTCTTTCATCTTGTTTACTCACTTTTGAATGTTTTGTTGTGAGGAGCCCAGGCGATGCTGAGATTCAACCAGGTGGAACCAGGAATTCCATCAGGCCATTCTGATAGTAGTTATTAACTCGCCTTCCGTGCACTTCTTGTTTCAGATAACCCCTGACTTGAAGTACCGTGGGATCTATCCAGGGAAGTCGCTACTGCCTTTTCTCCCCTTTTTGGACCGTTTGCCGGCAGCGTGGACCAGGTGAGATGGCTTCTCGCTCCATCTCCTTATGGGTCCCCCTGTTACAGCTGAGGCTCGGACTTTAGATGGTTGGCGAGGGACCTCCAGTCCCCGCTTCCTTAAATCCACCTAGTGCAGAGGTGGCTGAGTAAGGAGACTACCGGTAGACCAAGCCCGCAAGGGGAAACAGTTCCCCAGAGCAGGAACCCATTTACTTGGCCTGCCAAACCTGCTGGTGAGGGACTGTATATGCCTCACCAACCTACACAGAGTCCGCAGCATCAGCAGCAACGAGGGGGCCCATAAGGAGGATTGAGCATGGAGCCATCTTAACCTTGGTCCACGCTGCCAGCAAACGGGCCAGAAAGGGGAGAACGGCAGTTGCGACTTCCCTGGGTGATCCCCGCAATACTACACGTAAGGAGTCACCCCAAACAAGAAGGGCTAGGAAGGCGAGTCAGCAGTCACCCCTACATCAGCCGAAGGGATACCTGGTTCCACCTGGTTCATCATAGCATCGCCCGAGTTGACTCACAGCTACCATCTGAAAGTGAGTAAAAAACCCTGAAAGACTTTGCTGCTTGTGTGTGAGTTCTTCTGCGACCTGTGGTACTACACACTTACACTGGGCCCTGGGGCCAGCCTCACTCTCGGGAGGCCACAACAACTGACTGCATCTACCATCAGCCCCAGGCGTTCCCTAAACTGCAGTGGCGGTCACCCCCTGACCGCAATTACCGAGAGTGGCGTCACGATTCCCATAGAAGTTAATCTGACCTGCCTGTTGTCAGAAGATCCCCAGCACGTGGAGTCCCTGAAGACCCTAAGGCGACCTGAAGGTAATGCGGGGCTCCACACAATGTTCGGTGACCACTTAGAGAATGAATAGATAAGTGGTCAAGCCAAACAAGCCGCTCCAATCTAATGGAGATAAAAGTTTCACATTCTGCTGCTCTGTGTAGGTCCCATCAGTTGCAATCAAATAGTTATCACTTATCCTGTGGATAGAGGATTACTAGTGATGAGCAAACATATCCGGCACTATTCATTACTCGCATGAAAATTAAAGGTACTCGTCAAGCATTTTGGTATTTGACTTGTGAGTTTCTAGTCCCCTTTCAGTTTATTTGGTACCTGATTTTCAGCCACTAAACATGCGCGGATTGCTTTCCAATCACAGTAATGTCGTAGTCACCTTTGCTACTGGCATTACTGTAATTGGGAGGTGCACTGAAAAAAAATGACTTTGGTCATTAAAACAGGAGAATTTTTCTTACTGTGTTTTCCATGCAGTTGTCACACTGCTCCCTGGTCCGCTCATTAACCCTCATGAATATGCACTGTTTCCCCCACCCATCCTCTATGACACTGCTTCCTGGTCCGCTCATTAACTCATGAATATGCACTGCTTCCCCCACTCTCTGTGCCAGCAGCTGTGACTGGTTGCAGTCCTGCTTCCCCCGCATTGATAGCCAGCCAAGATAAAGCAGACAGCAGGGGTCTGGTATTCTCAGGTTGGGGACGCCCACGGTTATTGAGCCATCCCAAGCCAAAAAATAGCAGCCCTCAGCCGCCCCACAATTGGCGCATCCATTGATTGCCCTGGTGGCAATCAGGGTAATATATGAGGTTGTCAGCTGTGAATTGTTAAAAACTCACAGCTACCATCAAGCCCTGGGTTGGTAATGAAGAGGTGTCTGAGACCCATCCTATTACCAACACTATAAGTAAAAAGAAAAAAAACACACACAAAAATCTTTTATTTTAAATTAAAAAAAAACAAATCACCTGCTTTCACCAATTTATTAAGCCAAAAAACACCTCCGCAGGTCCAACATAATCCACACAATGTCCCATAACGTTCCTGATCTGCTGCATCCAAAAGCTGCAGTGATGGAAAACGAGAGCGATCACTGCAGCTACTGGGACACACTGAGGGCAGCAGGGGACCCTGCTGTGAGAAGCGATGGCATCAGTCAGGTCACCAGAGTTCACAGCCAGGTTCCCACGGTACAAAGTATGACTGCCAGTGATCCCGTTGCTGGATTATGCAACACGGCGCCACAGAAGTAAGGCAATCAGGTCACCAGAGTTCACACTCAAGGCTCCCACCTGCCTTCAGTGACAGTTGAAACCGCTGCTCTTAGTGAAAGTGGAACCCACTGCCGGATTGCTGTGTAATCATGTCCCACGGTCCACACAGTCCAGCAATCCTGCAGCAGGTTCCACTTTCACTGAAAGCAGCAGGTTCAACTTTCACTGAGGGTAGCGGGGAGCCCCCAGTGTGACCTCCAGTGACCTGACTGCTGGATTGTCAGATTGTGGGACACAGCGCCACAGTCCAGCAATCAGGTAGTCAGGTCACCGGAGTTCATACTCAGTGCTCCCTGCTGCCCTCAGTGAAAGTGGACACCGCTTCCAAATTGCCAGACTGTCGAATTGCGGGACTCGGCTACACGGAAATCCAGCAGCACATTCCACTTTCACTGAGAGCATCAGGATCCACTTTTACTGAGGGCAGCGGCAAGCCCCAAGCGTGACCTCCTCCAATAACCTGATTGTCTTAATGTGGGACACGGCAGCACAGCAGTATGACAATCCGGCAGTTAAGTCACCGGAGTTCACACTCAGAGCTCCCCACTAGAGATGAGTGAACTTGTTCGGAATGACCTAATGAAGGCGTACCGCCGAAATGCGTAGTTTTTCTCATAATCTACCATCTGTCAGTGTTATCAGCCAGTGTTATTATACCTTTTTGGATATATTCTTTTTAACAAAGCTGAAATAAAGAAATGCCTTTTATTCAGATCCTTGGAGTCTGAGCTGGATCCTTCTCCTGCTTGCTTCTTGTCTATATATGGCTAGCTGCCTTGAACCGTGCTGGGACTGAGGATACCTATTTGGAGGAACTAATCAGGCTGACTTCCACTGTGGTGAGCGGTTCAAGTACTCTGTGTCTACAATTGTTCATAAAAGGTTCACCAATCTCAAGTTCCGCACAAGCCTTGCCCATTCGGATTCGTGTTCGGATACCAGAGCAATTTTCCCAAAAGTTGGCAATGTTGGGTTTTGTTTCGTAACTGTTCCCATGTTTATGATAGTGGTGCTGTATGATGAGCATGGGGACGTGTTTGATGAGGGGAGGGCATGGGGAGAGGTCAGAGGAGCGGTGGATGGTATTTTTTTCTTAACTTAATGCGTGTATGTTCCAGCAGCCAATCAGGGAGCAGAAACCATCCACAACGTTCAGACACAAGGGCTTGTGTCATCTGCTCCCTAAGTCATATGTCCCTTTACATATGAAAGCCGGACATGCAACGTCGGCGCCATTTTGGGATAGCTACAGCTTAGGAACAGTGTTACTGCTAAACAGATAGTTAGCTCAGCAAGGGGGTTTAATTTTAGGTAATTAAGATAGTTAGGAGGGCGACAGTGTAGAATATGGAAGTGCAGGGGTATGAACTGTAGGTAACATTGTGTGCCATAAAATGGCAATTCATCATCTAGTCATTGCTAATTGTGTGCTCCAGCTTAAACTTGCTATTTCTTCATCTAAATTGTAGTCATTCTGTGCTGCAGCTCAAACTTGCTATTTCCTCATCTAAATAGTGGTCATTCTGTACTCCAGCTAAAAATTGCTATTTCCTTATCTAAATAGTGGTCATTCTGTTCTCCAGCTAAATATTGCTATTTCCTCATGTAAATGCTGCAAAATTCGTGCTCTAGCCCAAATTTTCATTTAATCACCTGAATAGTGATTGTTAATTTAGTAACAGGTGCCTAACTGGTGTGGGAGTAGGGTTGTAAAACAGCTGATTAAAAGAGGGAGAGGATAGATCAAACATGAGTGGAAAATCCCAAGGTCATTGTGGAATGGGGAATAAGCGTGGTATTCGAGGTGTACGTTTGGTAGGTGCTAATGTTCCTGAAAGTTCGTCCTAGCCAAAGACATCTGACAGCTTCTGTTACTGGACGGGCTACTACACTCATTTTCTTTGGCAGTTGTACAGCTGTACAACTTGTAGATGAGGGCCAGAAAGAGCATGTGGTACAGTGGATGGCAAGCGCTGCATCAAGTGGCCTCTTCTCCTCTTCCTCCATCTCAACATCACACACAGTATAGATCTGGTGGCACCCCAATTACCATAGTTTTCCCCGTGTCACAACTCTCCTACTGCCCAACTGACTGTGGAGAACCACAGATGAACAAGTGTGCAGAGCTTTTCACACATTCTATTCCATGGGCCTCAGAGGTCTGCTCCAAAGATTTCCAAACTCAGGAGGAGGAAAACTTGTGCACCGATGCCCAAAATCTTTGTCAGTTGGATCCAGTGTCAGACGAAGTAGGATACGAGCAGAATCTAGACCCTTGTCACCAGACACTGAGCCCTGATACTCAGATACCTGAGGCGCACGTGCACTGTACTGTGCAGTCTGGGCTGGAAGAGGAGGAGGGTAACTGTCAGAGTGATAAGTGGGACGACAGACAGGATGAAGATGAAGTTGCAGATTCCAATTGTGGTGAACCCAGAGGCACGCAACTGAGTAGCTCAGTAGAGGAGGTTGAAGAGGAAGGGGAAGACGAGGTTACATTCCTTCCCGGAAACCACTTAGTGATGCAGCTACGATAAGCACTGCATCCTCAGCCACAACTCTGGCTGTGGCCAGCAATGGTCACGGGTCTGCAGTTCGTAGGGGAGGGAGAGATTGCCTAACCTGACCCTTTTTTGAGACCATAAAGAATAACCAAACTTACGTTATATTCCAACTTTGTAAACCACGACTCAGAGGCAGAAATTCCAATAATTTGACTACTACATGCATGAACCAGCACATGCACAGCCAACATGCATTAGTCACGTAAAAGATTATTTCCTCCTATATATGCTAAAGCTAAGAGCTTGAACTTCACCATACAGTATCTAAACTGTTGGCCACAGGAATGCTGCCTTACCGCCTGGTGGATACCGACGGTTTCCGAAAGCTACTGGCCCTATGCTAGGGCAAACTCACACATGTGCCTTGCATGGCTCACATCCTCAAGCTGGTTGTACAGCAATTTCTAGGCCATTATCCCAGCCCGGATGCATTGTTTCAAAAGGCACAGTCACTGTGTGCTGACTTCCACCAATTGCATCTCGCAGGTAATCAACTTGCATTGTTACAGAGGTCTTTCGGCCTACTGGATAACTGGTTGATATGTGATGTGCCAACACAGTGGAACTCTACTCTGCAAATGTTTCAGCAGTTTTGGCTGCAGTGATGAGCCCTGTTGCAGTATGTCATGATGCATAGGCTGGGCCAATGCAGTCCAGTAGTGGGGCAAATCACGCTTGCGGAGTGGGCACTGTACTTTTGGACCCTTCCACAAAGTTTTGAAATATGGTTAGTGCTGATGATGCTATCATCAGCATCACTATTCCAGTCATCTACATGCTGGAGCACACTTTGAATAGTCTGCGGAAGGAAATAGTGGTCACAGAGGAAGAGGAGTAAGCAGAGTAGGATGTGGAAGGAAGACCAATTCCTCTAAGGTCTGGTTCGTCATCGCACAGATGGGTGGCATGGGAGAGTGAAGTACTGTGATTGAGGGGGCTTATGGTACCAGGCAAACTGTTAGTGAAGTGCAGTAGCTGACGAACAAATGGAGGCGGATGAGAACAAAAAAGAGATGGTCACACAACAGTCAGGAGATGAAGAAGATATTGATCTCCTCTGCTGTCCTTGGTTGGTGGGAGAACACGGAGGAAGAAAGCTTGAGTGTTGCCCCGCCACCAACACACCATGTACTTGGACCTCATGAAAACACACATGAAAGACTTCTTGCTGCAATATCCGCAACATGATTTCCGAATTGATATGATTAGAAATAGTGCAGAATACTGGGTTGCCACTCTGTGAAATCCAGGGTACAAAAGTAAATTTTGCCAGATGCTTCCCTTCCTGGAAAGGGATGTGCACATGCTGGAGTATCAAAACCAACTTGTACACAATTTTAAGAGTGACATTCTAAAGACAGCAATAAGGTACACCGTGTGCATTGCTGATGTAGATTGTAGACTTCCAACCCCAGGAACATCAAGTCATCATTGCAGAAACATTAGCAGCAGCAGTTTAAGTGGCAGAAGCAATTTCTGTGACACGTGGCACACATTTTCTAGACCATCTCGTGCACCAGCAGAACTGAGTACAAGTCTGACACATATTGAACTACTGGATAAGATGTTGCTGGAGTATCTAGAGCTCAATATCGATGCCATCAAGGAGGATGGACCTTTTTACATTTTGGTCTTCAAAAATGGAAGAGTGGCTTGAGCTTGCCAGTAACGACTTGGAGGTTTTATCATGCCCGGCAGCCAGTGTTTTCTCAGAACGTGTCTTCAGCACTGTTGGTGGTGTCCTGATGGATAAGCACATCCAGCTGCTCCCTGAAAGCGTAGACTGCCTAACTTTCATCAAGATGAACAAGTCATGGATCTTCAATGACTTTTCTACCCCAGTCACAGACTGTGCAGGCTAGGCGATGGTGTGGTTTTCAGTGTGCTGCATTGATCTTGCATTATTGTATGTATCACCGTCTTTAACTCCTTTCTCGTTGCTTCTGTGGCTGCTATTACTACTGCAGCTGATGTGACTAACAAGTGCCTTGGTGATTCAACAATCAAACATTGTGTCAATGGCTGTGAGTTTTATAATTTGGCTTTTTTATATGTATGAAGCCCCTAATATTCCTCCTATTCCTCCTTCTGCTTCCTCAAGAGTCAGAACTAGCCCTGTCTGGTGCATGGCCCATGCATGACTGCAGCGCTAACACACTATGTGTACTCTGGGGCAATTTATGCCACTGTCCTGGTGTCTGCCCTAATTTTTGTAAATGTAGAGACTTCAAGTTGGGTGTCCAAGTTGTGTCTTGTCTGTAGTGGCTGGAGTCTCAGAGGAACAGTCCTACTCCTGTCACTCACCACCTCTTCATTTGAAAGCAGTAATTCTGGGCCAAACCCTGTCTGGTCCATGGCTCATGCCTCACTGCTGGGCCAAAACACTATGGGTACTGTGGTATAATTGATGCTAATTTTTGGTAAATGTGGTGACTCCAAGTTGGGTGTCCAAGTTGTTTTTTGTCTGTAGTGGCTGGGGTTTTAAAGCAACAGGCCTACTCCTGTCACTCATACGATATTTCTTATGTTAAAAGTCTAGGAAGTTATTGGTTTTAGCTATTTTCACAGCTTTTAGGCCCCCCCCTAAAGGTGTTGTCTATGCCTTTGTTTTTGCCTCCCATTGAATTCAATGAGGTTTGGATATATTCGTCAAGCCATTCGTCGAACACAGGTGAAGTCTGGGAACATGAACCGAATTGAACCTTGGGAGGTTGGCTCATATCTACTCCTGTCATCCTCAGTGAACGTAGAACCCACTGGGCTCAGTGAAACTGGAATCCGTTGCCGGATTGACAAATTGTTGGATTGCAGGACAAAGCCGCACGGCAATCCGGCAGCGGCTTCCACTTTCACTGAGAGCAGTGGGTTTAACTTTCACTGAGGGCAGCTGGGAACCCCAGATGTGACTTCTGGTGAACAGACTGCCAGATTGTCAGATTGTCAGATTGCAGGACACAGAGGCACAGCAGCCCAGCAATTCAGCAGTCTAGTCATCAGCATTCATGGCTCCCAACTGCCCTCAGTGGAAGTTAAACCCGCTGCTATCAGTGGAAGTGGAACGCAATGCCGGATTGCTGGACTGCGGGATTGTGGGACACGGACGGCTGTCTGCTTTATTTTGGCTGAGTATCAAATACTAAATAATTGAAAAAAGCCGCATGGGGTCCCTCGTATTTTGATACATGGCCAAGATAATGCACACAGCTGAGGGCTGCGGCCTGTAGTCGTCTGTTTGTGCTGCTAATCAATATCTGGGGGACTCTACACCTTTTCCACTTCAGGGACCCAGACAGCTAGTGTGAGGGCAACTAGTCACAGACACCGACACAGAAGATGGGTGGAGGAAGCAGTGCATATTCATAAGAGCTAATGAGTGTGCGAGAAGTAGTGTGACAGCCACGTGGAAACTCAGTAAGTTTAATTCTCCTGCTTTAATTCCAGTAATACTCTGACAACATTATTCCAAGAAACCAATTGTGAGTCACAAATGTATCCAGGCATCTTCTCCATGCTGTTCCCATTCAGTTTCCCCACTTTTCCATCCATTTCGGCATTTTTATAGCCCTCTTAGACCATCTTCCAATGTCCTCCAAAGAATTATTTGAGTTTCCTATTGACTTGCATTCGGTTACTTATTCGTGACGAATACATAAATAGTAGAAATTATTCGGCACTAATAATCCGAACCCAAAATTTTACTATTTGCCCATCTCTAATGATTACTTGATTTCATTTTCCCGGTAAGAGCATCTTTGCCATTGTGTAGCAGTATGTTACCGGAGAGGGAGGGTAATTATTTAATCTTAATGGAAACAAATAATCTCCTTATTGATATCATAGAGAACAAGTTATCATTATACACAACATAGTCCATTATATCAAGACCAATATATCAATACCAGATACAAATTATAAATATCACCACACCATGACCAGACTGCATGTTGCCACCACATAGTGACCGATAAATAACATATACAAGGGACAAATAGTGCCACACCATGACTAGACTACATATTACCACCGTATAGTGACCAAATAATATCACATACAAGGGAGAAATATCACCATGACCAGACCACATATTACCACCATACAGTATAGTGACCAATTAAAATCACATACATGGGACAAATAGCAACACACCCTGACTGGACTACATATTAACACCATATAATGACTGAGTAATATCACATACAAGGTACAAAATACCACACCATTACCAGACCACATAGCTACCACCACATAATGACCAAATGCTGCATTACTGATCATTAATAAAAATCACAATACTAATAACATGTTTACCACCGGTGATATTATACTCAGGAGCTCTGTGATTATAGTATATACTGTACAGATAATACAGTGATCACTGTTGACATGATACAGAGGAGCTCTGTGGACATTATAAAGTGTAGGAGTACAGGTAATATGGTAAGCACCAGTGACATTATACACAAGAGTTCTATATATAGTGTAAGTGAACAAGTAATACAGTAATCTGGTGACACTATATACATGATCTCTGTAGTGTATAGTGCAAATGTACAGGTAATACAGTAAAGACTGGTGTCATTACATATATGAGCTCTGTATATAGTGTAGGGTATAAAGATAATACAGTGATCACTGGTGACATTATACACAGGAGCTGTAACATGGAGATTTTCACAAACTTCGCCGACTATCATGGCGGTGTCGGGTTCTGTTTAGGCTACTGATTCTGACACTCTTCCTGATAACTTCTGTGAGGTCTGTAATCCATGCACGCTTACTCAAAGTCAATCATCAAATTGGTATTTCATAGCAAGCTAGCAAGAGTTAATCACTGCTGGTTTTATTGTGTGTTAGTCTTCTTTGATTACATGTTGTGGTGGAGCCAATCACATCTGCTCTCCTCTTATATATGCTGGCTGGACACTTCCATTAATGCAAGCTATTGTTTATCTTAGTTGGTCTGGAGAAGTGTGGTGATCCAGACTATCTGGTGTGATACCTGCTGCTGTGTACAGTTTTGAAGTTTACCCTTTATGCCTTTTTGTTGCTATGCTCCTGCTCTTGTTTTCTCCTGAGTCACTCTTTGTCTATTTCTGTGTGTCTGCAGAGTGTCATAGTTTTTTTGTTTTCTTTGGTCTGTCCTTTCTGTCATTGCACTCCTACCCAGTCTCTCCCTGGAGGGAGGGTGGATTAGAGTAGTATTTCTCAGGAGTATAGAAAGACACAGGACTCTGGCATTTTCACTATTAGGAGTAATCCGGAGATGAGGGATAGCCTAGGGTACCATAGCGTAAGGGACAGCATAGGAGACCTTGACCCTCACTATCCTGAAGCAACATCATGATAGGAGCTCTATAAATAATATATAGTGTATAGGTACTACAGTTTTAATTAATGACATGACTCCGGAATGTCTGACTGAAGGCCTTTGACCTTCCCCAACAACCCCCTACCCCCTAGGGTTCTTATCTAAAATAAACACAAACACTGCGTGACGTTGGATATAAAGGCCACAGCAGCCCCATTTATTCGTAACAGAAACATAAGCCATGTAACAATACAATTCTTCATTGAAGAACCCCCGAAAAGGAAGGGGGGGGTACCTGAAGGTTAACCAAAATGTTCTTTGCAACATCAGCCCATCTCCTGACCCTCAGCCGCAACACACCGACTCGAGAGCCCAAGCCAGATGTTGCCCACACTATGTCCCGCTGAGACTCAACCCAGCAAGGACCCGTTTACCAAACAATTGCACCGCTAGAGGTAACCCGCTCCGGCACTGGGTTCCGTCCTCTCCTCTGTGCAAACCCCCACCTTCAGACACCCCCCTCCTTTCCGCCGCTGCGACAAATACGATCTTCCTTCTTTCCTTCATTGATGTCGAATCCACAATCAGGGCGGGCGGGCGGGAACGATTACAGTCACCGTCCAGGTAGGAATGGCCCACCCCCCCTCTGACCTGCCCTATATACTACCCCCTATAGCACCACCCCCTGACCAATCAAACTGACCCCTGATCCTAGCTGCCCCTTAGCACCACCCCCAAATTTCGCGCCCAAACTGACTTCTCCATTAACCCCTTATTAACCCTATGGCCTGGCATCCCTCCTAGTCATGTAGCCCTCCCTTGAGCCCCTTCGGGTCAGCAGTCCGGGCTCTTCCTTGACTCCGGAATGTCTGACTGAAGGCCTTTGACCTTCCCCAACAACCCCCTACCCCCTAGGGTTCTTATCTAAAATAAACACAAACACTGCGTGACGTTGGATATAAAGGCCACAGCAGCCCCATTTATTCGTAACAGAAACATAAGCCATGTAACAATACAATTCTTCATTGAAGAACCCCCCGAAAAGGAAGGGGGGGTACCTGAAGGTTAACCAAAATGTTCTTTGCAACATCAGCCCATCTCCTGACCCTCAGCCGCAACACACCGACTCGAGAGCCCAAGCCAGATGTTGCCCACACTATGTCCCGCTGAGACTCAACCCAGCAAGGACCCGTTTACCAAACAATTGCACCGCTAGAGGTAACCCGCTCCGGCACTGGGTTCCGTCCTCTCCTCTGTGCAAACCCCCACCTTCAGACACCCCGCTCCTTTCCGCCACCGCGAGTGCGCATGACCCCTTGTGCGCGCGAGTCCTCCCACACCAACAAAGCCTTCTCAACCCCCTCCATCAGCCCTAAGGCCCAAATATCATTTCCCACCGAATTTAAATGGACCCCGTCCCGGCGCAACAAGTCGGCGGACGCCGCTTCCAACTCCGGGTGTCGAACAGAGACACCCCCGACCCGGGAAATGAACCGCCCAATCTCCCGGTTCACTTTGCTTCGCGCCCTGTTTACTGCCTCCACCGACCTGGCGTGCCGCCATGCCAGCCGCGCAACCATATCAGACCAGACAATTATTAGACCCGGGTGGGAAGACAGGAGCCGCAGGCAGTCACATTTTATGTCTTGTATCAGGTCCCTGGAAGCCCGGAGACCCAGGTCATTCCCACCCGCGTGTAGTACCACCACGTCCGGTGCTCTGTCCAACTGCGAATGGTGGCGCCAGGTAGGCAACACCTCACTCCACAGCATGCCCCTGACCCCGATCCATCGCACAGTCGCCTTTTCCCTGGGGACCCCCAACTGGCGGCCGTCCGGTCGTATTCCCGCACGAAACGCCCCCCAATATACGTATGAGTGGCCGAGCACCCACACCAACAATGGTAAACCTACAAAACAAAAAGGTGACAACACAGAGGAGGGGGGGGGGGGCACGAGGAAGAAAAAAGAGGGGTAATGAATACCAAACAAATACCGCCCCCGACCCCCCCCCCCCCCCACCAATATCTCACAACAAGTTCGGCCGGACGTAAGATCTAAACCTGGCCGAGTCCCATCGTCCAATCTTACGGAGAGCCTGCGCGCCCAGACCCCAACGAGCCGCCTGAGTCGCAGCCCCAATCCGAAAGGAATGCGACGCGAACTCAGCCTCGTTGAGACCGCAACACTGCAGGCACCTCCGAAAGATGCAGACAAATTGGTAACTAGACAAGGCTGACCCGTCCTGGTGGGACAAAAGGGACCCCGGGCGAGTTCCCCTCACTTCTAAAAACGCCGACAACCATCTGACAGGGCATTCCGCTAAACCAGGTACACTCCATAGTTCCACCATCCGACCTCTACCCAGCTGGTCCGTCTTCGACCGTCTCAAGCAACACCGTACCACATCCATACCGCATTCCACGTCCTCCAACAACAAACCTCCGTGACTCCTCGTGTTTCTGCTCACCAGTTCACTAATTCTAAACGCCCCAAAGAAGGCCAAAACAAAAGCGGTCCCGAACAACTGGCATTCATACTCCGAACAGCATACCCGAGGCAAAACCGACAACAGCTTGCCCAGCAGCTCAAAAGATACCGGGCGCCGAAGGTCTCGGCGCGCCCCCGCCCTACGGTAACCCTTCAGCGCCTGGCGCACCCAGAAATCCTTCGTAACATCCTTCCAGCCCAGTAACCTGAAAAAGAAAGCAATGCCCGCCAACCTGCCCGCCACGGCCGACCACGAAAGGCCTTCTTCCTTAGCCCTGCCCATCATGAACAAAACTAAATAAACTCTGTCACCTTCAGGTACATCACCTCCCACCTCATCAACCAACTCGAGCCAACGGTCCCACGCTGAATTATAGCTGCGCCACGTACTGGGTGCCACCGAGTGTCTGATCAATTCCCAGGCCGGCTGCAAACCAGGTCCCACAACCAGACGGGCCACACGGTCTCCTGCTGCTCCGCGTCCGGCGCCAGCATTCGAAAGCGGTCCCACTGGAAGCGAGATAAAGCATCAGCCACAGAATTCAGCACCCCCGGCACATGTACAGCGCAGACCCACAAGTTCAACTCCAGACATTTCAGCACCAAATGACGCAGGAGATCCACCACCGGGGGGGAATCAGCCGTCAACTTGTTAACACACTGAACAACCCCCAGGTTGTCACACATGAAACGCACCTTCCTGTCTTTCAAATCCTGTCCCCAAACCTCTATGGCCACGACAATAGGAAAAAGTTCCAACAGGGCCAAATTCCTAGTCAGACCGCAAACCCGCCACGAATCAGGCCACCTGCCGACACACCATCTCCCCCCAAAATATGCGCCAAAACCACTGGATCCCGCCGCGTCCGTATACAGTACCAACTCCTCATTTGACACCACCTCGCGAAGCCACAATGACCGTCCATTATACAGCTGCAAAAAACGGGACCACACTCTCAGGTCCGCCTTGTGCTCCACCTTCAAACGCACAAAATGCAAAGGGTGCAACACACCGGTAGTGGCTTGAGCCAAACGACGGGAAAAGACTCTTCCCATCGGCAAAATCCCACACGCAAAATTCAACTTCCCCAACAGGGACTGCAAGTCCCGTAAACGAATCTTCTTGGCCTCAATGGCCCCTTGAACGCAACGCCTCAAATCCGCCAGCTTGTCCTCCGGCAAGCGGCACTCCATGGCAACCGTATCCAGCTCGATGCCCAGGAATTTCAAAACAGTAACCGGACCCTCCGTCTTTTCAGGCGCCAACGGAACGCCAAAGCGGCGAGCAACCTGCTCCACTGTCCGAAGCAAAAGGGAACACTGCGAGGATCCAGCAGGCCCCATGCACAAAAAGTCGTCCAAGTAATGCAACACTGAATCTAGACCCGCCTCCTCCTTAATTACCCATTCCAAAAAACAACTAAACTTCTCAAAATAGGAACATGAAATTGAACAGCCCATAGGCAAACAACAATCTACATAAAACTTGTCCTCCCACCAACACCCCAACAGGTGAAAACTGTCCGGGTGCACCGGCAACAGGCGGAAGGCCGCTTCTACGCTTCTATATCCGTTTTCGCCAAAAGCGAACCACAACCCAACTTCCTTAACCATTCCACCGCCTTATCAAAACGGACATACGATACTGAAACCAGCTCAGGATCAATACCGTCGTTCACCGACCTGCCAGTAGGATAGGACAAATGGTGGATAAGCCGAAACTTGTTAGGTTCCTTTTTCGGGACCAACCCCAACGGGGACACAACCAAGTCCGGCAATGGAGGGGCATCAAAAGGCCCCGCCATCCGTTCTAGTTCCACCTCCTTCTGCAACTTATCCGCAACAATCTCACCATGCAGGCGAGTCGACTGTAAATTTTTCAAACGAATCTCTCCCGTCTTAACCACTGACGGTATCTTGAAACCAAAACTAAAACCTTCACTCAACAATTCCGCCGACACCCGATCCGGGTATCTACTTAGAAACGGCGCCATCCGATCTACCCTCACCGGGGTCCTCCCTTTTTGACGAAGACTCAGCGGCCTTCCCTTTTCCCTTCCGGAAGCACTTAAGGTGACTGTGGGCGCCACCACAGCCCGAACACTCGTGCTTGAATCGGCAGGAGGAACCAAACCGGCATTCCTTTTCATTGAACTGCCAGCAAACGCCCTTTTTGGGCCCCGGCGAGGTGCCAAATGATCCCCCGCCGGTGCCCCCTGGAAAGGACTGCGATGCCGACTTCGGCGCAGCCATCAGCCGCATCCATAGACTAATTTCTTTGTGGTCCCACCGTAAACTGGGTCTGACCGCCTTCCTCTGGCGAAACTGCTCGTTATATCTTAGCCAAGCAGTCCCCCCATAGGTCCTATACGCCTCACAGATAGAATCCAGATAACAAAAAAGCGCAGAACAGTTATCCGGAGCCTTTTCCCCCACCACACTGGCCAGTATCACAAAGGCCTGCAACCAGTTCTGAAAAGTGCGAGGAATAAGGCGATAACGCCGCCGTTCTTCCTCGTCCTTCTTGCTCTCATCCGGTTTAACCCGATCCAGATTAAACTTTTCCAACGGAAGCAATGAGAATATTTCAACATATTCATCCTTCCATATTTTTTCCCTGGTCTCCTGCTTCAGATGCGCCCCCAACGGTCCATCAAAGCAGACATACACTTCCCCTCTCGCCTTGTCATCTAATCGAACAATGTCCACTGCAGCCGCAGCTGCGGCAGCGGGAGCCGCAGCTGCGGCCGCGGGAGCCACCACCACCGGCTCACCAACCACATTGCTACTAGCAACCCCTCCAACCGCAGGAGTCACAACCTCCTGCCCCGTCGCTCCCTGCCACACCATGCTAGGGCCCCCCACAGGGGCAAACAAACCCCTGACCAACCTCAACAACTCAGCTGCCACACTGCCGTCACCCGTCACCGCATTCATGACCAGCCCACCACTCGGGCCACCAAGCAAACCACCCGTACCACCAACCACATTCACGCCCTGCACGCCATCCATATCACCAGACACACCATCCATAGCCAAACCAGGTGTACGAGAAATAGGAAAAACCGTGGTCTTACCAGGCTGACTCCGAGAAGATCCCGAAACAGCCGTCACATGTCCTCCGCGTCGCACTCCAGCCGCTTCGCCGACCTCCACGATCTGGTCCCCGGTGTCGTCCTCTGCGACGTCCTCCTCCAAGGTGGCCTTATCCTCCTCACTGGACCCAGGCCCAGGGAGCCCGCCGTCCGGCAAACTCGACCTTAGGCCCCGTCCGCCCGCAGCACCATCCATCCTCCGCGCCGTCCGCGACGATCCAGACGCTGGCTCCGCCATGTAATCACCGCCTGGGGCATGCCGTCCGGCATCCCCGCGTGCTCCAGCTGATCCCGACGCCGTCCCATCGCTGTCCATCCTCTGTGATCCAAGGCCGGGCCCCGCTGATCCGGGCCGTCTCCGTACGGACTCCCCCGCCGACACTGGGACCCCATGCTCCTGCATAGGCCCCGCTCTGTTCCTGGCCCTTGCTGCCGCTGCCACTGCGGCCTCATCTGTGTCCTGCGTTCCCGCTGGCCCACGCAACCCAGCTGGCCCCCATGACCCCGCTGGCACATGTGACCCCGCCGGCCCACGCGACCCCGCCGGCCCACGCGACCGCGGCGGGTCAGGTGACCGCACCGGGTCAGGCAAGCCTGCCGGATCGCGGGGACGCGCCGGGACGGGTGAGTATGCAGGGTCACATGACCGCGCCAGGTCAGGTGACCGCGCCAGGTCAGGTGACCGCGCCGCCCCACGTGACCGCGCCGCCCCACGTGACCGCGCCGCCCCACGTGACCGCGCCGACCCACGTGACCGCGCCGGCCCACGTGACCGCGGCGGGTCAGGTGAGCGCGCCGGGTCAGGTGAGCCCGCCGGAGCACAAGGGGACGCCGGGCCATGCGAGTGCAGCGGGTCACGTGACCGCGCCGGGTCAGGTGACCGCGCCGGGTCAGGTGACCGCGCCGGGTCACGCGGCCGTGACGCGCGCGTCACTGCCGTGCGCCGCGAACTGGAAGAGGAGGGGAGGCCGGCCATGTCGCTCACCGCCCCGCTGCCTTGGTGCCCGCGGCCCGACTTCCGGCCGGGGCCTCGCGACGTCCCGGCTCCCGGATCCACCGCCGCACGTCCACTTGGGCTCCGTCTCCGCTGCCGGCTCCTCGGCGTCATCTCAGGGCTGAGGCGCTCCGGAGGCCGCGTTCTTCGCTGCCGCTTCGGAGGCAGGGGGGTCCCATCTTCCTCACCGACGCCGGGCCATCGCTGGAGCTGTTCGTCCATCCACCTCTGTCCACGCTGCTCCGCCATCCTCTTCATCTGTGCCATGAAGTCCTCCATCTTCGGGATCTAGCCACAACGATTACAGTCACCGTCCAGGTAGGAATGGCCCACCCCCCCTCTGACCTGCCCTATATACTACCCCCTATAGCACCACCCCCTGACCAATCACACTGACCCCTGATCCTAGCTGCCCCTTAGCACCACCCCCAAATTTCGCGCCCAAACTGACTTCTCCATTAACCCCTTATTAACCCTATGGCCTGGCATCCCTCCTAGTCATGTAGCCCTCCCTTGAGCCCCTTCGGGTCAGCAGTCCGGGCTCTTCCTTTATATACAGGATCTCTAAAGTGTATAGTGTAAAGGTAATACAGTGATCACTGATGACATTAGACACAGGATCTCTGTAGAAAGTGTACAATGTTAGTGTATCGATAATACAGTGATCACCAACGACACTATACACAGGAACTACAGCATGTACAGTATATAATATAAAGTGTACAGCGTAAGTGTTCAAGTAATACAGTGATAACTGGTGACAGGATCTCTGTAGATATTATATAGTGTATAATGTACAGGTAATAACAGTGGTTGCTGGTGACATTATACAGAGGAGAGCTGTAGATATATTGTTGAGGTAAAACAGTGATCACTGGTGACATACACAGTAGAGCTGTTGATAGTATATAGTGTACAAGGAATACAGTGACCATCGGTGACATTATACTCAGAGGCTCTATTTATAGTGTATAGTGTACAGATAATAGTCATCACTGGTGATATTATACATAGGATCTCTGTAGATAGAGTATATAGCAAAAGTGAGTAAACCCTTCACATTTTTGAAAATATTTTATTATATCTTTTCAAGGGTTAACACTGAAGATATAATTTGATTCAATGTAAAGTAGTCAGTGTGTGTAAGCTTGGTGTGCCTTCTAAATAACTCAACACAGGCATTAATCTCTAAACTGCTGGCAACAAAAGTGAGTAAGCCTTTAAGTGAAAATGTCAAAATTGGTCAAATTTCCCTCCCTGTCATATGACCCTTTAGTGTTACAAGGTCTCAGGTGTGAATGGGGAACAGGTGTGTTAAATTTGGTGTTATCGCTCATGCACTCTCTCATGCTGGTCACTGGAAGTTCAACATGGCACCACATGACGAAAAATATTCTTAGAATCTGAAAAAAAAGAATTATTGCTCTACAAAAAGATTGCCTAGGCTGTATGAAGATTGCCAACACCCTGAAAATGATCTGCAGCAAGTTGGCCAAAACCATACAGTAGTTTAACAAGACATGTTCCACTCAGCACAGGCCTCGCCATGGTCGACCAAAGAAATTGAGTGCGCATGCTCAGTGTCATATCCAGAGGTTGTCTTTTCAAAATAGATATGCGAGTGCTAACAACATTGCTGCAGCGGTTTTAGTTGTGGGGGTCAGTTGTTAGTGCTTGGACCATATGCCAGACACTGTATCAAATTGGTCTGCATGGCTGTCACCTCAGAAGAAAATCTCTTTTAAAGATGATGCAAAAATGCCCGTAAAGAGTATGCTAAAGACAAACAGATGATGGCCTTTTTCATGTTTTGCTACCTCACAACCTGGAATTTCAGTTTTTTTCAGCGTTTGCATAAGTTCATGTAAAGAACATGCCTACAAGATTTAACATTTGGTTTTCTTTTCATTGTGATGCAAACAACAAATATGACAAAATAACTGAAAACTTCAATGTACATAACTATTCACTCCCTAAAGTCAGTACTTCATAGATTGCTGCAATTCCCTTTGGATAAACCTCTATGAGCTTTCCACATAGTGCCACAGGGATTTCTGCCCATTTCTTAAGGCAAAACTGCTCCAGCTCCTTCAAGTTAAACGGTTTCCTATGGTGAACAGCAATCCAAGTCTGACCACAGATTCTCAACTGGATTAAGGTCTGGGCTTTGACTTAACTACCCCAATATATTTACACGATTCCCCTTTAAACCACTTGAGTGTTGTTTTAGCAGTATGCTTTGGGTCATTGTCTTGTTGGAAGGTGAACCTCCGTCCCATTCTCAGATCATTGCCAGACTGAAACAGGTTTTGCTGAAGAATATAATTGGTTTCCGCACCATCCATCTTTTCCTTGATTCTGACCATTTTCCCCTTTTTTGCAGCTGAAAAACATCCCACAGCATGATGATTCCACCACCATGTTTCACTGTGGGGATGATGTTCTTGGGGTGATCATTTGTGTTGGTTTGGTATCAGACATAGTGTTTGCCTTAGTGGCCAAAAAGTTTAATTTTGGTCTTATCTGACCACAACACCTTCCTCCATACATTTGGGAGTGTCCTACATGTCTTTTGGAAAAATCAAAAGGAGCCTTCCAATTTTTGGCTGTATATAAAGGCTTTTTTTCTGGCTACTGTTCCATAAAGGCCAGCTTTATGGAGTGTACAGCTTAATGTAGTTATATAAACATAGACTCCAGTTCTTTTAGGGCTACCTTTGATCTCTGTGCTGCCTCTCTGATTAATGCCCTCCTTGCCTGGGCTGAGAGTTTTGGTGTGCGGCCCTCTCTTTGCAGGTTTGTTGTGGTACCATGTTATTTCCATTTGATTATAATTGATTAGATGGTGTTTCAAGGGAATCATCAGAGAGTGGGATATTTTTTAGAATCTAACCCTGATTTGTACTTCTCAACAACTTTGTCTCTAACTTGTTTGGAGATCTCCTTTATCTTCATGGCGTTATTTGGCTAGTAGTGCCCCTTGCTTAACCCCTTAACAACCGAGGACGTACTGGTACATCATTAAAGGGTAATTCCCCACTGGCTGCTGCAGTGAGCCAGCGGAGATCCCCGCACATGTCTGATGAATTGTACAGCAGACATGTGTGCTTTGCAGATCCACCCATGCCTGTTAACCCCTTAAATCGCACCATCAAAATGTGACAGTGCAATTTAAATGCCCAAAGCAGTAAACGCGCACTTATCCGCTGTCATCGGAAGCCCCATAACATGATCACGGTGAGCCAATGGTTGCCATGGTAGCATGGGGTCATATGATGACTCCTGTTGCTCTCATGACTCACTTCCTGTAACAGCCGTCAGAGAACTGGCTGTTACAGAAGACAAGCATTTCTGCTGATCTGAGCTGTGCAGCTCTGATCTACAGAAATTAATCATTGATTAGACTGCTGATCCTTTTAGACCCCTAGGAGGACTAGTAAAAGTTAAAAAAAAAATAAGTTTTAAAAATAAAAAAAAAATCTGAAAGTTCAAATCACCCCCCCATTTGCTTCATTGAAAATTAAAGGGTTAAAAAAATATACACACATTTCGTATCGCCACGTTTAGAAATGCCGGATCTATCACAATATAAAATCAATTAATTTGATCGGTAAATGGCGCAAAAAATGAGAACTCTATGAGTCATGGAAAATGGCGCAAAAAGTGCGTCACTTTTTTTGCAAAAAACGTCTGAATTTTTTTAACCTCTTAGATCAGAGTAAACCTATAAATGTTTGGTGTCTACGAACTTGTACCAATCAGTGGCATCACACCGACACATCAATTTTACCATTTAGTAAACATGGTGAATAAAATAGCTCAAAACCCATCATGCAATCGCACTGTTTTTGCAATTTTTCCTTAGTTGGATTTTTTTTGCTGTTTTACAGTACACTATATGGTAAAACTTATGGTTTCATTTAAAAGTACAATTTATTCTGCAAAAAACAAGCCCTCATATAGCAAGATTGATGGAAAAATAAAAATGTTACGGCTCTTGGAAGAAGAAGAGCAAAACGTAAAAACGAAAAACGTAAAATCGCCCGTGGGTGAAGGGGTTGCAGCCTCTGTGACCTCTCAGAAAAGGTGTGTATATACTGACAGACCCCAAACTGCACACAGGTTTACTTCCTGTCACTAAGCATGTGACTTATGAAGGTAATTGCTTGCACGGGGCTTCATAACAAAAGGAGTGAATACATATGCACATGGCAATTTATATTTATTTTATCCAATAAATTTAATTTTTACCCATTTTTTTCTTTAGTGCTATTTAGTGCTGATGCATCACACACAAATCGGATTACAAAAACATTAAAACACAAATAATAATGCAACATAAATAAGTAAAAAGCCAATGGGGCGTTCAATACTATCGCAAGGCACTGTATATTTGTTTTCAAGCTAACAAACGTTTAAGAAGACGAAGGGCTAAAGGCTGCTTTACACGGTACGTCCGATTGTGCAATTTCACAATCGATCATACCTGCCCCCGTCCTTTTTGCGTCACGGGCAAATCGCTGCCCGTGTCGCACAAAGTCGGTAACCCCCGTCACACGTACTTGCCTCTCGTGCGACCACGCTGTGGGCGGCGAACGTCCACTTCCTAGAGTGGGAGGGACGTTCGGCGTCACAGCGACGTCACACGGCCGCCGGCCAATGGAAGCGGAGGGGCGGAGATGAGCGGGCTGTAAACATCCCGCCCACCTCCTTCCTTCACATAGCCGGCGGCGGCCGCGTGACGCAGGTGAGCTGCTGTTCATCGTTCCCGGGGTGTCACACAAAGCGGCGTGTGCTACCATGGAAACGATGAACAACTAAATTAAACGATATTATGGAACCTAGCGAGCAGTACACGACTCACGATTTATGAGCGATACTGCGTCGCTAGGAGGTGTCTCACAGGCCGGCATCGCCAGCGATGCCGGATGTGCGTCACAAAAAACCGTGACCCCGACAATCTATCGCACGATAGATTGTCTGGTGTAAAGCAGCCTTAAGTCCCATTGAAAACTGCTCCCAAAATGCTTTGGCCCAGAGTGATTTTGTAGGAAGAAGCAATCACACAGATAATTTTACAAGGACCTAATGAAAAGCAGCTTGTGGAAATACTGTACAAAGCATGACTATTTGTTTACATACAACAGGCACACCAAAATAAAAGTCAGATGTACTGTTAGATGTGTCATCATATTTACATTGTCTCTATCCAAAAGTATGTAAAAAAAAAGACAATCTGAATATCATACTTTATAGAAGCTAAATGTCCAATGTTATAGTTATTGCTAATAGTAATCACCGACCATATGGACATATTTCTGCTCTTGTAAGTCAATATGAAAATAGAATTAGTGGTCCAAGTCAGAACCTGAATTTGTTCTGTCCAATATCTCTGATCTTGATAAATGAAAATACCATTAAATGAAGAATTAGATTTTGTATAAGATTCCTTGTCCATAGAATGACTATGAGGGTAAGCTTCCATAATGGGTATTTGCTGTTTTTCATGCTGTTTATTTTAATTGTGTAAGGCTATGTGCGCACGTTGCGTAATTGCATGCAGTTATGCTGTGATCTGCATCGCAGCGTAACTGCATGCGTCCTGCGTCCCCAGCATAATCTATGGAGATTGTGCAGGAGACGTTCGCATGTGGCGTATTAGAGCGCAGCGCTTCAGCTGCTGCCCGAAGCGCGCGTTCTAACAAGTGACATGTCACTTCTCTCCTGTGCTTTGCCTGCAACCCCCGCCCTGTCTAAGGGAGGGGTTGCACTCAGAGCGCATGGAATCGGCTTTTTTTTTTATTATGGACTCTTTCTGCAGCGATTTGAAGCGCACGTGTGCTCTTTAAATCGCTGCAGAAATTTCTGCAGGGCCAGTACACAACGTGCGCACATAGCCTAAGACATGCAGCTTTTTACTGTTCCAGCAAACTTTGCGGGATTTTGAGAAATCTGTACTTCTTTTTTACACTGTGTAACCTGACCTGCGTTACATTTTTTTTTAAAGTGGGGCCCCAAATGCTCACAGATTGCACCATCACACACAAACAGTTAGGTTGCATTTATATGAGCATAATCAAGCCATTCAACAAGCAGAATCGACAATTTTCAAGTAGTTCTGCTCTTGATTACCGGCCTTTTTATATAGGCTGAGGAAAAATGATGGGCACAGAATGATCACTAGTAGATCAATCTGTTCCCTACAGTATCATGTCATTACAGACCCCCGAGGAAGCCCTACGCGAAACGCACATTGGAGTCGGTGACGCGCTGACCAGGTGCAGGGTGTATAATGGGTAAGCAGGAGAAGATTTTCTAACATTACATCTTTACCGTTCATTGTCCTTAGTATTTGGGAAATCCTTATGAGCATTGTAGCCATCTTAGAATTCTGTGTATGGTGAGCAGTAGCTCTGTTAGGTATAGATAATATACATTGCATTTATTTCTATGCCCTGCTTTTCCCTGCCCTTATTACTGTACTTGTGTTATGTATTTCATCTATGTGATCTACACTTGTACCTCCATATGAATTTGTATACCACTTTTTATACATTTAAAGATATTTAAAAAATATTTTCTATGATCTAATAAAATTTATGCTATATTTATAATGGATTTCGAACTCAATTTTTCTATTGGATATATATTTGCCTGAGTTTCCATTAGGCTCATTGTCATATGATTTTTTTTGTACTTATGGCGCATATTGTGGAATTTTTTCAGTCGATACTGATTCTATTAGTATCTTGTTATCAGCAGCACGTTTCCAGGTTGCATGGCGCAACGTGCTGCAGAAAAACAATGATTTTCTTTTCAACCATAAACAATCCAATCACCTGATGAATAAGCTGCATTTTACTCGTTTGTTGGGCAATTGCTGACTTGATTGCCGATTTGCTGGTGTGTTGTGTGTTTTGGATCATTTTCCTGCTGCATAACCCAAGTGAGCTTCAGCTTGCGGTCACAAACAGATGGTCCTTCAGGATTTTTTGACAGACTGCAGAATTAATGGTCCCATTTCACACTAGAACTACTGAGGTAGTCATTTTGACTACTTTGCACTATGTATTTCTATATAGGTGTCACAAGTCCAGTAGTTCTAGTGTTAAGGTGGCTTTACATGCTACGAGATCGCTAAAGCGATCTCATTGGGGTCACGGATTTTGTGACGCACATCCGGCCGCTTTAGCGATATTGTTGCGTGTGACACCTATGAGCGATTTTGAATCGTCGCAAAAACGTTTAAAATCGCTCATCGGTGACATGCCCCCCTCTTCCCAATTATCGTTGCTCCAGCAGTAACGATGTTGTTTGTCATTCCTGGGGCAGCACACATCGCTATGTGTGACGCCGCTGGAACGACAAACATCTCCTTACCTGCGTCCACCGGAAAAGGAGGAAGGAAGGAGGTGGGCGGCATGTTCCGGCCACTCATCTCCTCCCCTCCTTTTCTATTGGGCGGCGGTTGAGTGACGCTGCTGTGACGTCGCTGTGACGCTGAACGAACCGCCCCCTTAGAAAGGAGGCAGTTCGCCGGTCACAGCGACGTCACAGAGCAGGTATATGTATGTGACGCTGCCGTAGCGATAATGTTCGCTACGGCAGCGATCACCACATATCATTACAATGACGGTGGCGGGTGCTATCGCGCTCGACATCGCTAGCAATTGCTAGCGATGTCGTAGCGTGTAAAGCGGCCCTTATTCCATTTACCACATCCAGTCTTTCAGCTTTTGAAGCAACAAAACAGCTCTACACCATCACACTACCACCACCATACTTTACTGTTGGGATGATGTTTCTTTTCTGAAATGCTTTGTTACTTCTATGCTAGATGTAATGGGACATACGGCTTCCAAAAAGTTCAACTTTTGTCTCGTCAGTTCACAGAGTATTCTCCCCAAAAATGGGATCATCAAGATGTTTTCTGGCAAAACTGAGACGAGTTTTTATGTTATTTTTGCTCAGCATTGGTTTTCATCTTGGAACTCTGCCTGCAGGCCATTTTTGCGCATTCTCTTTCTTATGGTTGAATAGCCATAAGAATAACTAAGACAAGTGAGGTCTGCAGTTCTTTGAATGTTGTGGGGTCTTCTGTGACCTCTTTGATGAGTCGTCACTGTTCTCTTGGAGTAATTTTGGTCAGATGGCCACTCCTGGGAGGGCTCACCACTGTTCTATGTTTTCGCGATTTGTGGACCATGGGTCTCACTATGGTTCACTGGAGTCACAAAGCTTTAGAAATGGCTTTATAACTTTTTCAGACTTCTGGATCTCACTTACTTTGTTTCTCATTTGTTCCTGAATTTCACACCTTTGTATTTGGTATCGCCACATTAAAAATGTGCAATCTATCAAAATATAAAATAAATTATCTGATCAGTGAACAGCATAATGGACAAAAAAATAAAATAAAAAAGCCAGAACTACGTTTTTTTGTTTGCCGCAACATTGCAATTAAATGCAATAAAAGTCTATCGAAACATTGTGTCTAGCCCAAAGTGATATCAGTAAAAATGTCAGCTCAGGGAGCAAAAAAATAAGTCCTCACACAGCCCTATATTCTGAACACTGAGAATGTTATGGATCTCAGAATATGGTGCCAAAAGCGGAATTTTTTTTTTCCTTTTCACAAGTGTCTACATTTTTTACCCCTTAAATAAAAAAAAACAAAGTGTACCGTATTTTTCGGACTATAAGACGCACCGGACCATAAGACGCACCCTGGTTTTAGAGGAGGAAAATTGGAAAATAAAATTTTAAGCAAAAAATGTGGTCATGACACACTGTTATGGGACGAGGATCTGCTGCTGACACTGTTATGGGGGTAATGTCCCCAAATTCTCTACTAAGGTACCCCATCCTGGTAATGATCCTCCTGCCTTGTATATGATCCTCATCTTTGTATATATGTTCCTCATCCTGGTATAGCCTCCATCCTGGAATATACCGCCATCCTGATAAATACCCCCATCCTGATAAATACACCAATCCTGGTATAGCCCCCATCCTGTTATATACCCCCATCCTGACATATACCCCCATCCTGATAAATACCCCCATCCTGTTAAATACCCCCATCCTGCTATATACCGTACACCCATCCTGCTATATAGCCCCATCCTGCTCATATACCCCATCCTGCTATATACCCCCATCCTGCTATATAGCCCCATCCTGCTATATAGCCCCATCCTGCTATATAGCCCCATCCTGCTCATATACCTCCATCCTGCTCATAATATACTCCCATCCTGGTATATGCCCTCATCCTGCTATATAAGCCAACCTGCTATATGGCCTGTATCCTATGGCACAGAAAGAAATAAACTTTTATACTCACCTTTCCTTACTCCCTGCAGCATTGATCATCTTCCTCTCTGTGTCAGCAGCAGTGCCGCTGACCTGTGTGGAGCTGTTCCCTGCAGCATCGCGATGTCCTCCTGTCTGCTGGCTCGGTGATCTGTGTAGAGACTAGTGTGACGCCCTGGCCTATCAGGTCATCACAGGGTATTGTGCAATCTGCCCTTCTGTGCAATATCCACCTCCTCCTTGGTTACGGGTCCCTAATCAATGGTGTTGCCAAAACCAGCTAATCAAAATCCTAAGAACACTCTGCACCACATCCACCAGACACACCAGTGGATAGCCTGAGTGGAATAGGGTCGCCCACTTGGGGGGTTGGTTAAGGGGAGGTCAGGAGTGTCAGAAGTAGGTCAGTATAGTGTTGGAGGTGAAGGAGGAGGTCAGGAGCTGGGCTCCTTGGAAGTACTAGGTAGCAGACGTTGGTCTGGGCCTAGTAGGGAGCTGGACCCCCGGTCGCAGGGGATCGTGACAAGGGTCACGGTATTGTCGTGGAGGACAGCCGGCGGCCTTGTACCATCACCGGGCTGGGACCAGGGAACGATGGTGTACGTGGACCCTAAGTCGGGGAGTAGCTTTAGGCCACCTGACAATTCACCCGACGAGAATGGAGCCTTCAAGATCCGCTCTCCACCCGCTCCAAAATTGGGGTACTAGCGCAACGAGGGGGATAGGACTTTCCACAAATACGGTACAGGAAATTCCAAGCATGAACCCTGAAAGCAAGCTCCCTCAGTTAGCCACACTGGGGAGTGGGACCCGAATAGTTTCAAGCTATAGGGGCTAACTAAGAAGAGAACAAGGTGCCAAAGGAAAGGTCACAGATCATCAGGCAACACCAGCAGAAACGGGACAGCAGCGGTGTCCAGAACTTTGGTTTACTAAGTTGTCGGTGTCAGCATTATTGGACTGAGTGAGTACGCAAGTGACCCTTACCTCCCCCACGGCACATCCCAGTCACCATCACCGATTCCCGGGGCATCCCCCCTACCCGTGGAGGGGTTAAACACCTGGCTGCCCACTCCATCGCCATCGGATACTCCCCAGCTGAAACGGTGGTACTCCACCTTACCACACACCACGGGTGGTGTCACAAACTGTAAATACACCATCCCCTGTAAATACCCCCTTAATTCGAATGGCCGCACGACCCCCGGGTCCGAACGCCCCTCGAGCCACCGCGGATCCGGATGCGAGTAGCCCGGCTGCTGACGTGGGGGCGGCATACTAGCGGTGCGCACAAGGATGATGTCATCGCTGTGCTCATCACTCTCTACACAGATCAGCGGGACGGCAGACAGGTGGATATCGCAATGCTGTAGGGATCAGTGGCCGGTGAGTATACTTATTTACTGCCCCCCGCGCTAATGATGATGTGTGGGGTCAGTGAATACAGCTGACATGATCACTCCAGGCTGTAGTTGCCAGGGGTGATCACGCGGGCAGAATATTTATTATGTGCACATCCCCCATCCATCACTCCGCCCACCTGTTAGCGCTGGCTTCAGCGCTGAGGGATGATGGGTGGGAGGATGCATGCATATGAAATGAGTGGGACCACGTGGTCACGGCATGCACTGCTACAGCCTGCTCGTGCCGCCGATGACCCGCTCCACTGCAGCACCCTCATTCCCTGCAGCCCTACATTCAGACTATAAGACACTCCCCCCACTTTGCCCCCAACATTTGGGGGGGAAAAAGTACGTCTTATAGTCCGAAAAATACGGTATATGTTTAGTATCTATATACTTGCACTGACCTGGGGAAACATATTGCCAGATCAGTTTTACCATACAGTTATGGCCAAAATTGTTGGCACCCTTGAAATTTTTCCAGAAAATGAAGTATTTCTCCCAGAAAATTATGGCAATTACACATATTTGTTATACACATGTTTATTTCCTGTATTGGAACAACACAAAAAAAGATAAAAAGGCAAATTGGACAAAACTTTACACAAAACTCCAAAAATGGGCCAGACAAAGTTGTTGGCACCCTTAACTTAATATTTGGTTGCACATCATTTAGAATAAATAACTGTAATCAATTGTTTCCTATAACCATCAACAAGCTTCTTACATCTCTCCAGTGGAATTTTGGACCACTCTTCATTGGCAAACTGCTCTGGGTCTCTGATATCTCTCATATTTAGAGGGCGCCCAACAGCAAATTTACGATCTCTCCACAGGTTTTTAATGGGATTTAGTTCCAGACTCATTTCTGTTCACTTCAGAACTCTCCATTGCTTTATTTCCATCCATTTCTCGGTGCTTCTTGAAGTATGTTTGGGGTCATTGTTCTGCTAAAAGACCCATGACCTAGGAGAAAACCAAGCTTTCTGACACTGGGCACTTTGGCAATCTTCAGATTTCATGATGCCTTGCACACAGTTAAGGCACCAAGTGCCAGAAACAGCAAAGCAACCACAAATTCTCTTTGAATCTCCACCATATGTGACTGAAGGGACTATGTTCTTTTCTTTGTAGGCCTCATTCCGCTTTCAGTAAACTGTAGAAAAGTGCTTTACCAAAAAGCTCTGTCTTGGTCTTATCTATTGACAAGACACTTTCCCAGAAGGATTTTTGCTTACTCAAAAGTACATTTTGGCAAACTGCAGTCTAGCTTTGTTATGTCTCTGCGTCACCAGTGAGGTCCTCCTGAGTTTCCTGCCATAGCGTTTGATTTCATTCAAATGTTGACGGATAGCTTGCGCTGACACTGATGCATCCTGAGCCTGCAGTTCAGCTTGAATTTCTTTTTAACTTGATTGGTTTTGTTTATCCACCATCCAAACTAACCTGCTTTGCAACCTTTCATCAATTTTTCTCTGTCATCCATGTCCAGGGAGATTAGCTATAGTGCCATGAGTTGTGAACTTCTTGATTATATTATGCACCATAGACAAAGGAACATCAAGATCTCTAGAGATGGACGTATAACCTTGAGATTTTTTATATTTTTCAACAATTTTGGTTCTCAGTTCCTCATACAGTTTACTTTTCCTTTTTCTGTTCTCCATTCTTAGTGTGACACACACAGACACACAATGCAAGCATCCAGTCAACTTCTCCACTTTTTATCTGGTTTCAGGTATGATTTTCATATTGCCACACCAGTTACTTGCCACAGCTAAGTTAGAACGAGCATCACATGCTTGAACCAAAGTTATTTTCCCATGACTTTGGAAAGGTGCCAACCATTGTGTCTTGCCCATTTTTGGCGTGTGAAATTATGATCAATTTGAGTTTTTTTTGTTTTTTGTTCCAAAACACACAGAAGAAATAAACATGTATAACATAACAAATGTAACTGAAATAATTTTCTGGGAAAAATATTTAATTTTCTGGAACAATTTCAAGGGTGCTAAGACTTTCGGCCTTGACTGAATATTGAACATGGTAAATTAAAAAAAAATAAATAAAAAAAATGTGGAATTGCACTTTTTTTTGCAATTTCACTGCACTTAGAATTATTTTCCCTTTTCCAGTACACAATGTGGCAAAATTAATTGTTATTCAAAAGTACAACTCGTCCCACAAAAAAACAAGACCTCACATTGCTACATGCTGGAAAAATAAAAAAGTTATGGCTCTCAGAAAAAGGGGAGGAAAAACGAAGATGAAAAACAAAAAATCGCTCGGGGTAATTAGGTTTTGGCTCATGACCATGACTGGAGAATGTTCATGGCACTTAAGGCATCGAACTTTACTTCCTTTTGTTTAGTTATTTTTTCTATAACCTTCTCCAGGTTTTGCAAAGGATGCTTTAGTAGAAAGGTATTTAGAGCTAAAGTTTTGCTTCTTGAGCAGAATATTTTCAGAATACGACGGCACATGAACTGCCTTTGCATCTGAAGTGTCCATAAGACATAACTGTTATATGCTTTGCTGGAAACACTCCTTTAATTTTAGTGTCAAACAGTTAAATGCCTAGATGTGAAAGTCAATGCATCATGCTGTACCAGAAAGAACATTCAACTCAAGGTGTTAGCATTTAAAGCACTAAAAATGTTCTATATATTTTACTCAGACAAAATCCAGACTTTGCATTCCTTATGTATGATATAAACATGTGACATACCGATAATGCTGCACCAATCAGCGCAGAAGAAACTTATGCATACATATATCTGAGAAGTGTCAGAACTTAATGCTTCTTCCCAACATTGTTTTCACTCTCTATGACCATATTTTGCCCAATCTGCTGGATAGTGTATTTCTGAACACATTAGAAAGATGGTACAGTTGTGACCATAGCTAAATCTATATTGTTTAAGATCCCAATATATCATATTATCCTGTTTGATACAGCGGTATCAATGTACAAAAACAAGGCGACTTGGTCACTGTAGTCTATAGAATCATATTTAGAGATGAGTGAACCCAGAGAAGTTTTGTTAGCCGGACTTTGGATAAAGTTTGGTTTGGGACCCGGACGTTACCTGAACCCCAGTGGAAGTCACTAATTGGGCATTTCGGGTCTTCACTTACAGACAGCCATAAACAGATCCCATCCGAGTCTTTCTGTTTTTTTGTTTGGTGCACACTACATCCGATCACACTGTTTTTAATCCCAGTGTGAGCCATTCAAACACTGCAAGCAGCTCACACTGGGTGAGCACTGAACGTACCTGAGCACAGCGATGCTCGATTGAGTTTTTTGCATAAGTAAAGCTCCTGAATGTCGAATCCAAACTCTGTTTTCTTTGTAAAGTCTGTGTTTAGTATGAACACCGAATCTCGGATTCACTCATCTCTGGTGATAACTGTAATTGCTCCATACTCAACCCTATGACTGAAAGAGAGCAACTCACCTGAGGATATCGGTTAATTTCTTCACAATAGCCAAGCTTTCAATAAGTGAAAGATACAGAAGAAACTCCTGCAAAGTATGGAGATATTGTGTGGAGTGATAAGTGCAGGGGTGTATTCAGTGGACAGATTATGGATAGAGATGAGTGAACCCAAGGTTCGGTGTTCAGAGTTTGGGTCCTTTATGTATGAACACCACTTGTATGAGCATTGCTGTGCTCAGGCATGCTTGGACATCAGCCCAGTGTGAGCCACTTGCAGTGTTTGAACGGCTCTCACTGTGGGGAAAAATAGCAAGATCAGATGTAACGTGTACAAAAAAAATACAAAAAAAATATGGAAAAACTCCAGCTACCCACCACTGTGATTTATTTATGGCTGGCTGCATGAGGGTAGTGACCCGAACTGCCCAATTAGTGACTTCCTTTGGGGTTCAGGTCAAGTCCGGGTCCCAAAAAGAACTTAATCTAAAGTCCGGCTGACCCCAATACACCAAACTAACACTGGTCCGCTCATCTCTCTTTATGGATGACCTTATTTGCCCTTAATCGTTTTTTGTTTTGGGTTTTTTTTTTAAAGTGTAACTAATTTTTTTCCCTATTGCATTCCATCTGAATCGCTGATGATCATTTGGAGTCCCAAGATCATTGCCCATCAGTGAAATCATTGCTCAGAAGTACTCAGTTTATGTATACACCGTGAGCAGAATTATTAGGCAAGTTGTATTTTAGAGGATTTTTTTATTATTGATCAACAACTATGTTCTCAATCAACCCAAAAGAAAGCCATGGAACCCATAGGGTGGAGGGGCGACATGACTAGAGGGAAGGGAAGGAGTGATGGGGTTAATGGAAACAGGAATGGTTTGTTTATAAGGCAGAATAAAAGGGATTGGTGGGTAGGAGGAGTTCCCTGGAGGAAGAGGTGGGACAGTTGAGGGGTGTAAGTAAAGGACTTTGACTTACCCCCTCTCTCTTGACTTCCGGATATGGAACGATCCCCGCCCACCCTCCCTTGTGTTTAGTACCGAGGGGAATTTTGTCTGGGTTGTTTCTTTGTCACAGCAGCGGGGGGTAGGTCTGGTCCAGAGGCGGTTGAAGGCAATGGTAACTGGACAGAGAGACACCATCTTGGTATGGTGGCTCCAGGTTCCGGGATGTTGCAGGCACGGGGTTCTGCAAAGTTGGAGGGTTAATCCGTAGGTGATTAATACCTCATCTCTGGGTCGGTGTGTTGCGGCCAGGGATACTGGGGTGAGAAGTGGTTCCTGGACTGGGCCTACTCAGGGTTGTATATTTACTGTATTGGTTACTGTGTTACCTATTGTTATTTGTTGGGGTCGCCCGTTGGACGGCGCCCCCTTGTGTTAGTATGTAAATAATAGGTAATAAAGGCTGCTGTGGCCAATTTTAAACCAAGTCACATGCAGTTCGTGTATTATTTACAGATGGTATTGGTGGGTAACACACATACAGCACGACTGGAGAATCCTTCCTCAATGGTCAAGACTCATAAATATCAAAGCTTAATATTTTTGGAAGTTGGAGTGTTTTTTTTTTAGATTTGGCTATCTTAGGAGGATATCTGTTTCTGCAGGTAACTATTACCGTGCAGAATTATTAGGCAACTTAACAAAAAACAAACATATTCCTATCTCATATTTTCACGAGGTAAACCAATATGCACTGCACAAAATTTAGAAAAACATTTCTGACATGCAAAAACAAAACCCAAAGAAATTAGTGAGCAATATAGCCACCTTTCTTTAAGATGACACTCAACAGCCTACCATCCATAGATTGTCAGTTGCTTGATCTGTTTATGATCAACATTGCGTGCAGCAGTCACCACAGTGCCTCCCAGACACTGTTCCGAGACGTGTACTGTTTTCCCTCCCTGTAGATCTCACATTTTATGGAGGGACCACAGGTTCAGATCAGGAGAACAAGGGGGCCATGTCATTATTTTTTCATCTTTTAGACCATTACTGGCCAGTCACGCTGTGGAGTAGTTGGATGCATGTGATGGAGCATTGTCCTGCATGAAAATCATGTTTTTCTTGAACGATACTGACTTCTTCCTGTACCACTGCTTGAAGAAGTTGTCTTACAGAAACTGGCAGAAGGTCTGGAAGTTGAGCTTCACTACATCCTCAACCCGAAAAGGTCCCACAACTTCATCCTTGATGATACCAGCCCATACCAGTACCCCACCTCCACCTTGCTGGCGTTTGAGTCAGAGTGGAGCTCTCTGCCCTTTACTGATCCAGCCTCTGGCCCATCCATCTGGCCCATCACGAGTCACTCTCATTTCATCAGTCCATAAAACCTTTGAAAAATCAGTCTTAACATATTTCTTGGCCCAGTCTTGACGTTTTATCTTATGTTTCTTGTTCAAAGGTGGTCGTTTTTCAGCCTCCCTTACCTTAGCCATGTCCCTGAGTATGGCACACCTTGTGCTTTTTGATACTCCAGTAACGTTGCAGCTCTGAAATATGGCCAAACTAGTGGCAAATGGCATCTTGGCAGCTTCACGCTTGATTTTCCTCAATTTATGGGCAGTTATTTTGCACCTTTTTTGTCCAACACGCTTCTTGCAACATGCTAATTGCCATGAAATGCTTGATTGTTCCGTGATCACGCTTCAAAAGTTTGGCAATTTCAAGACTACTGCATCCCTCTGCAAGACATCTCAGAATTTTGAAATTTTCAGAGCCTGTCAAATCTCTCTTCTGACTCATTTTGCCAAGGAAAGGAAGTTGCCTAATAATTAAGCACACCTTATATAGGGTGTTGATGTCATTACACCACACGCCTCCTCATTACAGAGATGCTCATCACCTGATTTACTTAAAGGAGTTGTCCGACATTAGCTTAACAGAAATTTTTGAGTTTATCTGTGCTGTATTGTCATATAAATCACACCTACATTGTTATTTTTTGTTTTCTAACTTTTGTTCCTCTTGAATTATCCCTTTATTCTCGGCAGCTCCTTGTTTACATTCAGATCCAGCAAACATGACCACTTCCTGTGCTGAACCTCAGTCAGAGCTGTCACCACGCAGCCTCAGTGTCCAGCCCCACCCCAGTGTCCAGCCTCGCCCCCTGCCTGCCCCCTGCACACACATTCCCTGTCAGTATTCTTCCCCAGCACCTGACCTGTTATCACTCTAGCAATGGAAATAACAGCCCCATATCGGGCTCTGCACCGCACACGAACACATATGGCTCTGCACCGCACACATATGGCTCTGCACACGCACACATATGGCTCTGCACACGCACACATATGGCTCTGCACCGCACACGCACACATATGGCTCTACACACGCACACATATGGCTCTGTACCGCACACGCACACATATGGCTCTGCACCGCACACGCACACATATGGCTCTGCACACGCACACATACACATATGGCTCTGTACCGCACACATATGGCTCTGCACCGCACACGCACACATATGGCTCTGCACCGCACACATATGGCTCTGCACCGCACACGCACACATATGGCTTTGCACCGTACACGCACACATATGGCTCTGCACCGCACACGCACACATATGGCTCTGCACCGCACACGCAAACATATGGCTCTGCACCGCACACACACATATGTCTCTGCACCGCACACGCACACATATGGCTCTGCACCGCACACGCACACATATGGCTCTTTACCGCACACGCACACATATGGCTCTGCACCGCACACACACACACATGGCTCTGCACACGCACACATATGGCTCTGCACCGCACACGCACACATATGGCTCTGCACATGCACACATATGGCTCTGCACCGCACACGCACACACATGGCTCTGCACACGCACACATATGGCTCTGCACCGCACACACACACATATGGCTCTGCACACGCACACATATGGCTCTGCAACCCCCCCTATCCCCATCGGGAATACATGTGGAATACATACTCACCCTTCCTCGGTCCCCGCTGCTCCTGCACGTTCGCACGCTGTCTGTGCTCTGGACATATCAGCACAGTAGTGACGTCACCGCTGTGCTGAATAGAGCACAGACAAGGAGGGACAGTGATGAGAAGCAGCGCTGCGCTGCTTCTCATCAGCACTTTCAAATGTACCGGCATCGGTGATCTGTGATGCCGGTACATTTGAATGTGTGATCCTAAGCAGGGGGCCCGGTGCTGGAGCTGACACCATGGCAGCTGCCGCCAGGCCCCGCCCCCAGGTCACGGACCCCACAGCAGTGCAGGGGGAGGTTACTGGAGAGTAAAAGAGGTGCGGGGGAATATGTGGGAGGGTGCAGGGAAGGGGGCGGGGCTCATCACACTGTAGACACCCAGCAGGGAGGCGACATGCTGTTTCCACATTTGCATGTCAACATGGCCCTGCCCATGTTGACATGAAATGACCGGAAGCAGCAAAATCAAGGCAGGAGCGGTCACATGACCACTCTGAGCCGGGGGAGAGGGGCTGACAGCAGGGCAGGTAAGTGGTCTCTATCTACTTACCTGCCCCAATGTAGCCCAATAGGGAAATAAAAAAAAAAATGTCAAAGAAGCCGGATAACCTCTTTAATTGGTAGTTGACTCTCAAGCCTACATAGTTTGGAGTAGGACAACATGTATAAAAAGTATCATGTGATCAAAATACTCATTTGCGTAATAATTTTGCACATGGTGTAGAACACCTATGAATTTCTACAACATTGTTCATGTACATGTACTTATTAAAAAGCTGAACATTTTGCTCCATGTGTAGAGAGAGATAGAGAATGTGTGTGTGTTTGTGTGCGTGCGTGCGTACGTGCATGTAATCTCACATGATCCAATATCTACTGCCACAACCCGTCAACTTCCTGTATGGCTAGGTCTTCCCATCACATATCTTAGTTACTGAACTATTCCAATGTCCTGTTGTGTAAAAAAATAGAAAAAAATAGGACTTCAGATCTTGTTATACTATGCCTGATGAAGAGACCTGAATAGCCCAAAGCCCTGCCATTTACCATCACCTTTCTGATAGCCATGAAAAGGTATCAACATCTGAGGACTCACAATTTTGAGTATATTCCTATGTATAATATGAGGAATTCTTAAAAACACTTGTTGGCAATATTAGAACTAGAAAACACCATCAGAATATCTTATCTGTACTGTGGTAGAAATATTGAGTTTGGGGAGAAATTTCTAAATCCTTTTCTTCAAAAATGTACCTAATATGATACCCAGGAGTGTTTGTTTTCTCCTATAAGAGTATGAGGTTTTATTGCGTTATTGACGCTGGTGTATTGTTGCTGTATCAAAAACGCATTTTACAGTCCCAGCAAAGTAGATGAGATTTGTAGAAATCTCCTGTCCATTGTGCTTCTTTTTTAGTTTCAACAGTTTTATTAGAGTTTGCTAGGTACAAAATTAACAGAGATCAAGTTGACATCCATAATAGTCCAGTCATAAATTCGCTCGTCTCGTTCCAATGTCATACATATGCATTTCTTTTAACATGTTCAGTTTCCAACTGTACCAGATAGTCTAATTGATTTTAAAATAACTCATTTGCATCTAGAGTAACAAGAAATAACTAGGTTACCTAACATTTAACAGTATCAACATTAACAGGTAAATAAAATGACTACTATGGTGGTATAGTTCTAATTAAATTATCAGGCAGGTTACAAGGAGAAATGATTCACTAGCATTATATTGGTACTAGGTTATCAGACGCAGTTAGGGTTATTGCAATTCACATAGTGATCGAAATAATCTCTCGAGTTGTACCAGGAAGGTGGCGTTGTATCCAGGGGTCCCATACCATGTGGAAGTGATCCGAGGTATCGTTTTTGACTGCTTCAATCTTTTCATATAGCATCATATTATTGATTCTTTGTATGGCTTTCTCTTTTGACAGGATTGAGGATTTCCATTGACTAGCTATATATATTTTGGCTGCCAAGGTTATATATGAGATCAATTTGTAGCTTTTATTAGAAATGCCATTAGGTTTGTCTCCCAATAAAAGGACCTCTGGTGAATTAACTCTGGGGTTGTTGGTGAAGCTATGTATAATAGTGTAAATTTCTTTCCAAAAGCTGGCCACAACTGGACACGTCCAACAAATATGGGCTAAATCACCCCTTTGGCCACATCCCCTGAGGCAACAATCTGAGACCCCCTGGATATATTTTACTTAATAAGGCTGGTACGTGGTATGTTCTATGGAAAACCTTAATAGATGTTTCCGTTAAGGAAACTTGATTGCTACCTTGAGTGATGTTGTCGTAACACCCTCTCCACTGCTTTGGAGTCATTGTTATCCCTAGATCTTTCTGCCACTGGTCCATTACATTCAGCTTAAGATTTAAATTCGGGCGGTTTAGAGTGTTGCAGATCTTAGATATTATGCCCTTCCCCCCGGGTCGAAGATACATGCTCTCTCAAAAGCTGTGGGATTCAGCGTTTTTCTTTCTTTCAATATTGTCTGTAAAAAGTGATAAACCTGTTCAATTCTAAAGAACTCTTCTTTCGGTGGTAAGAGCTTTTCTAGCAATTCAGGTTTAGAGTATAGTGTAAACAATGGGGCCAAATGGTGCATTGCGCTTCTTTTTTATGCAGAAACTGACCTGCGGAGCATTTTTCCAATCTGCAGAATGTCAATTTATCTTGTTTGTCTACTGAGTTTTTTGTGTGGAATTTCCCCGTAGATTTGTGTGTCCCCTGAAAAGTCACTGATTGTGACGAAACGCGTCGGGAGGCATGCGGGGCTTTATTTCCAAGGACAATAATAGGTGAAGTTGTGGACTGTCCTTGTAAGGACGGGAGTCAATGGGGGTTAGGGTGAGTTTATCCCACTCTGAAATTCAAGCCTCATATTGACCCTGTCAGCAAGAAATGTTGTGATAGGCATTAGAAGATCTTCTGAATGGGTGAGATCTTTCTTATTTTTGCTTAATCTGCCACCGGTACGATGTTGTTCGTCGTTCTTGCGGCATCACACAACGCTATGTGTGACACCGCGGGAGCGACGAACATCTCCTTACCTGCGTCCACCGGCAATGCGGAAGGAAGGAGGTGGGCGGGATGTTATATCCCACTCATCTCCGCCCCTCCGCTTCTACTGGCCGGCCGCTTAGTGACGCCGCAGTGACGTCATTATGATGCCGACCGCACCTCCCCCTTGAGGGAGGGATTATTTGGCAGTCACAGCGATGTCGCTGACCAGGTATGTGCGTGTGACGCTGCCGTAGCGATAATGTTCGCTACGGCAGCAATCGCCAAATGTCGCACGAGCAACAGAGGCGGGAGCTATCGCGCTCGACATCGCTAGCGATGTCGCAGCGTGTAAAGTGCTCCTTAGGAGATATATATCCTCATGTTTGTGGTGCCATGCGTAGAGCCACACTTACTGTATATCCAACTTTTGCAATCCTGGTCTAAACATAGTGGGACTACTGTCCTTAATATACTGGTTACATACTATCCACTGATAGTGCAGGCCATGCTTTAAAACTGTTTTCAACACTATTGTTTGGCTGTCCCTCTGATTACCCTGCCCAAGGGACATAATCTCAGCCCTATTGAGCTTTGTACACAGTCTCGGGCAATGTGTGTGTTGTGACCTGCTGGGTCACAACACACACCTTTGTATTTTAATTTTGCTTGGGCACTGTTTTAGATGTATAGAATAAAGGTTAAATTTTAACTTATACTCACTGGAGCTTTACCTACTTTATAATACTTACCCACGGTCGCACTGTGGGCCTTATGGGCGTCTCCGTTCTCCGATGCCGGCGCCTACTCTTTCGGCCATCTTCGTCCTCTTTCTTAAGCCTGTGTTGATGACGCGGCTACGTCATACACACTCGCCAGGCCTGCTCAGGACCTGAATGCCGGGGAGTGTGTATGACGTCGGACCCGTCATGCACCGCGGCTAGAGTAGGAGCACAAAGAAGGCCAAAAGAGGCATTGCTGGCACCGGATAACTGAGACACCCATAAGGCCCACAGCGCAACCGTTAGGTAAGTATTATAAAGTGTTTTTAACGTTATACCCCCGGCCTGGGCTCTTATACTCTTATATACAGCATGTTAGAATGCTGTATATAAGAGCCCGGTGGTGGTGGCCGCAGCCTTTAGGCCAAAAGAGTGGTGACAGGTTCCCTTTAACCCAGGCCCAGAGAAGACTTCAAATGAGTATTATTGATGAACCTCATAACATTCAAAGCAATACTTACACTTAAAATGTGAAATATTATTTATATTACATTTATTCTTTTATACAGTACAGACCAAAAGTTTGGACACACCTTCTCCTCTTTAGAACAACTATTAAGAGTAGACTTTGTGCAGCAGGCCTTCATGGTAAGATAGCTGCTAGGAAACCACTGCTAAGGACAGGCAACAAGCAGAAGAGACTTGTTTGGGCTAAAGAACACAAGGAATAGGCATTAGACCAGTGGAAATCTGTGCTTTGGTCTGATGAATCAAAATTTGAGATCTTTGGATCCAACCACCATGTCTTTGTAGAAAAGGTGAACGGATGGACTCTACATACCTGGTTCCCACCGTGAAGCATGGAGGAGGAGGTGTCATGGTGTGGGGGTGCTTTGCTGCTGACACTGTTGGGGATTTATTCAAAATTGAAGGCATACAGAATCAGCATGCCTACCACAGCATCTTGCAGCTGCATGCTATTTCATCCAGTTTGCGTTAAGTTGGACCATCATTTATTTTTCAACAGGACATTGACACCAAACACACCTCCAGGCTGTGTAAGGGCTATTTGACTAAGAAGGAGAGTGATGGGGTGCTACGCCAGATAACCTGGTCTCCACAGTCACCAGACCTGAACCCAATCGAGATGGTTTGGGGTGAGCTGGACTGCAGAGTGAAGGCAAAAGGGCCAACAAGTGCTAAGCATCTCTGGGAACTCCTTCAAGACTGTTGGAAAACTATTTCCGGTGACTACCTCTTGAAGCTCATCAAAAGAATGCCAAGTGTGTGCAAAGCAGTAATCAAAGCAAAAGGTGGCTACTTTGAAGAACCTAGAATATAAGACATATTTTCAGTTGTTTCACACTTTAAGTATTTGGATCCACATGTTTTAATTCATAGTTTTGATGCCTTCAATGTGAATCTACAATTTTTAGAGTGATGAAAATAAAGAAAACTCTTTGAATGAGGAGGTGTGTCCAAACTTTTGGTCTGTACTGTGTATATATATATACTACCAAAAGCTTGGGGTCATTCAGACAATTTTGTCTTTTCCATGAAAAATCATACTTTTATTTATCAAATGAGTTGCATAATGAATAGAAAGTATAGTCCAAATATTGACTGGGTTAGAAATAATGATTTTTACTTGAAATAATAATTTCTCCTTCATCTGGAGATATTTCACCCCGTGCTTCCCCCCTCCCACAAGTGGGATTGGCTTGATGGTCTCTTTTGGCGTACCATACGGTCAAGATGCTCCCATTACAGCTCAATAGGGTTGAGATCTGGTGACTGGGCTGGCCGCTCCATTACAGATAGAATACCAGCTGCTGCTTCTTCTCTAAATAGTTCATGCATAATTTGGAGGTGTGCTTTGGGTCATTGTCCTGATGTAGGATGAAATTGGCTCCAATCAAGCGCTGTCCACAGGGTATGGCATGGTGTTGCAAAATGGAGTGATAGCCTTCCTTATTCAAAATCCCTTTTACCTTGTACAAATCTCCCACTTTACCAGCACCAAAGCAACCCCAGACCATCACATTACCTCCACCATGCTTGACAGATGGCGTCAGGCACTCTTCCAGCATCTTTTCAGTTGTTCTGCGTCTCACAAATGTTCTTCTGTGTGATCCAAACACCTCAAACATCGATTCGTCTGTCCATAACACTTTTTTCCAATCTTTCTCTGTCCAATGTCCGTGTTCTTTTGACCATATTAATCTTTTCCTTTTATTAGCCAGTCTCAGATATGTATTTTCCTTTGCCACTCTGCATACAAACATAAAGCAAAATCTACAATGGAATGGTTCACAAATAAACGTATCCAGGTGTTAGAATGGCCAAGTCAAAGTCCAGACCTGAATCCAATCGAGAATCTGTGGAAAGAGATGAAAACTGCAGTTCACAAACGCTCTCCAACCAACCTCACTCAGCTCGAGTTATGTGCAAAGGAAGACTGGGCAAGCATTTCAGTCTCTCGATGTGCAAAACTGATAGAGACATAGCCTAAGCGACTTTCAGCTGTAATCGCAGCAAAACATGGCGCTACAAAGTATTAACTTAAAAGGGACTAATAATATTGCATGCCCCACTTTTCAGTTATTCATTTTTTTTTAAAAAAAGTTTAAAACAAGCAATAAATTTCGTTCAACTTCACAATTGTGTCCCACTTGTTGTTGATTCTTCACCATAACATTAAAATTTGTATCTTTATGTTGGAAGCCTGAAATGTGGGAAAAGGTTGAAAAATTCAAGGGAGCCGAATATATTTATATATAGGCAGCAAATTTGTACAACAACATATAAGTTTTAGAAGGCATACTTTCTCACAACAAAAAAAAAACCAGAGCATACTGTATATATTATAGATATATGCCAGTCTGATACAGTGCAATAAATAATAACCAGAAACATTAAAAGTAATTGATGCCCTCTAGTGGCTTCAAATAAGGTTGCAACCTTATACTTTATCTGCCCAAGAATTGTTCTTTCAATTACACCTTCTGCTGAATATATCAATATTTTTTTTGCATCACGAGTTGAAAACGTTAGACAATCTATATAAGTAATATAAGACAAAAGCAGCATGCCCCAAAAATTCATACAGAATCAAGATTTCACTCTCCCTCTAAGCTTATAATCCATCAAAGCTAAATAATTTTGGGGGCTGCTATTTTTGTGTACTGATAGTTGTAGTTAATTTAAAGTCTGTGTAGAGCCAGTAGTAGGGATGAGTGAAGTCGTTCATGTTTGGGTATGGGCGTACTTTATTTAAATGTTCGGTTCAGTACCTGAACTTGATCTAAACTTGACTCCGCCACCCATACTTTTATGCTGTAAAATGGCCATATTAAGGGCAAGGGGGCTGTAAAAAGTAGACAAAATTGGGGTAAGAGGAGGACAATTGTCCTGCAAACAAATGATAACATTTTTAAATAATAACTTGGGGTTCCTCCTATTTTTGATAACCAGCCAAGGTAAATCAGACAGTTTGGGGTTGGTAATATTTGGCCCTTCAGAGCCTAAAAATAGCAGCCCGCAGCCACTCCAGAAGTGACACATCGATTAGATGGGCCCATTCTGACGCTTTGCCCCAGCTTTTGCCTTGGTGCGGTGGCAATCTGGCTAAGATTTTTGGGGTTGAGGCCACCTGTGAACTGACTGCTGACACTAAGCCCAGGGGTTAGTATTAGATAGAGTGCTATTTTTAGGCTGGGAAGGGCCAAATAACCATGGGCCTTCCCAGCCTGTTAATACCAGCCCCCAGCTGTTTTCTTTACCTTGGCTGTGTATCAAAAACACCACGGTTACTTACCGGTAGCCGGTTTTTCCAGAATCCATGACAGCACCACGTGAGAGAGGGATCCGCCCAGCGAGGACAGGAAACTATTCTGAATAAAAGGGCGGTACTTCTCCCCTTTGTCAGTTGAATACCGAGAATGAGAGGACCTCCAACAATCGTTAGAACTTACTCCATCACCACTAAACATACACAAGCACACCGAAAAGTGTACACCAAGGATGAGAAAGAGAGGGAATATATGGGTGCTGTCATGGTTTCTGGAAAAACCGGCTACCGGTAAGTAACCGTGGTGTTTTCCCCTCACCCATGACAGCACAACGTGAGAGATTTCCAGAGAAACCTATTTAGGGAGGGACCATCGCCTCAAGCACCTGTCTACCAAACGAAAGAGCAGCTGAGGACGATAGGTCCAACCGATAGTGCCGGATTAAAGTAGACTGTGAGGACCAGGTAGCGGCCCTACAAATTTGTTCAATAGATACCTGCGCACGTTCAGCCCAGGAGGTAGACACCGCTCTGGTGGAATGGGCCCGGATGTTCTCCGGAATGGGCGCTCCACTAGAGGAGTAGGCTAAAGTAATGGCCTCCCTAATCCACCTAGCGATAGTACTCTTAGACACCCCATGACCCTTTGTACTACCCTGAAAGGAGATGAGATGAGTGTTCCTCACTGCCCGTGTCACGGAAAGATAGTGCAGGAGGGCCCTGCGCACATCTAGGGTGTGAAATCTACGTTCCCCCTCACTAGTGGGACGGCTGCAGAATGAGGGCAGGACTATTTCTTGCGTCCTATAAAAATGAGATGCGACTTTCGGGAGATACGCCGGGTCTGGCCGCAAGATGACTATCCTCAAGGAACTGAGTGTAAGGCTGCACTACCGACAGGGCCTGTAAATCACCGATCCTTCATGCCGAGGTTAACGCGACTAGCAATACGGTTTTCAGGGTAAGCAACTTCAGGGAAATCTCAGTCAGGGGCTCAAAGGGGGGTCCCATGAGGGCATCCAAGACCAAGTTCAGGTCCCAGGGAGGAACCTTAGGTATGACCACTGGTTATGCCCTGCCACTAGCCATAATAAATCGCTTAATCCACTTGTTGGCCGCCAGGTTACAATTGTACAGGGCCCCCAAGGCCGAGACCTGAACCTTGAGAGTGTTCACCGCTAACCCCAGATCAAACCCTTTCTGAAGGAATTCCAAAATGCACTCAACAGGAGCCTCTGGACCCAGGGGACCATTAGAGAACTGCAGGAATTTTTGCTTTTGCTACACCCTCCCATATATTTTAGTGGTAACAGGTTTTTGGCTTTTCAACAATGTAGAAATAAGGTCAGGGGAAAAACCTTTGCTCCTCAACAGTGACCTTTCAAATTCCAAGCTGTTAAATGGAATCCCTTCGCTTGTGCATGGAATACTGGTCCCTGTACTAACAGGTCCGGAACTTCCGGCAGAACCCAGGGATCCATGACAGACATTGCCCGTAGGAGAGAAAACCACGGCCTTTTGGGCCAGAAGGGGGCGATAAGAAGTACCCTCGCCCGGTCCTCCCTGATTTTTTGCAGAACGGTCGGCAGCATGATAATTGGAGGAAACGCATAAGCTAGGCTGAAGGTCCATGGAACCTGTAGCGCATCTACGGCGAAGGGCTGGTCCGACGGGCTTAGCAAACAGAACTGCACTACCTGCCTGTTCCGTCTGGTGGCAAAGAAGTCTATCTGCGGCATGCCCCAGAGAGTCATTATCTGCCGAAAGACCCATTCCCCTTGCCGCAGATGATGGCGGCTGAGGTAATCTGCCGTGAAATTTAGATGTCCCTTGATGTGGAGAGCCGAGAGGGAGAGAAGATGTTGCTCTGCCCAGAGAAACAGTCTGTAAGACACCTGAATAAGGGATGGGGATCTTATGCCCCCTTGGTGGATGACATAGGAGACTGTGGACTGGTTGTCTGACATGACCAGAACATGCCGCCCCTGAAGGTGAGGGAGAAAAGCGTGTAGGGCACGCTCCACTGCCCACAGCTCCCGGAGATTTGAGGGTTGCGCCGCAATGTGCTCGAGAAGGTGAGCTCCCCAGCCGGTCTGGCTTGCATCGGTAATACTAAGGATTACTAAAGTGAGCACTAATATATGTTATGAGTGGCTTGCATCGGTAGTGACTACCCTCCGGTCTCGAGGTAGCCAGGGAACACCTACAAACAGGTTGTTCATGGACGTCCACCAGAGGAGAGAGCTTCTGAACGCCCAGGATAGGATGACGACCCCTTCCAAACAATCGTTTAATGCTTTCTGGGCATACAGAACCTGCCACTGGAGAGCCCTGGAGTGGACCCGACTACACGGAACCGCCGGGAAGCAAGATGTCAGAGTACCCAGTAAGGACATAGCCTGCCTCAGAGACATCCTGGGATGGTGGATCTCCCGCAGGGCCAAGCCCGAAACCCTCCGAATCTTTTCCGCTGGCAAAAGGCACCGCTGACACACTGAGTTGAGCGTGAGACTGAGGAATGATTGAATCATGACCGGTTCCATCCAGGACTTCTCGTAATTCAGCATCCAACCCAGGTTTTGCAGAGTCAGTTGAAGGTAGCGGAGATGTGCCGCACATTGCTATTTGGAGTTCCCAATTACCAGGAAGTCGTCCAGGTAAGGAACCAGTAGAACACTCCATATCCGTAGGTGGGCTGACATCTCCGCCACTATTTTCGTAAAAATCCTGGGGGCGACAGACAGCCCGAAGGGGAGGGCTCGGAACTGAAAATGACCGATCTGGTTGTTGATGGAAACAGCCACTCACAGGACCTGCTGAAAATGGGGATGTATAGGGACATGGTAATAGGCATCCTTCAAGTCTATCACTGCCATATAACAGTACAGCAGCTTTCTGGCTGACTGAACAGACTCCATCTTGAACGGGAAATACTGGAAAAACCGGTTGAGACGCCTGAGGTTTATTATCGTTCGGAAGGTACCGTCCGGTTTTCCTACGAGAAAGAGGGGGGAATAGAACCCTTTTCCTCTTTCCGCAACGGGCACCTCGTACAGGACTGCCTTCCCAAGCAACATCAGGACTTCCGATTCCAGAGCATGTTGCTCCGACTGTGACCTCCGAAGAGGAGTGAGGACAAAACGCTGTGGTGGCTGAAGGAAAAATTGGAACTGGAAACAGTCTCTGATAATGGATCGAACGTAGGCATTGGAGGAAATGGTTTCCCACTGCTCCAGAAAGTGAGAAAGGCGTCCTCCGACCGGCAGCCTGGCGTCACTGGGCAGACTTCTTTGAGGAGGCTGGGGCGCCCCCGAACATGAAGCCGGAGTCCCGCTTGGGTCTGCGCTCCCACCGCCGATTATCTGGGGGCCTGCCTTTGGAGAACCTCTGCCTCCGAAAGGAACGAGATGAACCAGAGTGGAACTTCGGGAAGGACTTCTTGCCATCTGACGCCTTGTCCAATGCGTCCTCCAGCTGTTTCCCAAAAAGCAGGTGACCGTCACAGGGCACCGCACACAATTTGTGTTTGGACTGCAGATCTCCCGGACAGCCCTTCAGCCACAATGCCCGTCGGGCTTGATTGGACAGTCCAGCAGAACGAGCCCCAAGTCTGATAACATCCGCTGAGGAATCCGCCAGAAAGGCTGCTGCCCCCTGGAGAAGCGGAAATTTTGACAGGATCTTTTCACGGGAGGTGTTATCCCGCAACTGATCCTCAACCTGTTGGAGCCAGATCATTAGGGAACGGGCCGTGCAGGTATTTGCGATGGCCGGCCTCAAGATCCCTGCAGATGTTTCCCATAAATGCTTAAGAACGACATCCGCTTTCTTGTCCAGGGGATCTTTCAATGCTCCCGAGTCCTCTAAGGGGATGCCTCCCCGTCGAGAGGTCTTCGCGACGACAGCATCGATCCAAGGTGCCTTATCCCATACGGCTGTTTTGTCCTCGTCAAAGGGATATTTCCGTTTGGAGGAGGAGGGGAGAGAGCCCGCTTTGTCTGGACGCTTCCACTCCTTTTGAATAAGCGCCTCAATCTTGTTGTTGACTGGAAAGGTACGCTTCTTCCTTTCTTCCAGACCTCCAAACATAACATATCCTCCAGGGATCTAGAGGATTTCTCCTCTGTCAACCCCATAGTAGCCCTGACCGATTTGATTAGTGACCCTATATCGTCAATGGAGAAGCACGGTCTGCCTCTCACATCACTATCTGAGGACGAGGAGTCTGAGGCCGTACCAGAGGAGGAGGAGGAAGGGGCAGAGTCTACCGGTTTTGATTTTTTTCTCTTTAAGAAAGCCTTCATGAAATCCTGAACTTCTGAGTGGATAGCTGAACGCCGAGAGTCCCGGAGATTCCTCTGCAATAGTGCGACGAATGCACGCCTGACACAACTTCTTTTGCCACTCCTCCAAGAGGGGTTCCCTGCATAGGGGGCACTCCTTATGTTTCTTTTTGGACATTGCTTTTTTTAGGGGCCTATGAAGGGTAGACAAAAGCAGGAGAGAAAAACCCCCAAGGGAACCATGAGTAAGGTGACATTCACGAAGATCCACTCACCACCATAGGAATCAAGGGTACCGGTTTTGAAGGCTGTTTCGGAACATCCACAGGCCTCACAGGAGCTGCAGAGTCATGAGAGGATCTGCTGTCATGACTGCCACAGCCCATCCGACCAGTGTCACTCCGGTCATGTTTTTCTGCCCTGCTGACGCCGCATGGGAGAGTGCTGCTGCTCATCCGTGTCCATTGCAGAGCCCAGGCACCAGCACCTGACAGCGCCAGAAGAGCCGTTTTAAACAGAATCCTCTGCCTTCCGGTCCCAGGTGAGGCTCCTCCCCGCTGCCCCCACGGCGCCTGGACAGATGCACCCACAGCCCCGAATGGCAGGCCGCACGCCCCGCAGCGTTGCATGGGCGCCGCCATCTTTGGCCGGTGACGTCACACCAGGCCCCACCTCCATCTCCCAGCATGCCCGCCGCACGGTCGCGCACCCGGAAGTCAGAGGCAGCATGGAGCGCAGGGCGGGGAGGAAGAAGCGGCAGACCGGGATCCTATGGACGGCTCCTGTCGCACGCCCTTGCACGGACACCAGGACCCCCCCAGGGGCAGGTGGACGGCGCTTCCAGCCCCGAAGAATGGTGCTACAGGACTCACCCTGCTCTTCCAGACACCGGACGGGGCTGGGTAAGTAGGCGACTTGTTCTCTTCACTGCCGAAGGGGAGAAGTACCGCCCTTTTATTCAGAATGGTTTCCTGTCCTTGCTGGACGGATCCCTCTCTCACGTGGTGCTGTGCATGGGTGAGGGGAAAATATGGGGGACTGCAAGCCAGTTTTTTAAATTATTTATAAATTACTTTAAAAAACATCATGGGCTACCCTCTATTTATGATAACTAGCCAAGGTAAAGCAGATAGCTGAGGGCTGCAGCCCACAGCTATCTGCTTTTCCTGCACTAATTATCAAAAAAGGGAGGGTACCCCACTTCCATTTTTTTTTTTGTTCCCAGCAGTGTCCAGGCATCTTCCCCATGCTGAAAGCTTGTTGATTGGCTGCACTGCAGCGTCTCAACAAACTTTATTCAGCATCTTTTGTTAGAGGTACGTGTTTGAGTTCAAACCTAGGCTACTTAGTGCGAACCCCAAACTTTACCATTCTGGTTTCGTTTAGCTCTACCCAAGAGCTGTTCCACAATATTCCAACATCATGGAAAATTGTCCAGGAACCAGACGGCTTTATATGCCATGTGACTCAAATAGTCTTCAATATAATACACAGGATACACAAAGGTTGTTCAGTCACTTTAACAGAATTCTCCACTTTATAAATATATTGAAAAAAAACAAAAAACAAAACTGTATACTTTGGTATATATATATATATGATTAAAAGGGTTATTTTCAAAATATTAATGTGGTCTGCTTTCTACACATACAGAATTAATAAGTTGTGCAAATAGAACCAATTTTTATATCTGCACTGACTTGCAGCTATCACCTTCCATATGATAAACTCCTGGAAGACTCTTTGGCTATGTGCCCACGTGTGTGCGCTCTGCACCGCAGCGTAAAAGTTACTGCATGTCCGCTTCAGAGCGCAGCTGAAAAGCTCCATTCTGAAACTTTGCCGACTGCAGAATTCGTGCGCTCTGGATGCAGCTTCTCCCTATAGACAGAATGGAGACCGCTTGCAAAGCGCACGAAAGAAGTGACATGTTGCTTTTTAGAATGCAGCGATTTGGCAGCATGCAAATCGCTGCGTTCTAAAACGCCACGTGGGCATGGATTATGCACAATCTTCATAGATTGTGCTGGGGATGCAGGACGCATGCAGTTACGCTGCAGTGCAGATCGCAGCGTAACTGCATGCAATACGCACGTGGGCACAGAGCCGTTACCCTCAGTTCCCACCAGAGCTATCCTCTAGTAGTTCTAATGCTGTGGATCGAGCATGCTTACATTTACCTAATGACCCTGTCAAATAGTGGGTCAGTCAATATGTTCAAAACTATCAACGGTCACCTCATGTATATAAATTGAACACGTTGAGATCTCTATCAAGGACAGAGGAGAGGGATGGACATGAAGCACAAAGAAGGAGGAGTGTGTTGCTGGGAAATATGGTTTTATCAGATAAAAAAAGGACTGCCAAGTGAGAGCTAGTTTCTACAGCATTTGAAACACTTTTGCGCACTTGTATTATATCTTTGTGGGGTTATTTACCCAGTATATCAAAAAAACAAACACATCACTTACATTTTTGGAAATATTTTATTACATTTTTTCATCAGACAACACTGAAGATATGACACTTAGATACATTGCAAAGTATTCAATATGCAGGTTGTATAACAGTGTAAATTTGGTGCCCTCTAAATAAGAACACAGCCATTAATGTCTAAACTGCTGGCAACAAAAGTGAGTACACCCCTAAGTAAAAATGGACAAATTGTGTGTACAATTAGCCATTTTGCTCCCTTGTGTCATGTCACTCAATAGTTACAAGGTCATATGTTTGAATGGGGAGCAGGTGTGCTAGATTTGGTGTTATCACTCACACTCTGTCATACTTGTCACTGGAAGTTCAACATGGCACCTCATGGCAAAGAATTCTCTGAGGATTGGAGAGAAGAAAAAAAAAAAAGTGTGCTATATAAAGTTGGCCTAGGCTAGAAGTTGCCAATACCCTGAAACCGAGCTGCAGCTCGGTGGCCACAACCATACAGAGGTTTAACAAGACAGATTCCACTCAAAACAGGCCTATGGTTGACCAAAGAAGTTGAGTGCTCAGCTCAGCGTCATATCCATATGTGCTCAGCGTCATATCCAGAAGTTGTCTTTTCAAAATTATTGTACGAGTGCGGCCAGCATTGTTGCAGAGGTGAAATTGGTTGGGGGGGGGGTCAGTCTGTCAGTGCTCAGACCATACACTGCACACTGCAACAAATTAGTCTGCAGGGCTGTCGCTCCAGAAGGAAGACTCTACTAAAGATGATGCACAAGAAAACCATGGCTTGTAGTCTGATAAGACACACCCTCCCTCCCCCCCCCAAAAAAAAACAAAAAACTTATTTGGTCCAGATGGTGTCAAGCATGTGTGGCAACAACTAGGTAAGGAGTACAAAGACAAGTATGTCTTGCTTACAGTCAAGCATGGTGGTGGGAGTGTGATGGTTTGGGGCTGCATGAATGCTGCTGGCTATGAGGGGCTACAGTTCATTGAGGGAACCAAGAATGCCAATATACAGTATACTGTGACATAGTGAAGCAGAGCATGATCTCCTCACTTCAGAAACTGGGAGGCAGGGCAGTATTCCAACATAACAACCCCAAACACATTCAAAACAACCATTGCCTTGCTGAGGGTAAAGTGCTAATCTAGCCAAGCATGTCTCCAGACCAAAACCCTATTGAGCATCTGTGGGGCATTTCCAAACAGAAGGTGAAGGAGCACAAAGTTTCGAACATTCAGCAACTCCATGATGTCGTCATGGAGAAGAGGAATCCAGTGGCTCCTGGGAAGCTCTAGTAAACTCCATACCCAAGAGAGTTAAGCCTGCTTTACACGTTGCAATTTCACATACGATATCGTATGCGATTTGCAACGCCCCCATCGTATGTGCGGCACGTTCAATTTGTTGAATGTGCCACACAAACGATTAACCCCCGTCACACGTACTTACCCGTCCAAATGACCTCGATGTGGGCGGCGAACGTCCACTTCCTGGAGTGGGAGGGACGTTCGGCGTCACATCAACATCACGCGGCAGCCGGCCAATAGAAGCGGAGGGGCTGAGATGAGCGGGACGTAATCATCCCGCCCACCTCTTTCCTTCCGCATTGCCAGCTGGAGCCAGGTAAGATCTGTTCAATGTTCCCGGGGTGTCACACACTGCAATGTGTGCTGCCTCGGGAACATTGAACAACCCGATGTGCAATTCTTCAGGATTCAACGACGTGCATGCGATGAACTTTTTAACGTTCAATCGCACGTAGATGTTACATGCTGCAATGTAACTTACGATGCCGGATGTGCGTCACTTACGACGTGACCCCGCCAACACATCGTAAGATATATTGTAGCGTGTAAAGCGGGCTTTAGGGCAGTGATTGAAAATAATGGTGTTCACACAGAATATTCACATTTTTGGCACAATTTGGCAATTTTCCCTTAGGGGTGTACTCACTTTTGTTCACAGCAGTTTAGACTATGTATTGAGTTATTTGGAGGGCACACCAAATTTAGTTATATAAGCTGTACACTGACTATACATTGTATCAAAGTGTCATACCTTCAGTGTTGTCCCATAAATAAATATAATGAAATACTTAAAAAAAAATTAATATATATATATATATATATATATATATATATATATATGTCAGGGGTGTAGCCCTTTCTCAGTGAATTCTAACCCTCAAGGGATTTTGAACAGATTTCTTTGTAAGTCAGATCTCTTGTTTTCCATTGAATCGTGCCATATTATGGATGCTGCTGCCTAAATGCTCCCGGACCTGGAGATTTGAAATTGTATCTGGTCTATTTGACAAGATCAGACCCAGTTAAAATCATTAATAGTCATCTTTAATACATCCTGACCAAACTGGATTAATTCCAGGTAAAGCGACAGACATTAACGGCTAGTCCTAAATATAGAAGGTGCACAAGATGATCCCTTTACTAGTTATGTTATATCCTTTGATGTACGTAACTCCTTTGACTTTGTCGAATAGCAACACTTGACATTGATAGTGATATACAGTTAGGTCCAGAAATATTTGGACAGTGACACGATTTTCGCAAGTTGGGCTCTGCATGCCACCACATTGGATTTGAAATGAAACCTCTACAACAGAATTCAAGTGCAGATTGTAACGTTTAATTTGAAGGTTTGAACAAAAATATCTGATAGAAATTGTAGGAATTGTACAGATTTCTTTACAAACACTCCACATTTTAGGAGGTCAAAAGTAATTGGACAAATAAACCAAACCCAAACAAAATATTTTTATTTTCAATATTTTGTTGCGAATCCTTTGGAGGCAATCACTGCCTTAAGTCTGGAACCCATGGACATCACCAAACGCTGGGCTGGGTTTCCTCCTTCTTAATGCTTTGCCAGGCCTTTACAGCCGCAGCCTTCAGGTCTTGCTTGTTTGTGGGTCTTTCCGTCTTAAGTCTGGATTTGAGCAAGTGAAATGCATGCTCAATTGGGTTAAGATCTGGTGATTGACTTGGCCATTGCAGAATGTTCCACTATTTTGCACTCATGAACTCCTGGGTAGCTTTGGCTGTATGCTTGGGGTCATTGTCCATCTGTACTATGAAGCGCCGTCCGATCAACTTTGCGGCATTTGGCTGAATCTGGGCTGAAAGTATATCCCGGTACACTTCAGAATTCATCCGGCTACTCTTGTCTGCTGTTATGTCATCAATAAACACAAGTGACCCAGTGCCATTGAAAGCCATGCATGCCCATGCCATCACGTTGCCTCCACCATGTTTTACAGAGGATGTGGTGTGCCTTGGATCATGTGCCGTTCCCTTTCTTCTCCAAACTTTTTTCTTCCCATCATTCTGGTACAGGTTGATCTTTGTCTCATCTGTCCATAGAATACTTTTCCAGAACTTAGCTGGCTTCATGAGGTGTTTTCAGCAAATTTAACTCTGGCCTGTCTATTTTTGGAATTGATGAATGGTTTGCATCTAGATGTGAACCCTTTGTATTTACTTTCATGGAGTCTTCTCTTTACTGTTGACTTAGAGACAGATACACCTACTTCACTGAGAGTGTTCTGGACTTCAGTTGATGTTGTGAACGGGTTCTTCTTCACCAAAGAAAGTATGCGGCGATCATCCACCACTGTTGTCATCCGTGGACGCCCAGGCCTTTTGAGTTCCCAAGCTCACCAGTCAATTCCTTTTTTCTCAGAATGTACCCGACTGTTGATTTTGCTACTCCAAGCATGTCTGCTATTTCTCTGATGGATTTTTTCTTTTTTTTCAGCCTCAGGATGTTCTGCTTCACCTCAATTGAGAGTTCCTTAGACCGCATGTTGACTGGTCACAGCAACAGCTTCCAAATGCAAAACCACACACCTGTAATCAACCCCAGACCTTTTAACTACTTCATTGATTACAGGTTAACGAGGGAGACGCCTTCAGAGTTAATTGCAGCCCTTAGAGTCCCTTGTCCAATTACTTTTGGTCCCTTGAAAAAGAGGAGGCTATGCATTACAGAGCTATGATTCCTAAACCCTTTCTCCGATTTGGATGTGAAAATTCTCATATTGCAGCTGGGAGTGTGCACTTTCAGCCCATATTATATATATAATTGTATTTCTGAACATGTTTTTGTAAACAGCTAAAATAACAAAACTTGTGTCACTGTCCAAATATTTCTGGCCCTGACTGTATCTATATTGAGGCCCTAAGAATAGAGAGGTCCTCTCTGGAATCCATTGCCTCGAGAACAGAAGAAGAAATTCTCCCCTGCTGCCTTAGGCAGTATTTCCCAAAAATTGTACATAACACTGTGTGGAGGTTATTTTGTTTCATATGGGGATAGTAGATGTGCATATGTATAGGAATTTGCCCGTTTTAACAATGTTTATTAATAAAGGTGTTTTTTTTTAACAATTGGTCTGTGATATTCCTTGACACAAAAACTATCTCCTTATATGCATTTGATACCTTAGTATATATGGTGAACATCAGTCATTCCCTGACGTCCCTCCTGTGCTTGGTGGATGTTTTAGGCTATGTGCCCACGGGGACATTGTCCTGCGGATATATCCGCAAGACATTCCGCAGGTGCTCCCAGAAATCCGCAACAGAACTTTCTGTTTCAATGCTGCGGATATACAGCCGAATGTCGTGGGGATATGGTGCGGACATTCTGCATTGAGGATACAGTACCATGGCTTCGGCACTGCATCCTCAATGCAGAACAAGTGCTGCAGTGATCGGGGTGCTCATACTTACCTCCATCATGCAGCACCTCGCTTTCCGGCGGCCGGGTCACTGTCAGGCAGCGTCTGGTTCACTGTGCTGGAGGTGGGCGGGCCTGAACTAGCTCCGGCTGTCACATGACCGGAGCTCGTGCAAGCCCCGCCCACCTCTTCCTTCCTGTACCTGGCTGGATCCACCGCGCTGCTGTACACCGGACGGAGAAAGTGACTCGGGTCTCTATCAAGGCAGGTAAGTATATGGGACCCTGCGGAGAAATCCGCAACAATAATTGACATGCTGCAGATTTTTCCGCATGAAAATCTGCACGATTTCCGCTGCGGAAAAATCCGCAGTGTGGGCACAGCATTTCCCAAATGCCATAGAAATGGCTGGGGAGTAGCTGTGCTGCAGATTTCTGGAAAATCCGCGGCTTTTCCGTGAGAAATCCGCGGCAAAATCCGCGCATTTTCCGCAGCGTGGGCACATAGCCTTAGGCTACACGCGCACGCTGGAGTTTGTTGCTTTATTTGGTGCAGTTTTGTTGTCAGCAGGATCTGACTTTTGACTTCCTAGCAAAGTCTATGAGAAATCAGATTTGCTGTGCGCATGTTGCATTTTTTTTGTCTGCAGTTTGTCACAAACTTTTGACAAAACAAAAAAAGCAGCATGTTCATTCTTCTTGCTTTTTTGTCACAATTTCGTCATACTTTCTATACCAACAAACATGGTCAGAATTGACAAAAACGCACCATCATTAGAAGCGGGGTTTTTTTTTTTTTACATTTCCAGGCTCTCTCTGACCAGGTGCAGTTTTGGTGCACAAAAAACTGCAGCGTGCGCATGTAGCCTTAGGGTAATTCGTCTGGTTGATAAAAATTGACAGATATTGGTTCTTTTCCCACTGTCGCCTTCATTTAGTCTGAGCCAGACCAAACAGGTTTGTGTACCAGATGCTGAGTATTTGGGGGTTATTGTTTCTCAATAGCTACAGCAGTTTATTGCATTAAACGTTCATAGTCTATATGCAACTGAAGTCCAAATCTCCCGCTTACCCTTATTGGGTTCATAAATCTCTTTAAAATGATATATTTGCACACATTCTACTATTTATTTCATTCCTTTCAAGTTATGATTACTAGAGGAACATTTCACCTCTTGGAAAGTTTGATGCAAACCTGCTAATGGCAAGGGGGAGGCACATAATACATTGAGGGGCTTGGATACACAATTAGTGGCACCTAGGGTGCCATTCTGATTTAATCCTCAACGACCACATTTATATTCTGCTTGATGTGGTATTGTCGGCAAAGTCCAGTGTGAAATGTGCCTTTCATATTTTCTCAGATACCTTCTAAATTGCTTACCTTTGAAGATCTCCCAGTTAGATATGGCAAGTTCCTATACATAACTTCAGAACGTAGCGCATTTACACTTTAGAAAAGCTCCAGTGCCCCTAGGCTTCTCAAAGTTGGAGGAGCTCTGCAGGAAGACCGATTTACCTAGACATCTCACAAGCATATTCTACAGTCTGTTGATAAGGCTTATGTGAAATGGTTGGCAATCATAATGGACTTGATAATGGAGGAATAGGGAGAGGTGACAGATACATTTTGTTCTTTAGTGACGAGAGTGCTAGGGACTGTTCAAGCCAGACAAAATTTCGAAATAGTTTATTAAACTGCAGAAAGTTGAGGAAGTTTGGCATAGTCCCCAATGAGTTGTGCTCTCATGGTCGAACAGTGGTGGGTTCCTTTCTGCACTTAATAGGGTCCAGTCTAGAAATCCTTCCATTCTGGTCTGAGATACTTCGGTTTCTACATGAACACTTTCACATCCCTGGGGTGTTCTTTCAAAGTGACTGCTGGGTATTATAGATGAGCTGGTTAATGGGCTCAACAACAGCTGGTTTGTTGTTTTTTGTTTTTTAATATTTTCTATACTAGGAAAAATGGTTGCCTTTAGGATTTCCACTGTGTAAAAAAAAAAAAAACTACTGAAAAAGTATATTAACCCCATCACCACCTGGCAATTCTCAGTTTTTATTCTGCTCCCCTTCTACATGCCGTAACCTTTATTTTTCTGCCAATATAGCCATATGAGAACTTGTTTTTTGAGGGACAAGTTGTTCTTTGTAATGACACCTTTCATTCTGCCCCATATTGTACTGAAAAACAAAATTCTAAATGCGTTGACATTGCAAAAAAAAAAAAAAAAAGTATATTATACATATTAAAAAAAAAATAAACTTTCTTTCTTCTGGCGCCATTTTCCGAGACTAGTAACGTTCTCGTTTTTTGGGATCTAGGGCTTAGTGTTGGCTTATTTTTTTGCACACTGAGCTGATGTTTTTAATTCAAACGTTGCATGTACACCAAATTATATAATTACATCTTTTTTTCATGTCCGCAACACTGCAATAAGATGCAGTAATTTTGTTTTGTTTTTTTTCCTCATTTTGCCCTTTACTGATCAGATTACATTTTATTTTATTAAACCTAGACAGATCCCAGTGATCAATTATACCAATATACAGAATAAAAGGAAGATCACTGGTGAGAAAAGAGACCAAAACAAATATATGATGAAATACAAAAAATGTATTAATAGAATACGTGTGACATAAAGACAGACAGTGGTGGCGAACAGAGTCTTGAAATCGCCAGACACAAAAATATGCACAAACATCACCAGCAGATGAAAAACGGCTGCCAAGCACAAAGAGGTCAGATAACAGAAAGGCCAGATAGCCGACAGGGAAAGAGGAAACTGATAAATCAAAGGGCAAATCACCCATAAAGTACTTTCCCTAGATATGTGCCAGTAACACGTCATGAAATAGGGTTAAGACAAATTTTACCTTGAGACATGTTAAAGGTGCTAGCAGGCAGGCTGGTGGTGATGGGCGGGGCCTCGACGCGCGTTTCACCGGGCGTGGCTTCGTCAGGAGGCTGGCCATGGTGCATAACATGTGGGTTTATAAAGGGAGGTGACAGGGATCCGAGACAAATCGGCACGCTCCGCGTCATGATGCCCTGCCTTACAGGGCAGGGGCCACCGGGCACCATGTGGAAGAACAGAAGGAGGACATGCGTCATCCCACCATTCGTCCCGGAAGTGCCCTGAAGCCCCCGCTGCAGAAGGCGCAGACAGCGCATGCACACGTCGCGTCTGTGCCCTGGGTACAGCCCACCAAACGATGACATGGGGTGGAGATAATCAGGGGGAGTGTCAAACATCCAGACATGTCCGTCACGGAGTTCATACACGGGAACCCCATCACAGGAGACGCAGACAGCGCAAGCGCGCGTCGCGTCAAAGGCCTCCATGCAGAGTCTCCCAGCAACCATAACATAGGAAGCAAAATAGCATAATAACTGGGAGTATAAATTCAAGCGCCTGCGTATCAATCCACACGCGTGCGTACTCGAAGGGGAAAGGTGACCATATTGAAAACAATAGGCTGTGACCAGGGAGGAACAGAGGGGCAAAAATGACAGGTCAATCCCCCATACACAGAGCTACATAGCTGATGGACAAAAGGGTCAGAAAATGCCTCTCGTCGCCACATCGGGCACAGGTGGCATTTTATATTAATGATAAATATAACAGAATAGGTCATGGGGAGAGGGACAGGAAAAAAATCATAAATTGGCACACCATAAGACAGTGATCGTGAAACCATCACGAAGTTATATATAGATCCTACAGAGCATGCCAAAACAAAACAAAAAATAAATAATAATAAATAAATAGAAATAAGAAGTAATGCCGGGACTGGAAAACCCCTATATATAATATATAAGGTATATGGGGGGGGTAAAGTGGGGGGGAAAGGGAAAAGCCAGGAGGGCAAGGTAAGGTATAAAAGATCAAATATAGGGGAGTGGACCCGCATATTGATAAGGGTAGCTAATTGGATGTCACCAGGACAGATGATAGGATGAAAATCAAATGCAGAAAGTATGAAACATAGTTAAAGTTCCAGCAAACACAACCGGACCAGAAAACATAAACAGGTTAAACATACAACAAGAACATAAGACGGATATGTCATAAACATATACACACAAAAAAGAAACATGGATTAAGGGATTCCTTATAGCCATCTTCAAAAGTCCATGTTCCAAAGGTCCACTCCGGTACATGTCCAGTCGGCCTAAGGATGCACAGCCAGCTACGGATCGATGCACTCAGTAAGTCAATAGATAAAAGGATCCCTGAAATTATAAACCGCAAAATTAAAATCAAGTTAAAAAACATACAAAAATAGCCAAAAAAGGCCCAATGAAAATTAGCGCATCATATTACAGAAAAGATTTGAAACTAATAGCCTCGTTCAGGCCCATGGGGGTGACCGTATCCAAGGTGACCATCCACCTTGTCTCCTTCTGTAAGAGTCTCTTTTTGATGTCACCTCCCCTAATGCCCATATAAACGTGATCGATTCCACGTATACACAGGCCACGAGGATTACTGGAGTGGTGGAAGAATAAATGCTTGGGGATAACGATTAGTTTCAAATCTTTTCTGTAATATGATGCACGACTTTTAATTGGGCCTTTTTTGGCCATTTTTGTATGTTTTTAACTTGATTTTAATTTTGCGGTTTATAATTTCAGGGATCCTTTTATCTATTGACTTACTGACTGCATCGATCCGTAGCTGGCTGTGCGTCCTTAGGCCGACTGGACATGTACCGGAGTGGACCTTTGGAACATGGACTTTTGAAGATGTCTATAAGGAATCCCTTAATCCATGTTTATTTTTTGTGTGTATATGTTTATGACATATTCGTCTTATGTTCTTGTTGTATGTTTGACCGGTTTATGTTTTCTGCTCCAGTTGTGTTTGATGGAACTTTAACTATGTTTCATACTTTCTGCATTTGATTTTCATCTTATCATCTGTCCTGGTGACATCCAATTAGCTACCCTTATCAATATGCGGGTCCACTCCCTTATATTTGATCTTTATACCTTACCTTGCCCTCCTGGCTTTTCCCTTTCTTCTTCCAACCCCTTTCCCCTTCCCCCCCTCCCATATACCTTATATATTATATATAGGGGTTTTCCAGTCCCGGCATTACTTCTTATTTCTATTTATTTTTTGTTTTGGCATGCGCTGTAGGATCTATATATAACTCCGTGATGGTTTCATGATCACTGTCTTATGGTGTGCCAATTTATGATTTTATTCCTGTCCCTCTCCCCATGACCTATTCTGTTATATTTATCATTAATATAAAATGCCACCTGTGCCCGATGTGGAGACGAGTGGCATTTTCTGACCCTTTTGTCCATCAGCTATGTAGCTCTGTGTATGGGGGATTGACCTCTCATTTTTGCCCCTCTGTTCCTCCCTGGTCACAGCCTATTGTTTTCAATATGGTCACCTTTCCCCTTCGAGTACGCATGCGTGTGGATTGATACGCAGGCGCTTGGATTTATACTCCCAGTTATTATGCTATTTAGCTTCCTATGTTATGGTTGCTGGGAGACTCTGCATGGAGGCCATTGATGCGACGCGCGCATGCGCTGTCTGCATCCTTGTCGTGGGGATTCCTGTGTTTGAACTCCATGACGTATTTGTCCGGATTGTTTGACACTCCCCCCTAATTATCTCTATTTCATGTAATTTTCGCCTAGTGGGCTGTACCCAGGACACAGACACGACGCCCGTCTCAAGGTAAAATTTGTCTTAACCCTATTTCATGACATGTTACTGGCACATATCTAGGGAAAGTACTTTATGGGTGATTTACCCTTTGATTTATCAGTTTCCTCTTTCCCTGTCGGCTATCTGGCCTTTCTGTTATCTGACCTCTTTGTGCATAACAGCCGTTTTTCATTTGCTGGTGATGTTTGTGCATATTTTTGTGTCTGGCGATTTCAAGGCTCTGTTCGCCACCACTGTCTGTCCTTATGTCACATATTCTATTAATACATTTTTTGTATTTCACCATATATTTGCTTTGGTCTCCTTTCTCACCAGTGATCTTCCTTTTATTCTGCATATTGGGATAATTGATCACTGGGATCGTTCTAAGTTTAGTGTTCTCATTGAGACCCTCCCCTTTAGGAAAGTTGTAGGTTTACATTTTATTTTATTTCTGAAATCAGCAATACCAAAATGTGTATTTTTTTTATTAATTTTCATTGAGGCAAAAAAAGGGGTGGGGTTGATTTGAATTTATCAGATTTTTACAAAAAAAAAAAAATTGCATTGCTTTTACTAGCCCCCTAAGAGTACTTCAAGCTGTGATTGTCAGATTGCTTATGTTGTATAGAGCAGAGCATCCACACCACTCTGCACAGCAGAAATGCGGACTTCCTATGAATGCTGGCTCACATCCGGCATTCACAGGAAGTTTGTCATGTCAAAGGAGTCATCAGCTTATTCCTAGCTGTCATGACAATCCACTGGCGCACCACTATCAAATCACGGGGCCCACAGATTAGAGCTAGGGATTACGCACTCCCCCTGGTGGCTTAAAACCTGCTGTCAGAGATGGACAGCAAGCTTTAACTAGTTAACAGCCACAGGCAGATCTCTGATCCACCCCCCTATTAGAGGCACATATAATCTAAGAAAGACTAATGACACGTACTAACTTTCTAGTGTTAACAAATGTATACGGAGCATAAAAGTTTTTTAAAAAAAAAGTTAAGACAGTTGCACTCTGTAGTGCCAAGATGTGTAACAATTAATATAGGAATATCAACTTGCAATACTGCTATAGAAAACATAAAAATTGAGATACTTCACAAAAAAATGGCCAGTTTTATGTGAGGCCAACAACCAAGGTGACCTCTTAAGAGGCAGTAGTGTAGGCAGGGACCCAACAATAAGAGGTCATCTTGGCATTGGCTTTTGGGCACCCTAAAACTGCCCATTTTTGTGTGCTAAGTATCTCAATTTTTACATTTTCCATAGCAGTATTGCATGTTATATTCCTAAATTCATTGTTGCACATACCTTAGCACTATAGAGTGCAACTGTCTTATTAGAGACCAGCCGACATGTGCAGGGAAACATGCAGGTTCGGGGTGCGAGCCTGCATCAAAGGAAGGGACATGATCTACAACGTAAATATGTCATAGGTCGTGAGGTGGTTAAAATGTTCAACTATACATCATGTTATAATCAAGGTTTATTCTCATAAAGACTAACCAGCCCCTTGAATTACGGGTTAAACTACATTGGCAATTGTGAATTTTTCTTTTTAGCCATGGCTGCTGACACTGATGCAAAGTAGAATTTCATACGCAATTGGGTCTAGCTAAAAATATGTATATATTTTAATGAAAAAAAAATATATATTAAAACAGAACAATACTCCATTTGATTTGTAGATATCCGTGCCAGTTTATTGTATGATTATTGAAGAAGGTGTTAAACAATCTGAAAGTAAATTTTCAATCTTGGCACATTTTAGGCACCTGCCAGCTTGGGATTTACAATGGAAGTCAAATAACTGAAACTATAGCTAAAAACACAAGACATAAACAAGATATTCTGTATTTGTACAAATATAAAAAATAGCTTTTTAAAAGTGCAATGAGTCAAATAAGCTAGAACATTCTACGTTATGTCTTCAATGGTTCACCGACCATGATTCAATTTACAGTTAGATATAGCAATGGTATCATAATTGCTGCATGCCGTGCATAAGTGAACCTTAAGTGTTGTAAAAATGACTCCCACATAGAATACAGGAGCCTTGGAAATCTACCACTTTATGCAACATGCAGCAACAATATCTTTCCAAGAAAGAAACAATGGCTTATAAACCAGATTAAACATTTTTACATAGAAAGGTCTAACCTACATGTTTTATTTTTCCATCAAAACGAGGTACACAAAGCTTTTCGGATAGACTGCTAAAATATTAGACAGGTTTTAAAACATTTCTTATTGCCTGTATTAAAACCAAAATTTAAAAGCGGAGAAAAAAAAGAAGTGGTGAGGGCGATACATATGCATCTCCCACCCTAGTCAGATTTTCAGTGGTAGAGAATATTCTAATGCCCTCTCAACAGTGGTTATTTAACAATTGTATGGGTCAGGTTATACAGTATAAACAGTTCATGCCAGATATACTATCATGTATTAGCACTATTCTAGATGTGTCTGCATGTCCATCTTATTAATGAAAAAGGGGGTGAGGGTGGGGGCGGGGGGGAGAAACAAAAACCATGAATGGGCTTTTTATGGGTCTCATGTTGCAGTAATAAAAAGGACAACAGAATAAAGAAATTGAAAGACAAAATTACTGAAATAAGTCACTAGTTCCCACCACTAAAGTCTGTGGACTTGCATACAGTGATTATGTGCTGATACACAGCTATATATGCAGAGGAATTTTGATAATATGTTGCAAAGTAGTTTTATCCTTTAGGCCGCTTTTACATTGCATTTTTGGACGCATGCACCGACGAGGCCATTGACTATAATGGAGCAGACAGTCAGTGTGTGCTCTGTCTTGCACACGCTGACTCTGCCTGCAGAAAGCATGTCTGCCCGAAAACCGTGCAAGACAGCGCACACGCCGACTCAGTCTGGTCCATTATAGTCTATGGCCCCGTCGGCGCAGGCGTCTGAAAGCTGTGTTTGGACAGAAGCACCGCCGACGGGACCACTGAACGTAGGTAAAAACGCAATGTCAAGGGGCCCTAAGGTTTCTGCATTTGTTTTTAAATGACATTTTTTCATTTTTTAGTTTGACACACCACCCTGAAAATTCTATTTAAAAGGGAACTGGTCATGTTGTTTTGATATTAGACCACCCTAATGTGTTTTAAGCAATGAAAATGTGCATCACTAACACTGATGGAAAAAACAACAAAAAAAAAAAACTTAATTCAAGAATAACTGTGGCGTACCTTACGCCAAAAAGATTTCTGATATGGTGCAGAAAAGGCACACGCCACTTGTTAGACATGTGATTCATTAACACTAGAAGTCCCAGAAATTTCGGGCTCCCCCCTGAAGTCCCGAAAGAGGGTCAAATGACCCTTAGACTATCTTTTTTTATTTAGAACCAAAACGTTAATTTGAAATTTTTATCTTGCAGATGAGGAGACTACTCCTCTACCTCAAGATTGGCGAGTGGAACGCAGAGACTGGTCGAATGACCTGAAGGATTTGCGGTCTGTTGGCTCAAAGGTAGAAATGTTAAACGACCCCTCTCTGGGACTTCTAGTGTTAAGAAGCACTTGCCTATTCAAAAGGCGTTGTCTAGCACTTTTACAGTGATTGCTTATCCTTAGGATAGGTCATTAATGTCTGATCAGCCAGGGTCAGACAAACTGTACCTCTAACCTCAGTTGTTCACGGTGCCAATGACAACTGGAAATGCTTCGTTCCAGAGCAACTCTTAACTGATAACAGCAGTGTACTGCCCATCCACCTCCCATTCAATAGGAGGCAGATGTGCGGTGCCCAGGTACGGTTGCTATCAGAAGATGGAGGAGCTCCAAAATTTAGCATTTCCAGCAGAGAACAGCCGATTAATGGGTGTGTCAGGCGTCAGACCTCGGCTGATCAGGCATTGATGACCTATCCGAAAGGATAGGTCATCAAAGAGTAGTGGACAACCCCTTTAATAAATCAGGAGCATTGGACTCCTTCGAGCCCTCTCAGCGCTCAAGTCTATACATGCCTGCACAAGTGCACTCCCACTGCTGTAAAAGGGAGCTGGTTGTAAATCTATGATGGGCAGAAGATGTCTTCCATGGGCTGTTAATCAATACAGCTGTCACAGGGCTCAGATTTTTTTGGGGGGAAACCAATTTTATGAGAACAAAAAAAAAATTAAAAAAAAAAACATTGCATCTGACTCATCTGCTGCCCAAACCAATAAAGCAGCCCATGTCATGCTGCATGTGGCTCAGGCACCATGAATCAGATGACAAGTTAACTTTAAGCTCTCAAATTGTGAGTCCATGGCTTTAAAATATGTCTGAAAACCACTAAAAAAAAATATAAAAATTAATCAGGGGAGCCATAGGTGTAGTTCAATTACGCTTCAGTTTGACCATATTTTTTAAAATGGTATATTTTTTTCAGACATATACCAAAAGAAAAAAAAAACAAAAACCACACAGTAAAACCTTACAAGTTTGGGGACATGGAAGCACAGTCGAACTGTAACTGTTAAACTATATGACCTTTTGCAATTTCCAGACATACTCGTCCGGGTCGGATACCGGGAACTGTTTACATTTCGATCCTATCACCTTTAAACATTATGTCACTGACAAATTGTCCATTTCAGATTTATGTATGAAAAAGTTAAACAGCACATGCTATATACAAAACTGCTCACCAAATTCTGCAGTCCTAACTATCCATTGCCATTGTGCATTGTTGTCCTACATGGTATCGCTATCAATAAAACCACAAGCTCCAAGAGCTGTCAGGTGGGCCATGACTGCACGATTCTTTACTAAAAACTGCCAGATGACTCTTGGTGAGCAATTTACATATAGCACACGCGTCCATTTCACCCAGCAATATAAATACATGGTGGTTTATATGGGTGCTGAATGTTTTGTAACCAGAGCAACTAGATAACCCAGCATAATGGAAATAAGATTTGTATGACTTCCATCTCGGAATAGCTTTATTCACTAAAAGAAAAATTCCACCCCAAAACACAGATAATCATAGCACTAAATGTGATCACAAAAAAAGTCAAAAAACACCTGTCTGATATAGCCAAAATTCACAATGTTTTCCAGCCAATAATAAAGGTTTCCAGATGCATTCCCAATCCACCATGCCCTCCATGACTAGGCACTTTGACTGGGTGAGGGTGAATAATTCTAACACTGCGCTAGCTAGAGACCCGAAATAAAGACGCTGCAATGTGAATATAAATATCTTTGTATCTAATGTCAGTATTAAAAATACATATTCTTCTATTTTAGCTTTAGTTTTCTTAGAGCTTGTGAAGATCCCCCAGGAGCTATTCCCTGGTGGGGACATTCTCAGACAAACAATAGCTTTTAGCTGAATTCCACAGACAGTAAATGAAGCACATCAATCAGAACATTTCAAGGCATTTTGTATTGCAAATCTTCCCACATAAAACAATATACCATCATAGGACTATGGTCAGGGTCTTTATATTGTACATAGGCAGAAGTAGGCATGCAAGCCAGAAAATTACATGGTCATCTTTTTACAACTATGGTGTGCCTTTCTTTTCTTCAATATCTATACTCTGAACACTGTACAAATCCTTATATAATAAAAAAAAAAAAAAAAAAGTTTAATGCAGTCGCTTGCCACTATTGCTCAATACATCACCAAACCGGGAAAAAAAAAAAAAATATCCTAAAAAAAGAAGAAGAATACACAAAATTACTGTACAGAGATGTAGATTCCCCGATATGCCGTCACAGTCATGGTTCCAGTATTTTCATCCCGGGGCCATTATTACATAGTTGGTTTTTAACCCATTATATGAGGGAGTTCAATGTATGCAGAATGGTTGAGGAAAGACGTTGAAGGCCGGACCCAATAAAATGGTTCATCCAAAGCTAGTCAGGTCTTCAGTATGTGATGCACACGTGGCAGCTCTCAGTCGTACAGTTAAGAGTCTGTTGGTGAGAAAGTAGCGACTTTCCGACAGTGCCGGTGTAAGATATTGCTTCGGAATCACAACAATGTAGTGACTGCACCGGAGTTTTTCCTGCGGTAACATATCATGAAATCCTTAATGCTCACAGAATGGATAAAAATAAAAAGGCTTAAAATTAAACCTTTTAGCGACTCAAAAGGTGCATGTTTGCATAAACCAGTATATTTCTCAGCAAATGACATACACATCCCACACAATGAAATGTTAGACTATAAAATAAACCTAGAAGAAGGCAATATACAGAGTTCATAGTTAGAAACAGTAGGGCAAGACACACCACTGTCCGGTCACATATGCAAAGGGATAGGAATAAGAAAAGCACGTCTGGGACTGGGAATATGTGGTGGCAAGAAAAGGGCATTGGTGATGGCTCAGTCATTGAGAAAGTTCTTCACGGTTGTGGTTGAAATCAACCCCTTCATAGATTGAAAAGGTTGTGAAAAAGAATGAAAACAAAAAGGTATAACTCCCACCTTAGTGCAGAGGCACAGAAGCTCCACATGTGGTTCTGCCAAATAGGTGTAGGTGACATACACATGAGAGCTAGGGAACCTATCGACAAGGTCCTATGAAGACGTGATTACAAGGGAGAACATTCCCAACTATTAGGAACATTGACATATGCATCATGATATTCAAGACAAATGTAAAATGGATTAATATGGCAATTACTGACACAGTGAGCCTTCCATCAGACTGGGTACCGGAATATAATATACACAGCTCTTATTGGCTTTACATACGCCATAAAGGGAAAATATAAAGAAATTCAGAAATGTAAATTCTATAGGTAGGCATAAAAAAAACAAAAAACACAAATGGGGGCAAATCTGGTTATTAAAACGGGTTGTCTAAGGTTAGAGAAGGGCAGCTACCCAAACACTGTCACAGTTCTCCAATACTATGTATGGAAAGTCAGCTCGTCCCTATTTAAAGGGGATGTCCAGGGCTACAATAATGTTGAGCTATGTTTAGGTTAAGATCTCAATATCAGATAAATGGGAGAAAAACAATAGAAATACAATTGTTAGAGAGGTCTACATCAGTGAGCGCCTCTTTCACTCCCAAGCATTACTGCAGTATGGAGATTGAAAGGACCACTAGGGAGAATGTGTGCCCACCACTCCATTGAAAGAGGCTGATAAAAACAGCCAAGTGTAAGGGGCACTTTGCACACTACGACATCGCAGGTGCGAGGTCGGTGGGGTCAAATTGAAAGTGACGCACATCCGGCGTCGCAGGCGATATCGTAGGGTGTAAAGCCTTTTTGATACGATTAACGAGCGCAAAATCGTCATAATCGTATCATCGGTGTAGCGTCAGTCATTTCCATAATTTGGAAATGACCGATGTTATGATGTTCTTCCTCGTTCCAGCGGCATCACACATCGCTGTGTGTGAAGCCGCAGGAGCGAGGAACATCTACCTGCGTCCTGCGGCTCACGCCAGCTATGTGGAAGGAAGGAGGTGGGTGGGATGTTTACGTCCCGCTCATCTCCGCCACTCCGCTTCTATTGGCCGCCTGCCGTCGCTGTGACGCCACACGACCCGCCCCCTTAATAAGAAGGCGGGTCGCCGGCCAGAGCGACGTCGCGGGACAGGTGAGTGCATGTGAAGCTAGCGTAGCGATAATGTTCGCTACGCCAGCTATCACCATGATATCGCAGCTGCGACGGGGACTATCGTGCTCTGCATCGCAAGCATCGGCTTGTGATGTCGTAGTGTGCAAAGTACCCCTAACACTAATCTGTTTCCACATGCCTATACACACTAATTGAAGTAGCAGTGAGCATGTTGAACCTCCACGCCATTCAGTGTTCCTCTTTTTGTGGTGGTGAAGTTAGACGGAACAGAGGGCTCCGCACCACTGGTATGATTGGTGTTCACCTACATAAAATATACTAGATGGCCATTTGTGAGCTTTTTTGCCAAACAATTTAAAAGGCTTTAACACTTTCCTTGTCCTTGACTGCTCATGGAGGAGCATGTGATTAGATCAGTCCATCAGCCTCCTTCAATAGAAAAGCAGCTTGCCCCACGTGAGGTGTTTTACTACTGTTGGAGACGGATGGTCCAGTCTGGCCACGTTCCTACACTAGTAACCATTGTATGAACCAAAGAGCTGGTCAGTTTGTGAGGGAAGCCACATTTTTACGTTCGTATAAGGTGACTCACAGCTAATAGTCGACAATTTAAAGGGATTCTCCAAATTAATGATTAAAAAAACAAAAAAAAAAAACTTTCAAACCAGCAGCAACATTGGTAAAATAACCTCCCATTTCATCCCTGCCGTTCCATTGCAGAGTCCCAAATTCTGCCCACTGGTTGTCTGTCTGTACAAGCTGCAGCTATCAAACTCCATGGGGTATTCACGTGAGTGCTGAACACTTGGGCCGTATATGGCTGTGGCCATTCGATTTAGAGGGGGAGAGAAGATCAAAAAAGAAACCTGCAGTCATAAAGCAATTTCAAATCTACGAGACACGTTCGTAATGAAGATTATGATCGTATACGGTGTTTTCAGAAAGATCTCCACCTTTTCAGTGTTCCATGTCTTCTATAGTAACCGGAAGGAAGTGTGGCATTTATATACATATATGAAGATCACAGAGTTAATTTTCTTGATGGTTGTTTCATACAGTAGAGCTGAATACCATTTATGTTACTTTATGCATACAGGACAAGTCTGCTCATCTTCATCCATCCAGTTTGTCACACAAGATTATCATGCAGAACAAGTCCTACCGTGCTTTACAATGGAACGGCGGCAAATAAGGAAACACTAATAAATAAAAAACAAAACAAAAAAACGAAGGGAATAAAACTTACCAAAGAAAAAAAAAACAAAAAACCAAAAAGCATACGTCTGCTTACAGGCGTAGAGAATATGGGACGTTATCAGCCTGGTGGTTATAAACACAGCTTATTCTTCCTACACGGATATTGCAATCCAGCGGATATTCAATATCAAATATATATCTCTCTATAAGGATATATATATATTTATATATGTACACACTATCTAGATTATACCTCCCCATTATTTAGAAGGGGGATGACTTTATGAACAAATAGCAAATAAAAGACATCTGTTCCACAGCAGTCTCCACTTAATGCTGCATTTCTTAACTTTGTGGAATCCTACTTAAAAAAAAAAAAAAAAAAAGAAGAGGTAGATTTAATGTCTATGTATAGATCTATATGGATATATAAAAAGGCCGATTGCAAAAAAGAATCTTTCTACAAGATGGGATGATGCAGTAGGGATAAAACATACCAGGGAAAGACTACACACTTATTGATACTTAATGCTGCAGCGCAGAGCCCGCTAGGTATGCAGCCAAAAACCCCTAAAAAAAAAAAACAAAAAACCCCTGTCAAACTAAAGATTGCTACATTAGTTGATATTTCTTGTGCTGGAAAGTGTATTGCTATAGGATTATGGGGAGGGAATACTTACAGGACTTATGTGCAATGGTATTTTTTTAAACTAGAATAAAGGGGAGCAAAAGTAAGAGGAAGAAAAGGGGGTTAGCACCATGTGGTCTTTCACGACTGAAAGGATTTATCCACTTGTAAGTCCATGATTTTTTTCCAAAGAAATGGATATTCAGGTGTAAAAAAAAAATTAAAAAATAAAAAAAAAGGTTAGTGAGCATTGGGAAGAGAGAGGTGCGGGGGAGGAAGGTATCGCTGGGCCAAAATTGCAGCGTCCAAAGGGCTCATTGCCTGAGCGTCATACCCCAGTCTTCTTATTGGGGGGAAATTGCCAAACTGACGTTTTTGAGGAAAGTTCTTGGCTTCGTGGATTGTGTTTTTCTCTTCTGCCAATAGAAGCTGTTGTCGCATGTAGTTTTCAAACTCGTACTGTGAGGACTCCTCAGTCACCTTTGCCTAAGGGTCATAAAAGTTGGAAGTAATAAATGCGAGGTTGCCATCAGTACTGCAGACAGTAATGGATAGGTAAGGTTGAGTGGTGTTTAAAGGGAGCGTGTCACTCCCAAAACTGACAAGTTTTATCATATGTAAATCAGTGGACCTTGGCGAACCTTTAGCATGGCCAAGATATCAGTGCTGCATTCCACCACCCCAAGTGCAACCCTCCAGACCGACCCTTATGTTGAGTGACTGCACTCACTTTCGAGTGCTACCAGATCTGAATCCCCAGTAATAGCGCTTCAGTTAGGCTAGGGCTACACGTGACATGTGACACTGCTTCTCTGTAACATTGTATCTCGTGATTTACTAGCTTGTTGCATTGTAACCCATGACTTTCTGAAAAAGGTTTCCAAATGTGATGGATTTCCGTCGCTTTAAGGTCGCATGCGATTCACTTGCCCATAGACTTCCATGAAAGTCACAGGTTTGTTGTCGGGGTTTTTTTTAATAAAAACACAAAATTATATATCTCCAAATAGTCTTTGTTTGGCCGTTGCACAATTTGTCACACAACCTGAGGAAAGTCACAGTGTAGCCTTAGCCAAAAAAACTTACTGGGCTGCAATCGCACTCAGTTTCATGCAGCATTAATCAAATGACAAGTTCCCTTTAAATACACATTTCTAAAATGTTATAACAATATATATTTTTTCTGACATTCTTATTTAAGGTTGGAGCATCCCTTTAACATGAAAGGAGTTTGTAAGCTTGGGCAAGTTAGTGTACTGTAAATTTAACGTTGCAATATAATGAAACATAAAATAATGGCTTAAAAGTAATATCAAAAGGTCGTAAAAACAAATACAGGATTTTTGTTTTGTTTCCTTTATTCATTTTATGCAACTACTTTGTGGGACTATTACCTTAAAGAGGTATTCCCATCTGCAAGATCCTATCCCAATATATATTATTGATAATAATAATAATAATAATAATAATAATAATAATAAATAATATAATTATTATTATTATTATTATTATTATTATTATTATTATTATTATTATTATTATTATTATTAACTATTAATAGCAAATACCTCCAATTAGAAATGTAATCTAGTTGTTCTGATATAGCCATAGTTTCTTACCTGATGTGCAGAGCATTGCAACTTGTGGTATCCATAGTTACAACCACGAGCAACTAACTCAATACATGAGTTGTTGTAACCATGGATACCTAAGCTGCAATACCCTGCACATGAGGTAAGAGACATGGCTCTATCAGGAGAACTATACTACATTTCTAATTGGAGCTATTTTCTAATATTATTACGTCTACTACATACTAGTATAGGATCTTGCAAATTGGAATAGCCCTTGAAGCCTATCCTTAGGTACACTTTGAGAACACATTTAGTATGTAGGGAAAAAAAAAAAAAAAAAAAAAAAAGTGTTTGGATAGGTTCAAACCTGGAAGGAAAAAAAATAAAATAACCGGCAGTGCAGGAGATTTCAGAACTTTTTTCTTGCACAGCAAAAATCCAAAGTCCTTAGGGTCAGAAAAACTCTGCAGTAAATTAAATGTCAGCCCTGATTTATGATGTGCATTTATTGTAGGTCACTTTTTATTCTTGGAGGTTTATTGCAGCAAATTCATCAAAATGGTGAGCAAAATTCATGAATTTGCCACAAAAGGTAAAAAAAGATGGCTTCTTTCCTGTCAACGATTTTTAGCCTTTTTGGGCAAAAAGTCACATCTTTTAAAAAAAAAAATATGAAAGATGTGACTTTAGAAAAGGTTGCATAAAACTACCCTAGGGGGCGACGGGAGTAGAGTTGCACAACATGTCGCTTTTTAAAAAAAAAAAAGTAGCAATTGATGAATTAGGCAAAAACATCTGGAACGCTAAACTCAGCCCACAAAGTGGAGAGACAAGAAAAGGAAAACAAAAAAACAAAAAAAAAAAACCAGACGAGCACACAAAATACTAGTCAATAATCAGGAGAAAATATAATGAATTGAGTGCAAATAAAAGCTGAAAAAAAAAAAAAACTCCCACAAAAAAAAAAAAAAAAAAGCCAGGTGCAGAAGTATCAATTAGGGCCTGTGTGTTCCATTCTTGTGTGTTTTCTTAAGGGCGCTTTTCCATTTGCGATTTTCTTGCGAGTGCGCGATCCAATTAAAAAAAATAAAATTAATAAATAAATAAATAAATAAATAAATTAAATAAAATGGATTGCACGCGCACCAGTGTTAATCAACGAAACCGCTTCATCTGTCCCGTTTTTTCTCTCCCCAGGAATCGGGCTCTCGGCACAATTGCAGCACGCTGCGATTGTACAGAGTCTCGGCTCACGTGTGTGTAAAATTGCACTGCACTCGCATGTTAGGTGACTGCAGTGCGGTGCATGCAGGGACAGACAACGAAGGAGATGGGGAGAAAGTACTCCATCTTCTTGCGATCGCATCACAGGAGCGGAGATCACATCACAGTCGCATGACCCTCTGCTGACACCCGCAGCAGAGTGCCACTAGCATATCACTTCCAATGCTCTCGCATCAGAAGCTATGCACAAGTGGAAAAGAGCTCTAAAACCCTTTTTCACATGGTGAACAGCTATCTCAAAAGGCCTGACTCTTCTTTCACTCAATTACAAGAGTAAGGAAAGGAGGGGCGCTGCAGAAGAGCACAGGGCTTCTGTTACCAGAGCTGTGACCACTAGGACAGGCAGAAAGCTGCGAGATCTCCACACTGCTTACAGCGTGATCTTATTCCAGTGTGCAAGTGTAAGGCCCCTTTCAGACATCCGTGTTTCCGGTACATGTGACATCAGATTTTAAACACAGATGCCACACGTAACCATGTTATTCTATAGTGTTACTCACACAGACCATGTGACTCCCTTGTGGCCCCGCTATTTCACACGGGAGACATGTCCGTTTTTTCTCCGGCAGCACGGGTGTCAGACGGATCACACATTGATGCCATTAGTGTGACACGTACAGGAGAAAAACACTGGTCTTCTGAAATAAAAAGATTTTCTATATTCACCTGCATCCAGTGCGGTTTTCTTCAGCTCTGCGGTCTCCTGCTTCTGACCCCAGCTCACTATATTCATTGATTATTCACTGCACTGAGGACCTGGAACCCAGAGCATTGCAATGATAGCATCGCGGGCACAGCACCACGGGGACAGCATTACCGGGGACAGCGCCAGGGACAGGTGAGTCTTTAGCAAGCAGTGTGTGTGCAGTGATGTGCAGGAGGTCATTGGAGTTCCCAATGAACTCTGATGAACCCGTGAAGTAACCATGGTGACACCTGCTGTAGCGGGGGTGTAATCAGGAGGTCATCAGAGTACATTGGGAACTCCATTGACTTTATGGACGTCACTGCACACAGACTGCTAGCTGAATACTCACCTGTCCCCGGCGATGCTGTCCCCGGTGATGCTCCAGCTTCCAGGTCCTCAGTTCAGTAAATAAATCAATGAATATAATGAGCAGGGGTCAGAAGCAGCTGACAGCAGAGCCGAAGACAGCAGCGCTGGATACAGGTGAATATAGAAAATCTTTTTATTTCAAAAGACCTGTGTTTTCGGTACATGTAACACTGATGTCACACGTGTGACACACGTTTGATCACACCGATGCATGTGACTTGTACCTGGTTAAACACGGATGTCTGAAAGGGAGACTTCTGTAGAAAAGGGACTTCATGACAGCCATAAAAAGATCAATGGTCATTCTGGGGTCCATTGAAAATTTGTTGGGTATTACTCAAGGAATAAAAGAGTGTGGGGGGTAGGAGGGGTGTAATTTTTTTTTTCTTCAAATGAATATGAAATAAGCAGTTCAAACTACTAATTCCATGTTAATTGTTATTAATGTTAGAAGGTTTAAAAAGAGAAATATAAAAAGAAAAGTGAGCCACATAGCATAGAGGTATAAAAAAAAAAAATAAATTATAATATCTGTCTATCCATCTATCTACAAACGTTACTGAGGATAAATGTGCCTTAGCTCTTACCTCTTGTGAGTTCTCCGGACTAGTAACATGATCAATGTCAGGTACAACTTGCAGCGGGCCGCTCAGAGAGGACATAGATTGCCTGGAAACAAGAATAGGCTGTGTTATAAAATTCCCAACATTTATGAAGATTACTAGAAATACCCAGATGGAAAATCTTGGGAAAAGGGGCTACAGATGGGTTTAAACATCTCAGCTTGCTGTCAGAGCAATAGAAATCTACACTGGAATAAGGATATTGATGATTATGGATTCATGTAGTGAAATATTCACCTGAGTTCAGACTGCTGCAAGATGATCTTTACAAAACGTATTAAAAAAAGAATGAACTGTGCTCCAGACTTTGCGATTAGAAACCACCTAACCTCATGCCTCAGTGAAGTTGTTCCTGATGTAATGGCAGGAACGAGTTAAAAAGGTTTGACAAAATAAAGCAGGATCATTTTTAGGTTGATAATTTTGTATGGGCTGCAGTTTAAAAAAAAAGGTGTGCACCCCCCCAAACTACTTGATAAATGTGATTCACGGTGTTGATCGAGAACATCTTACACAACCCTGTTTTCTAAGGGACTTTTAAGGGCTCATAAATGAAGCCATGTTTAGTCCTATTCAGTAAGCCAATTTAATATTAACTAGGACTAAATCAATGGAAGAAACAAATTCTACTGTGCAAATGTAAACTGTAATAATACACATGTATTCCACATTCTATATATTATATATATATAAAATGGATTGCAAAGAATCCTACTGCAATGGCAATTTCCAGGACTGGAATGGAAACATTGACGCTTCCACAGACCTGGACTGCCAAAAGGCTGTAATCCGGGAGGAGGCGTGTGATGTGGATCGGCACAGTTGCTCTCACTCACTATCTTAATTTCAACAGTGCTGCTATAGGGAGACCCCATTCACCCTCTAAGGGTACGATTCAATTTGCGTATGACTCATGCGATTCTCGCATCGGCATCACCCGGCACGGCGCACACTCTCCTGACAGGAGCTGGTCGGCTGCATGTATTTCTCTACAGCTGAGGCGCTCCTGTCAGGAGAGTGTGCCGTGCCAGGTGACACAAATGCGAGACTCACATGAGTCATACGCAAGTGGAATCATACCCTAAGGCTATGTGCCCACGGGAGCTCGTACCTGCAGATATAACTGCAGGTACGGCCGCAGGTACACCGCAGCCGCCCGCCAGCATCCGCAGCTATTTTTAGCTGCGGGATTCCAGCGGAATAGCTGCGGTAAACCTGCAGACTTTCATGCGATTAACCTGCGGACGTCCCAGCCTCTATCTCCATAGTGGAGGGCCGTGATTTCTGCACATAATTCCGCAGGAATAAATTGACATGCAGTTATATGCGGTTGCGGGAGATCCACAGCATATTCCGCAGCAGCACATTCCGCATCGTGGACACAGACACTCCCCATGTCCCTTGGATAACATAGGGAGTGTCTGTACTTTATGAAACCTGCGGATTTAGCTAGATAAATCCGCAGGTTTTCCGCAGCAAAATTCGCAGAAGCAAGCTCCCGTCGGCACATAGTGTCTGCTACACTGAGACTTGGCCTATGACATTAGTACGTCGTGCCTGCTGCATGGAACCGCAGTCTGAATATAACAGACCGAACAGTGAGTCAAAGTACTACATGTGTTTTTCCTCCATTGCCACTCAGTACTTGTAGGAGGGAACTGTGGGAAACATCATTGTGTGTCTGAACTGTATGGCCATCATATGGTGGGTGTAATTAGCATTATACTGTGTGGAAGCCTGTGGTGCATCATACATTGTATATACCATATGGGGACAGCCATTGATCAAGGTACAAAACCGTAGCGCACACTTTATGTTGATTAGCTCGTTTACTCAAAGGCAGACAGAAGCTGACAAGACAAGGGGCTTGCGCGACGTTACAACACCACATGAGCCAGGCACCGCTAGAACCGTACCAGTTGTGGAGGTGAATATAGACACTCTTATTTTACCAGGGGAAAACATGTGGAATCAGAAGGGGCTGGCCTAACAGTGGACAACCCCTTTGAAAACAATATGTTTAAAGTACAGGGCTAATAGTGTATAGAGAGCCTTAATATTATCAGAACTGGAGTAACTAACCATGAGGATATGATGCCGCCAAGAGACTCCAGAACTTCTGATGCAGTCAAACGATGTTGTGGATCCAAAACCAATAACTTTCTAATGAGGCACACTGTGCTCTCTGACACCCTGCCATCTCTGTCATTGAAAAAAAAAAAACATAAAAACTTTAAATTAATTAGTTCATTATTTCAGGTGATTTGGATTTGTAACTTTAAAGTTGGCATGGATGTTGATGTGACCTTTATCAGATGAATGTACCTATACAGCACAGTGTAAACAGTCACAAAATTCCAGTACAGGAACTGACTGAACTGTGAAGAATGGAGATATTAACCCTCTCTCACAAAGGCATAATTGTACATTCAGATTGGACTGCTAATTGTGGTAAACTATTTGCAGTTACGTCCCAAGGATGGCAAAAACTTATGTCCATAACGTCCGCGGCAGTACTACACAGCTGAGCTTCTGCTTTTTGTGATACAAATCAGCAGCATTTTAACCCTTCCCATGCCTCTGTCAATTTAATATATAAAGGTGTGTGTGTGGTGTGTGTGATTATGCACACTCACTTCTGGACCCTGAGAGCGTCATAGGCTATGTTTTGAGGGGAAATTTTAACCCCGCGCTTTACAGTTATTCAACAAAAAACCTGCCTCCATTAAAGCGAATGGAGCTGGGAGCCACTGTGCAGCCAGAACTTCAGAAGAATGCGCAGCCACGCCCTTAAATGCAATGTTGGTGTGTCACAATGCAGACAGGGAAAGAGGCAGACAGGGAAAGAGGCAGACAGGGAAAGAGGCAGACAGGGAAAGAGGCAGACAGGGAAAGAGGCAGACAGGGAAAGAGGCAGACAGGGAAAGAGGCAGACAGGGAAAGAGGCAGACAGGGAAAGAGGCAGACAGGGAAAGAGGCAGACAGGGAAAGAGGCAGACAGGGAAAGAGGCAGACAGGGAAAGAGGCAGACAGGGAAAGAGGCAGACAGGGAAAGAGGCAGACAGGGAAAGAGGCAGACAGGGAAAGAGGCAGACAGGGAAAGAGGCAGACAGGGAAAGAGGCAGACAGGGAAAGAGGCAGACAGGGAAAGAGGCAGACAGGGAAAGAGGCAGACAGGGAAAGAGGCAGACAGGGAAAGAGACAGACAGGGAAAGAGACAGACAGGGAAAGAGACAGACAGGGAAAGAGACAGACAGGGAAAGAGACAGACAGGGAAAGAGACAGACAGGGAAAGAGACAGACAGGGAAAGAGACAGACAGGGAAAGAGACAGACAGGGAAAGAGACAGACAGGGAAAGAGACAGACAGGGAAAGAGACAGACAGGGAAAGAGACAGACAGGGAAAGAGACAGACAGGGAAAGAGACAGACAGGGAAAGAGACAGACAGGGAAAGAGACAGACAGGGAAAGAGACAGACAGGGAAAGAGACAGACAGGGAAAGAGACAGACAGGGAAAGAGACAGACAGGGAAAGAGACAGACAGGGAAAGAGACAGACAGGGAAAGAGACAGACAGGGAAAGAGACAGACAGGGAAAGAGACAGACAGGGAAAGAGACAGACAGGGAAAGAGACAGACAGGGAAAGAGACAGACAGGGAAAGAGACAGACAGGGAAAGAGACAGACAGGGAAAGAGACAGACAGGGAAAGAGACAGACAGGGAAAGAGACAGACAGGGAAAGAGACAGACAGGGAAAGAGACAGACAGGGAAAGAGACAGACAGGGAAAGAGACAGACAGGGAAAGAGACAGACAGGGAAAGAGACAGACAGGGAAAGAGACAGACAGGGAAAGAGACAGACAGGGAAAGAGACAGACAGGGAAAGAGACAGACAGGGAAAGAGACAGACAGGGAAAGAGACAGACAGGGAAAGAGACAGACAGGGAAAGAGACAGACAGGGAAAGAGACAGACAGGGAAAGAGACAGACAGGGAAAGAGACAGACAGGGAAAGAGACAGACAGGGAAAGAGACAGACAGGGAAAGAGACAGACAGGGAAAGAGACAGACAGGGAAAGAGACAGACAGGGAAAGAGACAGACAGGGAAAGAGACAGACAGGGAAAGAGACAGACAGGGAAAGAGACAGACAGGGAAAGAGACAGACAGGGAAAGAGACAGACAGGGAAAGAGACAGACAGGGAAAGAGACAGACAGGGAAAGAGACAGACAGGGAAAGAGACAGACAGGGAAAGAGACAGACAGGGAAAGAGACAGACAGGGAAAGAGACAGACAGGGAAAGAGACAGACAGGGAAAGAGACAGACAGGGAAAGAGACAGACAGGGAAAGAGACAGACAGGGAAAGAGACAGACAGGGAAAGAGACAGACAGGGAAAGAGACAGACAGGGAAAGAGACAGACAGGGAAAGAGACAGACAGGGAAAGAGACAGACAGGGAAAGAGACAGACAGGGAAAGAGACAGACAGGGAAAGAGACAGACAGGGAAAGAGACAGACAGGGAAAGAGACAGACAGGGAAAGAGACAGACAGGGAAAGAGACAGACAGGGAAAGAGACAGACAGGGAAAGAGACAGACAGGGAAAGAGACAGACAGGGAAAGAGACAGACAGGGAAAGAGACAGACAGGGAAAGAGACAGACAGGGAAAGAGACAGACAGGGAAAGAGACAGACAGGGAAAGAGACAGACAGGGAAAGAGACAGACAGGGAAAGAGACAGACAGGGAAAGAGACAGACAGGGAAAGAGACAGACAGGGAAAGAGACAGACAGGGAAAGAGACAGACAGGGAAAGAGACAGACAGGGAAAGAGACAGACAGGGAAAGAGACAGACAGGGAAAGAGACAGACAGGGAAAGAGACAGACAGGGAAAGAGACAGACAGGGAAAGAGACAGACAGGGAAAGAGACAGACAGGGAAAGAGACAGACAGGGAAAGAGACAGACAGGGAAAGAGACAGAGATAAGGTGGCTTTACACACTGCAACATCGCAAACGACATCGCTGTAACGTCACCGGTTTCGTGACGTAATAGCGACCTCCCCAGCGACATTGCAGTGTGTGAAACACATCAACGACCTGGCCCCTGCTGTGAAGTTGCTGATCGCTACAAATCGTTCAGGACCATTCTTTGGTCCTTTGTTTCCCGCTGTGCAGCAAAGTCTCAGTGTGTAAAGGGGACTTAAAAAACTGGAAACGAGTGATGTGTCACAATATCTGTCAATCACTATTCTCTGTCAGTCGGTCTCTCCCTCTCGGTCTCTATTCTCTCTCTGTCGGTCCGTCACTATCTCTGTCCCTCTCTCACAGTCTGTCGGTCATTTTCCCCTCCTCTCATACTCACCGATCCCCGACGCAGCACTGCACGGCATTCACACTGCTACGGCAGCTTTTCCTCTTTTGAAAAAGCCGGTCGCTCATTAAACAATTTCATATTCCCTACTTTCCCCACCCACAGGCGCCTATGATTGGTTGCAGTGAGACGCCCCCACGCTGAGTGACAGGTGTCTCACTGCACCCAATCACAGCAGCCGGTGGGCGTGTGTATACTGTGCAGTGAAATAAATAATTAATTAAAAAAAACCGGCGTGCGCCCCCCCCCCCCCCCCCCCCCAATTTTAATACCAGCCAGATAAAGCCATACGGCTGAAGGCTGGTATCATCAGTGACAGCTCAGCCGATCGCGCGGCTGTCTTCATTAGCTGCATGGAGCTGACAGGAGCAGCAGAAGACACAGCCGCTCCTGTCAGCTTCACGCAGCTAATGAAGACAGCCGCGCGATCAGCTGAGCTGTCACTGAGGTTACCCGCGGTCACTGGATCCAGCAGTGGATGCAGCGGTGGCCGCGGGTAACCTCAGTGACAGCTCAACTGATCGCGCTACTCACCGCCGCTCTGGTCAGCTCCACGCCGCAACTGAGGTGAGTAGCGCGATCAGCTGAGCTGTCACTGAGGTTACCCGCGGCCACCGCTGCATCCACCGCTGGATCCAGTGACCGCGGGTAACCTCAGTGACAGCTCAGCTGATCGCGCTATTGCCTTCATTAGCTGCGTGGAGGTGACAGGAGCGTCGGGGTCTTCTGCTGCTCCTGTCACCTGCATGCAGCCGAGCTGGATGCGACGCTGGAGGTCTGTGGATTACGCCGGACAAGGAGGGCTTTTTGAGGCTGATTAAATTGGTAATGAGGGAATGTGTTTGTGCTTTTTATTTCTAATAAATGATTTTTTCAGTTGTGTGCGTTTACTGTAATTTACAGATTAATCATGGAAGGTATCTCGGGGAGACACCTGACATGATTAATCTAGGACTTATTGGCAGCTATGGGCTACCAATAACTCCTTATTACCCCGATTTGCCAACGCACCAGGGCAAATCGGGAAGAGCCGGGTACAGTCCCAGAACTGTCGCATATAATGTATGCGGCAATTCTGGGCGGCTGCTGACTGATATTGTTAGGCTGGGGGGCTCCCCATAACGTGGAGCTCCCCATCCTGAGAATACCAGCCTTCAGCCGTATGGCTTTATCTGGCTGGTATTAAAATTGGGGGGGGACCGCACGCCGTTTTTTTTTAATTATTTATTTATTTCACTGCACAGTATAGACACGCCCACCGGCTGCTGTGATTGGGTGCAGTGAGACACCTGTCACTCAGCGTGGGGGGAGTGTCTCACTGCAACCAATCATAGGCTCCTGTGGGCGGGGAAAGTAGGGAATACGAAATTGTTTAATGAGCGGCCGGCTTTTTCAAAATAGTAAAAGCCGCCGCAGCAGTGTGAAAGCCGTGCAGCGCCGCGGCGGGGATCGGCGAGTATGAGAGAGGAGGGGAAAATGACCGACAGACTGTGAGAGAGGGACAGAGATAGTGACGGACCGACAGAGAGAGAATAGAGACCGAGAGGGAGAGACCGACTGACAGAGAATAGTGATTGACAGATATTGTGACATCACTCGTTTCCAGTGTTTGACTACCTAGGTCGTTCTGCAGGTCCGTCATTGGCCAGGTTTGCCTGTTTGACAGCTCACCAGAGACTCAGAAACTTTGTAGCGATCCCGGCCAGGTTGGAATCGCTGGTGGGATCGCTGAAAGTCTCAGTGTGTAAAGGGGCCTATAGACAGACCGGGAAAGAGATTGAGACAGAAAGGGAAAAGAGACAGACAAAGACAGAGACATATACAGAGGGGGAGAGACAGACATTATAATTACATTTCTAATTTGTTTTGTGGTTTTTGTGTGCAGAATACATTTTTGTTAAATACATTCTATTTTGTTAACAGCAGTTATTAACCCGGGATTGGCATCTGCACCGTCGCAGCTACAGCCACACAATTTTGCACACTCACACGTCTGGACCCAGAGAGCGTCACAGGCTATGTTGTGAGGCGAAATTTTAACCCCACGCGTTCCAATTTACCAATCAATTTTGCCCCCATCTACATAATGGGGAAAAAAATGAAACGAAAAGTGTATTCGCACAGTCGCATTTACAATCACGAAATTTTGCACAGACGCCTCATGTGACCCAGGGAATGTCGTAGACTATGTTTTGACAGGAAATTAATCCCCGCGCTTTACAGTTACTCTCCAAAAAACATGCCTCCATTCAAATTGAGTCTGGACTACTGGTTATTAGTAGGAACTGTGATTGGTTGCTATAAGAACAAAAAGAGACATTCATAGTATAAGAAGCTTATATGTGAGGTAATAAGATGTCGGTGGGGAGACGGGGGGGGTGGAAAGAGACGGAGCACATTACTTGGCCAATTTAGTTAAATCTGTGTGGAATATCTGTGGTGTTTTAATATATGTTGTGAAATGCTTCTATTAGCTTAGTTTTTGTCTCTTAATTACATTATCTATTTGTTGTGTTTTTTGTGTGCAGACTAAATGTTTGTTAATACACTATTCTGAATAATAATAATAAAATATCTATCTATCTATCTATCTATCTATCGAGATAGACACACACACACACACACACACACACACACACACAGTATCGCATAAAGCAGAAGCTCAGCTGTGCAGTACAGCCAGCTCCTGCAGCAGACCTTAAGGTCCAGTCACACTAAGCAACTTACCAGCGATCCCAACAACGATAGGGATCGCTGGTAAGTTGCTAGGAGGTTGCTGGTGAGAGGTCACACTGCGACGCTCCAGCGATCTCACCAGCAACCTGACCTGGCAGGGATCGCTGGAGCGTGGCTACACGAGTTGCTGGTGAGCTCACCAGCAACCAGTGACCAGCCCCCAGCTCCACGTGGAAGATGCTGCGCTTGGTAACTAAGGTAAATATCGGGTAACCAACCCGATATTTACCTTGGTTACCAGCGCACGGAGCTACACGTGCAGAGAGCAGGGAGCAGCGCACACTGAGCGCTGGCTCCCTGCTCTCCTAGTTACAGCACACATCGGGTTAATTACCCGATGTGTGCTGCAGCTACATGTGCACAGAGCAGGGAGCAGCGCACAATGCTTAGCGCTGGCTCCCTGCTCTCCTAGCTACAGCACACATCGGGTTAATTAACCCGATGTGTCCTGCAGCTACATGTGCACAGAGCAGGAGCCGGCACTGACAGTGAGAGCGGCGGAGTATGGTAAAGGTAAATATCGGGTAACCAAGGACAGGGCTTCTTGGTTACCCGATGTTTACTGTGGTTACCAGCCTCCGCAGAAGCCGGCTCCTGCTGCCTGCACATTTAGTTGTTGCTGTCTCGCTGTCACACACAGCGATCTGTGCTTCACAGCGGGACAGCAACAACTAAAAAATGGCCCAGGACATTCAGCAACAACCAACGACCTCACAGCAGGGGCCAGGTTGTTGCTGGATGTCACACACAGCAACATCGCTAGCAACGTCACAAAAGTTGTTCGTGAGCAGCGATGTTGCTAACGATGTTGTTTAGTGTGACGGGGCCTTTAGACTGGCTGTGACATTGGCAAATACAAGATAAGAGACACTGTCAAATAGAAGGATCTTTTACATTAAATGGACTCATTGTGCACTATATTATAAAAGTTTATTGCGATTACCCACAAAGTCTCATGACTCAACACTGTATTTTAGACTGTCAAAGCCTTCCTTCCGCCTTATGAATTCACACACAACCATTATGAAGGAACTGAATAGATCAAAAGCGTGCATATTCAATAAGCCCACACATCTAGGACGTGTATGCATGATTACACATGGCTTATTAATTAAAACAGACCAGAATCAGTGCTCAAAGTAGGCTTAAAGAGAACCAGTCACTTGATATTTGCTGCTAACTCCATGAACAACATGAATTAGAGCCTGGCTCTTCGATGGCAATCAGTAATTTTTCATTTCTGAGACGTCTAAGCGTTAACAGTTTGAAGAGACAGCCGAGAGAGAAGAGATAAATCCACTGTCTTCTCCCCGCCCTACTCCAGGTGATGGACAAGTCTCTCCCCATTTACTTACATTGGACGGACTTGTCCATCACTTCGAGAAGGGTGGGGAGAAGCAGGGGACTCAACTCTAACCTCCACTTTCACTGAAATATCTGGATTCAATCACAGAGCCAGGCTCAGATGCATGCTGCTTGTGGATTAGGCAGCATGATTCAAGTAACAGGTTCCCTTTAAGGTCCAATAAGACTTTCTACACCTAGTGACTAAGGCCTAGTAGAATGCGACCCAAACAGTATTTCAGAAGGCACACTAGGATCTCGGCAATATGAATGCCACTCCTGGCTAATGGCAACTCTAAAATTCCATTATGCCATAGTAGGGCAATGAAGGCATAACAAGTCTTCCATTTTCTGGCAAATTTTCATCAATAAATTTCCTTAACCCCTTAATGACCGCAGGCGGTAAAATTACGTCCTAGCAGGCAGTGTTAATCCCCACAGGCTGCTGATTTGTACAGCTGACATGTGTGCCTGCAAGGCACGATTGGAATCGCTATCCACCCCATGCCTTATAACCCGTTAAACAGCACTGTCAATATGTGACAGCGCCATCATAATAGCAATTGCGCAATAACTTTACTCACAGACCTCCACCGCAAGTCCCGTGACATGATCACCTGGATGCAGTGGTTGTCCTGGTAGCACAGGGTCATGTGATGACTCCTGTAGCTCACATGACACAGATCCTGTAAGAAACAGCAGAGTACTGACTGTTACAAGAGATGATAATTTCTGCCGGTCTGAGCGGTGCTGTTCTGATCAGGAGAAATGAATGAGCTATCAGACTGCTTGATCAAAAACAGTGTTTACTAAGTACCCTATGTTTATATGCACTATGCTTTTATTTAGTTACAGCAGGGTATGTTTTCACAATTTTTTCCTTGGTTTCTCTTTGTCTCATGGCCAGTGTGAACATGGTCTCACAAGTTCCATGTATACCATCTCATACTCCGGCTCACTTTTTTGTTTTTTTGTTTTTGTTTTTATGTTACCAGATAATGTATGATTGATGGGCTCTTTAAAGTAATATAAATATCCTTACTGGCTTCTTCTGAATATTTGTTTAGACATTTTGCAGTAAGTGCAGACTTAGGCTACTTTTACACTTGCGTTGAACGGTATCCGTTGCATTGCATTGTGTGACGGATGCAACGGATGCAACGGATGTGTTGCATATAGTAGCACAACGGATGCTGCAAAACAACGCAATCAGTCTTTTTTTTTTTTTACAGTTTTACCGTCAGCAGACTATTGTGAACGATCAGCCGATCGCTCACAGTAGCCGGCCGCCGGGTGATCAGCCGATCGCTCACAGTAGCCGGCCGCCAGGTGATCAGCCGATCGCTCACAGTAGCCGGCCGCCGGGTGATCAGCCGATCGTTCGGTCGCCGACAATGTGTGCGGGAGGTGGGAGCGGGGGGGTGGAGTGCGAAGTGGGTGGAGCCGAGCAGGGCCATGGCTGAGGACGTCAGTGCCGCGGGGACTGCATCGCTGGCCGGCAGGTAGGTGTGTGTGTGTGTGTGTGTACACACACGGAGTGTGGGAGGGGGCGGAGCCGAGGGGGAGGGGGGGGGGGGGGGAAGTGTCGGGCTCCCGGCACACGTAACCAGGGTTCCTTGGTTACCCGATGTGTATGGAGTCTATGGAGAATAGTTAACGGACTGCGCTATTCTCCATAGTGACTGACTCCGCTGAACGAAAGTGTGAAAGTACCCTTACTGTGAAATACAGGGCAGACTGACCCATTTATAGCTGGCTTTATAAACGCATAAAAAAGGAAAAAAAAAAAAACCAAAAAACATATTAGATGTGTAAACAATTTCACATGAATTTAGAGTGGAAATATAAACAGAATATTGTAGCCACTCACTCTGGGATGGAATATTCTGCAGCCTTAATTTTACGAAAGAGTTCCTGAGGTATGCTGTCATAGAAGGGGAACTGGCCGTACAGCATAGTGAAGAGAACCACTCCGAGAGCCCACATGTCGCTTGGCTTTCCACGGTAAGGACGACCTGGATAGAAGTACAAATAGCAATTACATTAACAGAATTGCAGATGGAGCCCTGAATAGAGCACGTAATGTCTAATACACGTACAAAGGGATTTACTAAAATTTGTTGAACTAAAAGGGAACCTATCGCATTACATAACACTGATTAAAGGGGTTTCCCACAAAGTTAACTTCAAAGTTGAAATAATAATATATACAATTGGATGAATGTTCCTGGGCGGAGATAATCTTGTATATGGGTCCCTGCTATGTACTGTGTAATGGCCGTGACTGTCCGTCCAGGGAGATGATCTGATCATACCACATCTCCTGGGCTGAAGAGGAAGAGTATACAGATAGCATAGCATGGGATCTTATCGGATTTCTTTTTTTGGAGGTAAAGTATTTCCCTGCTAGTTTTTAAAAAAATATTTTTCCTCATAGAATACAGTTTTTTTTTCAGATTATAAGACAGTTTTCCTGCCAGCAAAGTCCATGAGAATTCTGAAGTGTTGTGCACGTTGCATATTTTTTCCTTGTAAATTTGGTTGCAGAAATCATCATTTCTGCACATTCTTCCTATACATTAGTAGGTGTGAGATCCTGCAGCAAAGTAGATTTAAATCTGCATCAAACCTGTAAGACTATGTGCACACAGGACTCTATCTGCGAATTTTTCTGCATCAAAATCCGCAGCTTTCCCCCGGAATCCGCACCTTTTCATAGGTGCGGATTTGATTGCGGATTTTGCGTTTTTTTTTTTTTATGCAATTGAATAGGCAAAATCCGCGCGAAAATCCGCAATAATAATTGACATGCTGCAGATTTTTTCGCACGAAAATCCGCACGATTTCCGCTGCGGAAAAATCTGCAGCGTGGGCCCAGCATTTCCCCAAATGCCATAGAAATGGCTGGGGAGTAGCTGTGCTGCAGATTTCTGGAAAATCCGCGGCTTTTCCGAGAGAAATCTGCGGCAAAATCCGCGCATTTTCCGCAGCTTGGGCACATAGCCAGAAAATACTCCACGTGTGCAGGAGACAGGATGCTCAATAACATTGCTGGCATCAGGAAACCCTTGAGATTTGTCACAAATCTGCACTGAAAGAAGGGAATTTTGTTTACTTACCGTAAATTCCTTTTCTTCTAGCTCCAATTGGGAGACCCAGACAGTGGGTGTATAGCTACTGCCTCTGGAGGCCGCACAAAGAACTACACTTAAAAGTGTAAGGCCCCTCCCCTTCTGGCTATACACCCTCCCGTAGGAGTACAGATTCCTCAGTTTTAGTACCAAAGCAAGAAGGAGGAAAGCCAATAACAGTTTCAAAAACAAATTCAATCCGATAACTAGATCGGAGAACTTAAGAAACAACGTGAACAACATGTGCACCCGAAAAAACGAAACCCTAAAAACAGATAGGGCGGGTGCTGGGTCTCCCAATTGGAGCTAGAAGAAAAGGAATTTACGGTAAGTAAACAAAATTCCCTTCTTCTTTTTCGCTCCTAATTGGGAGACCCAGACAGTGGGACGTCCAAAAGCAGTCCCTGGGTGGGTAAAAAGATACCACATGAACGGGCTGTGATACAGCCTCTTCCTACAGGTGGGCCACCGCCGCGTGAAGGACCTGTCTACCTAGGCTGGCGTCTGCCGAAGCGTAGGTATGCACTTGATAGTGTTTGGTAAACGTGTGCAGACTCGACCAGGTAGCCGCCTGGCACACTTGCTGAGCCGTAGCCTGATGCCTCAACGCCCAGGACGCACCAACGGCTCTGGTAGAATGGGCCTTCAGTCCAGATGGAATCTGAAGCCCAGCAGAACGGTATGTGTGAAGAATTGGTTCCTTGATCCACCGCGCCAGGGTGGATTTGGAAGCTTGCGATCCCTTATGCTGACCAGCGACTAGGACAAAGAGCGCATCCGAACGGCGTAGAGGCGCCGTGCGAGAAATGTAAATCCTGAGTGCTCTCACCAGGTCCAACAGATGTAAACCTTTTTCAAATTGGTGAACTGGATGCGGACACAAAGATGGCAAAGTGATATCCTGATTGAGATGAAAGGAAGAAACCACCTTGGGAGAAAACTCTGGAATTGGACGCAGTACCACCTTGTCTTGGTGAAATACCAGGAAGGGAGATTTGCAAGATAACGCCGCCAGCTCGGACACTCTTCGAAGAGACGTGACCGCTACAAGAAAAACTACCTTTTGTGAAAGCCGAGAAAGGGGAACCTCTTTCAAAGGCTCGAAAGGCGGCTTTTGAAGAGCAAGGAGAACCTTGTTCAGATCCCAGGGTTCCAATGGCCGTCTGTAAGGAGGAACGATATGACAAACTCCTTGGAGAAACGTGCGTACTTTAGAAAGCTGTGCCAAGCGCTTCTGAAAGAATACGGATAACGCGGAGACTTGACCCTTAAGCGAGCTAAGGGACAAACCTTTTTCCAACCCAGACTGCAGGAAGGAAAGAAAAATTGGCAATGCAAATGGCCAGGGAGAAAACCCTTGAGCCAAGCACCACGCTAAGAATATCTTCCACGTCCTGTGATAGATCTTAGCTGAGGATGGTTTTCTAGCCTGTCTCATTGTGGCAACAACTCCCTGAGATAAACCTGAGGCCGCTAGGATCCAGGACTCAATGGCCACACAGTCAGGTTCAGGGCCGCAGAATTCAGATGGAAAAACGGCCCTTGAGACAGCAGATCTGGACGGTCTGGTAGTGCCCACGGTTGGCCTATCGTGAGATGCCACAGATCCGGGTACCACGACCTTCTTGGCCAATTTGGAGCGACGAGTATGGCTCGCTGGCAGTCGGACTTGATTTTCCGGAGAACTCTGGGTAACAATGCTAGAGGTGGGAACACATAGGGGAGTCGGAATTGCGACCAATCCTGAACCAAGGCGTCTGCCGCCAGCGCTCGGTGATCGTGAGACCGTGCCATGAAAACTGGGACCTTGTTGTTGTGCCGTGACGCCATCAGATCGACGTCCGGCGACCCCCAGCGGCAACAGATCTGTTGAAACACGTCCGGGTGAAGGGACCATTCTCCTGCGTCCATGCCCTGGCGACTGAGAAAGTCTGCTTCCCAGTTTTCCACGCCTGGGATGTGAACTGCAGATATGGTGGACGCTCTGCTTTCCACCCACATCAAAATCCGCTGGACTTCTTGAAAAGCTTGGCGACTGCGTGTTCCCCCTTGGTGGTTGATATACGCCACCGCCGTGGAATTGTCCGACTGAATCCGAATCTGCTTGCCTTCCAGCCATTGTTGGAAGGCTCGCAGGGCAAGGTAGATTGCTCTGATTTCCAGAACATTGATCTGCAAGGTGGACTCTTCCTGAGTCCACGTCCCCTGAGCCCTGTGGTGGAGAAACACTGCTCCCCACCCTGATAGGCTCGCATCTGTCGTGACCACTGCCCAGGACGGGGGAAGGAACGACTTTCCCTGTGACAATGAGTTGGGGAGAAGCCACCAACGTAGAGAATCCTTGGCAGTCTGAGAGAGGGAGACAGTCCTGTCGAGGGACGTCGATTTCCCATCCCATTGGCGTAGAATGTCCCATTGTAGAGGGCGCAGATGAAACTGCGCGAACGGGACTGCCTCCATTGCTGCTACCATCTTTCCTAGGAAATGCATGAGGCGCCTCAGTGAGTGCGACTGGCTGTGAAGGAGAGATTGCACTCCGGTCCGTAGCGAGCACTGCTTGTCCAGTGGAAGCCTCACTATCGCTGATAGAGTATGAAACTCCATGCCAAGATAAGTCAGAGATTGGGTCGGGGTTAGATGAGACTTTGGAAAGTTGATAATCCACCCGAAAGTCTGGAGAGTGTCTAGCGCCACCTTCAGACTGTGTTGGCATGCTTCTTGAGAGGATGCCTTTATAAGCAGGTCGTCTAGGTACGGGATGACCGAGTGACCCTGCGAGTGCAGAACAGCTACTACTGCTGCCATGACTTTGGTGAAGACCCGGGGGGCTGTTGCCAGACCGAAGGGTAACGCTACGAACTGTAGGTGCTCGTCGTGTATGACGAAACGTAGGAAACGCTGATGCTCTGGTGCAATCGGCACGTGGAGATACGCATCTTTGATGTCTATTGATGCTAGAAAATCTCCCTGAGACATTGAGGCTATGACGGAGCGTAGGGATTCCATCCGGAACTTCCTGACTTTTACGTGTCTGTTGAGCAACTTCAGATCCAGGACGGGACGATACGATCCGTCCTTTTTTGGGACCACAAACAGATTGGAGTAAAAACCGTGACCCTGTTCCTGAAGAGGGACGGAGGTCACCACTCCTTCCGCCTTTAGAGCGGCCACCGCCTGCAACAGAGCATCGGCTCGGTCTGGTGGTGGAGAAGTTCTGAAGAAACGAGTTGGCGGACGAGAACCGAACTCTATCCTGTACCCGTGAGATAGAATATCTCTCACCCACCGGTCTTTGACATTTGCTAGCCAAATGTCGCCAAAGTGGGACAGCCTCCCACCGACCGCGGGTGTGGGCATCGGAGACCGCAAGTCAGGAGGACGTCGTTTTGGCAACGGTTCCTCCGGCTGGTCTTTTTGGGCGTGACTGAGACCTCCAAGAATTTGAACGTCTCTGGTCCTTTTGAGTCTTTTTTGACGAGGCGAATTGGGACCTGCCCTGTCCTCGAAAGGACCGATAACCAGACTGACCCCTCCTCTGTTGGGGCTTGTTTTGTCTGTGTTGCGGTAAGGAAGAGTCCTTACCCTTGGAGTGTTTGATGATTTCATCCAAACGCTCTCCAAACAATCGGTCACGAGAAAAAGGCAAATTGGTTAAGCACTTCTTGGAATGAGAATCTGCTTTCCAATGTCTCAACCACAGAGCCCTACGCAAAACAACTGAGTTGGCTGACGCCACTGCCGTGCGGCTTGTAGCGTCAAGAACAGCATTAATCGCGTACGACGCGAATGCCGCCATTTGCGAGGTCAATGGTGCTACCTGCGGGGCAAATGCACGTGTGACAGAGTCGACTCGCGCAAGCCCGGCCGTGATAGCTTGGAGTGCCCATACGGCCGCAAAAGAAGGCGCTAATGACGCTCCAATCGCTTCATAGATGGATTTCAGCCAGAGCTCCATCTGCCTGTCAGTGGCATCTTTAAGTGCCGCTCCATCTTCAACAGCAACCAAGGATCTGGCTGCAAGCCTGGAAATTGGAGGATCCACTTTTGGACACTGGGTCCACCCCTTGACCACTTCAGAGGGAAAAGGGTAGCGTGTATCTTTAAGTCGTTTAGGAAAACGCCTTTCAGGATAAGCGTGGGGTTTCTGGATTGCGTCTCTGAAGTCAGCGTGGTCCAGAAAAGTGCTTAATGTACGCTTAGGGTATCTGAAATGGATTCTCTCGTGCTGCGAAGCTGACTCCTCTACAGGAGGAGCTGGTGGGGAAATATTCAACATCTTATTGATGTTAAATATAAGATCATTAACTATTGCGTCACCATCTGGTGTATCTAGATTGAGAGCGGTCCCAGGATCAGAATCCTGATCAGTTAAGTCCGCCTCATCACCCATAGATTCATCCCGCTGGGATCCAGACCATTGAGATGAATGTGAAGGCCGTCATAACGAGCCCGCTTAGGCTGCCCGGGGCCATCGTCCGAGTCAGAGTCTTCACCCTGAGGTGTAGATGCCCGTCCCGGAGCTAGGAGCTGAGGGGGACCAGGGGGCAATACATGCACAGTGTCCGTGGTCTGAAGTACAGGCCTAGCTCGCAATGTGTCAAGAATTTGTGACATAGTGAGAGACATTCTGTCAGCAAAAGCTGCAAACTCAGTTCCTGTCACCTGGACAGCATTCACAGGTGGTACACCCTGGGACACGTCCAGCAGAGGTCCCGACTGTGCAAGCGCCGCAGGGGCCGAGCACTGCACACAATGGGGGTCCGTGGAGCCTGCCGGTAGAAAAGTCCCACATGCGGTGCAGGAAGCATACAATGTCTGTGCCTTGGCACCCTTGCGTTTTACGGGCGACATGCTGCTGGCTCTCTGCATGTGAGAGAGTCTATAGCCAAAGGGCGACCAGCGCTATGTAATACCAAGTATTTGTAGTAACAACAAAATACTAAGAATACTATGAGCACAAGAGGGGGTGAGCCCTGAGGGCTGCTTACCGCCCGCTGAACAGCGGGTAAGAGGCTGCTGAATGCCTTGTCTGGGTCTCCCCGGCTCCCCTCTGCAGCTCAGCGTGTCTGCAAGAATGGCTGCCGGCTACTGTGGAGAGGGGCGGTCCGTGGGAGTTCCCAAACAAAAGTGCGGGAACAGTGTCCCCTCTGTGCTGACTGTGAGGGCTGGAGTATGTAAAAACGACTCCAGCCCTCAGCGCTGATGCCCTGGCCAGCGTCCCGCCCCTCTCCTGACTGGCAGGTCTGTGGGCGGGAACGAACGCAAGCAGGCCGCAAAAGCCGGGGACTCGAGTTATCAGCGCGGCCGCCGTAAAAGCGCGGGCCGCGCTGAAGTCCCCGGCGCACCGCAAGTGCCAGCCGCGCCGCTGTTCGAGCGGCCGGCGCGACCGAGTTCTGGACGTGGGCAGCGTCCCGCCCCTCTCCTGACTGGCAGGTGTGGGGGCGGGAACGAAAGGAAGCAGGCCGCAAAAGCCGGGGACTGTAGTTATCAGCGCGGCCGCCGTAAAAGCGCAGGCCGCGCTGAAGTCCCCGGCGCACTACAAGTGCCAGCCGCGCCGCAGTCCCAGCGGCCGGCGCGTCCTATTCCCATAAATGTGCCTGCTTCAGCAAGCTGAATGAGGCCATGGCACAGGCGCCGCAGCGCTGATGTCCCCCGGCGCACTACAACACCCAGCATGCTGCGGTGTGAGCGCCAGATACACGGGGACACAGAGTACCTTGAGGATGCAGGGCCATGTCCCTGATGTACTCCGCTCCATCCAGCATCTTCTCCAGGGGCTGTAGATGGAGCACGGTCTCTGTGCCTGGAGACCGGTAAATCCCACTTCACCCAGAGCCCTGTAAAAAGGGATGGGGAAGGAATCAGCATGTGGGCTCCTGCCGCCGTACCCGCAATGGGTACCTCAACCTTACAAACACCTCCGACATAAGTGGGGTGAGAAGGGAGCATGCTGGGGACACTATATGTGTCCTCTTTTCTTCCATCCGACATAGTCAGCAGCTGCTGCTGACTAAAAACAATGGAGCTATGCGTGCGTGTCTGACCTCCTTGCGCACAAAGCTAAAACTGAGGAATCTGTACTCCTACGGGAGGGTGTATAGCCAGAAGGGGAGGGGCCTTACACTTTTAAGTGTAGTTCTTTGTGCGGCCTCCAGAGGCAGTAGCTATACACCCACTGTCTGGGTCTCCCAATTAGGAGCGAAAAAGAAAACACAAGTCTGCAACATGCACACAGCCTTAAGATCTGCACCTCATTTGGCTTACAAATGCCAACGGAAAATAAGTGAGGAAAAAGTGACCTTAACCAATTATAAACTGCAATGTGCAATGTAGAGTTCCATTTAGAATATTTCACTGCTTAATCTTCATGGAGATCTGTTCACATTTCACCAAGCTGATAGGTCAGAAGTACAGTATAAGTTTCTAGTCATATTTCAGGCATGCGAGACTGGAAGCACACTATTGTCGTCACCACGGATCTATGCAGAGATCTGCATTTAGTATTCATAATGAATAGCATTGTTTTCCATTGCAAATTAGCCCTGTGAATGGCAGTTCAAGGTTACTCAAGTATAACCAGCGTATCAGGCATCAGAGTTCACAATACCAGCCGCATACATTATTAAATAGTGCTCTTAGAGATGATGAGGCTGACGTACTTTCACTTAAAAAAAAATTTATACAAGCGTTCTGACATGTATTTAAGTTTTCCTGCCTAGTCCAACTAGTCCAGCAGGAGCAGGGACAGCGCACACTAAGGTTGGCTTCTCATATTGGAATACTCAGCATGATCTGCAGACCTACTAACCTGACCTACCATTACCGCTTCACCGGCAGAAATGAATAAAGGAGATTGAGTTGAGCTCATGCATACAGTTAGAGCCAGATTCATTATTGCATATACGCTTGGTTTTTATCAAGTTTTGGTGTTTTTAAAAGAACTTTTAAGGCAATTCATACTGCCAGGTATAGGGTATGGCCGCACCTAACCACTTTTTGTGGCATCAAAAACGCTGCGTTTCTGGCCGCTAAAAACGCACACAATGCATCCGCTGCAAAAATGCATCAAAAGGCATGCGTTTTTTTGCTTTTTTTTTTTTTTAATCAGTGAACAATGCCATTAAAGATTGGTGAAGAAAAAAAAAAAAAAAATACGATCTGATGTAATTTTCTTCTTCAATCTGTTCTTCATTCTCCACTAGTGTATGCATGAGAGCAGACAGCTGCAGAACTACAAGGCTCAGCATGCTCCATCCAGGACTGTATGCAGGATTTTTTTTTGCCCAAAAACGTAAAAAGTTTAAAATAAAAAAAATAGGACGTGGGCTTCGCCATATATTTGTATGCTAGCCAGGTACAGCAGGCACGGCTGCCCCCAACCTCCAGTTGCCTATTTTTACCAGGCTGGGAACTAAAAATATAGGGAAGCCCTTTAATTGTTTCATGAATATAAAAATAAAAAAAAAAAAAAAAAACCACACGACGTGGGCTTTGCCCAATTAATGTGTCCAGCCAGGGACAACTAGGTAGCTGGGGATTAAAATCTGCAGCGCAGGGTGCCCAAGCTTTCTGGGCACCCCCCGCTGCAAATTGCAGTCCTCAGCCGCCCCAGAAGATGGCGCTTTCATAGAAGCGCCATCTTCTACCGCTGTATCAAACTTTTCAAGTGGCTCTGGTGCCTGGTGGCTCGCTGGGTAATAATGGGGTTAGGGCCAGCAGTATATTATCAGCTGACCCTAAGCCCTAAATTCATGATGTCATATTAGACATGGCCACCATGAATTTCTAGTGAAGATTAAAAAAAAAAATAAAAATAAAAAAAAGTCTAAAATAACACATGGTAAACGAAAAGGGACTTCGAAAAACAAATAAAGAATTGGTCCTTTCAACTCAAACTCCATGGATTTTTAAAGGAAAAAAAAAAAAAATCAGCCTCATAAGTTTGCACTGTAAAATCTGGTGGCAACCCTTATTCATCTAAATCCCTTCTGGATGGTGTGTATCCCTCCAGTTTAGCCACTTACCACTAAGAACATCAGGACTTATATAAGCTGGACTTCCTCGCTGATCCTTCAACAAATCGTCTTCACTCACCAAATGCTTACCCAGGCAAAAGTTGGTGATTGTTATTCTGTGTGTCCTGAAAGAGGGCTTCAGAGAATAAATATATGCAACAGACCCAAAATATACAAATCTGTTATAGTGTGAGCGACTGAAATAAAATCTCTGTACAATTACAGTGGGGAAAATAAGTATTTCATACAATGATCATTTTGCAAGTTTCCACCTACAAAAGGAGTCTATAATTTTTATTGTAAGTACTGTACACTTCAACTGACAGGCAAAAAAATAAATAAGTTTCTAGAATATCACATTGTATGATTTTTAAATATTTTATGTAATAAAATGCAAATTAAGTATTTGATCACCTAACTAGCAAAAATTCTGGCTCTCAGACCGGTTATTTTTTTGCTTTAAGGCCGGAGTCACACTTGCAAGTGCCTCACGTGTAACTCGCGCGAGTCTCTCATTGAATCACCCGCCATGGCCACACACTATGCAAACAGGAGTGTCTGAGCTACATAGAGATACATGCAACCAACCCACTCCTGTCAGGGGAGTGTGCGGCCAAGCCGGGTTCTACCATGAGAGACTCGCGCGAGTTACAAGTGCGATTCTGGCCAAAGAAGCTCCTACTCAACACTCATTACCTGTATTAATTGCACCGGTTTGATCTTGTTACTTTTATAGAAGACACCTGTCCACACAATGATACTCCAACCTCTTCACTATGGTCAAGACAAAAGAGCTGTCTAAGGCTAGGTGCACACTAGAAAGTGCCTTTTTCTTCTTAAGAAAAAGGGAGCCTCTTAAAGAATCCTGCACCCTCGGTAAACTGCACCAGAATCGCAGCAAAATCCACATGCGGTTTTAGGCTCTGTGCGCACTGGGAAATGGAATTTTCTTGTGAAAATTCCGCATGCTCTCAAAGATTACCGCACACGCGGTAAAAAACCGCGGGAAACCGCACCCGAAAACCGCATGCGGTTTGCCGCGGCTTTACCGCGGTATTATTCGCGGTATTGCCGCGGTTTTGCCGCGTGCGGGTTGGGATGTGCTTTATTGCATTCAATGCAATAAAGCACATTGAAGAAAAAAAAAAAAAAAAAAAGTCATTTAATTCTGAGATAGTAGATAGACAGAAGAATAGATAGAGGGATAGATAGACAGACAGATAGAGGGATAGATAGAGGACAGATCGCTGCATTTCCCACGGTCGGCAGTGAGTTCACATTACCGGCCGTGGGAAATGACCGGTAATTACCTCTGCTGTCTGCTGCATTCAGCGCTGTGTCTGTGACAGTCGCGGCTGGATGTCAGCAGTGCAGGACGTCGGACCTGTGGATTACGCCGGAGCGGTGGATTATGCCGGAGCTTTGTTTGGGGGGGGGGGGGTTAATAAAATGGTGAACGAGGCTTGTTTGTTTTATTTAAAATAAAGGATTTTTCTGTCTGTGTGTTTTTTTCACTTTACTTACGGGTTGATCATGTCAGCTGTCACATAGACGCTGCCATGATCAAGCCTGGGGTTAATGGCGGTGGTCCCCCACCATCATTAACCCCTTGTATTACCTTGCCACCACTGCTACACGGTGGCAAGAAGAGCCGAGGACACGCCGGCAGTGCCGCATAATGCATGCGACAGTGCCGGGGCAGCTGCGGCTGATATTCTCGGCTGCGGGAGGGGGAGTGAGGCGGGGGACATTAACCCTGCCCCTCTCCCTCCCCAGCCTGAGAATACCGGGCCGCCGCTGTGTGCTTACCTCGGCTGGACGGTGAATATGCAGCGGAGCCCACGTTCTTTTTTTTTCTATATTTCCGTTTTCTTTCTATGTGTGTTCTATGTGTTCTGTGATCTATGTCTGTGATGTGTCTGTGTCTGTGATGTGTCTGTGTCTGTGATGTGTGTGTGTGTTTACTCTGCACGGCTTCCTCTTCCTGTAATGACATCACTTCCCTGCAAAACCGCAGACAAGCGATGCACATTACCGGAGGTAAACCGCGAAATACCGCAGGGAATAACGCAGGAAAACGCAGTGAACCGCACAGAATTTGCTGCCTGCGTTATTCCCTGCGGGATTTCATGATTAACATTGAGTCAATGGAGGGAAATCCCGCAGCGATGTGCGGAAAAGAAGTGACATGCACTTGTTTTTGCTGCGGGATTCCCGCAGCAAAACATGCAGCTGTCAAATTCCGCCCAGTGCGCACAGGATTTTTTTTCTCCATAGGATTTGCTGGTGATTCACTGCAGAGATGTTATGAACATTTTCTGCAGCGAAACATGCAGCAAATCCGCGGCAAAATCCGGTAAGTGCGCACATAGCCTTACCGTGGTTTGCCGCGGATTTAGAGCTGGTTGGTCCATGCGAATTTTTACCATTATCTATAGCAAAAACGTAGGTACCTGCGGAAAAGTAGTGACATGCTTATTAATTCCGCAGAAAAAAATCTGCAGGTATAAAAAAAACCGGCAGTGTACGCACAGCATTTTTTAATGCCCATAGGATTTGCTGGGTAATGACTGCAGCAATGTTAAGACACATTTTCTGCAGGAAATCCACGGTAAATCCGCAGTGTGCACACAGAGCCTAAAAGGACACCAGAGACAAAACTGTAGGCCTTCACAAGGCTGGGATGGGTTACAGGACAACAGGCAAGCAGCTTGGTGAGAAGGCAACTGTTGGTGCAATTAGAAAATGAAAGACACAGGATGACTGTCAATCTTACTTGGTCTGGGGCTCCATGCAAGATCTCGCTTCGGGGGGGTAAGGATGAATCAAAGAAAGGTCAGTAATCAGCCCACAATACCTCATACCTGGTCAACGATCTGAAGAGAGCGGAAACCACAGGCTCAAAGACTACTGTTTGTAACACACTACGCCGCCATGGATTAAAATCCTGCAGGGCACGCAAGGTCCCCCTGCTCATAACAGCACATGTCCAGGCCCATTTGAAGTTCGCAAATGACCATCTGGATGATCCAGAGGAGGCATGGGAAAAGGTCATGTGGTCGGATGAGACCAAAATAGAACTTTCTGGTATCAACTCTACTCGCCGTGTTTGGAGGAAGAAGGTGGAACACAACCCCAAGAACACAGTCACAACTGTGAAGCAAGGCAGTGGAAAAATCATAGTTTGGGGGGGTGCTTTTTGCAAAGGGGACAGGACGACTGCACCTTATTGACGATGGATGGGGTCATGTGTCGTGAGATTTTGGCCAACAACCACCTTCACTCAGTAGGGGCATTGAATATGATTCATGGCTGGACTTTCCAGCATGACAAACAGCCAGGACAACTACAGTGCCTTGCAAAAGTATTCGGCACCCTTGGATTTAACCTTTTCCACATTTCAGGTTTCAAAACATAAAAGATAAAAAAAAAAAAATTAAAAAAATTTATGGTTAAGAAACAAGTGGGACACAATTGTGAAGTTGAATGAAATTTTATTGCTTATTTTAAATTTTTTTAAAAGATAAAAAATAACTGAAAAGTGGGGCTTGCAATATTATTCAGCCCCTTTACTTCCAGTGCTGCAAACTCACTCCAGAAGTTCATTGAGGATCTCTGAAAGATCCAATGTTTTCCTAAATGACCGATGATGATAAATATAAGCCACCTGTGTGTAATCAAGTCTCCATATGAATGCACCAGCTCTGTGATAGTCTCAGTGTTCTGTTTAAAGCACAGAGCATCATGAAGACCAAGGAACACAACAGGCAGGTCCGTGATACTGTTGTGGAGACGTTTAAAGCCAGATTTGGTTGCAAAAAGATTTTCAAAACTTTTAACATCCCAAGAAGAACTGTGCAAGCCATCATATTGAAATGGAAGGAGTATCATACCACTGCAAATCTACCAAGACCTGGCCGTCCCTCAAAAATGTAATGTCAAACAAGGAGAAGACTCATCAGAGATGCAGCCAAGAGGCCCATGATCACTCTGGATGAACTGCAGAGATCTACAGCTGAGGTGGGAGAGTCTGTCCATAGGACAACAATCAGTCGTACACTGCACAAATCTGGCCTTTAAGGAAGAGTGGCAAGAAGAAATCCATTTCTCAAAGATATCCATAAAAAGTGTTGTTTAAACTTTGCCCAAGCCACTTGGGAGATACACCAAACATGTGGAAGACGTTGCTCTGGTCAGATGAAACCAAAATACCGAACTTTTTGGGCACAAATGCCAAACTATATGTTTGGCGTAAAAGGAACACAGCTCATCACCCTGAACACATCATCCCCACTGTCAAACATGGTGGTGGCAGCATCATGGTTTGGGCCTGCTTTGCTTCAGCAGGGACAGGGAACATGGTTAAAATTGAAATGAAGATGGATGGAGCCAAATACAGGACCATTCTTGAAAAAAAAAAAAAACCTGTTGGAGTCTGTAAAAGACCTGAGACTGGGACGGAGATTTGTCTTCCAACAAGACAACGATCCCAAACAAAACCAAATCTACAATGGAATGGTTCACAAATAAACGTATCCAGGTGTTAGAATGGCCAAGTCACAGTCCAGACCTGAATCCAAATCGAGAATCTGTGGAAAGAGCTGAAAACTGCTGTTCACAAACGCTCTCCATCCAACCTCACTCAGCTCGAGCTATTTGCAAAGGAACAATGGGCAAGAATTTCAGTCTTTCGATGTGCAAAACTGATAAACACATACCCCAAGCGACTTGCAGCTGTAATCTCAGCAAAAAGGTAGCACTACAAAATATTAACTTAAAAAGGGGCCGAATAATATTGCAGCCCCCACTTTTCAGTTATTTTTTTATAAAAGTTTAAAATAAGCAATAAATATTGTTCACCTTCACAATTGTGTCCCACTTGTTGATTCTTCACCATAACATTAAAAAATGTATCTTTATGTTTGAAGCCTGAAATGTGGGAAAAAGGTTGAACAATTCAAAGGGGGCCAAATACTTTCGCAAATCACTGTAAATGAGTGCTTCTGTAAGAAGCATTTCAAGGTGGTCCTGGAGTACAAAACAAGAAAGCCTGCGGAGACCCCATCACATGTTTCTCAACGCTGGCAGGAAACTAGCCAGGTCTTTCACCGGGAAGGAACAACCATGGGAAGGGCAGTCTCCAGTCAAGGAAACAGCCTATGCCAAAACATGGTATCCATCCACAGACAGCTATTTCGGGGTATTTGCCCCTCATCAGTGTGGAGTAGGAAACTGGCTAGTGGTTTTGCATATTTCCCAGATGGCATTGTTCTAGAATCACTGCGTTGAGAAACACGTGATTGTGTCTCCGCGGTAATGGATGTTGATCTCCCTAAGGTCAACCATCCTTACCCATGTAGCCTTTTACTAGGCATTGCTCCCACTAGCCAGTTTCCTACTCCACACTGATGAGGGGCAAATACCCCGAAAAGGCTGTCTGTGGATGGATACCATGTTTTGGCATAGGCGGTTTCCTTGACTGGAGACTGCCCTTCCCGTGGTTGTTCCTTCCCGGTGAAAGACCTAGCTAGTTTCCTGCCAGCCTTGAGAAACATGTGATGGTGTCTCCGCGGTTTTATTTTGCACATTTCCCAGGGGGCATTGTTCTAGAATCACTGCGTTGAGAAACACATGGTGTCTCCGCGGTGCTGGATGTTGATCCCCCCTAAGGTCAACCATCATCCTTACCTAGGTGGTCCTGGAGTGGCCTACACTGTCGCCAGACCTGAACCCAATAGAAAAGGTTTAAAAGGGAGCTGAAACTCAATGTTGCCCAGCGACAGCTCAGAAACCTGAAAGATCTGGAGAAGATCTGTATGGAAGAGTGCGCCAAAATCCCTGCTCTATTGTGTGCAAACCTGGTGAAGAAAACATCTGACCTCTAATTGCAAACAAAGGTTTCTGCACCAAATATTAAATTTCTATTTCTCTATTGTATCAAATATTTAATGCAAGAAAATATAACATTTAAGAATCATACAATGTGATTTTCTGGTTTGTTTGGGGTTTTTTTTTGGGGGGGGGGGGGATTCTGTCTGTCACAGTTGAAGTGTACCTATGTTAATTACAGACCTCTCCATTCTTTCTAGGTGGGAAAACTTGCAAAATCAGCCAAGCTGTATATTATTGCCAAGTGGATAAATACAAGATAAAAATGCCCACAGCTCGCTTCAAGAGCATGAAGTGTTAATTTTTGGCATGAAAGGTGTGAGCGGATGGGGATTACAGTTCATTGTTTTGGAGTATTCAGGGAGGCTCATGCTGCAGCCAGTTGTCTCAGAGCCAGATGAACGAGGGGGAAATTGTCGAGTTGCACAAAAATATTTGGTTTTAGTAATCTTTTATTTGACTGTACTGTATTGCTATTTGATTATGTGCAGTGTTCGTAGGTTGTGCTGCAAAGTTTTCCCCATCTAATACAATTCATTGCCCAGGTAGGTGCAGATGTCTAGTACCTAAAATCAATGAATACTGATATTTCCAGCGACTGCTAATCATTTCAATGAAGTTTCAGGATCCAGTGTATTTGAATTACATTCTATTGAAGCCAAAGGACAGAGTTGGCAGAAATATTGAAAAAGCCTGCTAAATGCATTTCTCCTGAACTCTTCTGTGTACATGTATGTGGGTGATGTACTGGACTGTGTATTATATACACACAGGAATCTCTATTATCCGAGACTGAACAGGCTGTACTCTCGGAGATGAATCATCCTCATTAAGCTGATCGTTTTATACATAAGCCCACGCTAATCTACGGGGGAACACGCCACTGAGCCACAAACACGTTCTTTCACCGCTTTTCAGATTTTTACTTGACGTGAAAAATATAAAAGAGAGTATTTTAGAGAACACATTGAGGAAAAAGCATGTCACTTAAAAAGGAAAAAAAGAAGAAAAAAAAATAAAATAATAAACAGTCTACACCATAGGCAAAAGATTGATTTTGTGGGTATAAGGTAAGCCTGTCCCATAAAAACAAGTGGGCTTTCATATAGATATCGTAGGTGCAACAACATTTTGGCATGCTCCATAAAGCGCCATAAAAAAAAACCAAAAAGACAACATTTCTATGGGCCCCACTTGGCAACATACAGGCTCTTGGCAAGTAAGCATGCCGTATACATGACCTAAACTCTCCCATACACATTAGATTACACAGGTGGTCTTATGGTGTATCCATAAATTACTGCACAGTATATCTAACTACTAGTGTATCCTGCATTGTTCATCAGCTTTCCTTTCCACTGGCTAATTAGCTGCCATTACGTCTATCATACAGAGCAGTGATAAGAAGTGGAAGGTAGGCATTTGATGAAGATGAGTAGTTCCACACACTGGTGCAAGTTCAAGGCGCATACAGCATAGACAGAAGATAAGATCCTTTTCCCAACACAGAGGTGGCATGGGGGACATTACGCAGCAAAATTGAGCAGTGTAGCTGTGAATCCAGCATTGGCCTCATTGAAATGTTGGTCATTTTTGTCATATGTAAAAACGGACCATTCTTGATCTGCATTTTGAATCAGAAAATAATCAGTATTTGGTCCTTGTGTTAACTGATAACTAGGGCTGATCGAATCCGCCAAAATCTGGGACCAGCGGATCCCTGCCGGATTGAAAAATAAATCTAGATCCGCTCCAGATTCCGGTGCCCATATAAGTCTATGGGGACCAGAATCCTGAGATTCAAAACGTTTGTGGAAGGGATGGGGGGGTGGGGGGGGGGAATGGAGCGTGCGCGGTTTACTCACCCGAGACTGTCATGGCTGCACACTCCTTCCGGGTCACGCTTTTCTCTTCTAGAGCCGACAATTCAATATTCATTGTTTTGCCCGCCCACTGATGCGTGTAATTGGTTACAGCTAGATGCGCCCCCCTCCTGAGTGGCAGTGTGTCAGCTGACTGCAATCAATCACAGGCAGCAGGACAACCGGTGGGTGGGGAAAGCAGTGCAAGTGTCTGCGGGTCAGTATGGTGAACGTGCATGCGTTTCAGAAACACATGCATGTTCCTGTCAGAAGTCTGCGGCTGTGCCGGTGATGAGCTGTCAGACTCGTACAAGTCTGATATGACATCAGCCGGCACAGCCTGCGCTCTCTGAACATGAGCGTGCATGTACACAAACACATGAACGCGCCTGTCAGAAGTGTGCACGGCTGTGTTGGTGATGCGGTTTTTTTTTGTTTATTTTTTTATTTAAAAAAAAAAAAAAAACACCCCGAAGAGCGGTCCCCCCTAATTTTCATCTCCATCAAGATAATGCCGGCTGGGGGCTGGTAGTCTAGGCCTGCAGCCGTGCGGATCCAGACTTTTACAGTTCGGGTCCGCTCAGCCCTAATAAATAACCATTTTAGGTACCTGGGAGAAGCAGAGGAATTGAGGCTAGTCAGATCCATCGATCCAAACCGCATCAGAGTGGTGAGAGTAGGCTCTAAAGCATATGGTCCAATAGTAGCAACACTCCTAATCTAAATAGCCGGCCATACAGGGTGAGGGGTGGCCAGTAACTTAGGCAATGAGCACTATACTAAAGAATTAATGCTCCCACCATTCTCGAGAACAAAGATTTTAATTAGTAAATTGCAAAGTTGCTTGATTTTACCAACAGACCTTTTCCATTACTGATTTACAATATGATTAGCAGGTTTAAAAACAATGCTTCAGTTCTGAAAATGATGAAAAGTTGCCTTGCTGCCCATAGTCTTACCTTTTGTTCAGCACCATGTTACCCAGCTTTAAGTCTCTGTGCACAATGTTCTTCTGCAGAAATAAGAGATTCTTTTGGTTATTGCCCACAGCACATAAAATTGTACTGAATATAGCCACTTTAGTGACATGACTTGCATAAATGTGGGCACTTTACTACTACTATTACTCCTCAATACTAGAAATGTGTGTGACTTCTGTCTCAGGTCAAACATACCTTGTGTAACGCCTCCACGACTCTGACCACATCATAGAATATCACAACAGTTTCTCTCTCCCCCAGCCTCTTCTCTTTAATAACGTAATGCTGTAAATTAATTAAATCTGCAGTCTTGTCGCTAAAATCGTGGGCACAAAGACAATCGAGGACAAGGCATATGCGCTTCCGCATCTTCCTTACTAGCTTGTTGGCATCCATGTCTTCAGCAATTTCACATGTTCGATCCTATGGAGAGAAACATGAAGTGTATTGTAACCATTTCACTGGACGCATATCAAAAGAAAATAGTTTAATCACTGTCCTCCAAAGTGGTAACCTTGCGTCTGTATTACCAAAAAAAAAAATACAGGGCGATTCAAAATAGATGTGAAAAATTATAGCCATGGTATTAACTGCCGAGAGAACAGAAGACAAACATATTAACATAAAGAGACATCTTATTTATAGATCCAACTTTTATCCATACACTACAAAAGTTCTAAATTATTTCCATTGGTGACACGGTCATGCCTAATCATCCAGTGCATATCCTCAGGCTCCATTGTTTTGACTGTCTCCGGTGGTCCAGACCCTGTAGTTCTGATGCACAGAATCCTTGGAGTCCCACAGAAAGAAGTCACAGGGTGTTGGATCTGACAATAGTAGAGACTAGCGCAATATAAGACAACGTATTACTGAAACAGTGGAGTTTGAGGCTATGGAACAAGGTCTACAGAGAACTGGACATCTGACCAGACACCAGCAGAAATTACTTACATTTGCAGTGTTAAGATAAAGCTTGAGTAGAGTGGGGTTTTTTTAAGTTAAGTAGTGTGTATTGTGTTCTCTTGCTTATGAATACTGAGGCCATCATTTTGCACCAGTCATTCGCTTTGTATGATGGAATCTCAGTTGTCACAGGTTGCAGACTCCGTATAGACTGAAAAGTCAAGACAGAACGGAACAGCTGTGTCCACGACTAGAGTCAAGGGTACAGCTACAGTTAGGTCCAGAAATATTTGGACAGTGACACAATTTTCGCGAGTTGGGCTCTGCATGCCACCACATTGGATTTGAAATGAAACCTCTACAACAGAATTCAAGTGCAGATTGTAACGTTTAATTTGAAGGTTTGAACAAAAATATCTGATAGAAATTGTAGGAATTGTACACATTTCTTTACAAACACTCCACATTTTAGGAGGTCAAAAGTAATTGGACAAATAAACCAAACCCAAAACAAAATATTTTTTATTTTCAATATTTTGTTGCGAATCCTTTGGAGGCAATCACTGCCTTAAGTCTGGAACCCATGGACATCACCAAACGCTGGGTTTCCTCCTTCTTAATGCTTTGCCAGGCCTTTACAGCCGCAGCCTTCAGGTCTTGCTTGTTTGTGGGTCTTTCCGTCTTAAGTCTGGATTTGAGCAAGTGAAATGCATGCTCAATTGGGTTAAGATCTGGTGATTGACTTGGCCATTGCAGAATGTTCCACTTTTTTGCACTCATGAACTCCTGGGTAGCTTTGGCTGTATGCTTGGGGTCATTGTCCAGCTGTACTATGAAGCGCCGTCCGATCAACTTTGCGTCATTTGGCTGAATCTGGGCTGAAAGTATATCCCGGTACACTTCAGAATTAATCCGGCTACTCTTGTCTGCTGTTATGTCATCAATAAACACAAGTGACCCAGTGCCATTGAAAGCCATGCATGCCCATGCCATCACGTTGCCTCCACCATGTTTTACAGGGGATGTGGTGTGCCTTGGATCATGTGCCGTTCCCTTTCTTCTCCAAACTTTCTTCTTCCCATCATTCTGGTACAGGTTGATCTTTGTCTCATCTGTCCATAGAATACTTTTCCAGAACTGAGCTGGCTTCATGAGGTGTTTTTCAGCAAATTTAACTCTGGCCTGTCTATTTTTGGAATTGATGAATGGTTTGCATCTAGATGTGAACCCTTTGTATTTACTTTCATGGAGTCTTCTCTTTACTGTTGACTTAGAGACAGATACACCTACTTCACTGAGAGTGTCCTGGACTTCAGTTGATGTTGTGAACGGGTTCTTCTTCACCAAAGAAAGTATGCGATCATCCACCACTGTTGTCATCCATGGACGCCCAGGCCTTTTTGAATTCCCAAGCTCACCAGTCAATTCCTTTTTTCTCAGAATGTACCCGACTGTTGATTTTGCTACTCCAAGCATGTCTGCTATCTCTCTGATGGATTTTTTCTTTTTTTTCAGCCTCAGGATGTTCTGCTTCACCTCAATTGAGAGTTCCTTAGACCGCATGTTGTCTGGTCACAGCAACAGCTTCCAAATGCAAAACCACACACCTGTAATCAACCCCAGACCTTTTAACTACTTCATTGATTACAGGTTAACGAGGAAGACGCCTTCAGAGTTAATTGCAGCCCTTAGAGTCCCTTGTCCAATTACTTTTGGTCCCTTGAAAAAGAGGAGGCTATGCATTACAGAGCTATGATTCCTAAACCCTTTCTCCGATTTGGATGTGAAAACTCTCATATTGCAGCTGGGAGTGTGCACTTTCAGCCCATATTATATATATATAATTGTATTTCTGAACATGTTTTTGTAAACAGCTAAAACAACAAAACTTGCCTCACTGTCCAAATATTTCTGGCCCTGACTGTATATATTAGGACAAACAGCCCTAGATACTACAAAACGGTCAAGACTGAAAATAAACTATGCCTCAGATGTGCAGTCAGGGTTCTTGTCATTCTCTTGTAATCTTATCTATATGAGTGGTCACAAAACTTGCCCCTAAATACCCTTCAATCTATTAGGCCATTAGAGGTTCTGTGAGACACCTTTTAGACACTCTTCAGTATATGTACATTATGATTAATCTCCTGTATATTTATCCACATTGCTGCCAAGGCACAGTGTCATTAGGAAGGAATGAGTCAAGGTTTGTAATAGGTGAAAGGAGGGGGGGAGAAAAAAAAAAATAAAAATAAATGGTGGCACTACATACGATTAAACCTTTGATGAAGCTGCTTCTCTTCCTGAATCAGCTCCAGGACTAAATACTTAGCCACCAGCTTAATGGTTTCCTGGAGCTTAACTGCAAACCAATGTCCGACCAGTGCTCAGGACCGCTATTAAAGGCTACTTTCATATTTCCATCATTTTCCATCAGTCACAATCAGTCACTTTGAGAAAAAAAACTGAATACTGCAAAATAATTTGCAGGATTCCGTTTTTTTCCCATAGACTTGTATTAACGGATTGCGACTGTTGGCCTTGCATATGTCGTGCGACGGATCAGTCATGGAATGACTGAACGCCAGAAGCAACGGACAATAACGTTTTTCGGTGTGTCGAAGCGACGCACTGCACAGGATTCTGTCGCAATCAGTCAAGAGGTATAATGGTTGTCTATGGTGCAAGATTCCGCCGTAATCCATCACACGGTCATTTTCTACTGAGCATGCCCAGTATGTACAAAAATCACATTGCAAGGCTCCAGATTGGCTTGATAGGAATAATCCACACACAATTTTAGCTAGATTTAGCATTCATTCTGCCCCTTTCTCTCCAAACTGTCACAGATGGCCTGTGAAAAACACAGTAATAGGTCTCCCATTGGACTGTCCTGGGAAAAAAAAAACAAAAAAAAAAAAAAAAACACCACCCACACTGATCACGAAGGAGCCGTCTGAAAACAAGCGGACAAAACAGACATGACGGATCAGTAATTTCAAAGGATTCCTGTAAACGGAATCCTGTGAAATAACTCGTCCGTTGCTAGCTAAAAAAATGACGGATCCGTCGAAACGACAGACCTGGCGGATTTGGATCCACGGAAATGTGAAAGTAGCCTAATGCTTGAAATGGGACAAAAGCGGAAATACTGAAACTTTGAGAGTAACATACACAGAAGACATGTCAGTGTAGACACCAATAGACAGGATTTTATCACTTCCCCAGGAGCTTGGTAAGTGCACTCTGGAAAGTGAGGCAATGCCACTTGTAACAATCTTATCGCTAAACCTGAAAATTTATGTCATGCAACCCACTTAGTATTTCACCATTGAAATTATGCAATCCGTATGTGCCTTTAGTACAACCGTATTGCATCCATTTTTTTTTTACATGAAGAAAAAAAAAAAAAAAAAAAAAGTTAAACTACTTCCTATCTATAACATTATAATGCATGTATGCATGTTAAAAATCACATGGCCTACATATGGTAACCTGTATTGACAATTGTGACAATGGGAGAGTCTGGTGCAGAATTCGGATCAAAGCCGTGCACGTCGCAATATTTTAGAAGGCAGACCATCGGAAACCTACCAAACTGATTTGCTTTGGTCAGTGTTGTCCAATATGTACGCCATCAGCTTTGCCTACAGACAGCATACCGATATTTAATACATCGGTCTGAAGGAGCACTTTGACACTAAGGCATGTAACACATGGAGGTCATCGTTAGGCCTTGTCCTCATAGAAACGATCAGTTCTCCTTATCAGATTGCGAGCTTGCAAAGGGCCGACAGAGGTAGTGCGCTCTGGCTAAAAACATTGACATCGGCACAGGAACAGTTTTACTGCTGTGAACTAAGCTAGCACATGCAGCAGGCGCTGGGCCAAGTATTACTGCAGATGGCACATGCACATCTTCTACGTCCGTGGTATCCCGGGGATGTAACCAATCAGTTCCTGGACTTTTACATCTTTTTGGGGGGAAGAGATTAAAGAAGTTGCTCAGATACCAAAAATGATTTATTTCTCCTAATGTGTGCCTCTCCACACATATGTTATGTTATTTCAGCAATATTACTTTTTATCATGCTGTAGCAGCACATCTTCATTACTGGCTCCAGCTCTGATGGGGTTAATCTCTCTCCTGACTTCCTGGGTTCAGTTCGTACAACTCCCATAATCCTTTGCAGTGGCACCCTGCGCTATGCTCATTCTCCCACCCCCACGCGATAACACATTCACCTGACATGACTCCTCCTGCTGCCCACACAGCTGCAGGATGGTAAGAAAACCCTCCTCTTCTCATCATGCTGGGCTGTGACATGTGGTAGTCACCGCCCACAGCCCAGTCACTTAGGATCAGAGGCAGCTGCTGATGTAGCATCAACTTTCAGAGCCCGGAAGTTGACATGACCTCAGCGGATACCAGAAGCCACAGCACCCGGGGGTCATGTGACTAGCACAGAGTGAGGAGGATAGCGCCACTCAGTGCCAGAACTGGAAATAGAAGGCAATTAAGAAGACAACTGAAATGGTAAGTTACACTGAGAATAAAAAGGGGGTGAACCACCCCTTTAAAGTAACACCAGAATGACATGAAATTCTGTGTTGAATGGTAAAGTCTTCACTTTATCAGAGTTCAGCAGAAGTGTAAAACCACATCTGCTCTACTATAAAACCTGATCACTTTAGTGTGTAGGGCTTGTACCATTAAAAACACGGTAGCCAAAGCTTCTGAAGACAGTCAGCTGTTCATTAGATGACAATATAGAAAGCCTACACAAAACACAAATTCCTCTCATTTATAGTACCTGAAAGAGACCATGATGATGGACGACTCCATCCTGATTATGCAGGAGAGATAGCAGGGAATATTCAGTATGTAGTAACATTTTGCCTTGTCTCTCCTCCTGAGTTTCTCCGGATTTGTCCGATCTTTCTTCCAAACTCAGTATCTATTTGATAGAGAAAATAGGACATAAAAAGGGGGAAGAAGTCTAAAAGACAAACAAAGCTTTGCCAATACAGTTGGAATCAAAATTATTCGACTTACATTGCAAATTTGTTGTGCTTGCAAAAACCCCATTCTGCACCATTTGTTTTATTCACATATAGCTTTACAACAGGTTCATTAAAAGGGATTTTTCCTTGAACACAGCTGATTTTAATCAATAGATCTTGGAATAATAGGAATTTCCACAATTGAATGTGTTTAAACACAAAAAAAACCACCAGTAAATATATATATATATACCCCTGCTATATAACGTCTAAGGCTGAGATCACACACTGCATTTTTTTGACGCTGCGTTTGTGCGTTTTGGCAGCTAAAAACGCACCCGCGTCAAAAAACGCATGCGTTTTTACCGCGATTTGGTGCGTTTTTGATCTCTGCATTTTGCTGCGTTTTTCCAATGCATTGCATGGGCGGAAAACGCAGAAAAACGCAGGAAAAAATTGACATGTCCATTTTTTTTTTTCAAGCTCAAAAACGCAGCTTAAAAAAAAAGTTGCGTGCGGACAGCAAAAATGAAAACTCAGACTTTGCTGGGGAAGCAAAGTCATGCAGTTGAGGCCAAAAACGCACCAGAAAAACACGCAAAAACGAACTGTGCGCACTTAGCCTAATGGCGGTTTCTGACTTTACAGGGACATGGTCTGATCATACAACTTTGTGAATAATGCCCTTTGGCACCGGATGATGACTGCAACACAACTCCAGGCACATTTAATGGAGGTGAGAGACGTCCAAGTGTCACATCAGAACATTCGAAACGGTTTAAATCAGCTTGGTCTGCGTGCTAGATGACCTGCAAGGGGCCTTGACCACACAACTAGGCAAAGATGTCATTGTCTTGCTAGACAAGGGACCTGCTTCAGTGCGGTTCACTGATGAAAGTAGATTTACGCTGAGCAGAAATGATGTCCGCCAATGACGTTGGAGACGTCAAGGAGAGCACTATGCATTAGCCGCTGTTGTCACCAGATGAGCCTTTGGTGGTGTTACAGTGTGGGCAAGTATGTCTAGTGAATACAGAACGGCCCAACACTTTGATTGGTACAGTGATAAGCCCCTACTAATTTAACATTAGTCCAGTCATTGTGCTTCTGCATGAACAACATAAGCCTAATTTCATCTTCATGGACCAAATGCTCCAGCTCATCGAGGTCAAATCATTAGGGAATGGCTGCCCGAGACTGAGGTACCTCTAATTGAGTATCCTGCACTTTCCCCAGACCTGAATCCCATAGAAATCCTATAGGATCAGCTGAGTCTCTGTGTAGAGGCTTGTAACTCTGTACCCCAGAACATCAATGACCTACGGGTCGTCTAAAGATGAGTGGGATGCCATGCAGCAGAAAAATATTTCCACCTGTGAACAGCATGAGATGATGTAGTCAAGCTGTAATTGATGCTCAAGGACACATGACAAGTGGAGACATTGACATTTTTTTTTGTGGGGGGGGGGGATGTATAACCACCACTGTTGGCTTTAGTTTCAATAAATTGTTTGAGCTGAGGAAATCACCATTACATACTTCTACTTAAATGCCGTACTTTAATAAAAATACTGTAGCAAGAACTTTTATATAGTTATAAATTTATATAAAATGTAAAAAGTAAAGCACACTTTTTAGCAAGATTTTTTTCTTGCTTAAAAGTGCATCTTAGGTCCTGTGCGCATTAGAAAATGGAATTTTCTTAAGAAAATGACGGACCCTCTGAAAGATTACCACACGCGGGAAGAAAAAAAAATAAATAAAAAACGCAGCAAACCGCACCCAAAAACCACACGCGGTTTTGCCGCAGTTTTTGACCATTATCTACGGCAAAAACCGCAGGTACCTGCGGAAAAGAAGTGACATGCAGATCTTTTTGCTGCAGAAAACATGCAGCAAAACCTGTAGGTGAAAAAAAAAAAAAAACGCAGTGTGCACAGCATTTTTATTTACCATAGGTTTTGCTGGGGAAGGACTGCAGCAAAATTATAAACATTTTCTGCTGCAAAACCGCGCCAAAAATCGCGGTAAAAACTGCAGTGTGCGTACAGGGCCTTATGGTGTGAAAAATAAGGTTTATAAACCCACAGAAGTTTGAGGACTGTGCTCTGAACAATGAAAAGACTTATACACCTTTGGTTCAGTAGCATGTCTGAAGGAGGAAGAACTAACCATACACTGAAAGGAACACCCCAACTACAGTGAAGCATGGTAGTAGCTCAGTGACGTGCTGGGGCAGCTTTGCTTCCTATGGCAATGGGAACCAGTATTTGCAAGAAGAAATGAATTTAATTAAATATTAGGAAATCCGAGGATAAACCTTATGCCTTTTATTATTATGCTGAAGCTTGGGTATCATTGGACTTTCCAATAAATCAATGATTCCAAACAAACCTCAGTCCAACAAGTCAGTTTCAGAAAAAAGTTCCCGGAGATTCTACAGTGACCATTACCGACTTGACCACATAGAAAATTTGTTGATGGGATTTCAAAAATGTTGCACCACGCAAACAAAGATATTAGTGAACTAGCGGCCACTGCCTATGAGGAATGGGCCAAGATTCTTCAGTTACGCAGCCAAAAGCTGGTGTTACTATGCATCACATAGCACAGCAAGTTATAACCGCCATAGGGGGCTCTACTACGTACTAAAGAGGCTCGTTATAAAGGGTGTAAATAATTCTGAGAGCAGGAAACCTTACAACACTGTTACAACATTTTGTGTGCAATTTGGAGCGACAACTTGAAGTATTTGTTTTGTTGGGCTACCTAAAAATTGTTCTTTGGGTTGCTGCAAGCCGCTGTGAAACCACAAACACAATTAACCCAATTTACAATGGAGAAAACCATTTTGATTGCAATTGTGTAGGTTACTAGGCTTCTTAACCCCTGCACACCCTGATGATTTTCCATTTTGGTTATTCTTTACCCTCTTCCAAAAGCCATAATTTTTTAATTTTTCCTTCAATACTGTCATGAGAGGGCTTGTTTTTTGCGAGACTAGCTGTACTTATGAATAAAACCATTAGCTTTACCAAACTGTGCTGGAAAACTGGAAAAAAAAATCCAACTGCAGTGAAATTGCAAAAAAAAAAAAGTGCAATTGTTTTGGGGGTCTTTTATTCACTATATGGTAAAACTGATGTGTCTGTACGATGCCTCAAGTAAGTACGAGCTCATAGATACCAAACATGTATACTTTTATCTAAGGTTAAAAACAAAAACGTTTTTTGGAATAAAAAAAAAAAAATAGCTCTTCATTGCGCCATTATCTGAGATCTGTAGCGTTCTCATTCTTCTAATCTTGGGCTCAGTGACTGCTTATTTTTTGCGTCTCGAGCGGACTTAATTATACAGTTTGTGCATATTTTATACTTTGGGCATTTCTGAATGTGGCATTGCCAAATAGGTCTATTTTTTATGGTTTTACTTTCAATGGGGTAAATTGGGGGGGGGGGGGGTGATCTGAACTTTGTTTTTTTGGGCTTTTTTCATTTTAAAATAATTTTTTACATTTATTTTACTAGTCGCCCTAGGGGACTTTATCACAGCACATTCTGATCGCCTGTTCATCAGAGCAATGCTTTGATCTGCAGAAACGCAGCATTCCTGTGAGAGCTAGCGCTCTGTCGGCAATCACAGGAAATACGTCATGTTAGCGTCAAGGGTCATCAGCTGACCTTGTGCTAGCAAGACAACCATTGGCTCCCCGTGAACCAGTCACAGGGCCAGCATTGTCAGCAGAGTTCTCCGGCGTGATCCCTGCTGCGGCTATTTAAATTACGCTCTCAGTATTTGACAGCGTGAGCTAAGTGGTCAGCAGGCGCAGGTAGATATCTGATCCACCCACGCCTGTTAGCCGCACGTGTCAGCTGATTGGATCAGCAAACATGCATGGGGGATTATCGTGGGCTCACCGCCAGAGCCTTAGAGAGGTTACGGGTAGGGAACGACCTAGGACGTATATATATACGTCCAAGGTTATGAAGGGGTAAAAAAAATATATAATCATTAGCATATGTTTTTGGCATACAGATAATAAAATTGTTTTAGATTGGTGCGAGTCATAGGAATCTGTACATCACTATGCAGCATGTCGCTGCAATATAAGCAACATAAAATAAAAACATTCCTTTTAGTCAACCAATTAATTTGTTGACTATTTTAATATTTCAGAAGGCAAAGACTACCAACAGACATGGAATAAGTACTCACCTTAAGCTGATAAAAGTCATCTGTGCCATCCTTCCGTGCCAAGCACTGCACAATACTTGGCACAGGAGAGTTGCCCAATCGTGGACCTAAAAAGTAAATAAAATTTAAGAAAAAAAAAAAAAAAAAGTTGAAGAGGAAGTTGCATAAAATAAAGCCCATCCATCATATTCACAACTTCTTGAAAGAAATCTCTCCACAAGACCACCTTGATCTACTTTCCCCTATACCATACTTATGTAAATGGTCTTCTCTTTTGAGAGGACAAGCGCAAGACAGCTATTTCTGCATTAAATAAAACAGTAACATTTAGGCCTAAGCCACACGGCATGAAAATCGGTGCGAGTTGAGTTTTGGGGGGGGGGGGGGGGGGAGAAAATAAAAAACGCATTACACTTGGACCAATATTAGCATGTGTGTCAGCACCCAAGAGTGTTTATTTTCTCAGCCATAATCGGACCGAGAAAACAAATCGCAGCATGCTGCGGGTGTAATGCGATCCCGTTTTCTCTTGCACCCATTCAAATCTATGGGGCGAGAGAAAAATTACACTGCACTCGCAGTACACCTGTGTATCGCGAGTGCAGAGAGAGAATGGCAATAGCCGGCAACGGATGAGAGCGGGAGATAGATCCCTCCCACCCCTCCGCAGCGCCGGCCCGTTGCTCCACAGCACTGGCTCGCCACCCGCAGCTATGGTCCGCTCGCACGATCAGACCTCAGTTGCAGGGACACTCGCATGACACTCGGCTCTGCTGTACTGCCAGCGTGAGCCGAGTGTCATGCGAGGGGATCGCAGTAATCCCTGTGTAGCCCCGGACTTAAACTTGTAGTATCCATTTACCTGCCCCAAACCACATTCTCTTTCCTTGCCTTAGCACAGGGATACAGCACATTATCTGACTACTTGGCCACTATATCAAAAAGGCAGAAGCGACCATGCCCTGCCTGCAAGTGTGCTCAAGGCAACTACAGAAAGGCAAAGTAGTGACTGTAGTCAAAAGTGGAGACCAACATTGTTTTTCACAAAGTTTGCTGCTTCTGTGCTTGCAGTCACAATTTACTTACAATCTAGATTGTTATAAAGAGTGATCAGATGAATTGCAAAATGGTCCTTGAAATCATTGTCTTCTGCCAATTACGGTTCCCTCCAAGAAAACACATGCAGTCATCTTTGGTTTGCAACAAATACGCTTTACAGTCAAGGACACTGCAGTTTGTAAAACTGCTCCTAAATAAACCAACTTCAAAAAGAGGTTCAATCGCCGTTAAAAGGGGTTTCAGGACGCCTAAAAGAGTCCAGCAAGTAGTCGGTGCCCCTGCGAAAGAGGCTTCAGCTATACAGTTCAACACCAGTGCAGAACCTACTCAAAAAAAGACAGTAAGCACCTGCTTACAAAACAGTAGGGCCAAGGCTTTCAGAGGTTATCCTGGCATCTATAAGGGCAGTGAAGAAGCAACGCCTCACCAAGCAAAAACATCAAAAGCAGACATTCTGGAGGCCGTACAGGAGTAAACTGGAGTAAAGGGATTTCCTGTGATGAAGTCCGTTTGGAATATCTGGAAAACTAATCAGCCAGAGAAAAGGTGAGCACCACCATGAGTCCTATGTCATGCCAACAATAAAGCATCCCGAGACCTTTCATGTGCGAGGTCAGAGGACAGAGGACGCGCATAGTGGTATGAAATTCTGAGCATGCCCCGGGGTGCGGTGTCTGCTGCAGAGACCTCTCCATTATGTGCCGAGTGAATTTACATTCCAGTGATTATATCTGTTGATGTGTACTCCTTTGTTATTGGCTATTTGAGCTTTAAATACCTTACTAACCTCCTCACCAACCAAGCATTTGTGAAACGCGCGTCAAGTGTTTGGTGAGCGAGCGAGGTATTACTCCTTACTTCTTGTTGTTATGGCTGTACTCATCCATGGGCTATTTTTGTGGACAAAGATCTTTATCTTTACAATCTCTGCATAGAAAGTTCTTTGTATAGTTGGCATATTATATGAATGTATAAATTGTGAAGACTGATTCATACCCACCATATCTATGTCATACATGTACCTTTCATTATTGGAATTCCCACTGTCACACACACACACACACACACACACACACACACTCTTAATCCTTATCTGTTGTACCAGAATTTTTATATATATATATATATATATATATATATATATATATATATATATATATATATATATATATATATATATATATATATATATATATATATATATATATATATATATATATATATATATATATATATATATATATATATATATATATATATATATATATATATATATATATATATATATATATACCGTAATTACAGACCAAAAGTTTGGACACACCTCATTTAAAGAGTTTTCTTTATTTTCAGGACTCTGAAAATTGTAGATTAACATTGAAGGCATCAAAACTATGAATTAACACATGTGGAATGAAATACTTAAAGTGTGAAACAACTGTAAATATGTCTTATATTCTAGGTTCTTCAAAGTAGCCAGCTTTTGTTTTGATTACTGCTTTGCACACTCTTGACATTCTCTTGATGAGCTTCAAGAGGTAGTTACCGGAAATGGTTTTCCAACAGTCTTGAAGGAGTTCCCAGAGATGCTTAGCACTTGTTGGCCCTTTTGCCTTCACTCTGCGGTCCAGCTCACCCCAAATCATCTCGATTGGGTTCAGGTCTGGTGACTGTGGAGACCAGGTCATCTGGCGTAGCACCCCATCACTTTCCTTCTTAGTCAAATAGCCCTTACACAGCCTGGAGGTGTGTTTGGGGTCATTGTCCTGTTGAAAAATAAATGGTCCAACTAAACGTAAACCGGATGGAATAGCATGCCACTGCAAAATGCTGTGGTAGCCATGCTGGTTCTGTATGCCTTCAATTTTGAATAAATCCCCATCAGTGTCACCAGCAAAGCACCCCCACACCATTCTCCATGCTTCACGGTGGGAACCAGGCATGTAGAGTCCATCCGTTCACCTTTTCTACAAAGACACGGTGGTTGGATCCAAAGATCTCAAATTTGGACTCATCAGACCAAAGAACATATTTCCACTGGTTTAATGTCCATTCCTAGTGTTCTTTAGCCCAAACAAGTCTCTTCTGCTTGTTGCCTGTCCTTAGTAGTGGTTTCCTAGCAGCTATTTTACCATGAAGGCCTGCTGCACAAAGTCTCCTCTTAGAAGTTGTTCTAGAGATGAGGTGTGTCCAAACTTTTGGTCTGTACTGTGTGTGTAAAATATAAAATACATATATAACACACACACACACAATTTGTGTGTATAATATATCTATATATCTATACACACACACACAATTTGTGTGTATAATATATCTATATATCCATACACACACACACACACACACACACACACACACTTTTTAATTTTTTTAATTAAAATCGTATTTAATAAAGAAAAACCTGTTTAGAATCAAGGTTCTGATCCCCTCTGTCCTGGTGCATAGTCTCTTTTGGTATCCCTAAACAGTGCCTTTCTTGTGCAGCTACATTCTCCAGGACTGCAAGTCTTGGTAGTTCACACAGAATTTTGCTGGCCAAGACGAATAAATAGCATCTAAACCTCCTCCAAGAGAAACTTCTCCCAACAATCCAGTAGCAAATTGGTGATAAACAATGCTTTCTTCAACATGAGGAGCACTTTAACATACAAAAGGTATTAGTGATATCCAAGTGGTTTGGTGAACAAGATATTAAATTTTAGTGTCCACGGCCAGGAAACTTCCCAGATCTCAGTCCTTTTTGAGAACCTTTGGAGAGTTCAGAAATTGTGATAAACTCCAAGTACTGACTAGAAAAGATGGGCTGTGATCCCATCAGTCAAGCTTTGGCCCAGAAGCAAAGAGCCCGGCTACCACGACTAACTGCAGACGTCTTGAACAATAAGGGTCAACACTGCAAAATTCAGTCTTTACATAAACATTATTGGTCAATAAAAGCTTACAAAACGTATGAAGTGCTGATTATTATACTTTATATGATTACTAACCATCTTACTAAAAATAAAAAGCAGCAGCAAACTTTGTGAAAGCCAAAATTAATCTCAAATAGTTTGGCCACGACTGTATATTAATTAGATCTTTAGTATTTGGCAAAATGCTACACATTCAGAAAAGCATTCATCACACTCCTAGGATTACAATGGCATCACGCTGATCCTGCTGAACGCATCCAAATACATCAAAGCTCTAAAAGCCAAAGTCATTTGTACTCACCCAGAATGAACGGCCCGGCCCTCTTGGCATTACTTCCAGAGATACTGCTGCAAAGAGCCTTGGATCTGGCAGAGGTCTCCCCAGAATCTCTTTCAGATGCCCTTCTCTTCATCCTCTATCTGCAGAAGAAAAAAGCGTGAAGAGATGGAAGGCTGGGGTGAAATGCTGCTTGCTCACTTACTCATATGCATGCCTTTTTCCCTGCAGAGTTTCTCCACCTACTGATTTTACAGTCAGTTCCTGAGCAGACAGTTCTCCATCTGCCTTCACAGACTGAGAAATGAACAGGTCATCCTCATCTACAAACATGAAATAGGTCAGACAGAAGAACAGGAACATCTCAATCTGGCTAGCAATATGATTATAGATTTACAGGGTATCCAAATTGCAGCCAGACCACCTGAAAACGCGAACATCCAAGTAGAAGCCCACTACTAGAAAAGTAGAGGATATATAGATAGACGCTACAGTGAGGCACTCACATTTCTCCATCTCTATGCGATAGAAATAGTGAATTTCACCAGACTATGCTGCCAAGTTAAAGTGAAAATGATGACACCATTACATAACGCCCCTTGTGTTATTCTGCACCCAGAGGACAGCTATGTGCCGGTCCCACATGTTGCATCATAGCAGCAAGCCAAATACTGAAACTGTCATTTCTACATTCTTACAGATCCCCAAAGGGGTTCTTCTATTTTGGGCAAGTGAAGACAGCAAGATCCCGTAATTCTAGGCACGATTACAACAAAAAGGCAGTGACTGGATCCTGCTGCAATCCCCCTTTTAGATAGCTTTAATGTATGGGGCATTTTAAGATTTGTATCACAGCCACCTGCAACGTCAGGTTTCATGGCGAGCCAACAGCGTTAATTCAAGGCTGCAGGCACAGTATCAGTCCGGGGCTTGCCATCATTATGTAGAGGCTAGGATTTGCCTGTATTAGGTTGTTTGAAAAAGGTGTAAGGTTGTTCAAGCAGATGAGAAGAGAAAAAACAGCAAGCTATCAAGTTAAAGGGAATTTATCAGACGTATCAACCCTCTCCTAAGCTGGAAATATGGCCATGTTTGTTAAAGGAAGCTGAATAAAATGATACCCTTAAAAAGGGAACCGGTCACATTTTTCTCTATTAAACTAAGGCTGCTTTCACACAGTTTTTTTCAATCAGGCACAACACGGCGCTTTGCAGAAAAAAAAAAAAAAAAAAAAAAAAAAAAAAAAAGCTTTTTTTTTTGCCACCGGGTGCGGTTTCCTCAGACTTTTATTAGCGCCGGATTGTGCCGCATGTACTCGCGTTTGATCCGGTTTTGCCGGTTGCGGCAAAAATCATCACTCCGGCGGCCGCAGAGAGGAACGTTTTTGCCAGCGGCAAAAAACTGCATAGCGCCAGTTGCGGCGCTGTGAAGCATGGTGCATAATGTAAGTCTATGCACGCCGAATCCGGTGGCATGCATCAAAAGCCGGAAGCAGGTACCGGATTCAGTTTTTACTTCTGAGCATGCCCAGAAGTGATAAATTCAAGGCTTGTCAGAAAATCTCACTCACTCATCACGGGCGCGGGGCTGAACGGCTGTCACACTGCTGGCGGCTTCTCCTGATTTGAAAAATGTCGGCCGCCCATTATTCACTCTTGTATTCACTGCTTTTCCCACCCACCGGTGCCTGTGATTGGTTGCAGGCAGACACACCCATACGATGAGTGACAGCTGTCTCACTGCAACCAATCACAGCCGCCGGTGGGCGGGTCTATGTCTTGCAGAAAAAAAATAAATAAAATTTAAAAAAAACACGGCGTGCGGTCCCATCCCCAATTTTGATACCAGCCAGGATAAAGCCACATGGCTGGAGGCTGGTATTCTCAGGATGGAGAGCCCACCACCCTAACAATATCAGCCAGCAGCCGCCCGGAATTACCGCATCCATTAGATGCAACAGTCCCGGGACTCTACCCAGCTCATCCCGAATTGTCCTGGTGCGGTGGCAATCGGGGTAATAAGGAGTTAATCATGGCAGGCATCTATGAGACACCCCCAATAATTAACCTGGAAGTGAAAGTAAATAAACATACTTTATTTGGAAGGAAAAAAAAAAAAACCCTCTTTCACCATTTTATTAAAATCCCCAAATACCCCTCCAGGTCCGGCGTAAGCCACAGAGGTCCCACGACGCATCCAGCTCTGCTACATGAAGCTGACAGGAGCAGCAGTAGAACATCGCCGCTCTCTATCAGCTCCACGCAGCAACTGAAGTGATTCGTGCTGTCAGCGGTGACGTCACTGAGGTAGTGCCGGGGTGTCAGCGGTGACAATGCGTGCGGAGATTATGCGTGCGATAGTGCCGGGGTGTGTGCGGCGATGATTGGGTCTGTGTCTGTCTCGCTCCCTCTCTTTTTTTTTTTACCGGATCCGTCAAAATCAGTTTTTACACAATCTGAGACTGATCCGTTGCATCAGGCACAAACCAGATTGTGCCTGATTGCAAAAAAAAAAAAAAAAAACACTGATGTGTGAAAGCAGCCTAAAAGAATCCCCTTCTGCAGCTCCTAGGCTGCATTCTATGAAGGTGCACCTTAGCCCTGACTCCCCTTCCAGACCCCAAAAGTAACTTTATAAAACTTGGCCATTAGGTATGCTAATTACCTTGGTTGGCCAGATGGGCGGGCTCATTTTCTGCTCCTTTATCCCCCCTACTGCCGCTGATAGCCGTCCTCCTTCCTTGATTGACAGGATGACTCCTCAGTCATCCTCCTTGTCGTATTTTCAAATCTCGCGCCTGTGCAGTTAGGTCGGTTCGTGCAGGCGCAGTTCGCTCTGCCATATCGCAACCAGAGCAGAAAACAGCTGCCCTAGCTCACACCGGTGAGCTAAATGTGCAGGATTATGGGCAGGTACGAGCATGGCGCTGGTGAGGTCGGTGCTGTGCATGACCTCACCAGCGCTATGCCCCTACCCGCCCATAATCTCAACCTAGACGACCTAACTGCACAGGTGCGAGATTTGAAAATGCGATGAGGAGGATGACAAAGAGCGTCATCCCGTCAATCAAGGAAGGAGGACGTCGATCAGTGGCAGGAGGGGGATAAAGGAGCAGAAAATGAGCCTGCCCATGTGGCCAACAAAAGGTAATTAGCATACCTAATGGCCAAGTTTTATAAAGTTACTTTTGGGGTCTGGAAGGGGAGTCAGGGCTAAGGTCCACCTTCATAGAATGCAGCCTAGGAGTTGCAGAAGGTGATTCTTTTAGTTTAATAGGGAAAAAAAAGCCGGTGACAGGTTCCCTTTAAATCTGTGATCCAATGTCTTAGGCTGCATGCCCACCATCAGGGTCCACAAGGTTTTGGATGCAGCGTGTTTTCGCTGCCTTCAAACTGCTGCGTTGTACAGTACAAGCATAGTGGATGGGATTTCTATACATCCCATACCCACTGTGAATGTATTCCCGCAGGGTAAACTGACCTGACGTGCACCTTCTTAAGCGGTAAGCAGTCAATTCTTTGCTGTGGAGTCACAAGTATTCTCCATAGGGAGAACACAGCGAGAAACCACAGCGCCCCGAACACTGATTGTGGGCACAAGCAGTTGTGGTCTCCTGCGGAAGAGACTGGTAGGCACATTCTCCAGGAGATCCATGTCGGCCCAGAAATCTTAAAAGCTCAGATATATATTAAGAAAATGTGGATTTCTTTGAAATAAGACACTAGATCACAGATATCAAGGTATCATATTATTCAGCTTCCTATCACATGTAGGCCCATATAGACTGTTGAGGATTGATCCCATTGCCATTCTGTGCAGTTCTCCAGATCTTGATTTGTACTGTGCATCCAGTAAGGCACAATATTCCTCACACAACCATTAATAACCTCACTGATAGAATGGCTAGGCGTGCAAGTGCGCACATTTCTGAGTGTTCGGCTCAAATGGGACGCTAAATAGAAGTGAGATGTTTTGAAAACGTACTTTCCATTAATCATTAACATGTCTCGGTGCACATATATTGTAGTGTGTATGTACACAGTCACACACAGCTGTAAATTAGTCTTTATAAATAGGTGTCCTCAGATTGTTATGCTTGCTTTTCCACTGATATATGGCTAATACCGTGTTTTTCCAAAAATAAGACCTCCCCAAAAATAAGCCCTAGCAAGGATTTTCAGCATTTACGGAGAAAGGCTTACATATAAGCCCTCCCCCGAAAATAAGCTCTAGTCCCGGATCAATAATGAAGTGTCCGTGCAGCTAAAAAAGTTATAGATACTGCAGAACACTTCATTATACACAGCGGCACCCGGCAATTACACTCACCCGACACTGAGCGGCAGGACCTGCAGTGATCACACACCCGCACTCATCAGCTCTCACACACACACACACACAAAATCAGATCTCAGACACACACCAGATCTCGCACACAAACGTCAGATCGCATACACTCACCTCATCCAGCGACACCGATCTCTTCTCACCGGGAGAATCCTGAGAGGCAGTGCGGTGCAGCGCGACGAACAGGACCTGCGGCCGGACACGTGACTTGCTCTCATTCCCTGCTGCCGTAAGTGCTGGATGTGATGTGCTGTGCTGTGTGTGCGCGCGCGCGTGTGTGTGTGTGTGTGTGATCTGCTGTGTGTGTCTGCGATCGGGTGTGTGTGTGTGATCTGCTGTGTGTGTCTGCGATCGGCTGTGTGTGTGTGTGTGTGTGTGTGTGTGTGTGTGTGATCTGCTGTGTGTGTCTGCAATCGGCTGTGTGTGTGTGTCTGCAATCGGCTGTGTTTTTCTGCAATCGGCTGTGTGTGTATCTGTGATCGGATGTGTGTATCTGTGTGTGTGTGTGTGTGTGTGTGTGTGTGTGTGTGTGTGTGTGATCTTCTGTGTGTGTCAGCTAGCAGCAGGGTAGGACGGCGTGCAGCACCGACCGGAGATCACAGGAGGCCCTGGGAGCCACGCAGACGGTCTGGTGAGTATGAGTCTCCTGGAAAGTGGGGGGGGGGGGGGGGGGGGTGTGTCTTTTTTTGGGTGGGGTAAACTTACCCCAACCGTGTTTCTCCAAGAATAAGACCTCCTCCAAAAATAAGCCCTAGTGCTTTTTAGGGGGGCAAAAAAAAATATAAGACAGTGTCTTATTTTTGGAAAAACACGGTAGATGTCTAACCACACTGTCAAAATCCTAACTAGCAATACCAGAGATCCTCACTCCTCTTAAGGCCAGGGCTGTGGAGTCGGAGTCGTGGAGTCGGAGGTTGTATAAAATGCACCGACTCAGACAATATATAATAAATTGGGGACAGTAGTGCAATGCAGAATGTGCTGAATATATTTTCATAGGAATTTGGGAAAGTTATGAAATGTCCTATAAATGTCTGTTCTATTCCTGATCTAAGGTTACATTCACACAGCGTTTTTGCTGTGTTTGAGGATACGTTTTTCAGCTGCAAAAGCAGATCAGCTTTTTAAAAAACTGCATCACCTGAAAGGTTTTGGAGCTCATAAATAAATGCTTTCAATAGCAAAAGCAGATTAGAAAAACGCCACAAACTGGCTGCTCATTATTTGTGAGGATCCTCACAAAACGATGTGTCTGAATGTCCTATCTTTTCACCCATTGCCTTTGCTGGTTGCCAGAGTCACTGCATTTCACTGAATTATTTTGCCATCAATGTTTCGATGTTTGTAACAAGAAAGAAATTGATACCAAGACACTGGCAGTAAAAGACAGTAAAGCTCATCACACCGGCCAGTTTCTCCAGGCCTCAGTGGAAAAAGTTCGGCAAGACTACGAAGTCAAAAAAGAGCAGGTTCTTGCCATTGTAACGGACAATGCTTCAAACTTGATAAGTACAATTAAACTGATGAATGAGAGTAATGAACAACAGCTAGAAGAAAATTTCTGATTCAGTATGTGTGAGATGGAGCCACAGCGCTGCTCATGTAACTGAGGAACAAACAGATATTACAACAGAAGAACAGCAAAATGATACTTTAGGATTAGATCTTGTTGAAGCTGCTTCAAAATAAAACACTTTCATACTCATCACATGTGCTGCGTTGTGCACACGCTGCAGCTGGATAGTCTGCAAGAGGGACCCCGGGTTTCACACATCCGGCTTTTCGCCGGTTTTGTCAGATGCAGCGCACTCCAGTACAGTGGCAGCACGACAAACACCGGTCACATGCTGTCATGTGACCGGAGCATGTAACCCGGAAGTTGCAGCGCTGCCACTGTACTGTACTGGCGTGCGCCGCATCCGCCAAACCAGTGAAAAGCCGGATGTGTGAAATTGGGCGGACATGCTGAAAATCTAATTGGAAAAGTGAGAAAATTGGTTACTGCCGCCAGAACCCTTAAAATTGATTCCATCTTGAAGAGACGTGCTGGGAAAGGGGCAATTGTTGATCAAGCCACTCAGTGAGGCAGCACTTATTTAATGACTGAGCGATTGCTTGAACTAAAATCATTTCTTCTAAATATGGTGAACCCTCAAGTAACATTAAATGAAGGTCAATGGACACAGGTGGCTGAATTGAAGGACATGCTTAATCACCCGTTTATCAGGACTAAAAAATTACAAGCTGAGGATTTAACTCCTGGCATTTTCATAAGGGAGTGGAAGAACTTGCTATTTTGCCTGTCCCAAAGAGGAGGTTTAATCGCAGATGGCATTTCTGCTTCAATGAAACAGAGAGAGACACAGCTATTGGTAAATAAAATTCTTCTGGCAGCTGTTTATGTGGACCCAAGTCATCGTATACTGCTTGATGATCAACAGCTTACTAAAGGAAAAGAAGCTTTGAGTGAGGTAGCAGTTAGGATGAGTGGCTACAGGACTGCCAGACGCAAGAGGACTTGGGGCCTGACAGTGCTACTGCTGCCATATCTTCATCCTCATCAGATGAGGAGTTTAACTTTTGACAAGTGTTTGGATGACATGGAGCAGGCAAAGCGTTACCGCAAGGAAAAAGATTTCACTCCGTCTCCTATAGCAGCAGATTGACCAGATTTCAGAAACATTTTTCACTTGCTCTCAAAAGAAATAGAAAAATTCAACCGTTCATCAAAACTGACTGTGCATGAGGCAATTCCTTTATACCCGGAAATTGTTAGAGATGTTGCCCATGTGGTTACTGCTTTGCCTCCAACCCAAGTTACTGTAGAGAGGTTGTTCTCTAGCCTTAAAATTATTAGGTCAGATTTGAGGTCATCTGCGAACGAGGAAATTCTATTTCTTACAACAAATTCATAGACTGCACAAATGTTATTTAGTATGTTTGTTGAAAACTGTTTTTTGCCACTTACATAGTGATAGATAGATATCTATCTATCACTATGTAAGTGGCAAAAAACAGGTAAACAGCTTTCAACAAAAAACAAACATTTAGTATATTGCTTATATTTAAGTGAAAAATGTATTGTAGTACATGAACATGTGTATGTGAACATCAGACATTTAATCATTTTTATGATACAATAATCAAGATATTTGGATAGAACATAAAATATACTGTAGAACACAGACTGTAGTAAATTGTAAATATGTAATTACTGTATATTACATATTTACAATTTACTACAGTCTGTTCTACAGTATATTTTATGTTCAATCCAAATATCTTGATTATTGTATCATAAAAATGATTAAAATGTCTGATGTTCACATACACATGTTCATGTACTACAATAAATTTTTCACTTCACTATAAGCAATATATGTAGGAGTCTGAGTCGTGGCGTCCGAGTCGGCACAAGGGAAATTGAGGAGTCTGAGTCGAAGGTTTGGCTTACCGACTCCACAGCCCTGCTTAAGGCCTTGTTACACGCTACGATTTATCTGACGATATGTCATCGGGGGTCATGGTTTTCGTGACGCACTTCCGTCACAGTTAGCGACGTCGTTGCGTGTGACACCTACGTGCGACTCCGAACGATCGCAAATAGGGTTTTAAAATATCGTTTGTCGTTTGGAACGCAGCAGACATATTGCTACATTGACACCCTGCCAACGACAAACAACATCCACACGACTGCCTTGGTCAAATAATATATTAATAAAATAAACTAATAATATAAAGATGTAGCGTCGTTTGTGAGAGGTGTACGTGTGACCATTACAAAACGACCTATGAGCGATCTCGGGAAATCTTAACGATCTGGGCGTGTCACATTGCTAAGGAGATTGCTAACGATGTTGCAGCGTGTGACGGGGCCTGAAGGCTAAGAATGCACTTTGCGTTCACCTACTTGCAGTTCTAAATGCACGTTTTGGGCTTAATTGATTTGACCAAAGTTGCCTTTTTCAGAAATTTAGCGCTGAAAACGCATGCATATTTTCCGCGTTTAGATGTGTTTTCAGCGCTTTTTACATGCTTTTTCACCTGCGTTTTGACAGATGCGTTTTGAACATCAAGACACTGACTATTTAATCTTTATTTAGCAAACAAAATAAAGAAAAAAAAACAAAAACAGAATTTAGAAATAATTTAAGAAATAGAAATATTTAATAAAATTATAGCGGTATTATACTATTTATTGGAAAAATAGCAAAAAAATTAGTAATTTTCTTCAATTTAATTGTCGGACTATGTGTGTGTGTAAAGGGACATATGAAATTATTATTTTGATGTCCAAAAAGCATGCGTTTTGGTAGTCCAAAACGCATGTTTTCTGCACATAAAAAGCAGGTAAAATGCAGGAATCTTGTTTTTTGCCATTTCTCATTGACTGCAATGTTAGCAAACCGCACCCAAAATGGCAAAAACAATTGACATGCTGCTTCTTTGAACGCATGGTTTTTGCCACAAAATATGCAAATTAAACGCAGCGTTTAGAAAAGCAAGTGCGGTCTAGAAATCCCCATTTTCCTTTGACTTTGCTGGAAAATCAAAACGTATGCCTTTTGGCATGAAAAAGGTGCTTCTCAAAACGCACCTAAAAAGCGCCTAAAACGCAGGTGGAAATGCAAAGTGCGTTCTTACCCTTAGGCTATGTGCCCACGGGCGCATGTTTCTCGCAGCTGCCCGCAGCTATTTTTAGCTCCTAGATTACAGCGGAATAGCTGCAGGAAACATGCGGACATTCATGCGGCTTACCTGCGGACGTCCCGGCCTCTTATCTCCATAGCGGAGGGCCGGGACATCCGCAGGTAATTCCGCATGAATAATTGACATGCAATTATACCTGCAGATGCCTACATCCACAGCATGGTCGGCAGCCACACTTTCCGAAGCGTGGACACAGCACTCCCCATGTCCCATAGGATAACATGGGGAGTGACTGTACATGCTAAAACCTGTGGATTTATCTGGAAAATCCAGAAAAAAAACGCAGGTTTTCCGCAGCAAAATCCGCACAAACAAGCTCCCGTGGGCACATAGCCTTACTGTGAAAAACTGAGCATTTTAGTCCACTTGTTCCAGGTCTATGGCATTTGCTCTACCACATATAGAAGCGCATGAATGAGCATACAAGCTATTGACCTAGAGAATGTATGTAGCCTTCACTTTATCGACAGCACTCCAACATCTGTGTATAGTACGATATGAAGGATTAATTTGTTTTTGTTTTTTCTTCTTACACACCTGCCACTATGTAGACAGTCCACACACCTTTCTAGCAAAATTCATCCTTAAGGGTGTACACCAGAAGGATAAATAAGTTTTTAGATAGGGGCTAAGTTGCTAATCACTGGTGGTCTGACAGCTGGGACCCCCAAAGGATCCAGAGTTTGGGTTGCCTACATCTTCACAGCTCGTATCGGACGTTCATAGCTTCCCTCCACTCTATGACATGTTACATAAAAGCTGTCCAGCTGTAGGCCATGAGCACAGAACAATCCATGACAGTGCAAAATCTGTGCTGACATTGTTATACATAGTTTGTATGTGATCTGCCTAGTATGAAGTGAAAACCGAGGAAGCAGAAAAAAAATTATACATACATACATACACATACATACATACATACATACATACATACATACATGCTGTGAAAGAGCGGCTGGGAGAGCAGAAAGAACCATGTCAGCATACATTATACACTCATGGTTGGCACGGTGTCTCTAACCTGCAGCTACACAGCTTGTGTGTAATATGCCAAGGAGAGAGAAGAAAAAAACTAAAGTCACATACAAGCTGTGAGAAAGGAGGCAGAGCACAGGTTGGGGGGGGAGCAAAAAAAAACACAAAAGAATAAACAGGCACACTCAGAACGTTAGGTTGATCAGGGAGTCGCATCGGGGGGGGGGGGGGGGGAAGCTCGAAATTTCTGGGACTTCTAGCGTTAAAAAGCACCAACCAGGATTTTCCTATACAACCTAAAGAAAGTGCTATACTGGCACTATAAGGCTGATTCTATACATAAATTTACTTGTCAGCTAGGATGTAATGTTTTAGAAACCCAAGCAGGTAGAGTTTGTAAAATGAGCAGCTTTTTGATTGCAGAAGCTGCCGATCAGCTAATAGCTGGGGTGGGTTTTGATAGTGATTCCCGTCCCCTGCCTGTTCCTCCCCCTTTTATTCATGCTAATTCTATTATAGAATCGTTATTAAGTGGATAGAAGGACCTTTGCTGATGTCATTCCCATGTGACCAGAAGGGGCTGAGCCTCAGCAAACAGAAAAATAATGTTGCTTCCTGGTATCAGCTATGTTTGCTGAGACCACACCCCTTCTGGTCACATGGGTATGACCTCAGCAAAGGTCCTTCTAGCCACTTAATAAAACGCTTCTTTAATAAAATTCACATAAATTAAAGATGGGGGGGGGGTGATCCAGACAGGCAGTTAGGTGAGAATCACTTAAAACTCACCCCAGCTTTTAGCAAATTGGCAGCTGCTGCCAGTCAAAAAGCTAATTTTACAAACTTTACTTGCTTGTGTTTCTAATACATTACAACCTGGTTGACAACTAAAGGTATGTATTGAATCAGCACGATACTGCCAATATAGCACTGGCTTTAGGTTATATAGGAAAATCCTGGTGATTGGTGCACTATAAAAACTGCATCAGGTGGGAATTGGAAAAGCAGTAAGGGTATGCTGAAAGAATTGACATGCTGCAAATTATTTTCTGCACCAAATCTGCAAGGGGGGGGGGGGGGGGGGGAGAGAAACAACATGGGCACTACAATTCAAGTTTATTGACTTTGATGGCATAAGGGTTTGCTTGCCGTCTTTTTACAAAATTGCACAAAAAAAAAAAAACAAAACCATGAAGACTCTAAAGGTTGCTTTACACGCTGCAACATCGCTCAAGCGATCTCGTTGGGGGGTCACGGAATTTGTGACGCACATCCAGTCGCTTTGGCGATGACGTTGCGTGTGACACCTATGAGCAATTTTGCATCGTCGCAAAAACGTGCAAAAATCGCTCATCGGTGACATGGGGGTCCATTCTCGAATATCGTTGCTGCTGCAGTAACGATGTTGTTCCTGCGGCAGCACATATCGCTGTGTGTGACACCGCAGGAACGAGGAACCTCTCCTTACCTGCCTCCCGCAATGCGGAAGGAAGGAAGTGGGCGGGATGTTCGTCCCGCTCATCTCCACCCCTCCGCTTCTTTTGGGCGGCGGTTCAGTGACGCTGCTGTGACGCTGAACGAACCGCCCCCTTAGAAAGGAGGCGGTTCGCCGGTCACAGCGACGTCGCAGGGCAGGTAAGTAGTGTGACGGGTCCGCGCGATGTGCGCCACGGGCAGCGATTTGCCCGTGTCGCACAACCGATGGGGGCTGGTACCCACGCTAGCGACAGCCTTATATGGCAAGGAATATAATTTCGTTTAATGTTAAATCAACAGAAATACATTTTAATCTCCAGAGATTAAAGCTTTAGATGTAAGACAACGATACAGGGACATTTTAAAAATGACAACTCCACATTAAAGCTGGCTCAGATTTCCCTGTTACTCATCCTCCTGCCCACCATTCCTGATCTATGTTACGGTAGATACAATGCCACTGCTGGCAACAGGGCTGGGTGACTTGATAACTTGGCTGACTCAAGACGAGGCGCAGATCTAAAAGCGATGGGCAAAGATTTAGTCAAAGGGACAACATGATGAGAGACGTATAAACAGACATAGGAGAAAATGAAGACAGTAACCCAGGCTATGACGTAGTGCCATATTTTCTCAATTATTGGCTTTTTTTAATTTTACAATAAATAGAAGTGAAGATGTTCACAAGGCACTATCCGGCAACATGTCAGCTGCCTGTGTAATGAATGAAATGTGTGTAACACCAAGCGAGACTGTTTATAGGAGCATTAATAGTAGAACAAAGCTCCTTTTTACATTTATTCAGAGGTGCGTGGGAACACTTTTATTCCATGCAAACCAAATTCCAAGCAAACGTGAGGCACAATGCCCAAGTCTGCCTGGAATACTGTAATCCGTGTGGAAACCCACCTCTCCTGAAGATCTATCTAAAATCATCACAGAAAAAAAAATATATATAATATATATATATATTTTGATTTGTTAGCACCAGTTTTATATTCATATAATAGTAAAACCATGAACTTCCAACATCCCAGATACAGAAAGTGCCCTCCATCACTAATATTCTACATATGACAAAATCTGCATTACTTGGAAATTCCCCTATCGTCCAAAGTCTCTAGACTTTTTACTGTGAATATCCCCTGTTACGATGACTTTCAGGAGGACTGTACCTGGGACCCTGGCGCTAATTAAATTGACCTGAGGAATCTCTGGACAGCTTTTATTTGCAAATCAGAGTACAAATATAATATATATATATATATATATATATATTTTATATACATTACAGACCAAAAAAGTTTGGACACCTCAAAGAGATTTCTTTATTTTCATGACTGAAAATTGTAGCTTCACATTGAAGGCATCAAAACTATGAATTAACACATGTGGAATGAAATACTTAACAAAAAAGTGTTAAACAACTGAAAATATGTCTTATATTCTAGGTTCTTCAAAGTAGCCACCTTTTGCTTTGATTACTGCTTTGCACACTCTTGGCATTCTCTTGAGCTTCAAGAGGTAGTCACCGGAAATGGTTTTCACTTCACAGGTGTGCCCTGTTGGGTTTAATAAGAGGGATTTCTTACCTTTTAAATGGGGTTGCGATCATCAGTTGTGTTGTGTAGAAGTCTGGTGGATACACAGCTGATAGTCCTACTGAATAGACTTAGAATTTGTATTATGGCAAGAAAAAAAAGCAGCTAAGTAAAGAAAAACGAGTGGTCATCATTACTTAAGAAATGAAGGTCTGTCAGTCAAAAAAAAAAAAAAAAAAAAAATTGGGAAAACTTTGAAAGTGTCCAAGTGCAGTAGCAAAAACCATCAAACGCTACAAAGAAACTGGCTCACATGAGGACCGCCCCAGGAAAGGAAGACCAAGAGTCACCTCTACTGCAGAGGACAAGTTTGTCCGAGTCACCAGCCTCAGAAATAGCAGGTTAACAGCAGCTCAGATTAAAGACCAGGTCAATGCCACACAGAGTTCTAGCAGCAGACACATCTCTAGAACTACTGTTAAGAGGAGACTTTGTGCAGCAGGACTTCATGGTAAAATAGCTGCTAGGAAACCACTGCTAAGGACAGGCAACAAGCAGAAGAGACTTGTTTGGGCTAAAGAACACAAGGAATGGGCATTAGACCAGTGGAAATCTGTGCTTTGGTCTGATGAGTCCAAATTTGAGATCTTTGGATCCAACCACCGTGTCTTTGTGCGACGCAGAAAAGGTGAACGGATGGACTCTACATGTCTGGTTCCCACTGTGAAGCATGGAGGAGGTGGTGTGATGGTGCTTTGCTGGTGACACTGTTGGGGATTGTCACAAACCACCGGGGGGGTCACTCAAAAATCCCCCCGCGCTGGCTACCAGTACGTCACAATCGGGGGGTAACAAGTGGGGGTCACCCCTCCTTTATACCTCCCGACCGACAGACAGAGCACGTGATGCGCTCTCTAGCGCCCCTCTTATAGTCAGGCCAATTATGGAATTGCCCGACGATAAGCAAGGAGGCCGCTATACTACTTATGCCGATTATTGAAGGGTCCCCGGTGAGAGTAAGGTATATATTCCCCCGACCTCCGCGGGCGGAATATATAAAATCTCCCCGAATCTCACTGGCCTCCCCACAATAATCCTTGGCACAATTCGCTGCCACCAACCGATTTACGGTAACTATTAGCCGAACACACAGACGTGGGATTCAAGATCGAGATAACAGAACAGCCCAAGATTAATTATATAATTTAATCAGCCTAAAGCACACTAGAACTACAATATATACAATAGGGAATCTACAGAATATACATATGTCAGAGTACAGTTACAATCAAAGCATGGGTTACAAACAGGCATACACAGTTCCAGCAGTTACCTTGTTGCGTCTGGCCACAGGGGGGCGCTGTAGACCAGGTTTCCAGGAACTCCCTCACAGGTCTTTCCCAACCAGGCCCCCGAGCAGAAGAACACTGGAAAATGGCCGAAGTAGGGTTATCAACCTGGGCAATCCAGGTCCCCTCCTACCTTAGTGACCTCACAGGGAAGCACTGCCACTCCCCCTGCATGGATCAGAATTATCCAGCAAAGGGGATATTGGCCATAACTTTGCCTGGGAGCGTCGTAGGCAGACGCCAATGCTCTCATTGTGACAGTTATGAATTTAGCTACAGAACGAGGGGACTCATGACCTGTCTGCCAGTTCCCCATTGGCTGATATCACGCCTGGGGCATTTCCCAATGTCCTGCTCCCATAAAAAGGGGGTGCCGGCATCGTCCACATGCGGAGACACCATTTTTATGGTTGCCATATTTATCGGAAATATGGCTTGCGAGATATGAACCATTTTTTACTGGAGTCGTTCTGTCTGGCTACTTCCAGAGCCTTGCTAATGAGATACAACTCTTGTTACAGGGTGACGGCAGGGAGTCATCCTGTGTCCATTGTCCCTAAGCCACCTAATTTCCATATCACAGGACATGGCCATGGGATTTGTTGCTAAACCAGTTGTGTGAAGGAAAGGGGGGGGGTGACACCAGGAGAGGGCTTCCTGACATACTTGAATATCATGATTTATCGTCATATCTCCGGATTTACCTCACACCTCCCCCCTTTTGAGGGCGCTAGGGGGCAGCACACTCCGGTGTTCCCCCGTGCGCCCGTCCGCGACCTCTCCTTGTCGGGACAGCCCATCTGCGTTACCGTGGTCACGGCCCCTTTTGTGGCGAATGGTGAAGTTGTATTGCTGGAGCGCAAGGCTCCATCGCAACAATCGCCCATTCGTCCCAGAGACGGTGTGCAACCAGCTGAGGGGATTGTGGTCCGTCTCCACGATGAAGTGGCGCCCGTATAGATAGGGTTGCAGACGCTGCAGGGCCCACACTATGGCCAGGCACTCCTTCTCCATCGTGGAATAGGCAACTTCCCTTGGTAACAGCTTCCTGCTCAGGTACAAGACTGGGTGCTCTTGGCTCGCAGAGTCCACCTGGCTGAGCACCGCACCGAGGCCGAAGTCACTGGCGTCGGTCTGTACTACAAACGGCCGCGTGAAGTCGGCTGCCTGTAGCACGGGCGGGCTGGACAGGGCGTCCTTTAGGGCCCGGAAGGCTGTCTCGCAGTCCATTGTCCAATCGACTGCAGAGGGCAGCTTCTTCTTGGTGAGGTCCGTCAAGGGCTTTGCCAGGCTACTATAGCATGGAACAAACCTCCTATAGTACCCAGCGGTCCCCAAGAAGGACATCACCTGCTTCTTGGTCCTGGGGGTGGGCCAGGATGCGATGGCCTCCACTTTCTCAGGCTCGGGCTTCAGTGTTCTCCCGCCTACCCGGTGACCGAGGTACTGGACCTCGCTCATGGCCAGCTGACACTTTCCCGGCTTGATGGTCAAACCTGCCCGGTGGATCCGCCTGAGCACCTGTGCTAGATGCTCTAGGTGGTCCTCCCAGGTGGGACTGAAGACGGCAATGTCATCTAGGTACGCGGCCGCGTACCCTTCAAGTCCCTTGAGCAGGGTGTTGACCATCCGCTGGAAAGTGGCAGGGGCATTCCTCATCCCGAATGGCATCACCGTGGACTCGTATAGTCCAAATGGGGTAATAAAGGCAGAGCGTTCCCTGGCCTTGCGAGTCAGGGGGATCTGCCAATATCCCCGGCTCAGGTCCATGATGGTCAGGTACTGAGCCCCGGCCAACTGATCGAGCAGGTCATCGATGCGTGGCATTGGGTACGCATCGGCGACCGTGACAGCATTGAGCCCCCTGTAGTCCACGCAGAACCGAGTGGTTCGGTCCTTCTTAGGGACGAGGACTACAGGCGAGGCCCAAGCGCTGTTGGATGCCTGGATCACCCCCAGCTTCAGCATCTCGTCAATCTCCTGGCGCATGTGTTGCTGCACCTCCAGGGAGACCCGATATGCTGAACGCCGGATCGGGGGATGATCCCCAGTGTCCACGTGATGGACAGCCAAGTCAGTCCTTCCGGGCTGGTTGGTAAACAACCCCCGGAAGGGGAGGAGGGTGGCCCACAGCTGGGACCGTTGGTCCTCCAAGAGCTGGTGGCCAACCTCCACATCCTCAATGGATCCGCCTGCCCTAACCTGGGCTAGCATATCCAAGAGGGTTTCCGCTTCTCCCTCCTCGGCAGGTTGCACACGGGGAGCGCACATGCCTCCCGCTCATGATGTGCCTTCATCATGTTCACATGGAAGGGCTTCCGCCTTCCACGGGCAGGGTCCAGGGTGACCAGGTACGTCACAGGGTTGAGCTGCTGGTACACGAGGTATGGGCCTTCCCAGGCTGCCTGAAGCTTGTCCTGTGGTACGGGGACCAGTACCCACACCTTTTGACCCACTTGGTAGGTCCTCTCACAAGCGTTCTGGTCGTACCAACGCTTCTGATCGGCCTGGGCTTGAGCCATATTGTCGTGTACCAGTTGCGTCAAGGCCTGCATTTTGTCCCGGAAGCGCATGACATACTCGATAACCGACACTCCAGGGGTGGCCAAATCCCCTTCCCAAGCCTCTTTCACCAGAGCCAGGGGGCCCCGCACACGTCGCCCGTACAGGAGCTCAAACGGTGAGAATCCTGTTGAGGCCTGTGGAACCTCCCGGTAAGCAAATAACAGGTGTGGGAGATACCGCTCCCAGTCACGCCCATGGGAGTCGACCAACATCTTAAGCATCTGCTTTAAGGTGCCATTGAACCGCTCGCACAGGCCATTAGTCTGTGGATGGTACGGGCTGGCCACCAGATGTCGCACCTGGACTTGCTTACAGAGGGCCTCCATCAGCTGGGACATGAATTGGGTCCCTCGGTCAGTGAGCATTTCCTGGGGAAAACCCACTCGGGAGAAAATCTCCAGCAATGCGGTGGCCACCTTGTCAGCCCGAATGGACGACAAGGCCACTGCTTCTGGGTACCGGGTGGCATAGTCCACTACCGTCAGTATGAAGCGTTTCCCGGAGCTGCTGGGGATGGCCAGCGGGCCGACCAGATCCACAGCCACCCTCCTGAAAGGCTCATCGATGACTGGCAGAGATACTAGTGGGGCTTTGGGGCGTGGCCCCGCCTTCCCCACTCTCTGACAGGTTTCACACGAACGGCAGTAGGCAGCCACATCGGCCCCCATTTTTGGCCAGTAGAAATGCTGGTCTAACCTGGCCTTGGTCTTAGCGATCCCTAGGTGTCCGGCCATCGGAATCTCATGTGCGATCCGCAACAACTCCGTCCGGAACGAATAGGGTACCACCAACTGTCGGTCCCTGGGCCACGCCTCCGGTGAACCCCGCTGGACCGCGGCCCGGTACAGCCGTCCCTGGTCCCAGACCACTCGCTCCGGGTCCGAGTCCGAGGGAGGCTGTGCCGCCTGCTCCTTAAGAGCTTTCAGGCTGTCGTCAGCTTCTAACGCTGCCTGAAACCCCTGACTAGATGTGGCCAGAATCGACGAGACTGTCACATCTTCAGTCAGTACCCCGGGACCTGTGTCCTGGCCTCCACCTGACTCGGCTGCCACTTGGTCAGAAGGGGAAGAGCTATCGGACCTCCGGGAGGCCCCTTGGCTTCCAGCACTCCCACTGCGGGTGACAGCGGCCACAGCCGCTGCGACCGTGGGTCGTGCCTGCTCCTCCTCCGTTCCTGACCAAGTCGCCGGTTCAGGCAGACCTACCTGGCTTCCTGACACCCCGGTTGTGGGGGAACCATGCATCGAGATCTTACCTGGGAGCACTTCCGCTCCTGGACCGGCCCCAATCTCACCTGCCTGTTCCCCTCCTGCAGCAACAGAACCCCGCTGTGAAATCTCTGGGGACCCCACATTTGCTGTGGTAGACCCCACCCCACACACTGGTCCTCCCCCTGCAGCACCCTGCTCTCTGCTTATCCCTGCAGAGGGCAACAGATCCCAGCTCACAGGCTGGTTACTTGTAGAGGCATTGTCACACCTCTCTCTGACCCCCTCCCCTGTCACAGCTGCAGCTGAGTGTGTGCCTATGGTGTCTATGCAAGCAGAAATATCAGAGTTCACTCCCTCCTCCCTTACATCATTCATAGATAACACATTAACATTGTCCGGAGGCCTGTCAGCACTGGCTGAAGGTTCAGCCCTTGGTTGGGGCCCAAACTGGGAGGTTATCTGCCCCAAATCTGTCCCAAGTAGCACGTTTGCGGGGATCCGATCAGTTACCCCCACCTCCCTCACCCCCCGCCCTGCGCCCCAGTCCACATAAATGTCAGCAACAGGCAGCGCCGGGTCAGTGCCTCCAATCCCGGAGACAGCGAGGGTTTTTCCAGGGATCAAGTCTTGGGGGGACACCATCTCAGGCCGCACCAGAGTCACCTCCGAGGCGCTGTCTCGCAGTCCTATGGTCACAGACCGGCCGACGGTGACAGGTTGGAAGCTGTCCAGGGACCTACCACCACCCCCACCCACACAATACACCTTGGGCGGCCCTTGGGACGGGGACGGAGCCGGGGCCTTGGGACGCTGAGGGCACATGGCCTTGAAGTGTCCAGGTAGGTTGCACTGGTGGCACCGTCTTGGCTCTGCCACGGGCCTGGAGAGGGGAGTTGAGGGGGACACCCCCTGCAGTCTAGGGGCAGGTGGGGCAGTCGCAGAATTCATCTTACCCCCTCTCCAGGTGCTGCTGGTGGCCGCTCTCCTGGCCTCAGGGGCCCGGTTGTTGGTGTAGTCATCGGCAAGGGCAGCTGTAGCCGTGGACCCCTTTGGCTTCTGGTCTCGGATGAACTGGCGGAGATCCTCAGGGCAGTTCCACAAGAGTTGCTCCGTGATGAACAAGTCCAGGATCTCCGGTCCGGTGGAAAGCTGCAGGCCTTGGGTCCAGTGGTCGGCAGCTCGGGCAAGTGCCCGCCGGTGGTCAGCCCAGGAGTCCTTTGGTCCCTTCTGTAGGCTCCGGAACTTCTTGCGGTAGGACTCTGGAGTGAGGTTGTACTGTTGGATCAGGGCCCGCTTGATGGTGTCGTAGCCCTGATCTGCCTCAGCAGGCAAGTCCCCAAGGACATCTAGGGCCTTACCCCTTAAACGGGGGGTCAGGTATTTGGCCCACTGGTCCTTGTCCAGATGGTGCTGCAAGCAAGTCCGTTCAAAAGCAGTCAAGAAAGAGTCCAAGTCTCCATCCTTCTCCAGCACTGGGAAGTCCTCAACACGGACCTTTGGAAGTTTGGTGTCTCGAAGGTCACATGTGGCTGATGAGGGCCGGAGCTGAGCTAGCTGCAGCTGGTAGTCACGGTCTGCCTGTCGCTCTCGCTCTTCACGCGCTGCCTGCCGCTCTCGCTCCGCAGCCTCACGCTCTGCGTGCCGCTCCGCCCTGCGCTCTGCCAGGAGTTCCTTGTAGCCCTTCTGGTCTCCAGCCTGGAGAAGGGCCATAGCCATTTGAAGAAGGCTATCCGAGCCTCCCAGGCTCGGTGGAATGGCACGTGGTGATCTGCGGCACGCTGCAGAGCTAGGCGATTCACTGTCCCTTTCAGAGCGGAGGGCTGGCATCTGGCTCGTTGAGGAACCTTGGGTGAGCTCCTCCTCATCTTGTCCAGCAGTGCCAGGTTGCGCAATGTCCTCGGCAGAACGGTTTTCTGGCGTCGAGCTCCTGGAGGACTCGTGGGCAACCTCCTCATTGCTGTCCACAGCACCGTCCTCCCTCTCTTCGGCTCCTGCCTTAGCATTGGCCAGTTGCATAGCTCTGCTCCTGGTGCCATCAGCCATTCTTGCAGACTTTTGGTCACTGACACAGAACTGACACCTGATGCCTCCACACACCTTACAGTATCTGCACTCTGACACTCTAGTGTTGAGCTAGTCTGAAGACCCCAGCAGCCACAGCTGCTGCAGGCAGTCTTTAGTGTCTGGGAGTATGGGTCTCACACTCACACACACTATTATCTCGATCCCACCGCTATGCCACCAATATGTCACAAACCACCGGGGGGGGTCACTCAAAAATCCCCCCGCGCTGGCTACCAGTACGTCACAATCGGGGGGTAACAAGTGGGGGTCACCCCTCCTTTATACCTCCCGACCGACAGACAGAGCACGTGATGCGCTCTCTAGCGCCCCTCTTATAGTCAGGCCAATTATGGAATTGCCCGACGATAAGCAAGGAGGCCGCTATACTACTTATGCCGATTATTGAAGGGTCCCCGGTGAGAGTAAGGTATATATTCCCCCGACCTCCGCGGGCGGAATATATAAAATCTCCCCGAATCTCACTGGCCTCCCCACAATAATCCTTGGCACAATTCGCTGCCACCAACCGATTTACGGTAACTATTAGCCGAACACACAGACGTGGGATTCAAGATCGAGATAACAGAACAGCCCAAGATTAATTATATAATTTAATCAGCCTAAAGCACACTAGAACTACAATATATACAATAGGGAATCTACAGAATATACATATGTCAGAGTACAGTTACAATCAAAGCATGGGTTACAAACAGGCATACACAGTTCCAGCAGTTACCTTGTTGCGTCTGGCCACAGGGGGGCGCTGTAGACCAGGTTTCCAGGAACTCCCTCACAGGTCTTTCCCAACCAGGCCCCCGAGCAGAAGAACACTGGAAAATGGCCGAAGTAGGGTTATCAACCTGGGCAATCCAGGTCCCCTCCTACCTTAGTGACCTCACAGGGAAGCACTGCCACTCCCCCTGCATGGATCAGAATTATCCAGCAAAGGGGATATTGGCCATAACTTTGCCTGGGAGCGTCGTAGGCAGACGCCAATGCTCTCATTGTGACAGTTATGAATTTAGCTACAGAACGAGGGGACTCATGACCTGTCTGCCAGTTCCCCATTGGCTGATATCACGCCTGGGGCATTTCCCAATGTCCTGCTCCCATAAAAAGGGGGTGCCGGCATCGTCCACATGCGGAGACACCATTTTTATGGTTGCCATATTTATCGGAAATATGGCTTGCGAGATATGAACCATTTTTTACTGGAGTCGTTCTGTCTGGCTACTTCCAGAGCCTTGCTAATGAGATACAACTCTTGTTACAGGGTGACGGCAGGGAGTCATCCTGTGTCCATTGTCCCTAAGCCACCTAATTTCCATATCACAGGACATGGCCATGGGATTTGTTGCTAAACCAGTTGTGTGAAGGAAAGGGGGGGGGGTGACACCAGGAGAGGGCTTCCTGACATACTTGAATATCATGATTTATCGTCATATCTCCGGATTTACCTCACAGGGATTTATTCAAAATTGAAGGCATACAGAACCAGCATGGCTACCACAGCATCTTGCAGCATATTCCATCTGGTTTGTGTTTAGTTGGACCATCATTTATTTTTCAACAGGACAATGACCCCAAACACACCTCCAGGCTGTGTAAGGGCTATTTGACTAAGAAGGAGAGTGCTGGGGTGCTACACCAGATGACCTGGCCTCCACAGTCACGAGACCTGAACCCAATCGAAATGTTTGGGGTGAGCTGGACCGCAGAGTGAAGGCAAAAAGGTCTAACAAGTGCTAAGCATATCTGGGAACTCCTTCAAGACTGTTGGAAGACCATTTCCGGTGACTACCTCTTGAAGCTCATCAAAAGAATGCCAAGAGTGTGCAAAGTAGTAATGAAAGCAAAAAAGGTGGCTACTTTGAAGAACCTAGAATATAAGAAATATTTTCAGTTTCACACTTTTTTGTTAAGTATCTCATTCCACGTGTTAATTCATAGTTTTGATGTCTTCAATGTGACTCTACAAATTTTCAGAGTCATGAAACTAAAGAAAACTTTGAATGAGGCGTGTCCAAACTTTTGGTCTGTACTGTAATACACACACAAAAAAGTTAATTAATCGCTTCCAGCAAAAACACCACTTGTGTCTTTCTGAAGCATCGTTTGCAGGAACCAAGCATATATGGCAATGTCTAAAAGAGGCAATGTGCACATGTCCTACATGCACTCCTTTCATTAGGCATGTTCTCTAAACTTGGGACAATATAAGGCTATGTGCGCACGTTGCGTACTAGCCCTGCAGATATTTCTGCAGCGATCTGAAGAGCACATGTGCGCTTTAGATCGCTGCAGAAATGTCCGTAGTGAGAGCCGATTCCATGCGCTCTGCCTGCAGCTCCTGCCATAGACAGAGCAGGAGCTGCCGGCAAAGCGCAGGAAAGAAGTGACATGTCACTTCTTTTTGCGCAGCGCTTCGGCAGTAGCCGAATCGCTGCGCTCTTAGACGCCACGTGCGCACGGCCCCTGCACAATCTCCATAGACTGTGCAGGGGACGCTGGACGCATGCAGTTACGCTGCGCTACAAAGCGCAGCGTAACTGCATGTTTTTACGCAACGTGCGCACATAGCCTAAAAAGGTATTCATGTTCCCAATATTGCAAATAAGCTGACAGGAGAAAACACTGACAGTTAATGAATGAACAGAATGGAAATGTCCTTTAATGGTAAGTTCACACAGGGCATCTTTTGCTGCGTTTTTTTGAGGTCACAAAGATTCACCTAAACGCATGTATTTCCTCCTCCCAGCAAAGTCTGAGATTTCTATTTTGCTGTCCACACTGGGCGTTTTTTGTTGGCTGCGTTTTACAAGATGCAGCGCATCAATTGTTTACGAGCCCTCCAGTTATAGATTAGATTTGAAAAACGCATTGGGCAAAATGGTAAAAATGCATTGCATTTTTGCTGCAGTGCGTTTTAAGCACATTAAAGGGAACCTATCAGCAGGATTTTCGTATATAACCCCTAAAGCCAGTGCTATACTGGCACTATCAGGCTGATTCTATACATACCTGTACTGGCCAGCTCGGATGTTTAGGTTTTGAAATCCAAGAAAGTGAAGTTTGTAAAATGAGCAGCTTCTTGAGTGACAGCAGCTGAGGAGCAGATAATATATTCATAGTTATCCCCTCCCTCTGTTAGAATTAGCATAAGCATTATACAAACAATTCACTTTGTCTGTTCAAGGACCTGTGGTGAGGTCATACCCATGTGACCTGGTATCCAGCTTTGGTAGCTGAGGCCCCGCCCCTTCTGGTCACATGGGTATGACCTCACAGGTCCTGCTAGACAAAAGGAATCATTTGTATAATACTTATGCTAATTCTAACAGGGGGAGGGGATAACTATGCATATATTATCTGCTCCTCAGCTCCTGTCACTCAAGAAGCTGCTCCTTTTACAAACTTAACTTTCTTGGATTTCAAAACCTATACATCCGAGCTGACCACTGCAGGTATGTATAGAATCAGCCTGATAGTGCCATATAGCACTGGCTTTAGGGGTTATATACGAAAATCATGGTGATTGGTTCCCTTTAAGATGCACTGACAAAAAAAATTTCACGTGTGCACATAGCCTAAACATTTCTCGCCTGGGTGGGAACAGTAATCTCCAGATCAGTTAGATTTTCATGTGGTGGTTTTTACAGGTGGAACAAGTTTCAGAAATGTTACACCTTATGTGGCGCACTACTGCTAGGTAACCTGAAAGGGACCCCATCATGCGCAATATGTACCCAGAACCACGAGCTAATCCCTGCATCTAGTAGCATAGACAAAGGGATCTTTAGAAAAAGTATTTTGAAAGATCTTTATATGCTATGCTAATGAGGCCAGGGACTAGTCCTGAGGGCGTTACTTTTCCAGACTAGCCGCCCTCTTAGCATGTTAGTATGCCCACAAGGGCGTGCTAACATGCTATTCAATGCAGTGTCTCCAGCGATGATGCACGTACCTGTGTCTGCAGTGAACGCTGAGCTGAATGATCCGCACTTCCGCTCATGTGCAGTATGAAGTCGGGTGTACGTGTCCCGGCTTCAGACAGGTCTAGTGTGCATGACTGGAAGTGCGGGACATTCAGCTCAGCGTTCACCGCAGACACAGGTATGTGCATCACTACTGGTGAGGCTGCATTGAACAACATGTTAGCAAGTTAGTACACCCACAGGGGTGTGCTAAGAGGGCGGCTAGTCGGGGGAAGAAACGCCCTTGGGACTAGTCCCCTCGCTCATTAGCATATTATAAAGAACCTTTAGAAATACTCTAAAGATCTTTATCTATGCTAGTGTATACAGGGAGTTAGGCAGGGATTAGCAATATACACCCAGAACTGCTCGTGATTCTGGGTGCATATCGGGCATGACAGGTTCACTTTAAAGTTTCTGCTCCACTTATAGCACTCAAGCCGAGAATGCGACAAAAACTGCATGGAAATATGACAATTGATTTTTCATGAAATTTCATCATTTTCTGGACCGGAAAGAAATGCTGCCCCAATCACATTTCTGTATTACATCAAATTCATGATGCAAGGCTTCTCTGTTGGCAAATTTTACCAAATCTAACACCTGCCATAAAACACTCATGAAGCACAAAGAGGGGTTTCACAGTCCCTTCTCCTGCTTCACACAGTGCAGACAGGACGCAGTAAGATCTATCTAATATATATCTATGAAAAATATATGCTGACTCGTCACATTACTGAAAAGAATTGCTACCGGGAGGAAAACCATATCCCCCCTATCCTTGTAGTCATAGGGGCGTGCACATAGCGATTACACATTGCACACTACGCTATAACCATTGCCCAGCACTTTGAATGGTCGCCAGCTGTACACAGATGTGCCAGGGAGAGACACAAGCTGTCGCTCGCAGTAGAGAGTGAGGGCTGGAATCACTCCATGTGCACATACACACACACCCCCATGATGGAAAGCAAGCAGCTCCTGGCAGGATACAAGGTACCTGCACAGCACATTAACCCCATATTGGTAGGTAAATAGTATTTCTAGATATCACAGGTTCTCTTTAATTTGCACAAGTAAAAAGATGGCATTATATAACCATCTTTTTTTAAAAAAACAAACAAAAAAAAAAAACGCACAACAGCATACATGGACGTTTTTTAAGGACAACCCATCTGTACTGTATGAACCAAGACTACTAGAGATATTACAACTGTCTGACCGATTAGATATGACAAGACTTAATATGATTTTAATACTAGGAAAACCATACAGCTGACTTTACACTAGAAGTCCCAGAGAGGGGGCATTTTACATTTCTACCTTTGGAACCCAGAGACGGGTCGAATGACCTGAAGGATTTTAGCTAACATCCTATAATCACCGTCTTTTGTTCTGTAATTAAGGCCATTGCTGTCGCACCACAGAAGGTTGTTGTTTTCCATTGAGTTTAGCCATTTAGTTTCTACTTTGTTTTACTCAGTTTATCATCAGTCATTTGACCCCCTTTCAGGACCTCAGGGGGCGCTCAAAATTTCTGGGACTTCGTGTTAAATTTAGTCAGAACCGGTAGGGAGGAGGCGTTTGTGGGTGGCAGTAACCCCTGCTGCCCAGTATCAACCTGCGGCCACAGCGATTGTGTTCCGCTTAAAGGACGTGCGGCCATTACAGCCATATCCCTGGCCACAAGAGCATGTGCCATAAGTAACCAAAACTACATTTTTCATTTGAAAGATGCATGCTGGGAACAGATTGGGTTTCTTAGCGTACTGCAGCTCTGTGCAGATGATCTCTCAGCACTGTATGTCTGTTAACAGCAAAATAGCTTTGACTTCATTACTCTACACATCTAATGGTTCAATAGCTCACTGTGGTATATAAATACACAAGATGTGTCAATCCAAATAAAACTAACAAATGCAATCAGATTTACATATATCAAAATACAACTGCAGTTTAATAAAACATATCTTGCTTCCAAGTTGGAGAGAAAAAAAAAAAAGGAAAAAAAATAAACGGATTATGGGGCCAGACCTATACTCCCACGGGCTCTACAGTAAAACCGAAACTAAGACTGCTATATTTATGGCACCGATGAGTAAACATAGGAAGCTGGACTGTCACCACAAACCAACCCACCAAGTCAGCAACTAATAAAAGCATGTGTCATGGATTTCCATGAGAAAACTATACACAGATCAACTGATCACACACTCAATATGACCCAAATGTTTACACTGCAATGCCTCAGGTACTAATCATATTCCAGGTCCAACAAGAACCAGTGTATACAGTGTGGTGCATGTGGCCTTCCCATACATGCCCCCCATTACTGCCCACTTTGCAGGAATGCCTTTTTCAATCGTCTGAGAAAGAAAAAAAGCATTGCAGAACTATATGGGTCTAAGACTATGTGCGCACGTAGCGTTCTGTCCTGCAGAAATTTCTGCAGCGATTTGAACAGCACACGTGCGCAAAAAAAAAAAAAAAAAAAAAAAAAAAAAAAAAAAAAAAAAAAAATCGCTGCAGAAATGAAAGCCGATTCCATGCGCTCTGACTGCAGCCCCTCCCATAGACAGAGCGGGGGCTGCAGGCAGAGCGCAGGAAAGAAGTGACATGTCACCACTTAGAACGCACGCTTCGGGCAGTAGCTGAAGCGCTGCGTTCTAATACGCCACGTGCGCACGTCTCCTGCACAATCTCCATAGATTACGCTGGGGACGCAGGACGCATGCAGTTACGCTGCGGTGCAGATCACAGCGTATTTGCATGCAGTTACGCAACATGCGCACATAGCATAAGGCCTGATAAAGTCGTCCGTGTGGCATGCATGTGTTGTATCAGTTATAATCTATGATGCTAGTCACATGTCAATTCTTATCCCGTCAGCATGGATGACAAGGGCCAAAAAAAGAAAAACCTGAAAAATACAGCACCTAGATTGGAATCAATGTAGGATTCATGTGCTACATGTTACTTTACAAAGCTTCTCCAATAAATGTATTTATCCATATGTGACATACTAATAAAGAGACACACGGACTGAACACTGATCCAAATGACACCGGTACCATTTTTCACATTTTAAAATACCTACGTGTGAATGAGGCTCAATGCAGAACAGAGTGCGCTCAGCTGAGCAACACAGGTTTCCATGTGAATCCCTTAAGAACAAGATCCTGACAAAAGCCCCAACGGTACCGAAGTCCCGATGTCGTGCTCAGCAGACAGCACTGTGTGTAGGTTATGCTTTTAAGCTCGGCTCAGTCATTTTTATGCCATGTGCGCACGGTGTTTTTTTTCTTGCGTTTTAAACTGCATTGTCATTGACAAAATGCATGCATTTTGCTTCCCCTGCAAAGTATGATAACTCAGAATTTTCCATGTGCACAATGCTTTTTTTTTGGCAGTGTTTTTGTTTGACAAATATTTGTCAAAATTGTTGCTGCTTTTTTTTTTTTTTTTTCCCTCATGTCACTTAATTACATTTTGGTTGCATTTTCCACCCACTGAAATGAATGTGTCAAAATGCAAAACAAAATGTTTAGCTGTGAGTTTGCACTGCATTTTGGATCCATACTTGTTAACAAAAATGCCAGTCTCTCCCCCCCCCCTACATACTCACCGATCACCAGCGCGGCTGTCACACTGCTCCTGCGGCCTCTCCTGCTTCTGAAAGTGCCAGAAGCTCATTAGGCTCATCTCATATTCACTGCTTCTCCCACCCACTGGCACCTATGATTGGTTGCAGTCAGACACACCACCACGCTGAGTGACAGATGTCAGACAAACTAATCACAGCCGCCGGTGGGTGGGTCTATATCGTGCAGTACAATAAATAATTAAAAAGAAAAGTGCGTGCAGCAGTTCCCCCCCGCCCCCCAATTTTGATACCCAGTAAATATAAAGACACACAGCTGAGGGATGGTATTCTCAGACTGGGGAGACCCACGTTATTGGGAGCCCCCCAGCCTAAAAATATGAGCTAGCAGCCTCCTGGAATTGAAGCATCCATTAGATGCAACAGTCCCGGGACTTTACCCGGCTCATCCCAAATGCCCTGGTGCAGTGGCAATCAGGGTAATAAGGAGTTAATGGCAGCCTATAGCTGCCACTAAGTCCTAGTTTACTGATGGCAGGCGTCAATGAGACTCTCCCATCACTAAACTGTAAGTGAAGGCAAATAAACATGAACACCGAAAAATCCTTTATTTGAAATAAAAGAAAAAAAATAAATAATCATTCTCTTTCACCACTTTAGTAACCCCAACACAACCCTCCAGGTCTGACTTAATCCACACAAGGTCCCACGATGCTTCCAGCACTGCTACATCTGACACTCAGTGAGTGGCCATAGAGCACACCCGTTCGCTGTGAGCTCCACGCAGAAACTGAAGTGAGATGCACTATCAGCAGTGGTGACGTCACTAGTTACCTGCGGCCACAGCTGGAGTCCTCCACCTGTGACAGCAAGTCGCCTGAGAGACTGAAGTGAGCCGCGCGATCAGAGGGACGTCACTCAAGTGATTTGCGATCACAGGTAAGGCCTTCATCTGTGACCGCAAACCAGGCCGCAACACAGAGCTGTGCGATGACGAACTTTGTGAACCTCGTCATCACAGCTGCGAGCCCCGCACTACTGCCTGTGTCGCGGCATTTACATCAGAGGTTTACCAGAGTTCATTCTCATCGCGCAGCTCTGTTTTTGTCTGCTGTCAACGGCCAGTCATGCTCTATGGTGCTGTCGTGACAGGACAGGGACGTAGCAGAGCTGAATCACCGTGGGACTGCACTGTCAAAAATGAATCCAAAGCACATTCAAAACTCAAGTGTTTTGGATGCATTTTTTTTGTCAAACGCAGTTTTTACAATTGTCAAAGTCTTCCAGAGGGTGCATTTTTTTGTCAAATCAAGAACGCAGCGTGCGGAAATACCCTTAACGCCGTCCATACACAAGGAAGCTATCGGTCAAACAGAGCTCTGGGACCCGCCGGTGACAAAGAAAAAGGCATGGGAAAAGTAGTGGCTCATCAACGCAAGAGGAGAAATCTACTGCAAATCTCTACAGATAACTAACTATTCGCCCAAATTTCTGGTGTTGAATATCACATTTTATCTAACGATCGACCTATTCTAAGTCCACCGCGGCTTTCCAAGCTTCAGCCAAATGCCAATGCTTCCTCTACAAATATACGATGCCCAGTACATTTCATCTCACTGAAGTCTCCAGAAATTAGTTCAGGTGTGCCAAAAATATACATCACAATTAGATCATCATTGATAAGGCAGTCAGAAAATAGCAAGGAAGCCGGGAGACATGGCCTACACCACACAGCCCATAAGGCAGTCAGAAAATAATAAGGAAGCCGGGAGACATGGCCTACAACACACAGCCCATAAGGCAGTCAGAAAATAGTAAGGAAGCCGGGAGACATGGCCTACAACACACAGTCCATAAGGCAGTCAGAAAATAGTAAGGAAGCCAGGAGACATGGCCTACAACACACAGTCCATAAGGCAGTCAGAAAATAATAAGGAAGCCGGGAGACATGGCCTACAACACACAGCCCATAAGGCAGTCAGAAAATAGTAAGGAAGCCGGGAGACATGGCCTACAACACACAGTCCATAAGGCAGTCAGAAAATAGTAAGGAAGCCGGGAGACATGGCCTACAACACACAGCCCATAAAGGCAGTCAGAAAATAGTAAGGAAGCCGGGAGACATGGCCTACACCACACAGCCCATAAGGCAGTCAGAAAATAGTAAGGAAGCCGGGAGACATGGCCTACACCACACAGCCCATAAGGCAGTCAGAAAATAGTAAGGAAGCCGGGAGACATGGCCTACACCACACAGCCCATGCTGCATTTGATAAGATGGTGGTCGTTTAGTCTACGGTAGACTGGGAAGAGCTTCTTTATTTCCCTTCTCTGCTCATATCACTGTTCCATAGCCTGCTCATGCACTGCGTAGTATGGAGGGGTGTCCTGAGACTTGTAGTACACTAGGAAAGGCATGGGGTGCAGGGCCCCGTGACAGTTCTTACGGCTGCCCATGAAACGACACTGAAACCATAGTAGCACTGTACATCATATCCTCACAAGTCACGCTTCACTATAAGCGCTGGCGGAGCAAGAACGTTTTCCTCTCAAAGTTAACCCTGTGAATGCCAATAACTATCATTCAACTTTAAAAAGCTTTCATAAATGCCCAAGAACATTCTTAAGCTGGAATAAAAAATAAAGCTAAATGCAAAAGATCTATATAGGAAATACAGGCCTGTATAACCCATAAGACACAATAGAGACACTTACTACACAGTCACCGGTGATAGAGGTGACGCAAACACAGCCGCATTGGCATCTACACAACTACAATGAGCAGCGATCCACACACGAGGCCCGGGAGAGGATGCAGCACAACTCATGCATCTCTGCTCACACAAAGCCAGAACAACGTAGAGAGGGGCTTCACAAACACAATCAGCTCTCCGCCCTGAAGATGCTGCAGTCAATGCAGAAAAGCCACTCGTGATCGGAAACTTTGGGGGCTGACACTCAGATGGATCACAAGAAGCCATTACTGTGACCAGCTGATCACCGCAGGGCCAGGATCTCCAACATCAGAGGATGCTGGGTGCAGCCAAGTCACATGGGCAATGCTCTGCTTCAGGATGGAGCAGGTCACAGGCAGAACCCCTAAATGGTGTGCATGTGCACAAATGGGCAGAGGTGGTCTACAAGTGAGATCTGATTACAGCGCCACCTGTGGCTGCAGAAGATCGATGCCACTTATCACACTGGTGTATATAGGGTGTGATAGATATATAATCCTCATGTTCCAATGAACACAAATAACATTCAGTAAATAGGATTCCAGCATGACAGGCATTTTTCTATTAAATATAAAAAAACAAATTCTTATCCCTCATAATTAAGTTTGTTCGCTGAGCACACTGGCGTCACAGACATCATCCACGGTGACCGTGTGACTCATCCGAAGAGTGCTCCGAAAATAAGCTAATGGCAGTGTAACCGGAGAAGCCCGAGCCCCCAGAGCCAGACGCGCTCTTTGTTCTACCGAAATGAGAGCGAGCCAGAGCAGGACCCCCACTATCACAACTGTACTCCCCTATACAGCACCATTGATTAAACAGCGCTTTACAGACGTGATCACCACAATCCCCATTGGGGCTCACAATATAAACCCTCTATCAGTATAGATTTAGAAAGAAGCAGGAGTAAGTGGAATAAACCCACAAAAACGGGGAGAAAGAGCGTACAAACGTCCTGCAGATGTGGTCCTTGGTGGGACGCGACCTAGGATCCCAGCGCTGCCATTACATTATGACTGTATGGGAGCAGATGCCAACCAACCCACAGACTAAGTGCCCAGGGGGTGGCCGGGCAAAGTCATGCAGGGAAACACTTCGGAGGGGCCACTACTCTGCAATGTTTGAGTAAACTAATGGCATATCCTAGCAATGGGCCATCACACCTGGAAGTTGGCACAGGGCTTGTTTTTGCCCTCCATTGGCTTGGCATGCAAGTGCATTTCAAAGGGGTGAAAAACAGGCATGTAGCAATCCGATACAGAAATAGGCAGCGCAGCAAGGACCGCACAGCGAGCCCCCCCTGCACCCAGGAGCCCACCCTGCACCCTGGCACCCAGGAGAGCCCACCCTGGCACCCAGGAGAGCCCACCCTGCACCCAGGAGAGCCCACCCTGCACCCAGGCGAGCCCACCCTGCACCCAGGCACGCAGGAGCCCACCCTGCACCCAGGCACGCAGGAGCCCACCCTGCACCCAGGCACGCAGGAGCCCACCCTGCACCCAGGCACGCAGGAGCCCACCCTGCACAGTGCAGCTCCGAGGGCCAGGACCTGCACAGCAGGCAATACTAAGGCTGGAGTGCAGGCCACCCCGGGGCACAGCAGCCCCATTGCCCTCTGCTTCTCCCGCCCCGCTCTCCTGCAGCCGTTACCTGCCCCCCGAGCATGCTGTACCCCGTTCTTCCCTCACCTGGTACGCAGCCCGCGCTCCACCTCACGCAGGACTCATGCCCAGTGATACGCACGGAACGCGACTCACACAGGCAGGCCTCCGCCGACCATCAAGCCCGGCTCTCCATCGCTGCGCACTTGACAACGGAAATGACGCACAACCTATGCAACCAATCACGTTGACTCTATTTTCTTCCAGTCCACCATGTATACAAGAGAAAACTTCTCCCATTGGCTACAATCAATCCATTTAATGCCTGTGTAAGCCACACCCACATACTCTGGAGAGTGATGACGTCACCGTGGAGTGGCGTTGTTTTGTGTTGTGAATGGAGGCGGCAGTCATTGGCTGCTGACAGCCCATAATATTACTGGAGCAGTATGGAGGGAGCTGTATGTTCCTGCGGCCATAGGAGCAATGTTTGCACACAATAACTATGGGCCATGTGCAGTTAGCAAGGGGTCTCTGTTGAGCCACTTTTACCACGCGTGGACTGGCCAATCTGGCCAGTGGGCTTCTGGCCTTTTAATTTTTCTCCAGAGAAGTATTTAATTAAAGGGAATCTGTCAGTTGATCTGCCGTTTTATGACGTCATGGACAGGTAGAACATAGGCCCTTTCACACATCCGTTTTTTGCCATCAGTCACAATCCGTCTAATTGTGGGAAAAAAAACGATCCAGTGCTAGATCCGTTTTTTCTCATTGACTTGTATTAGCGACGGATTGCGACGGATGTCCTCACGTTACATCCATCGTACAACAGATCCATCGAAAAATGTTTGTCCGTCAGACGGAGACGACGTCCACAGTAAAGTTTTTTCTGTGCGTCAAAAAAATGGACAGCGAGGCATCTGTTGCCGTCCGTCGTTTGGAAGTAATGGAAGCCTATGGGCGCTGGTTCCATCGCCATCCGTCAAATGACGGATCTGTCATGGGATTCCGTTTTTTGCAACAGAGCATGCTCAGATGTGGTGTAAATTTATTGCTGGTCAGAAAAATCTCGCTGAATAAACCGATATCTGTCTTATTCCAGTGAAATCAATGGTTTTCGCATATGCAAATGAGCTGTTAGGATCTACTGGCCGGCCATAGATCTGCCTGAGCTGCCTCCAGTGATTATTATAAAAGAAATGGGGTATTACCAGTGTGAGACATGTAATGACTGACAGTTTGCTCTCATAATCACACAGCTCTGCAGTGAGATCAGAGCCAGCACAGTACAGCAGAGTAGAACTTTGTCTCATTGCAAACACATTTGCAGCTGCAGTCCTCTCATTTTCCAGCTATCAGAGGGGAGGGGCAGTACACAAGAGCAGACAGCACTGCAAATACGTTTGCTATGAGACAAAGTTCAACTCTGCTGTACTGTGTTGTTTAGGGTAAGCACACACGGCGAGTAATACGGAACGAGTGGCATGCAATAAAAAAATCGCATTCCACTTGGACCAATATTACTCTATAGGCCAGCTCCCATGATCGATTGCTTTCTCAGCCTTAATCAGAGCGAGAAAACAGTCGCAGCATGCTGCGGGTGGAATGTAATCCTCTTTCACTCACACCCATTCAAGTCTATGGGGGCAAGAGAAACAGCGCAATGCACTCGCATTACAGCAGAATGCAATGAGATTCTCGCATCAGCCGGCTACGGAGGAGATAGGGAGATAAATCCCTCCCTTTCCTCCGCAGCACCGGCCCGCCCCTCCACAGCTGTGGTCTGATCGCATGATCAGACCACAGTCGCATGACACTCGCTCCCGTTGTGCTGCGAGCGTCAGCCGAGTGTCATACGAGCACTCGCACTAATCTCCATGTGGCCTCAGCCTTATATTCAGGCACAGCTCTGCAGCAGAGCTGGCAGCACTATGGGAGTACAGTTGTAGATACAAATGTGCTTGTAATGAGACAAAGTTCACTTCTGCTGTACTGTTAGCTCTGCTGTTGTTATGACTGAGTTCTATCACTCACACGGGGATGGACAACCCAGGAGAGGTGTGAACCCTGCAATCCACAGGTCCCAATTAAGACTAGAAGAAGCCCTCAATCTGACCCTGATTTGTACCTGACAGATCATGGAGGATAACTCCCTATGATTACGCAATGGTGCCCAAACTCAAAATCAGCTTATCCTTAGTGTCCTTGACTACAACCTCAACTATAAACAAAGCATAAAACAAAACAACAATAACCATAAAGAAGGGCACACAAGCAGAGGGCGAGACACAGGACTAGGAAAGTATTCACTCACTCATACTGGGAAGATAGAGAAAAATGGAAGAAACCCAAAAGACTACATGGAAACCTATTAAATCCAAAATGAAACTGAATAGGAGAAAACTGGGAGGGGAATCACACAACCAAACCGTAGAGAAACGTAATACCGTAGCAATAAGTCAGAATCCTTAACGGAGGAGCTGGGACCCCAGAAAACCATCCATCTTGTAATGTAACCAGTAGAGAAGACTGGTGAAAGATGATTATAAATAGCCCCACCCAGGATGGGATAGGACAGAGACAAAATAGAAAAGTGAGAACAACTGACTAACTGCAAACCAAAGAAGAAGCAAGGATTAAAGAACCATCAGAACTGGAAGAGAAACAGACTAAGTTGTGGCTCGGCGGGGAAGGAAAAGGACCATGCAACAAAGGTCACTGAATCTAGTTTATTATATTCCGTCATTCCTGTATGACTGTGTTTGCATTTTCCTAGCCCTGTGTCTCACCCTCTGCTTGTGTGCACTTCATTTACGTTTATGGTACTTTTTGTGTTACACTTGGTTAATAGCTTAGGTTGCAGTTAAGGACACTCAGGTTCAGCAGTCGACGAATGGTGGCATCAATACATGATTTTAGGGTGCCAACCTCCTCTGTCAAGCAGGGACAAATCAGAGCTTGTTTTTGGACCTGTGAATTTCTGGTTTTACATTTCCCCTACTTTGTCCATCCGGGTGAGAGTATTAGGGTTCAGTCCTAACAGCGAGATACTGTAAATGGTGCCTGACCCGTCTTGAACTCAGTACTCGTCTTACCTCATACTCCCGATCCTCCTCCATATCCAATTTAATTGCATCTCGAGGATCAGGTGTCTCTCGAGGATCAGGTGTCACTTCAAATCTTTTGTGAGAGAAAAAAAGAAAGGAATTTTTTGTTTTCCAAGCTATAAAGAGTTGAAGTTTAACCGTCACAGGATTCCAAACTTCAATAATCCTGTAAGGACCTACAAAATTGGGGGCAAACCAATATATTGTGTTTTTAGCCAGCACCTATTCACACTTATTGGATGTGTGGGTCAGTCTTTTTGCGGCCTGAAACACACATCCGTTAAAACCACGTCCGTGTAAAACGGGCCATTTTTTGGGTCTGTTTTCCGTTTTTTAGGTCCATTTTTATGGTATGTGTGGCCTGCGTATGTATCCCGTATGCTAGCTGTATGTGCGTGTGGAATGTCCGTGTGTGCATGAGTGAAATAACTGACATGTGTGTGTGTTGCCCGTGTGAAATGTTCCGTGTGTGTGTGATGCACAATGTCGTTGATACATGTCGGCTGACAGCAGACAGAGTTGCGCGATGAGAATGAACTCGGGTGAACTTCACCCGACTTCATTGTCATGCCGCGCCTCTGTCTGTGTGCCGCGTACTGATTAGCGGTCACCCGTGAAGGGCTCACCGGTGACCGCTAATCCCCTGAGTGACTGAATTGAGCAGCCCTCTCTCATACTCACCGTTCCCCGATCTCCAGCGCGGCGCTGCACGGCTGTTATAAAAACTCCGGCGGCTTTTACTATTTTGAAAAAGCCAGCCGCTCATTAATCAATCTCGTATTCCCTGCTTTCCCCGCCCACAGGCACCTGAGATTGGTTGCAGTCACACACGCCCACCATGCTGAGTGACAGCTGTGTCACTGCACCCAAACACAGCAGCCGGTGGGCGTGTCTATACTGTGCAGTAAAATAAATAAATAAATAAATAAATAAAAAAAACGGCGTGCGGTCCCCCCCTATTTTAATACCAGCCAGATAAAGCCATACGGCTGCAGGCTGGTATTCTCAGGATGGGGAGCCCCACGTTATGGGGAGCCCCCCAGCCTAACAATATCAGCCAGCAGACGCCCAGAATTGCCGCATACATTATATGCGACAGTTCTGGGACTGTACCCGGCTCTTTCCGATTTGCCTTGGTGCGTTGGCAATCGGGGTAATAAGGAGTTAATGGCAGCCCATAGCTGCCACTAAATCCTAGATTAATCATGTCAGGCGTCTCCCCGAGATACCTTCCATGATTAATCTGTAAGTTACAGTTAAAAAACAGACACACCCGAAAAATCCTTTATTAGAAATAAAAAACACTAATAAATTCCCTCATTACCAATTTATTAACCCCAACAAAGCCCTCCATGTCCGGCGTAATCCACGTACCTCCAGCGTCGCATCCAGCTCTGCTGCATGAAGGTGACAGGAGCAGCAGAATACACCGCCGCTCCTGTCAGCTCCACGCAGCAAATGAGGTGAGTAGCGCGATCAGCTGAGCTGTTAGTGAGGTAACCCGCGACCACCGCTGGATCCAGCGGTGGCCGTGAGTTACGTGACTGACAGCAGCTGATCGCGCTACTCACCTCATTTGTTGCGTGGAGCTGATAGGAGCGGCGGTGTAAAACGGAGACACAAACGTAGCACACACACGGACCCACGGACCTTAATGAAAAACGCACATGTGTCCTCAAACATTAAATAACATTGGTGCACGTTTGGCCGTGTCTCCGGTATATACGGAAACGGACCAAACACGCACGTGTTTCACGGATGTGTGTTTCAGGTCTGATATATTTGTAGTGCATTTCTTTCTGATTGAGCACTCCACCTTATAACTAGGCTGTGTCCATCCTCCTTTATAGCTGGAGCCTTTCTGCCCAGACATGTAGTTTTTCACCCAGGGTACCTACGCACAACAGGCTCAGGAACCAGGTTCAGATTGGAGCATTCCACACATGCACGACACCGACAAGAGCTTCAGAAGGTGTCAGATGAAAGTCTGGTAATGCACCAAAGGTTCAGGAATGAAGATTCCGGGTTCAGATTGGAGCATTCCTTATGCACGACACTGACAAGAACTTCAGAAGGCATCGGATGTGAGTCTGGTAATGCACCACAGGTTCAGGTACAAATAATTCGGGTTCAAAAACGAAGCAGTTTGAAGCATTCTACCAACGCACAACAGGCTCAGGAACAAAACGTCTCACAGAACCAGAGTCCAAATGAATCTCTGAATGCGTATCTACAATGCATAGTTCCTCAGGCATAAAACCGTAGCATATGGATTCAGATTGGAGCATGCACCCACGCACGACACCAACCAGAATTTCAGAAGGCGTCAGATGGGAGTCTGGTTATGCACCACCATAGTTCGCTGAATGAAACTTGCCACAGGTTCAGAGTTCAGATGAGCCTCTGACTGCATCTCCCCAGCGCATTGCACTACAGGCTCAGAAACAAAAGATATGGTTCAGATAGGAGCATTCCAGCTCCACACAACATCGACCAGAGCTTCAGAAGGCGTTGGATGGGAGTCTGGTAATGCTCGTTGAAAGAAACTCCTCACTGAACCAGAGTCCAGATGAATGTATCAAAGAAAAAGGGGAAGTCCAGCTCACCAAAGACTGCCCTGCTGGTAGTATTTAGAATCCTGCGCACGGAGTATGGCTCGGCAACCATCCAATGTAAGCATAAGAAAGGGAATTCCCTTTCCCTGGAAATTCCCTTTCTTATGCTTAGAGTCCAGATGAGGCTGCTTTCACACATCAGTTTTTTGCCATCAGGCACAATCCGGCAAAAACATGAAAAAACGAATCCGGCGGCTGTTGCCCCCGGATCCGTTTTTTCCCCATAGACTTTCATTAGCGCCGGATTGTGCCGGATGGCCTGGCGTTTTATCCGTTTTTTGCCAGATCCGGCAAAATTTACTTGACTGGCAGCCGGATGAAACGTTGAAGTGAACGTTTTTGTGTCCGGCAAAAAAAACGGATCGCGCCGGATCTGGTGCCGTACGGCATGTTTTATAATGGAAGCCTATGGACGCCGGATCCGGCGTAATGCGGCAAAAAAACGTATCCGGCGGCCGGATCAGTTTTTTTGAACTGAGCATGCTCAGTATCACACCTGATCTGTCAAAAAACTGAAGGAACTGATGGAAAAAACTGATGCAACAGATCCGTTTTTTCGCCGGATCCGTCGCATCAGTTTTTTCGCCGGATTGTGCCTGATGCCAAAAAACTGATGTGTGAAAGCAGCCTGAGTCATCTCAGGAGACTAAACTCCTCCACACAGGATCGTGACTTGGAGATTTTTACATTGCAGATCGGAGGTTTGGACACTGGTCACTGCTATAGGCCAAGGAACAGGAGCGGAAACAGGAACCCAAAAAAAAAAGGCCTCTGGAAAGACGGAACCAGGCGGACAGATCTTCTCACTCGCGAGACTTCCATCTTATTGCATAGTTCAGACCGAGGCAAAAAAACTGAGTCAGAGAAGTCCATGGCCTGATGTAAGACTATGTCCGCATGCTGCGTTCTGGTTTGACAACAAAATTGCACCCTCTGGCAGACTCTTGACAAATGTAAATGTGACGCCCTGGCAAAACCTAGTTGTCACAGGAGACTGCATCCATCCTACAGATGCAGGACTCTCTCCTCCTTGGCCCTACCAACACAACCTCACACACAGGTACAAACACCAGCCACAAAAGCCTAGTCACCCCCCCAGGACAATAGGGACACACCAGTGGATGGGGCCAGGCAGATGGTGACGCCCACCTAGGGGTCCTGAGGTGTCAGGGGAGGGAACAAATCAGTCTGAGTCAGACAGAGGAACAGTTTAGTCTGGACAGAGGAAGTGAGAGGAGTGAAGTGGTAGTTGGGGTTTGTAGCTCCCGGACTACCGGACTACCTGAGCTGACTAGGTTGCAGAAAGCAGAGCAGGGCCACAGGCGACGGAGATCTGGTCGCGGGAGACCTTAAGTGGACCAGGGAAGGGTTGTAGCCCTCGGGTGCCGACAGCGGGAATCCGGTCCGGAGGCCGTGAACAGTCGGGGTGCCTTTCCCCCCTGGGGCGAGGACAGCTTCAAGCCCCTTGTCAATTAGCCAGCAGGGGACAAGATTCCACGTCTTGTCCCACCAGAGAGCCCAGATAGAGCAAGATGGAAGCCCAACGTGGGGAATAAGGCATCTGCAAGTGCCTGCAAAAATCCCAAGGGTCAGATCTCGCGGGCAACAGCTCCCACAGCAAAAACACCAGGAGCGGACTTTTCCCGTTTCATGCAGACTAGTCAACACACAAGACAAAACACTGAAGTGCAGGAGGAAGGGCCCCTGTCCTGTCAACCGGTGTGGGACCCGAGCACACGCCCCTCCGGTATCAGTCCGTGGCAGCGGAGCCCGTACCATCTGCGGGGGAGGACCCAGCTGCTGGGTCCTCAGGCCTTATCGTCACCATCGCCCCGGCCCCGCTGACGACATCCCATCCGGCCCCGAGCCAGGCCAGGCCGCACCGCCTGTGACGTCCGTCCCGGCCCCGAGCCTGGCCGCACCGGTGATGACATCGGCCCCGGCTATCCGCCCGGCCGCTACAGAGGCGGCACCCGTTTTTGTATCTACCCCAATGCAGCACCAACCGCTCCCAAGCACCCCACCCCGGCTGAGGAGCAGCCGGAGTGTTCCTGCAGGGAAGCTGAGCAGGCCGCTGATCGGTGGGGCCTACGGCAGTATGAGGGGCCGGTCGTAGCCGGCGCCGAGGGCATCCGAGTGGGCCTGGCTCATGCGCAGGAGGAGGAGCATGGAACCCGTGCCCCATACTGGGAACGGCAGCAGCAGCAGCTCCGCAGAGAAGTAGCGAATATATGTTGCCGACGGTGTGGAGAATGGAGCCTGTACGCCTGGGAAGGTGATCAGTGTACCCAGGTAGTGGGGAAGATAGTACCGGCCTCCCCACTCACCCCTGATTGTCTGATAGAATATTGAAAAGGTAGCAGAATCCGGCTACTCACTTTCCCTGTTTAACCCAGCTTTTCCCCTGTTGTTTAAGGACCATGGCCTTAGGACTGGCAGAGGCCACCCAAAAACGTTCTTGGGTTATTGTACATATCCCCTATTTACCTTCTAGTTACCCCACCACCAGGACTGCAACACCCGCTGGAGAGGACTGGTTGGAGGAAGGGCCTGCGGCAAAGTCGGCTGAGGCCCAGTCACCAGCAAAACCGGTGGCTTACCTCCAGGCCAGAGGGTTCCGGAACTTTGGGACTCTTTGGGGTGGACTGGTGGGAAAGGGACTTCAATCCTGTCACCAAGGACACTGTAAGGAACTCGGGGTGGAGTGACACCAGAGCTAGCGGTGGCACCAGGGGTTCAGGTGTTTTGGGTGGCGGGTTGAAGGGAGAAGACAAGTTTGCAACGTTTAAGAAAATGTGCCTCCCTATATAGGGAAGAAATGTTTACAGATTAATGCAATGTTATGTATTTTATATCTTTTATCTTTCACAGTTGCAGAAAAAAAATAAATACCGGTGTCGGACAGTCCGAGGACGGGCTGTGTTTTACCAAGGGGGAGTGTGACGCTCTGGCAAAACCAGGTTGTCACAGGAGACTGCATCCATACTACAGATGCAGGACTCTCTCCTCCTTGGCCCTACCAACACAACCCCACATACAGGTACAAACACCAGCCACAAAAGCCTAGTCACCCCCCCAGAACAATAGGAGCACACCAGTGGACGGGGCCAGGCAGATGGTGACGCCCACCTAGGGATCCTGAGGTGTCAGGGGAGGGAACAAGTCAGTCTGAGTCAGAGAGAGGTACAGTTTAGTATGGACAGAAGAAGTGAGAGGAGTGAAGTGGTAGTCAGGGGTTGTAGCTCCCGGACTACCGAACTACCTGAGCTGACTAGGTGGCAGACGGCAGAGCAGGGCCACAAGCGACAGAGATCCGGTCACGGGAGACCTTAAGTGGACCAGGGCAGGGTTGTAGCCCTCGGGTGCCGACAGCGGGAATCCGGTCCGGAAGCCGTGCACAGTCGGGGTGCCTGGACCCTAGGGCGAGGACAGCTTCAAGCCCCTTGTCATTAAGCCAGCAGAGGACAAGATTCCACGTCTTGTCCCACCAGAGAGCCCAGATAGAGGGAGATGGAAGCCCAACGTGGGGGATAGGGCATCTGCAAGTGCCTGCAAAAATCCCAAGGGTCAGATCTCGCGGGCAACAGCTCCCACAGCAAAAACACCGGGAGCAGACTTTTCCAGTTTCATGTGGACTAGTCAACACACAAGACAAAACACTGAAGTGCAGGAGGAAGGGCCCCTGTCCTGTCAACCGGTGTGTGGGACCCGATCACACCCCTCCGGAGGCTACCTGTATCCGGCACTTGGTTTACTACTTGGACTTTGTGTGGTTTATTCAACAACAGTGAGTACATCGGTGTCATCCGGTCCAGCCTGCAGACGGCGCCCTAGTACTGCACTCCACCTACACCTGTGCCCCGGGACAACACCTCCCCTACCCGTGGAGGGGATACCATCTTGCTGCCCCGCTCCATTAGCCCCGGGCGTCCCATATAAAGGCAGCGGCGGTGCCACCAAGAAATCACCGCAACCCACAGGTGGTGTCACTGACAAACTCTTTCCCTGTAAATACCCCCTTTATATTGTTGTGGGCAACGGGCTGCTGCCAGAGCCCCGAGCTCCCAATCCGGCTGCCACTCGAGCCACAGCCACGATCCCGGATCCGAGCGTCTCGAGTAGCTCCCCACTGGCCGTGTCCTGCGCCCCCGCCCGATACACAAACACTGCGTTGGACAAAAATAAACGCAAAAAAAAAGCATGCGTTTTTGATGCATTTTCCCTGCGTTTGGGCTGCATTTTGGACAGTGCGTTTTTAAAGGAGAAATATTATAGGATAGGATTTGATAGATAGCTAGACTACATAGATAGAGTGATAGATAGAAAAAATAGATAGAAAGAATAGATAGCATGATTGCCCGCTGACAGCAGACAGAGACAGAGCCATACGATGAGAATGAACTCGGGTGAACCTCTGAGGTCAGTGCCGTGGCACAGGCAGTAGTACGGGGCCCGCAGTGGTGACGTTGAGTTTCATCCAAGTTCATTGTCATTGTGCGGCTCTGGCTCTGTGTGCTGTCATGAACTCGGTTGAACCTTTGACTTCAGTGCTGTAATACAGGCAGTAGTGTGGGGCTTGCAACTGTGATGTCAGAGCTTCACCCGAGTTCTTCCTCATCGCGCGGCTCTGTCTCTGTGTCGCGACCTGATTTGCGGTCACAGGTGAAGAACTCAACTGTGACCGCAAATCACCTGAGTGACGTCCCTCTGATCGCGCGGCTCACTTCAGTCACTTGGGCGACTTGCTGTCACAGGTGGAGGACACCTGCTGTGGCCGTGGGTAACCTGAGTGACGTTACTGCTGATAGCGCAGCTCACTTCAGTTGCTGCGTGGAGCTCACAGCGGGCGGTCGTGCACTATGGCCGCTAACTGTGAGCTTCCGATGTAGCAGAGCTGGAAGCGTCATGGGACCTCGTGTGGATTACGTAGGACCTGGAGGGGTGTTTTGGGGTTCATAAAGTGGTGAAAGAGGGTGTTTTTGTTTTTTATTCCAAATAAAGGATTTTTTGGGTGTTTGTGTTTATTTACTTTCACTTACAGATTAATCATGGGGGGTGTCTCATAGACGCCTGCCATGATTAACCTAGGACTTAGTGGCAGCTATGGGCTGCCATTAACTAATTATTACTCCGATTGCCAAAGCACCAGGGTAATCAGGATGAGCCAAGCAAGGTCCTGGAACTGTCACATCTAATGGATGTGGCAACTTCGGGTGGCTGCTGGCTGATATTTTTAGGCTGGGGGGCAGCCTAAAAACGATAGGCCTCCCCAGTCTGAGAATACCAGCCAAAAGCTGTGAGGGTTTATCTTGTCTGGGTATCAATTAGGGGGGGGACAGCACGTCGTGTTTTTTAAATTATTTATTTATTTATTTTACTGCATGATATAGACCTGCCCACCGGTGACTGTGATTGGTTGCAGTGAGAAAGCTGTCACTGAGTGTGGGGGCACATCTGACTGCAAGCAATCATAGGTGCTGGTGGATGGGGGAAGCAGTGAATATGAGATGAGCCCAATAAGCGGTTGGCACTTTCAGAAGCAGGAGAGCCGAGGGAGCAGTGTGACAGCCATGGTGCGCTGATGATCGGTGAGTATGAACGAGTCACTAGAGCCAACAGGACAGGACAGACATGTATCAGGTACCAACAGAACAGCACACCAGGTGCCAACAGGAAGGGACTGGAGCCAGGTAGGGGCAGGATAGGACTGGTACCAGGTGCCAACAGGGCAGGACTGGAGCCAGGTACAGGCAGGACAGGATGGGCTGGAACAAGGTACAGACAGGACAGACAAGGGGACTTGACAACTAGCTGGCTAGAGCACAGAACACTAACTAAACTAGGGCATTGATCAGGCACCTCTCTTAGTAGGATAGTGACTTAACCCCTTCACCCCCCGGGTGATTTTCCGTTTTTCCATTTTATTTCTTCCCCTTCTTCCGAGAGCCGTAACTTTTTTATTTTTCCGTCAATCTTGGCATATGAGGGCTTATTTTTTGTGGGACAAGTTGTACTTTTGAATGAAACCATTAGTTCTACCTTACCATATAGTGTACTGGAAAACGGCAAAAATATTCCAAGTGTAAAAAAATTGTGACTGCCTGATTGTTTTGGGGATATTTTATTCACCATGTTCACTACATGGTAAAACTGATGTGTCAGTGTGATGCCTCAGGTCGGTACAGGTTCGTAGACACCAAACGTATATGTTTACTTTAATCAAAGTGGTTAAAAAAATTCTGAAGTTTGTCCCAAAAAAGGCAATCTGTAGCATTCTCATTTTTCAGGATCTATGGCTCTGTGATAGCTTATTTTTTGCGTCTCGAGCTGAAGTTTTTAACGGTATGATTTTTGCGCAGATGCTACGTTGTGATCACCTGTTATTGCATCTTGCGCAAAATATGTGGTAAGCAAAAAACGTAATTTTGGCGTTTGGAATTTTTTGCCCACTACGCCGTTTACCGATCAGATTAATTGATATTATATTTTGATAGATCGGGCATTTCTGAACTTGGCAATACCAAATATGTGTGTATTTTTTATTTTTTTAACCCTTTAATTTTCAATGGGGTGAATGGGAGTGTTTTGAACTTTTATTTTCTTTTAATTTTTTTAAAACTTTTTTTTACTTTTTTTTATTTTACTAGTCTTCCTGGGGGACTATAAGGATCAGCAGTCTGATCGCTTGTTCTTTCTTGTACAGCTGAAATCTGCTGAAAAGCTGCTTTACTCTCACACACTAAAAATAGTAATTGCAGCAATGTACAGTCATATGAAAAAGTTTGGCAACCCTTATTAATGTTAACCTTTTTTCTTTATAACAATTTGGGGTTTTGCAACAGCTATTTCAGTTTCATATATCTAATAACTGATGGCCTGAGTAATATTTCTGGATTGAAATGAGGCGTATTGTACTAACAGAAAATGTGCAATCCGCATTTAAACAAAATTTGACTGGTGCAAAAGTATGGGCACCTCAACATAAAAGTGAAATTAATATTTTGTAGATCCACCTTTTGCAAAAATAACAGCCTCTAGTCGCTTCCTGTAGCTTTTAATGAGTTCCTGGATCCTGGATGAAGGTATACAGTGCCTACAAGTAGTATTCAACCCCCTGCAGATTTAGCAGATTTACACATTCGGAATTAACTTGGCATTGTGACATTTGGACTGTAGATCAGCCTGGAAGTGTGAAATGCACTGCAGCAAAAAAGAATGTTATTTTTTTTTTTTTTTTTTGTGTGAAAAGTTTATTCAGAGTGTCATTTATTATTCAACCCCTCAATCCACCAGAATTCTGTTTGGTTCCCCTAAAGTATTAAGAAGTATTTCAGGCACAAAGAGCAATGAGCTTCACATGTTTGGATTAATTATCTCTTTTTCCAGCCTTTTCTGACTAATTAAGACCCTCCCCAAACTTGTGAACAGCACTCATACTTGGTCAACATGGGAAAGACAAAGGAGCATTCCAAGGCCATCAGAGACAAGATCGTGGAGGGTCACAAGGCTGTCAAGGGGTACAAAACCCTTTCCAAGGAGTTGGGCCTACCTGTCTCCACTGTTGGGAGCATCATCCGGAAGTGGAAGACTTATGGAACTACTGTTAGCCTTCCACGGCCTGGACAGCCTTTGAAAGTTTCCACCCGTGCCGAGGCCAGGCTTGTCCGAAGAGTCAAGACTAACCCAAGGACAACAAGGAAGGAGCTCCGGGAAGATCTCATGACAGTGGGGACATTGGTTTCAGTCAATACCATAAGTAGCGTACTCCACTGCAATGGTCTTCGTTCCAGATGAGCCCATAAGGTACCTTTACTTTCAAAGCGTCATGTCAAGGCTCGTCTACAGTTTGCTCATGATCACTTGGAGGACTCTGAGACAGACTGGTTCAAGGTTCTCTGGTCTGATGAGACCAAGATCGAGATCTTTGGTGCCAACCACACACGTGACGTTTGGAGACTGGATGGCACTGCATACAACCCCAAGAATACCATCCCTACAGTCAAGCATGGTGGTGGCAGCATCATGCTGTGGGGCTGTTTCTCAGCCAAGGGGCCTGGCCATCTGGTCCGCATCCATGGGAAGATGGATAGCACGGCCTACCTGGAGATTTTGGCCAAGAACCTCCGCTCCTCCATCAAGGATCTTAAGATGGGTTGTCATTTCATCTTCCAAAAAGACAACGACCCAAAGCACACAGCCAAAAAAACCAAGGCCTGGTTCAAGAGGGAAAAAATCAAGGTGTTGCAGTGGCCTAGTCAGTCTCCTGACCTTAACCCAACTTGTGGAAGGAGCTCAAGATTAAAGTCCACATGAGACACCCAAAGAACCTAGATAACTTGGAGAAGATCTGCATGGAGGAGTGGGCCAAGATAACTCCAGAGACCTGTGCCGGCCTGATCAGGTCTTATAAAAGACGATTATTAGCTGTAATTGCAAACAAGGGTTATTCCACAAAATATTAAACCTAGGGGTTGAATAATAATTGACCCACACTTTTATGTTGAACATTTTTTAAAATTTAACTGAGCAACATAACTTGTTGGTTTGTAAGATTTATGCATCTGTTAATAAATCCTGCTCTTGTTTGAAGTTTGCAGGCTCTAACTTATTTGCATCTTATCAAACCTGCTAAATCTGCAGGGGGTTGAATACTACTTGTAGGCACTGTATTTGACCACTCCTGTTTACAAAACAATCCCAGTTCAGTTAAGTTTGATGGTCGCCGAGCATGGACAGCACGCTTCAAATCATCCCACAGATGTTCAATGATATTCAGGTCTGGGGACTGGGATGGCCATTCCAGAACATTGTAATTGTTCCTCTGCATGAATGCCTGAGTAGATTTGGAGCGGTGTTTTGGATCATTGTCTTGCTGAAATATCCATCCCCTGCGTAGCTTCAACTTTGTCACTGATTGTTGCACATTATTGTCAAGAATCTGCTGATACTGAGTTGAATCCATGCGACCCTCAGCTTTAACAAGATTCCCAGTGCCGACATTGGCCACACAGCCCCAAAGCATGATGGAACCTCCACCAAATTTTACTGTGGGTAGCAAGTGCCGTGTTTTTTTGCCTCCATGCATAACGCCTTTTTGTATGACCAAACAACTCAATCTTTGTTTCATCAGTCCACAGGATCTTCTTCCAAAATGTAACTGGCTTGTCCAAATGTGCTTTTGCATAAATCAGGCGACTCTGTTTGTGGCGTGCTTGCAGAAATGGCTTCTTTTGCATCACTCTCCCATACGGCTTCTCCTTGTGCAACGTGCGCTGTATTGTTGACCAATGCACATTGACACCATCTGCAGCAAGATGATGCTGCAGGTCTTTGGAGCTGGTCTGTGGATTGTCCTTGACTGTTCTCACCATTCTTCTTCTCTGCCTTTCTGATATTTTTCTTGGCCTGCCACTTCTGGGCTTAACAAGAACTGTACCTGTGTTCTTCCATTTCCTTACTATGTTCCTCACAGTGGAAACTGAAAGTTTAAATCTCTGAGACAACTTTTTGTATCCTTCCCCTGAACAACTATGTTGAATAATCTTTGTTTTCAGATCATTTGAGAGTTGTTTTGAGGAGCCCATGATGCCACTTGTTAGGTCCTGGTTGTGGTGGATCCTCTGGGCTGCGCACCGGACTCCCCCTGTGAGGCAACCCGGAGCGAACCCCTATACAGGGACTGACCAGTCACCCCACCAGAGGGCCTAGGTGCACGGTAGCCGGAGTACTAGCGGAGCAAGGATAGCGTCCTTCAGGAGACGGTTAGAACGAAGTCTCTGGAGCCACAGAGTTCCTGACGGCAATTACTAGGGACCGGTACAGGTACCGGGTATGGACCTCGGGTGGGATCCGTGTTTAGCTGGGCGTGCTGGTAGAGGTTGCCGGACGAAGTCGGGGTTCCGAGACAGGCACAGGCAGATGAAACGGTGATGGTACTCCCCGCCGACAGTCCTCGGAGAACCTCTAGGCAATCCCTGAATCAGGAACCGGATACGGAGGCAGGACAGGCTCTACGGAAAAGACAGGATTACTATCCACAAGGCACAAGGAGACCTGGACTTCTAGCTTAGTGAAACTTGACGAACAGGCACTGCCCACAAGTAAGGAACCTCCTAATATACCTTATAGCTGAAGTAGGCAATATCCTGTTTCGGGGATGCTGGCCCTTTAAGAGGAGGTCAATGACCGTGCACGCGCCCTAATGCGCATGCGCGAAGCCCGAGTGCCGGAGGCCAGAGCAGGAAGCGGTGTCGAGGATGCAGGAGCGCCTGTCAGAGTGTCCTGGGTCACAGGGGAACACCGGGAGCGGGGAACCGGACGCATGGAGGACGCAGAGGGAGAATAGGGAGCTGTGTAGCCACGGGCAGGAAGACCGTGGACTGGAACGGTGAGTAAGGAACGGCGTCGGGCCCTGGGGAGCGTAACACCACTCTTCATAGGAGATTCAAATAGGAAAACAACTTTTCTCATGATTGGATACACCTGCCTATGAAGTTCAAAGCTCAATGAGGTTACAAAACCAATTTAGTGCTTTAGTAAGTCAGTAAAAAGTAGTTAGGAGTATTCAAATCAGGAAATTGATAAGGGTGCCCATACTTTTGCACCGGTCAAATTTTGTTTAAATGCAGATTGCACATTTTCTGTTAGTACAATAAACCTCATTTCAATCCAGAAATATTACTGAGTCCATCAGTTATTAGATATATGAAACTGAAATAGCTGTTGTATAACACACACTATGTACAATTTCAACAGGCAAACTGCGACTTACCTGACACATGGCAAGCAACCCCAGAAGCTGACACACGCTTCCACCTTGTTTGCATCCAAGTCCCTGTGTGGACAATTGGCATTGTAGTATCCCGGGTCCACTACAAACACCAGTCCGCCTTCTTCACCTGCTGACTAGTTTTCTTCTTGTGGCATCCTATTGATTCAAAACATAAGACATTTAACACACATACAACAAAGCGACTTTATGATTAAGACCGTATTGGGTCGAAACGTCACAGCTAAGTCGCAGTTTGCCTGTTGAAATTGTACATAGTGTGTGTTATGAATCCATTAAATATCACTTTTGCATTCTATAAGAGTGTGCTGCAAATACTATTTTTAGTATTCATATGGGTTTGGCACCCCCGTGTTGCACACACCTCATTTAATATGTGTGTGCACGCCATTTTGTACATTTCTTACTCTGACACACATTGGTCTGCCGGGTGTAAGAGGAAGTGACTCATGACAGCTACAGGAGTCATCACATGACCCTGTGCTACCATGACAACCATCGGATCCACATGATCACGTCATGTGACTTCCGTAGGCTGTTTCATCTCACTCACATTTTGACAGCGAGATGCAAGGGGTTAACAGGCATGAGGGGAACGCAAATCCACTCATGCCTGATAGCCACACATGTCAGCTGTTTAAATCAGGAAGCATCCAAATGGAGGAGCGCATGGATGCCGGGCAGCATGGTGAGAGCCAACTGCAGCGGTGAGTAAGTGCACATCCCTGTGGGGAGGAGAGCGAGGGGTGCAGGGATGCCAGTGTAAGGGGTGGGCAGACTCCTTACAAGGAAGGACAGGTTTTCTCTTAAGTGGTTAATGCTGTCCCCATAGAAACTGTACAGGAGGGAGGAGGAGCCGGCAGCTTAGGGGGAAAGGAAGTGTGTGCTGAAGGCAGTTGTGTCCGGGACGGGAGAGAAGAAACAGCCAGGGATAGTGACGGCGGAGCCAGGGGTAAGCCTGACAGAAGGGGCCACGACTACAAGCCCAGAGGCGCCCCTGGCACCCCGTTACATGTGGCGTAGTCGGCAGGATCCGGATCATATGCAAGGGGTCCCGCTCCAAGAAGAAGGAGATCAAGTGATGCCGAGGACACTGGATCCAGATTATTGGAAAAGAGTCCCGATCCCATGGTGGGAACAGGAAGACGTGCCTAAGGCGTTGGACCGGGCACAAGATGGCGGCAAGATGGCCGTTGTCTGTGAAGACACAGAAAGCGCGCACAGAATTGGCGCCAAAAGAAGAGCCTGGGGCTGGCCGGTGCCGAAAAAGAAGTTCGGAGTACTCCGCCCAAAGAGGGGAGGTGCCGGTCCCAGGGCACGAAGGAAGATATGTGAAGTGGGCGGTGTTCCAGAGAAAAAGAAGAACCGCCGCGTAGGGGTCGACCTGATGTGTGAGACTGGGGGTGGAGTATACCCAAGAGCGGGAAAAGTAAGCCCGCCTCCACTTTCTCCAGCATCTCCACTGACCCCGACGCCATTACCAGAAACGCTGACTCCGAGCAAGATGGAGACTCCAGGAAGACAGCAAGCTGCGGTAGCCGCACTAGTAGCGACTAGCCTGGGCAGAGGACGCCCGAAGCAGACTGCGGCTGCGGAAGGACCCACCCTTAACCTACCGGCTGTGCCAGGAGGACCGGAGCGGCCCACTACACAAGAGGCCGCACAGTGGCAACAGGAAATCGAGTGGGAGGAATGCCAATACCGGCGGCGGTCGCAGCAAAGACCGGTGCTAGCTGAACTCTCCCACCCGAGACGTTGGAGCAACCCGCCAACTACGAGCCCTTCCGGAGGCTGCGCCGGTTTCCCGGACAGTCCCTGTCGGAGTACGTGCAGGCCCAACGAGCCGAATGGCAACGTGCATATCATCCGGAGTGACTTTTCAAGACCGGAAGATGGCGGGCCTGTTTTTGTTCAACACCGGCGTTGTTTTGAGCCGGAAGAAGGTGTGTTGTTTGTAACCGTTCAAGTTGCTGAGCCCGGAAGAGAGCCTGATGCTGGACTGAGCCAGGGGCTCCCTCCGTGTCGTTAAGAAGATTTTTGCCGAGTTGTGTTCCTGCCAGCTAACGTTTAAGACCGGGAGTGCTGCAAAAGCCTCCGGGCAGAAACTCCACTAAGACCGGGAGTGCCTGCCGACGGCCTCCGGGCACGACTAAGACCGGGAGCTTCCAGGAGGAACTCCGGGCGCTGGACTGGTGTGCCCTTGCGGGTGCCCTCAGGTGAACATGTTCGCAGTTTCATTAAAATGACTTTGTTTAGTTTTAAAATGTGATTTTAGATTTGTGCCTTGTCGGGAGGCTTAGGCTTAAAGAGGGGAGGTATGTAAGGGGTGGGCAGACCCCTTACAAGGAAGCACAGGTTTTCTCTGAATTGGTTAATGCTGTCCCCATAGAAACTGTACAGGAGGGAGGAGGAGCCGGCAGCTTAGGGGGAAAGGAAGTGTGTGCTGAAGGCAGTTGTGTCCGGGACGGGAGAGAAGAAACAGCCAGGGGCAGAGTGTGGAGCTGAGTGGGCAGAAAGAAAGAAAGAAAGAAGGGAGCTGGAAGAACAGGGAAGCCGGAGAGAAAAGGAGCGGGCGGAACCTCATAGTGTGAAGCAGTCCCGGTGTGGGTCCGGGCTGTGGGTAGCCATAAGTGGGAGCCAGGTGAAGTAGAGTAGCCGGGCACATCCCCACTGGAGGAGACGTCAGGGCAGGCTTTCCCCAGCTAAGAAAAGAACGTGAAGTCATCTGTAACTGCCGGTTTTTGGAAAGAGTTGTGAAATAAAGAATGTCTTTTATTTGCATCGAACCATGCCTGGAGAGTGTTTATACGTCGGACGACATCTGCACCACCACACTCTGCCCCACCAAGACATCTCCCGTCCCGATAGTGACGGCGGAGCCAGGGGTAAGCCTGACAGAAGGGGCCACGACTACAAGCCCAGAGGCGCCCCTGGCACCCCGTTACACCAGCACTACATATCGCTTTTAATGACCCAAAATTCGGAGGGATGTGGTAGCCTATGTGTCTGCCTGTGCCATCTGTGCACACACTAAGGCATCCCATTCTTGTCCTTCTTGATGTTTGCAGCCTTTGAGTGTTCCTAGGCAAATTTGGACAGACATTTCAATGGATTTTCTAACTGAGTTGCCTTACTCTGCTGGTAATATGCCTTACCGTCCTTACCTTATGCCAAGACTTTAGCCCAGGTCTTTGTTTGTGAGATTGTTCAACTCCACCAAGTTCCCTCTAATATTTTCTCGGATAGAGAAACTCGATTTATTGCAAAATGTTTCTAGAGCTTTTTGCTCTCGGTTAGGGATTAAGTTATCTTATTCTTCAGCTTTCCCCCCTACGCTAATAGGCAAACAGAACCTGTAAATCAGAATTTGGAGCAATACTTATGTTGTTTTATATATGATACTCAGAAAGAGAGGTCCTCTTTCCTTCCTACCATTGAATTTGCCATTAATCACTGGGGAACGCAATTTTTTTAGGAGTTAGGTCAGACAACTGTTCTTAATTAATTTTTGGATGCTGAATCCAGAAATGATCTCAGTTTTTCTCTATCACGTCAAGTTTTTGAACTATAGGATTTTTGTCTTCTCAAAAATATGTAAACTACTCTACCTAAAAAGTGTTTTTTTGTTTTTTTTTTTAAATAGTACAAATATGAACATATATACATGCAAGTATTTAAGGTAAAAATGTACATTTATAGCTTTTTCTGGAGTGTTTAACTTGAGGACAATCACGTTTGATGCTCCAGCAATAGTCAGCCATCATATGTACATCCCATCTACCCTGATAACGGTCTTCCATAACCTTCAAATCTTGGTGAAATCGTTCACCTTGCTCATCGCTAACAGCACCAAGATTTTCCGGAAAGTTGGCAAGATGGCAATGCAGAAAATGTAGTTTAATACTCATGTTGCAACCAAGCGCTTTGTAGCTCTCCAATAGTTTCTGAACAATTTCTTTGTAATTACTTGCACGTGTATTTCCAAGAAAGTTCTTGACGATGTCTTTGAATGATAACCAAGCATTTTTCTCAAGATCTGACATAGTCCCGGTGAAATGTTCATCTTTGATGAGCTGTCGAATTTGTGGACCATCAAACACACCAGCCTTGATTTTTTCAATGGACAGTCCAGGAAGTGCCAACATGATGTACTTAAAACAGTCGCCGTCAGTTGGCAATGCTTTTACAAATTGCTTCACGAGACCTAGTTTTATGTGCAGAGGTGGGAATAGTATATTCTTCCTGTCAACAAGTGGCTGATGTAGAATGTTAGGATCTCCAGGTTTAAGACCAGATCTTGGAGGCCAATTCGACTCAACCCAGTGCTTTTCTCGAGCTCTGCTATCCCACATACAGAGAAAGCAGGGATACTTTGTGTACCCACATTGCTGACCAAGAAGGAAGCAAACCATTTTAAGGTCAACACAGATGATCCAATTGTGTGTGTCATATTTCAGTAACTCAATAACTCTCTTTACATCTCCATGTTCTTCACGAAGAGAGACAGAATGCCCAATAGGGACTGCACCAAATAAATTGCCATTGTGTAGAAGGACACACTTAAGACTCCGCTTTGAGCTATCAATAAACAGTCGCCATTCATTTGGATTGTACATTGAAAGCCCTAATTCTTGTAGTAAACCAGGAATATTATGGCAAAACACAAAACCACTGTCACACCGAAAGTACTGCAAAAATGTACTTTCTCTAGTACGAAAGTATGATACCTTCGCTCCTTGTTCAAGTAACTGTTTCTCATTCAGCCTTGATGCTAGTAATTCTGAAGCTTTTTTTGATAAGCCCAATTCACGTGCTAAATCATTTAACTCGTGATGATCAAATCCCTTACGAACTGAATCCTTGTGAATTTCAAATTCTGCATCATTGCTGTCACTGTGTTCGTCAACATCACTTAGAACTTCTAGAGATGGTAGCTGTTCGAAAACTGGTACTGGAATTTCAGCTGAATGAGGCATTGGTCTGATGGCTGACGGTAGATTTGGATATTCTATTTTACTTTTATTTTTCCTGTTAAATCCTGATGTTTTCACTAAACAGAAGTAACAGTCTGTGGAATGACTTTTTTGCTCTCTCCACACCATGGGGATACCAAATGCCAACTTTTCACGTGTCCCTTTGGTCCACATCCGTAAACTCTCGACACACTGCTTGCACACTATGTGAGGGGCCCATAGCTTATCTTGATTACCGAGTTTTATTTTAAAATATGCAAAATATGCTTGTTTGACAAATGCACTGGAACTGGAATGGTGAAAACACCACAAATATAGCAGAAGGAGTCAGGGTTGTTTAGGTATTTACAACGAGAGGAAGAAGGAGCAGACATGATCTGAAACAAAGGAAATATGTATATAAGTAAATAAAACACTGAGATGGAAAGTTACAAGCTTTGAAAACTAACAAAGAAAAAAATCATAAAAGATATATAAATTACAACTAAGCGCCCAATGTAAAGAGAAAAGCTATCACAAATCCTATTTATTCCTACTATGATACATTTTTTGTGTAAAGATATTGATAATTATGACGTATTGGGAGCTGCACACACCTCTCACCACACTGTCTCAGTTGTGATGTGAAGCCCCACCAGTGTTGTGTCGGTGCATTACCTTCAGGGACTCCACGCAGCTGGATCCTGTCACAGGTAGGAAATCTTCGATCTGGGATTGTCGTGACGCCACTCTCAGAATTGCGGTCAGTGGGGACCGCCACTGCAGATTGAGGGACGCCTGGGGCTGATGGTGGGTGCAGTCAGTTGTAATAGCCTCCTGAGAGTGAGGCAAGCCCCAGGGCCCTGTGTAGATGTGTAGAACCACAAGGCGCAGAATAACTCCACACAAGCAGAAGGTCTTTCAGGGGTTTTACTCACAGAAGGTGGCAGAGTGAGTAACCCGGGCGTAGCTGGGATGAACCAGGCTGGAACCAGGTGTCCTTCAGGCTGACTGATGAGGGTAACTACCGACTCGCCTTCCTTAGCCCTTTGCGTTTTGGGGTAACCCCGACTTTTAGTCCCTATGGGGATCACCCAGGGAAGTTGCTGAAGCCTCTCTCCCCTTCGTTTTGGCCCGTTTGCTTGTAGCCTGGACCAGGACACTCCGGCTGCTTGCCTCCTGTGAACTATGGGCCCTAACTGTGGCGACGTGGCTGCGGACTCTGTAGTGTGGTCTTGGGGGTATGAAGTGCCCCCTCATGCAGGTTTGGCAAGGAAAGGTGGATCTATCCCTGCACTGGGACCTGCTACCCGTTTGGGCCTGGTAACTCCCTAGCAGTCTCCTTACTTCCCACTCCGTTGCTCTCTCTTTAGCTGAAGATGGATTTCGGGTAGCACTACTAGGTGACCGTTCTCCCCCGTCGGTAGTCACTGCGCGGACGCTGTTAGACTGTCACAGCCCCAGGGGTCTGCTCCTCACGTCTGCTCCCCCTGAACTGCACACTGAACCGGCTCACTGCTCCTCCTCTCCTGTTCTTGCCTACGCCACCTAGCAACCAGGCTCTCCACCACACCCCTTGAGTGGAGATGGAGGCTTTTTACCCCCTCCACTATTCCAGTGGAGGTGAAGGCTTTGCCCCCTCCTGGGATCCCCAGGGGTCCTCCCAAAGGTACATGTGTGAGACCTGATCACTATGCGCCTGTGTAGTCACACCTTGGTCAGCCTTCTGGATTACCTGTATTGTACTGTCCCCAGTATGGGTGCAGTACTCAGTGGTGCCTGACCAGGTCAGGGGCGCCACATTCCCCCTTAGTTATCACCAGCACGTCCTCGGGCTGCAAGACAACATTTTAAAATGCATAAAACAGTAAAACATGGTAAAACATTTTAAAACCACCAGGTACCATACATCACCACCCTCCACCCACAAGTCCGTTAACCCACCCCAAACCCTTTCAGGAGGCAGGTCACCGGTCCTTTTGGTAACCAGATCTGGGCCATCTACTTCCCCAGACCTTTCCTCCAATCTGCCTCTCCCGTTGGCCGCGCCTTCAGCCACTTCTGGCAGGATGTAGAGGCGGCTTTCATGGGCTGGTGGTTTTCAGGGTATACCTGGCCTGGTGGATCCGCGCCTTCAGCCTCTTCTGGCAGGATGTAGAGGCGGCCTCCACAGTTGGTGCTGACCAGGTGCCCTCTTTGTGGTGGAGAGCCAGGCCCCATAAACAGGCATGCTCTCTGGTTGCAGGTAAGCCAAGGCCCCATAATGGACGTGCTCCCTGGTTGCAGGCGAGCCAAGCCCCTAAACAGGCTGGCTCTGGTGGTGGTACCCTCTGGTGTAACTATTGACACTGCGAGAGTTTGTGGCTATAGCCAGTTCATAGCCTTAAGGTTCATTTTTCACATTAGTTTATGTGGGCACATGCTTAAACTTATAAACGTTGCAAAAACTTCAAACTGGTCAAAACAGTAACTTGTTGTACTTCTTACTTTACTTTCCTCTACTCCTCCATACCAGGGCTTGGGCCTGTAGGGCTGCGGCACCTGTTGGTTTCTCGATCTCTTTCATCGTCCGTGGTGGTCTCATCAGTGGGTTCTTTATCTCTCCTTTCTCTATCTCCGTCTTCTTCTGTGTCTGTTTCTTTTGCAGGACTGCTGTAAGGCTTTCTGATACATGGTGTAACATCCAATGCATACCAGCCTCTTTCTCCCTGGTGCATGGTAAATTCCACTGAGTCTCCTGTTCGCAGATTTCTGCCTGGATGTCCTCTGGGCAAATGAGCTCTAACGTCTCTTCTATTCACGAATATGCCTTCTTTCATACCAGGAGCTACTATAAAACCATATCCGCTCTTCAAACTGAAGTCTTCGACTACCCCACGACAAAGTGGACCTCTAACCTGGGATTTGGCTCTCCTCAGAAACCGTTTCTCCTCCAGGTCTCTGGCCGTGACTTCATCTTTATTCTCTGGAGACTGCGGTGCAGGGGAAAACTTGGTTCTACTGCGGCGCCGTGTTTTGCGGGCTTGATTCTGCTGGGTGGCTGCTTCACTGCTGGCAGGCTCCCAGGTGAGGTTGCTGGACCAATCTTCCTCTTCATCCCAGCGAGAATATGGCAACATCTCTGGCTCTGGGCATGGATCCACTGCTGATGGCTCCGGGGTCAGCTCCTCAGCTTCCTGGCCTCCTCTCCCCCTTAGTTCTTCTGAGCACTCCTTTGGTGGCAGCGCTGGGGATGAGTGTTCATCAGCTGGCCCGGGCGGTGAACTTTTTGGCGTGGACATCTCTGGAGTCTTCTGAGGGGTATGTGGGGGAAGCAGATACCGGTCCACCATCTCCTTTGGGAACTGGGCCTCTAGGTCAGCCTTCAGCTTCTGGTATTCGGGGTCCTCCCCCAGCGTAGACTTCCTAGCAGGGACCTCCTTGGACTGGGGAGCGGTGTCTGCTCTGGCCTGGCAGGCCGGGGTAAATAGTGGTACATTCTTGTCTTGGCGGGCCGCGCCTGACATGGCGGCGGCCTGGATCAGCGTCGCTGTTGCGGCTGGAGCCTTAGCGGGCATCGCTACTGTGGCCGGTTCTTGGCGGGCCGGGCAGGGCATCGCTGCGGCGGCCTGGATTGGCGTCGCAGCTGCGATGGGATCTGTGCAGGCCGGGCTGGACGTCGCTGCAGCGACCGGAGCTTGGCGGGCCGCACCTGGCGTGGCTGCGGCCTGGTTCAGCACTTCGCCTGCGGCGTGGATGAGCGTCGCTGCTGCGGTGGGGTCTTGGCGGGCCGGGCCTAGCAAGGCGGCGGCCTGGGTCAGCGTCACACCCGCGGCATGGATGAGGGTCGCGGTGGCAGCCGGATCTTTACGGGCCGGGCAGGGCATCTCTGCGGCGGCCTGGGCTTGGCGGGCCGCACCTGGCGTGGCTGCGGCCTGGTTCAGCGTCGCCGCGGCGGGCGCCTCTTCGGGGACTACGGGCGTGGCAGCAGGGGTCGGGGCACTCGTGCTGGCAGGGGCAACACTGGACTCACCCATCGGCAGCAGCATCGGGGTCTGAGTCGTCGCCGCTTGGTCTGGCACTCGTCGCGTGGCCCTCTCCTCGTAGGCCTGTACCGCCGTAGCCATCCCCAGGAGCTCCTTGCGTCCCTCGCTGAGCTGCCGTAGAACCCTGGTTTCTAGTTGGTTGCAGCACTGAGCAAGCTCTCGGGCCCACCAGGCAGCGGAGCCTGGCTCGGGATCTCTGCATCCAGACGCCATTTCCTCTAACAGCAGGCTTCTGGCTCCCTTTCTGTCCCGACGTCTCTGAACGCCTCCGCTCTCTTCGCTGGCGAGGTCAGGACTCTGCAGGGGATCTCTGGGTAGCCACACCTCTTCGTGGGCGGTAACTTCTTCCAGCGCGGGCTGCTGTTGTTTTTCAGCGCGCTTTTCATGGTGGCAATATGGCGGCGCTTCCAATTTTTCAAGCGGACCGCCCAGGCACATGGTCACCTGTCTGAACAGGTCTAGTCCTTATCCTGTTCGTGACGCCAGATGTGAAGCCCCACCAGTGTTGTGTCGGTGCATTACCTTCAGGGACTCCACGCAGCTGGATCCTGTCACAGGTAGGAAATCTTCGATCTGGGATTGTCGTGACGCCACTCTCAGAATTGCGGTCAGTGGGGACCGCCACTGCAGATTGAGGGACGCCTGGGGCTGATGGTGGGTGCAGTCAGTTGTAATAGCCTCCTGAGAGTGAGGCAAGCCCCAGGGCCCTGTGTAGATGTGTAGAACCACAAGGCGCAGAATAACTCCACACAAGCAGAAGGTCTTTCAGGGGTTTTACTCACAGAAGGTGGCAGAGTGAGTAACCCGGGCGTAGCTGGGATGAACCAGGCTGGAACCAGGTGTCCTTCAGGCTGACTGATGAGGGTGACTACCGACTCGCCTTCCTTAGCCCTTTGCGTTTTGGGGTAACCCCGACTTTTAGTCCCTATGGGGGTCACCCAGGGAAGTTGCTGAAGCCTCTCTCCCCTTCGTTTTGGCCCGTTTGCTTGTAGCCTGGACCAGGACACTCCGGCTGCTTGCCTCCTGTGAACTATGGGCCCTAACTGTGGCGACGTGGCTGCGGACTCTGTAGTGTGGTCTTGGGGGTATGAAGTGCCCCCTCATGCAGGTTTGGCAAGGAAAGGTGGATCTATCCCTGCACTGGGACCTGCTACCCGTTTGGGCCTGGTAACTCCCTAGCAGTCTCCTTACTTCCCACTCCGTTGCTCTCTCTTTAGCTGAAGATGGATTTCGGGTAGCACTACTAGGTGACCGTTCTCCCCCGTCGGTAGTCACTGCGCGGACGCTGTTAGACTGTCACAGCCCCAGGGGTCTGCTCCTCACGTCTGCTCCCCCTGAACTGCACACTGAACCGGCTCACTGCTCCTCCTCTCCTGTTCTTGCCTACGCCACCTAGCAACCAGGCTCTCCACCACACCCCTTGAGTGGAGATGGAGGCTTTTTACCCCCTCCACTATTCCAGTGGAGGTGAAGGCTTTGCCCCCTCCTGGGATCCCCAGGGGTCCTCCCAAAGGTACATGTGTGAGACCTGATCACTATGCGCCTGTGTAGTCACACCTCGGTCAGCCTTCTGGATTACCTGTATTGTACTGTCCCCAGTATGGGTGCAGTACTCAGTGGTGCCTGACCAGGTCAGGGGCGCCACAGTGACTACTCTTACAAGTTGCCAAGTAGCTCTATATGAGTCGAATTATACTCAGATAACAAGTCTTATTACAGAAATCAGTGCCATTGTGCTTCTATGGCAGGTAAGTTGAGGAGGAAAAACTTGACGTGATAGAAAAAAACTGACTACATTTTTGGAATCAGCATGTCAATTTTAGCATAAATCAGCTCAAAAACCTAACTCAACAGAATTTTTTTTCAAATTGTTCCCCAATTATAATTGTCGTCAATCTTCTGAGGCACCACCTTTTTGTGTCTATGGTCGCCATCCCCAGTTCTGTGCATTTAAGGAAGAGCACAAGAACATTCCACAGAGGTACCTGGGGAGGATCTATTTGTCTCATCATTATTGTCTACATGGGAGAAGGTTCAACAACATTTGAGTGGCATGGATTCTAATTATAAACATGCGGCTGACTGTATACATGTGCCTGGTTCGGACCTGTGTAAGGGTGATCTGGTGTGGTTATCTATCAAAAACATTAAACTTAAAATACCTTCATTAAAGTTACTTAATTGAAGTTGTCATTAATCCTGTTGCTTTCCATCTAGCATTACCTGCATCTTTTAAAAAGTATAATGTATTTCTAAGTCTTTGGAGTCCACGATGTCTTTGGCCATACGGATAGATAGATGTATCAAAAAGCGAACAGTGGGTACCCCCTCTCAGGATGTCATCCTTTGGGGTGAAACCCTTTCCCTTAAGACTCTTTTGGGTGAAAATCGTGGTAAGTGACACATCTATACAGTTTGGAAGAATCTCTCCTCAATCTATTACCAAGAGGATTGACCACAGAATGGAAGTATGCTTTTACTGTTTTACTGCGGTCAGAAAGGTCACTTTGTTGGGTTTTGCGTGTAAAAGCCTTTACAAAATAAAAAGAAAACATCTAATAATAGACTCATTTTTGACAGTTTGAAAAGAGATAATTCCAGCGAGTTTATTTCCTTGACTTGCAATTTTCGCTTTCTCCTGACCGTTAAAGGTGGTACTGGAGAGGAAAAATGAAAAAGTTGAGGTGTTTGTAGATAGAGGAGCAGGGGTTAATGCATGGCTTGACATGTAGTAATTTGGAGAAGCAGGTCCCCATTTACGCCATTGATTTTGCACCCCTTACTCAGAAATGCCACTCACAAATAGTACATAATATTAAGATAAGTATGGGGATTTTCATTAGGAGTTGATCTCATGTAATGTACTGGAGGGTCTGCCAGCCTCCATGGTTTTGGGTCTGCCATGGTTAGTTAAACATAATCCGGTGATAGATTGACAATCCAGACAAATACTAGAGTGGGGAGAGTACTATTTCGATAACTGCCTTAGTACATCTCTCTGGTGTGACAACTATAACCATTCCTGAGTTTATATCTGATTTTAGGGATGTGTTTTCTTAAAGTGGTTGTCAAGAATTACAGCCTCACTGAATCTATGAGTGTCAGATAAATCTTATTACTGCAGCTAAATTGCCCAGGTTGTGCAATCTTTCGGGCCCAGAGAGACAGGGCATGAAAGATTAGATTTCCGTGAGTCTTGCCAAGGGACATATTAGACTCTCTTCTCCTGAGATGGCAAGTTTCTTCATTGTTAAGAAGGAAGGGGTTCTTCGTCCATGTCTTGATGTTTGGGAGCTCAGTTGGATCACAGTCCAAGATTCATATCCCCTTCCCGTGATTCCAGACTTCTTTAATCAGATTGTTGGTACCAGGTGGTTCTCCGAGTTGGATTTGAGAGGGGCATATAATCTGGTCCAAGTCAGGTACGGAGATGAGTGGAAAGCGGAGTTTAATATTTCTGAGGGGCATTTTGAGAACTTGGTCATGCCATATGGGTAGACTAAAGGGGGCTTTACATGCTGCGATATCATTAGTGAATTATCGTTGGGGTCACAGTGTTTGTGACGCACATCCGGTTTCATTAACGAGATCGCAGTGTGTGATACCTACGAGCGACCTTAAACGATCGCAAAATAGATCAAAATCGTTTGCCATGGAGAGGTCATCCTGAAACCAAAAATCGTTGTCTGCTTATTAGCGATGTTGTTCCTCGTTCCTGCGGCACCACACATCTCCTTACCTGCGTCCTGCCAGCAATGCGGACGAAAGGAGGTGGGCGGGATGTTACGTCCCACTCATCTCCGCCCCACCGCTTCTATTGGACGCCTGCCGTGTGACGTCGGTGTGATGCCGCACGAACTGCCTCCTTAGAAAGGAGGCGGTTCGCTGGCCAGAGCGACGTCGCAGGGCAGGTAAGTCCATGTGACGGGGACTAACGACATTGTGTGCCACGGGCAGCGATTTGCCTGTGTCGCACAACCGATGGGGGCAGGTACAATCGCTTGCGATCTCGCTAGCGAGATCGCACCTTCTAAAGTACCCTTTATGCTCACACTGTTTTCCAACATTTCATCAATGACATTGTTCAGCCTGTTGCAGGGAGATTTGTGGTTGATTACTTAGATGTTATTCTAATTTACTCTCCTGATATTAATGCGGGCTTCACACGATGCGATCTATCGTGTGATCACATATGCGATCGTACCTGCCCCCGTCATTTGTGCGTCACGGGCAAATCGCTGCTCCTGTCACACAAAGTCATTTAACCCCCATCACACGTACTTGCGTGCTGAGCGTCGTCGCTGTGGGCGGCGAACATCCACTTCCTGAATGGGGTGGGTCGTTCGGCATCACAGTGACGTCACAATGCGGCCGGCCAATAGAAACGGAGGGGCGGAGATGAGGGCGGCGTAGACATCCCGCCCACCTCCTTCCTTCCGCATAGCCGGTGGGAGCTGCGGGACGCAGGTAAGCTGTTTTCATCGTTCCCGGGGTGTCACACAATGCGATGTGTGCTACCCCGGGTACGATGAACAACCTGCGATAAGTAAAATAAACGATTTTTTAAAAATAAACGATGAGTACACGATATCCGATTTGTCACCGATTTGCGATCGCTCGTAGGTGTCACAAGGGACGACGTCGCCAATGAAGCCGGATGTGCATCACGAAAACCGTGACCCTGATGATCTATTGCACGATAGATCGCCTCGTGTGATGCCTGCATAAGTCGCACCAATAACATGTTAGGCAAGTTTTGTAATTCTTAAGGGAGAATAAATTGTATGCTATATCTGAGAAATGCGTTTTTGCTGTACAAGAGGTGCAATTTCTTGATTAGTCAGCTTCTGGATTCAAGATGGTTCCTGAGAAAATCCATACGCTGTTCGACTGGGAGCGTCCAGATAACCTAATGGCATTACAGCGGTATTTGGAGTTTTCAAACTATTACCGTAAATTTATTTGGAATTACTCTGTGATGGTGAAACCTTTGGCTGGTATTACTAAAAAGGGGACGGACTTGTCAGTTTGGTTTTATTCTGCTAAAAAGATTTTTCTTCGATCAAGGAATATTTTTCCACTGCACCCATATTAGTTCAGCTTGATGTTTCTCAACCATTTATTGTGGAGGTTGACACATCAGAGGTGGGGGCGGTATTGTCACAGGGTTCCTAGCCCGGTAAATGGGGTCCATGCACCTTTTTCCCTAAAAAACTTACTTCAGCAGAAAGGAATTATGATGTAGGTAACAGAGAACTTTTGGATATTAATTTGGCCATTGAGGAGTGGTGCCATTGGTTGGAGGGGGCAATACATCCCATCAAGGTAATCACTGACCACAAAAATCTGTCATACCTCGAGTGAGCTAACAAACTTAATCCAAGGCAGGCCAGATGGGCATTATTTTTCATAAGATTTCATTTTTCCGTCACAAATCATCTGGGGAGTAAGAATATCAAGGCACACACCTTCTCTATGAGTTTTCCAGGAGCTAGTGATCATGTGAACCCGAGTCCCATTCTATCCAAGGGAGTGGTGGTTTCTGCCCTATACCCGGACCTGGAAAGGAGGGTTTCAGAGGGTCAGGGGGATGTGCCAACCTCCTGTCCACCATAAAGGTTGTTTGTGTCACTTAGTCTGCGTCACAAGGTGGTTGAGGAACATAATGGTACGGTGCTGGTGGGACATCCTGGGAGCAGAGCAACTACTGATCTTTCTCGTCGTTTTTGGTGGCCAGGGTTGCATAGGGACATTGTGAATTTCGAGGTGTGCATTTCACTCATCCCACCCTGATAGGCCAAGTCCAGAGTGCCCGTTGGTCACTCGTAGAAGACACTAATATGTCACGGCCTGCTACGGAGGTGTCATGGCTGGATGACATTCCTGACATGGCTGACTGACATTCCAGTGACAGCGAGTGTTATGGTGGTGTCACACACAGCGACGGCGACAACGACATCGCTGCTACGTCACCACTTTCTGTGACGTAGCAGCGATGTCCCATCGCTGTCGCTGTGTGTGACATCCAGCAACGAGCTGGCCCCTGCTGTGAGGTCGCCGCTTGCTGCTGAATGTCCTGCTTCATTTTTTGCTCGTTGCTCTCCCGCTGTGAAGCACACATCGCTGTGTGTGACAGCGAGAGAGCGATGAACTGAAGCGTGCAGGGAGCAGGAGCCGGCGTCTGGCAGCCTGCGGTAAGCTGTAACCAAGGTAAAGATCGGGTAACCAAGAAGCCCTTTCCTTGGTTACCCGATATTTACATTAGTTACTAGCACCGCTCACGCTGCCAGTGCCGGCTCCCTGCTCCCTGCACACGTAGCTGGAGTACACATCGGGTTAATTACCCGATGTGTACTCCAGCTACTTGAGCAGGGAGCCGGCACTGGCAGCGTGAGAGCACACTACTGGGCGCTGGCTCCTTGCACACATAGACGGAGCCGGAGTACACATCGGGTAATTAACCCGATGTGTACCCTGGCTAGGAGAGCAGGGAGCCAGCACTAAGCGTGTGCGCTGGTAACCAAGGTAAATATCGGGTAATGGTTACCCGATATTTACGTTAGTTACCAAGTGCAGCATGGCTTCCACATCGATGCATGTCATTATGATCGCTGCTGTGTCTGCTGTGTATGACAGCTAAGCAGCGATCATAACAGCGACTTACTAGGTCGCTGTTGCGTCACAGATAATGGTGACGTAACAGCGGCGTCGTTGTCGCTGTCGCTATGTGTGAACCCAGCTTTAGAAAATCCCAGAGATTGGTAACACGTCTTGTTATCTCACAGTTCCCTGTTTCTGCAGCACGAAACTGTCAGTTTTTCCTCTCAGTTGCCAGCCTCTGACTTCCTTTACAAACCTTACCCTGGGGGTTTGAGTACGATTTATATTTGTTCCTGGGAGTGGTCTGGAGCGGTCTTCTCCTCTTATTGTTCCAGAGACTTCTGTGGTAGCTGCTCCTAAGATAACTAAGATACGTGCTTGACTTTTGCTATCTACCTGAGCTCAGGTGGTAGCGTTTGTGGTTCCCCTGTATTGTTTCCCCTGTATTGTTTCCTTTTGTCTGCCTTAGCATTAGTGGTGTTGAGAACCGCTCATACCGCCATCCTTACTTAGGGCCCAGATCAGGGTTTTTCTAGGGTAAGATATTCCTGCTCGGCAACAGGTGTGGAACCTGTATAGGGTTGATGAGTGCAGGGAGGGTGAGCTACAGGTTATCGTCAGGGGTCAGCACCTCTCTCTTTCCTCCCTAGCGGTAGGACTTTTCTTTCTCCTTTCTGTTTGCATTGTACTATACAGCCAGTATAGCTTCTATCCCCAGCCGTGACACAAGAAGACTGGCGAGGGAACTCAGTATTGAATTCATAATAGTCGTGTTACTTTTTGTATCTTATACACACAGGATTGTTCTTGTAGGAATTGCGTGCTACATCATAAAGGGAGTCTATTACCCCCAAAACTGAGTTAAACTACTTATACAGTCCTAAAGGAGACTTAAAGGGGTTGTCACACAAATTAAAGTCCTGTTTATAATAGATGATGGCAAATTAAATATTTTTACAATTGGATGCATTTTTTAAAAAATGTTGCTGTGCAGAGATAAACTGATAATGCTGCCAATGATGTGTTCTGTGTAAGGCTACAAATTTTTTAGTAAAATTAAGGCTACCCTGTCCCGGTCCCTTACGGTTCCACCAACCGTCTTCCTGGCTCCTGCAGGCGGCAACCACCGTCTGCCTCCTTGCCACGGTACCAGGGCTACGACCCCGGCACTGGTCGGTGTTGTTGCTGTAGACCTGACGCCACAGGCCTGCTGCACTTGAACTCCACTCCACTGTACTGACTAACACTCACTACACACTGACTTCAACTTGAACTGACTGTTTGTTTCCTGTCTAAGGCCCTCTGGACTCCTCGGTGGGCGTGGCCAGCCGCCTGGCTCTGCCCCCTGGTGTGACCATTGAACACAGAGGTGACAAGGGTTTTGTAGGTTGGCTGCTGTCACCTTATTAGGGGCTGGTGTTTGTGCAGGGGGTCTACCTGTGACTACCTGGCTAGTCCAAGGCATCCCATTCCCCCTTGGTTTAATGCAGACCGTCCGTGGGCTGCCCGACCACCACCGGTTTATTTTTGTTTCTGAAAGATAAAACGGGGAAACACAAATACAAGTGTACTAAACTTTGTACAATTCAAGCATATATGAAAATCATCCCTTGCAGGAGGCACATTTTTAAACATTGCACATAAAAACATTTTTATTTAACGGGAACGGGACCAGGTCCTTCAGTCACCCACCCAAGCAAACCTAGCCTTGATGCTGCCTCTAGGAAACAGGCAGCACCCCTTTTCCCCAGTCCAGGAACAGGAACGGGCCCAGGTGTTGCCCAAATGGGCCGGGTAAAAAGTTCCTTACCCGGCAGTCTCTCAGAGGCCCCACATCCAGGGGACCCCCGACCCGGAGGGTTGTCACCGGTTGCATTGGTGACTGGACCTCGGCCTCCTCTGGCGCAGGCCCTTGCTCCAGTCTGCCTCTCCGGAGGATGTGGGATCTGAAGGGTGGTCAGGGATTTATTTACAAGCCCAAAAGTTATTGGGTGGCCTGCAAGTTCACGGCCTTGTCTATGTTGGAACGAGCTAAAACAGTAAAGTCCCAATGGGGAAGGGCAGTATAGTCCCAACGGGGACTTCAAACATGGCAGCCGGGATCCGCTACCTTTTTCAACAGTCCATTCTCAACCGTGGGGCTCCAGTGCCACCTTCACATGGTGCACTGCTCTGGACCCCGATGGTAGCTTGCTGCAGGTGATCTCTCTCCACATACATGCAGGCATGCACATCTGCTTTACACCTTTTTCGGGCAGCGATCTCCTCGCGCAGCTGCTGTTACTGCCGCTCCCAATACAGAGCGCCGGCTCTGCACTCTGCTCCCCTCTGCACAGGGGTCTGGACCATTCGGACGGCCTCACTACCGGCTACGACCGGGCTCACATGAAGGGGAAGAGGGCTCCGTGGATCTGCAGCCTGCTCTGCCGCCTTGCAGATGCATACCGGCTGCGCCCCAGCCGGGACCAGGTACTGGGAAGCGGTCGGCGTTGTCACTGACTTCCGGACAGGCGTCGCCTCCTCCGGGACCGGGGATGATGTCATCGGGGTCTTGGCTCTTCACGAGGCTGCTACGGGTGCTGGAGCGGGGACGTGCTCCAGGCCCAAGGACTCCGTCGCCGGGTCCTTGCAGACGGATGGGACGGAACCCGCTGCCATTGCTGGTGGCAGCGGACCGAGCGGGGGAACAGCGGCAACCAGTACGAGCAGTGAGAGAGGAAATATAGAGGGCAGGGGCAGACCGGGTCCCTCAGCCGCGTTGGCCGGTCCCTCGGGGACATAGGGGCGTGGGTCGCTTACCCGCTCCTCCAAAGTCGCCTCCACTTCGCGTGCTCACACGGCCGCAGCCAGCTCCTCCATCTCGGCCATCCACCGCTCCATCAGGGAATCAGCCTGGGCCTGGCCCCTCCGACACATCCTTCTGTGTTGGTTGTCCAGGAACGGGTTTCGGCAGAGTCCTGGCATCCCTGCACTCCACAGCGCTAGTTACATGCCACCATTCTTCATGTGCTCCCCCTTGGTCTTTTCGGGGCGCTCCGCTTTCTTTCTGTTTAGCTTCCCTTCTTGGCTGCACCACCTTCTGCACCGCTCTGTTCCCAGGGGGCGGGGCTTCAACTCTCGCGGGGAAGACAGGTCTGGCGGGAAACTTCACGCCAAGGGATAGTGACAAGATGGCGGATTCTGAAATTTTTCAACGGGTCACCGCTGACTTCTGCTTCAAGGCGCACTTCCACCAGTAAGTGGATGGGTTCAATCCTGTTCGTGACGCCAGAAGAGTCGATGTGTACCGCCCCGCGCTCGGCCTCAGCCGAGGCGCTCGGATCCGGGCTCGTTTGGTGGGTGGCTCGACCGCCTCCGGACCCGGGAAAGGGAAAGGGAATTGGCGCTACGTGTAGGGATTTCGGTGGGGAAGGTTCACGGCCAAGGCCGTGGAGTTTAAAGGTGTAAGTTCATGACGCCACCCACGGGTTGTGGTGAATGTTGACACCACCGCTGCCGTTAACTAGGCTCCTGGGGACGATGTTATGCAGCCTGGTGTTGACCCCTCCGTGGGCAGGGGCTGATGGTCCCGGGGCCCGGTGGTTGTGAGGTGCGGGCAAGATGGTGTGGTGCGGTGCGTGGCCCGAGGGCACTGTTGTACTCACTATGACAAATACACCGGAGTCTCTGGTAAACCAAAAAGGATGGTGGTCGGTGCCCACAGCCGGCTGCGCTGTGCCCCTTTCTCAGGTTGGTGGTTCTCACCTTTCTCCTGCACCTCTTTAGTAAAATTTGACTGCCTATGCTTCAGGAACGGTAGTCCGCTCCTCGGCTTGATGTGTGTCGGGGAACCCGTTTGCCCGCAGGCGCTGGCCCGTGGGATCTCTCTGCCTGGGCAGTGGCTTTCTATCCCCCTCAGTGGGCTGTTGACATCTTTCGGGTCTTGGGACGGGAAAGGACTTAAGATCCAGACCTCAATCAGTGAATTTGACGTGGTCCAGTGACTTCTGGACCTCGTTCCGGGTCTGAGTACCCCTCCTGGTGCTCCGATTTCCAGTTGGCTCCCCAGTTCGGTGACGGCGGGCCACTACCCTGTCTCGGTCCCTTACGGTTCCACCAACCATCTGTCCAGCTCCTGCAGGCGGCAACCACCTTCTGCCTCCTTGCCACGGTACCAGGGCTACGACCCCGGCACCGGTCAGTGTTGTTGCTGCAGACCTGATGCCACAGGCCTGCTGCACTTGAACTCCACTCCACTGTAATGACTAACAATCACTACACACTGACTTCAACTTGAACTGACTGTTTGTTTCCTGTCTCAGGCCCTCTGGACTCCTCGGTGGGCATGACCAACTGCCTGGCTCCGCACCCTGGTGTGACCATTGAACACAGAGAGGTGACAAGGGTTTTGTAGGTTGGCTGCTGTCACCTTATTAGGGGCTGGTGTTTGTGCAGGGGGTCTACCTGTGACTACCTGGCTAGTCCAGGGCGTCACATAGATATGTTGAGTATTTGGTTGCAGAAATTTCTCCACCATTTCCGCTTCTCCTGGCAGAAAAAACGCAAAGCAGAAATGCGCGTTTTTGATGCGTTTTTCACTTGAATTCAATAGGTGAAAAAACAGTGAAAAAATGCTAAAAGAAATTGACATGGCGCAGCTTATTTTCTGCACCAAATCTGCTAGGAGAAAAAACTCAACATGTGCATGACATGTCAGGATTCTCATCAACTTTGCTGGCATCAGGATTTGCTTGCAGTTTTGTGACAAATCTCCACTCAAAAAAGCATAACAAAGCACGGTAAAACCACAATTAAAACACACTGTGCACACAGCCTTAAAAAACAAAACAGCTAATTGTTAAGATGCATAATTTCCCATTATCAAATTATTACACAGTACTTTTGTCTGTGGGACAAGCATACCTCCCAACCGTCCCAGATTCATCGGAACTGTCTTGATTTGAGGGCTCTCTCCTACAGTCCTGCTGTTCACAGCTTTTGTCCTGGCTCCTCCCCTCAGTGCAGTGATTAAATTAACTCAAGATGAGCAGTGCATAAATTAAATTCTCATCTGCTCTGATTTGTTGGGACAGTACTTGACCTCATCAGCTTGTGAGCGCTTTTTCCATAGGCAGCAACTCTACTGAGCCACGGTCTGTACTGAGCCACGGACTGTACTGAGAAGTATAAGAGGATTTGGTAATCTAGACCTGTATTGCAGGCTGAGAAGCCAGAAGCAGATGTCAGCTACACAGAGATATAGATAGACATACACTACATCCCCATGTAGCTGAAAGAACTCAGGTTCTTTTGTTCCCATAAAACTACTATAAAGAAATGAGGAAAACATGACAAATAATATTTGTCTTTTTCATCTTCCCCTCTTATAATGAAACCAACAACTTCAAACACATTAGAGGAGCCCTAGCTGTACTAACTGTTGAACCACCAGCTTTGATGATGTCAGAGGAAGGATTTTACATAGATGAACCTGCATGCAGCCTCTGCTTATACAGGACATAGAGCTCCATTGTACAGAGCAGCATCTCTATGTCCTGTTTTCTAGAAGGAGAGGGAAAGATTTTGTTTCTTCTAACAAAATTACTAAAAGCAATAAAAAAAATAGAACAATGTAATTTTTATTGCGCTTTTTTTAAAAAAAAAAAAAAAAAATTAACATCACAAATCAGCAAATAACACGGACATATTTGGTGTCCCTGTAATTGTAACGACCCGAACAACATAGCAATCAAAATATTTATGGGGATCAGTAAATGGCAAAAACAAAATGATGCAATTGATTATTTTTCTCTATTAACACCCATAACAAAATGTAAAATAAACGTATTGAGGAAGCTACGTTCACACGTAGCATAAATGTTGCGGGGTTTTTTCTGCAGGTGTCTGAAGCACGCAACGCAATAACAATCTTCTCTGATTATTGTGTGTTTGCTGCATTTTATATTGGGTTTCCCCCATACTTGATACATGTTTGGAGCAGATGTGAATCTGGGTTTTTAATGTATTTTATTCCTACAGAAAAGCTTTGATTCTGCATGTAAAAATGAAACAGTATTTTTTTTCGCTTGCATTTTTTTTCAAGCTCCACAAAGAAGCCTATAGAGAAAAAAAACAAAACACCAAAACAGCACAGTTCAGTGGTGTCTTTAGACACACCGAGGGTGAAGATTTCATGACGTATCATCCACTTTTCTTGGACATTTAGTCCATGTTCACATGTAACATAAATGTTGGGTTTTTCTGCTGCTTTTTTTTTGCATATAAATTCTGCTGTGTTTAATTGTCCAAGTAATGTGGATGTGATTTCATGAAAACATGCCGCTGAACTCTGTGGTTTTGGTGCTTTTTTTTTCTATAGAAACTTCTATATGGAGCTTAAAAAAATGCATGGAAAAAACTGCAGCTACTTTTATAAGTGCAGAATCAAAGCTTTTCTGTATCATAAAAACACTTGAAAATGCATATTCACATCTGCACCAAAAACACATGAAATAATGGGGAAAAGGCATAAAAAATGCAGCAAAGATGCAATAATCAGAGAAGATTGTTATTGTATAATTTGGTGCGGACAGCGGCAGAAATAAAAAAAAACACAGGATTTATGCAGCATGTGAACACGGCCTTACAGACACAAACAAGTAACATGTCATAGACACAAAAAAGTATCATGTCATATAGTGACAATAAATATGAGAAAGTTCTGGCTGCTATATGTGACGCCCCAGGGCTGTGGGGTACTCAGTCCTGGGCGCGCAGTGCGCAGGGAAGATCAGTCGTGGTCGCAGCTGATGCCCGGTCCCATGACCCTGGGGATCGGTCCGAATAAAAAGGGGTAGAAATAAAAGGGAAAGGGAGAAATAAAAAAAAAAGAGTTTTTTGACAACGCCACTTAAGGTTTGCGGCCAGGTTATTGGGGCCGCCGCTGCAGGGTCCTGCTGGGGATGGTGGAGTAGTGCAGCTTAGGTGTTTTTGGCCCTCCGCAAGCAGGGACAGGCCCCAGCAGTGGAGAGCGAAGGAGCAATTATAGGGGACAGTCAGTATATGTGCAGAGGCGCAAAGGAAACAGTCCACACCGGCATTACAGTTCAACTTGCCTTTACTGGCCTGGTACCTGGACTCGCTGGTACCAGTTACAGGTGTTGCCGCTCCCCTTGTTCTAAGTGCCAGCTGTGACCTGAGTTGGCTGTCCTCCGTGCACACTTGTTGTTGATGGGCTCCCATGGCCTAGAGCTTCTTGGGAGTCCCCTCTTTTCAGTCTTGGTCCTATTGCATGCAGCCTGGACTATTTAAGGGATTCAGTTCCCGTTCCCTTCTTTACTGCTGATGCTTCAGACTCTTTGGGTTGGTGAGGGATCCTGGAATTCCCGTCACCTGGGAGAATTAACAGTTGACTATAAAGTGTCCCGCTGTCCTAGGGTCTGCACCCCGCCTTGTACTGAGTCCTGTGAGCCTTGGTTCCAGACTTCCACAGGTGACCCGCGGTTCCTGGAGTATTCCTTTCACACAGGTAACCCACAATCCCTGGAGTCATGGTTCCGTACTCCACAGTCCCTCACTCCTGTTACAGCACTCCGGTGTTACTTCAGGTCTTTTTTCCGTCTTTCTGTACTTTAACTCTCAAATATATAGAAATAGGAAAACGGGTTTTAGCCGCGCTGAAAAACCACTGGTACAGGATTAATGAAGAGGTTTCTTTTTTATTTCAGCATTTCCAACGCGTTTCAGAGACAAGGACCGTCTCCTTCCTCAGGGAAAAAAGAAGTTGATTTCTTTTTTCCCTGAGGAAGGAGACGGTCCTTGTCTCTGAAACGCGTTGGAAATGCTGAAATAAAAAAGAAACCTCTTCATTAATCCTGTACCAGTGGTTTTTCAGCGCGGCTAAAACCCGTTTTCCTATTTCTATATATTTGACATTTGCTAGCCACGGGGCCGCTGCTTTCAAACCAATCTGACACTCACATGCGATCTCAGGAGTTGTGACTGGCACAACCAGATCAGGTGAGTGTACTCTTATTTCTGTCATCTCCAGTCATACCGGGTAAGACCCTATTTGCGCCTTCTGTCTCCCCACCTCTAGCACCTGTACTTTAACTCTCGACACCTTCTCTCTCCTCTCAACTCCTTCTCCTCACACTTCCACCTTTTACACACACTCTACTTCACTTCCTCCCAACAACTTCCCAACCGACCACTGGCCCCTCCCCCTCACTGGATCTCTCCCTACAGATTGGGTGGCGATTATCCAATCAATGCCCATCCCTTTTACCTGTTGCTAGGCAGTCTCCTAGTCTGGTGTTAGGGTTGTTTATGTGGACTGAGGGTGCTGGTATGTTGACTGGCACGGATATTCTGGGGTTCGGGTTTCCATGTTCACATTTTGTCACGGATGTGTCTCGCCCTTTAGGTGCTGCTGCTAGGTCCAAGTGCAGAAGGGCCCGGCGATCGTTAATGGACGCTGTCCCTTTAAGGGCTTGATTTAGGTTTTTTTCTGTTTCCTTGCCAGGTTGAAGGAGCCTTTCCTCCAGCTATAATTTAAAGGTCTTTATAACATGGGACCTCGCACTCCTCCAGTTCGGGTTATACTCTTCACTTGGAAAAGTTGCTTGCTCAGGAGAGCATGTTGCTTCAGACTACTGTTGCTATATATTCTGAAGATTCCCACACAAGATAAAGTTGCTGTTTTTCCTTGTGGTTTCAGACTAATGTTGCTGTACATTGTGAAGATTCCCTCTCAAGATAAGTTATTGGGGTTTTTTTCCCCCTTTTGCTGTTTATTTTTGTGTTTGTTTTTCCCTCCGTGGATTGGTGGGTGGTGGGATTTAGTCCTAGGGGCACGTTGGTGGGCCACACCTCCTAACCCTGGTACCTCTGGTTTGAGGGCAAACGCAGGGCCCCCTACTGTCAGGGTCAGCGCAGGAGCCCCTGGTTACCCCCCCCCACTTTGTGTTTCAGCCTCCCTTATTCCCAGGAGTCCACTTGCTGGGTGCCTCTCCCGACACCCTGTGTGACACACTTTGTGGCACCTGGTACTGCAAGGGTGCTACATATGAATGAATGAACAGTCCAGGGAGTCTGCTAAACATCCCTCACTGCCAAATGGGTGTGGTTTGGGGTGTGGCTAGGGGCATGGCCAAAATTTGCATGCTTTGCCCTTTTCGTTTTTCAAAAGTTGTGAGGTATGGGACAACCCCTTTAACCATTATAACACTCAAAACTATAGATTTCCTTTTCTTTGACTGTACAGAAAAATGTTTTTTGTGCATCTGCAAATGAGGGCTAAGTGCACTGTTTCACTCCCTAATCAAAAACCGCTCACCTGCCCTTAGCTTGATTGAGCGTCTGCTTGAGAAGAGCATGTGCTGCCTGAATTGAATCCCTGGCCCTGTATGTTCACACTGACACTGCAAGAGCCAAACAGGTGTATACCCATTCACATGCCCTCTAAGCATAGGATCACACACTAGCGAACAGTAGTGTGAACATGTATAAAATGAGCAAGCACCACCGACAGAAAAAGGGGATGAGAGCGCACCCGCACTGACACTGTTTGCTCCTGTAGTGTCAGTGTAGATGTGCAAGGCTGATGTAAATCTTAAAAAAAAAAAACAGCTACCGTGTTTCTCCGAAAATAAGACCTTCTCTGAATATAAAGCCTAGCAGGAGTTTTCAGAAAGGCCTAAATATAAGACCTCCCCTGAATATAAGGCCTAGCAGGAGTTTTCAGCAAGGCCTAAATATAAGACCTCCCCCGAAAATAAGCTCTAGTTGTGGTCAATAATGAAGTGTCCATGCAGCTAAAAAAGTTAAAGAATACAATATATTTATTAATAAGTTACTTATGATGACATCTGTGCTGTCCTAGATAAAATGATTACTATGAAGAGTTTATTGTGCTTCCCACCCCAAAATGAATCACAGGGTGGAATTAAATACTGCTGGAAGTTAGGTTGTTTATTTTCATATCTGGAAATCCTATTGCTTTTTAATAGAAAAGACTAAACAGTGATCACTCAATGTCCTACCCCCATTTAGCCTCATATTTTATTCAGCATTGGTCCTTTACACACTGTGCATTCCTTCTCCATTATATATGCAATTGGCACACAGAGGGTGTGCCCTAAAGTTGCATCAGCTCAAATGAGTAGTCTGAATCGAGTGAGAAGTATTTAGTCTTAGTATATGTTTTTAATTAGTTAAGAAAAAATATAAGATGACAGTTACCTTTAAAGCACACCAATCACCAGGATTTTCGTATATAACCTAAAGCCAGTGCCATACTGGCACTATCAGGCTGATTCCCTACATACCTGTAGTGGTCAGCTCAGATGTTTAGGTTTTGAAATCCAAGAAAGTAAAGTTTATAAAAATCGGCAGCTTCTTGAGTGACAGCAGCTGAGGATCAGATAATATCTGGGGGGGTATTCATAGTTATCCCCTCCCCCTGTTAGAATTAGCATGAGTATTGTCATGTAAAACTGTTGAAGGGTCTTAACCCCCCCCTCTTCTCTGCCATCAGCCACAGATCGTCATGACGATTATCTGATCGGCCAGAAAGTTTAGGTATTTATGGCTTTGGGTGATGGTACAGCTACAGCAAAGGGATGCAGAGAAAGACAAGCCTTTGTTCTATTGGAGGGAAAAACTTCCAAAACAGTTGTTAAGCGCTACGTTAATGCTAGAAAAATGAAAAACATATTGCCAGAATCCCTGTGGTGTACTGAACCCAGCGCACAGTTTTGCTTGACGGGGAGATCACCGGTATCACGACAAATTAGTATAGGCCAGTAAAATCGTACTAGATGCGTTGTGTTTTGTATCTATGTAAATGTAAAATCGAGATATAAAATATGACGCTAATATCTTTAACCTGTATGGCCCACGGGCCAAAGATATGTAAAAAGCTAGAATTAAGGAACTGTGTGACCATCTCAGCACAGCCCACAAGAGACTGTAAAATGAGGTCACAGAGAGGGTGGGGCTAGCTAAAGGCATAAAAGCAACTAGCTCCTTGAGGGGGGGTCAGTCAGTATTGGAAGGCATCCGTAAGAGGTGATGCTGGCTGTCTCTTAACAGCTTCTTCCTTTGGAGACCTTCCCTCTCTAAGTTTGGACGTCACTTCTATGGCACGAGTTTAGTAAGTTTCACGTTTATACCTTTTATATTTAATGTAACTGTCTATACTGTAATTGTATTGTTCCCTTTTGTAAATTCTTGTATATTTTTTTAAACACTGCCTATTTTCGGATTAAATATATAAAATGTAATAGTTTCTTTCCTCATGCTTTATATATGAATCCAAAAACCCGAAGGGCCTTATGCTATCTGAAACGCGTCCCCAGCTATCCCGAAAAGCTGGGTGGTGGCAGCGTAATTATTATTGCATAGAATTATTGGAGTGCTATCATTAAGGGTACCGAGGTATATATATATTCCATTAGCGGGAATCGGTGATATATACATTTACCCTTGCTGTGAGACCTCCAATATTTGGCATTATCAGCGCAGCACCCTCATCTTATGCCTTGTCCTGCAGTACGAAAAGTGGCCTGCAGACAAGGGGGGTGCTAGAGAGTAGTCGTGTTTGTGACAAATCAGCAAACAGCTGCGGGATATCTGAGTGACTTCCTCGGCTGTTCATGACAAATTGGTGGCAAGCAGTGGGATATAGAGCATTAGTGATCTGGTTTGAGCATTCATCCCTTTCACTAAAAACTTGCAAAAGTTTTGAGGATGAAACTCAGTGTTTAAATATACCTGGAACAATACCATACGTGTAGCAGTTACCCCCTCCCTTCTCTCTTGTTTTTCTATCCTATCTTTTATTTGGAAAGTGACTGCTAGAATGGCAGCTGCTTATGTGAAGCATGAGAAAGCTGTGCTGATCCAAATGTGTGAGGAGCGAGGCCTCGATGGGTCCAACAAGACCAAAGAGATGCTAATCTGTGCCTTGGTGGAAGATGATCTCAAAGACCAGCGCGATGTGGCCCAAGAGCATGGGACCAGTGAAGCACCAGGAGACCTTGACACAGGCCTAGCTCCAGGATGGTCTGCAGAACTGTCTGATTCTGGGGGGTCTAGCAGCAACCCCAGCTCCCGGAGTGGAATGAACTCTTACTTGCCGATGATTCTGCAGCAGCTGGGAGAATGTGACCCTCAAACGCGGCTACAGTTTGTGCTAAAAGAACGCCAAGCAGAGCGTGAGTTTGCTGAGCGCCAGGCCCAGGCTGAGAGAGCCGAGCGAGAGGCTGAGAGAGCCGAGCGAAAGCGCCAAGCCCAGAGAGACCATGAATTGAAGGTCATCCAAGCAGCAGACATCTTCCTCACTGAACGGTGAGTCCAATAATGCCAGCAGCTTTAAGCCTCGACCGGAGCACTTTCCTGGGATGGAAAAGGACAGGGATTTGGACACCTTTCTCAGGGGATTTGAAAAGGCTTGCAGCACCAGTTGCCCCCAGCACAATGGGCATTATACTTAACCCCAGGGCTGCGAGGCAAGGCCCTGGACTCGTTTGCCAGTCTCCCTCAAGAGCAGAGTGGAGACTATGAGGCCATAAAGCAGGCCCTAATACAGAAGTATCAGCTGACTCCAGAGATGTACCGCAAAAAGTTCCGGACCCTCCAGCGTGGACCACACGACAGCAACAGAGACTTTGTGGATGGGCTCCGGACCAACTGTAACCAATGGGCCCAAGGACTGTCCGCTACCACTGGTGAGCAGATAACAGACCTGATGGTAAAGGACCAATTCCTACACGCGTGTCCTGCGGACGTGCGACAGTTCGTGATGGACCGGGAACCAAAGGATGTGAATACAGCAACACAGATTGCCGACACGTATGAGGCCAACCGTCCATCGGAGTTGCGAAAGCCGTCCACCGCCAGCTGGAAAGGGGGTAAGACGACAACTACGACCACCCCTGCCCCTACCAGACGACCTCCCGTAGGTCCTGTGTCATCCACCAGTGCCCGGCCCACCTCTGACACTCGCAGGTGTTTTTCCTGCAACCAGCCTGGACACCTCAGCTCCGCTTGCCCAGAGAGGCAGAAGTGGAACCCCACATCCAAGGCCCAAGGGCCTAGTGCAACTGTCCTTTTGGTGGGGGAGGTGGGTGGTAGGGCCTGCGAAAACCTACACGCCGTCACCGTGGGCGGAACCCCCTCTGTGGGGCTCAAGGACACGGGCTGACCGAACACTGATCTGCCCCGAACTGGTGCCTCCTGAAAACTTTATCCCGGGAAAACTCCTGACTGTCACTGTGGCTGAGGGTGTTCGCCAATCCTTCCCAATGGCCCGGGTTTCCCTCGACTGGGGTGCTCGGAGAGGGTGGAGGGAAGTGGGGGTGTCCGAACATCTACCAACCAATGTTTTATTGGGGACTGATCTGGGGCGATTGGTTGCACAATTTCTCCCTGATGATCCTCCCGATCCAATAAGTCATGTGATACAAGTGTTGTTGATAAGTCATGTGATGCAAATGTTGTTAAATCATATGATGCAAATGTTGTTGATAAGTCATATGATACAAATGTTGTTGATAAGTCATGTGACCCGAATGCGGATATCCAGAACATGATTACAAATGTTGTGCATGGTAATAAAGTGGAGGTTTGTACAGGGGAACTCAGCCATGCCACGCTGCAGGGTGACGTGGCTGCAGACGACCCCAAGGTAGCAAGTGTCTGCGCTGACAGAGATGGAGGCAGACATGAGAACCATGAGGAATGTTTGTGGTCAAATGCAGCTGACCAGTGTCACAGTGGACAGTGGCACAGCCGGTGGTAACTGCCCCAGGATTGGCACTGCTCCTAAGGTACTACGGGATGAGGAGCAAGTAGCACTCAGAGCCGGTCAGGCTGATAAGGAAGAGTTATACCCCGGGGAGACAGCCTCCATCGGTGCTGTCACCCGCAGTCAGAGTGCCCAGAACGCAAATGAAACCTTGCCTTCTGACACCTCTTCACCCAGAGGGATAGCGGAACTGGTTACAGACCCAGAGCAGGTCCCAGAGGGTCACGGTGAGGTTGGAACCTTAACATCACTTTTGGCTGCCTCTAGCCAAGAGTTCCAGGTGGCTCTATGAACTGATGCCAGTCTAGAGACGTTAAGGGACCTCGCAGAGAAGCCCTCCTCCGAGACCAATAAGGAGAGGGTATTCTGGGACCAGGGGAGGTTGTACCAGGAGACTGTTCCCTGTAACCCCCAACAGGAGTGGCTGAAGGAAAGACAGCTGGTGGTGCCTCACCGCTTTAGGAGTGAGTTGCTGCGGATTGCCCATGAGATCCCACTCGCCGGACACCTGGGGGTCAGTAAAACCAAGGCTCGGCTGTCTCACCACTTCTATTGGCCCAAAATGGGGACAGATGTTGCCAATTACTGCCGCTCCTGTATCACATGCCAAAGAGTGGGAAAGTCAGGGCCTGCTCCCAAGGCTCCCCTGATCTCTTTGCCGGTGATAGAGGAGCCTTTCCAGAGGGTTGCTGTGGACATCGTCAGGCCTCTGGCCGTCCCCAGCAGCTCTGGAAAATGTTTCATCCTTACTGTGGTAGACTTTGCTACCCGGTATCCGGAGGCAGTGGCTCTGTCCTCAGTTAGGGCCGATAAGGTGGCAGATGCCCTCCTGGCCATATTCTCCCGAGTAGGATTTCCCAGGGAGATGCTTACCGACTAGGGAACTCAGTTCATGTCTCGTCTAATGGAGGCTGTCTGTGAGAAAATGCAGGTGCAGCATCTGGTATCAAGCGCCTATCACCCACAGACAAATGGTTTGTGTGAGCGATTTAATGGTACCCTTAAGTAGATGCTTAAGATGCTGGTTGAGTCACATGGACGCGACTGGGAGAAGTATCTCTCACACCTGCTGTTTGCCTACAGAGAGGTACCTCAGGCCTCAACGGCGTTTTCCCCCTTCGAGCTCCTGTATGGCAGACGAGTCCGGGGGCCTCTTGGTCTGGTAAGGGAATCCTGGGAAGAGGAACTGAACTCCCCAGAAGTGTCCATTGTGGAGTATGTCATTCAGCTCCATGACAAAATGCAGTCAATGACGCGGCTTGTGCATCAGAATATGGTGCAAGCCCAGGCCAGCCAGAAGAAATGGTACGACCAACACGCTCGAGAGTGGGTGTACAAAGTGGGTCAGAAGGTGTGGGTCCTAGTCCCAATGACCCAGAACTAGCTTCAAGCGGCCTGGGAGGGTCCATACCTTGTGCATCAGAGCCTCAATGACGTAAACTACATGGTTACCATCGACCATACCAGGAAGAGGCAAAAGGTCTTCCATGTCAACATGATGAAAGCTCATCATGACAGGGAAGCCTTTGCCCTTCCTGTGTGTAGTCTTCCCGAGGAAGGCGAAAGTGAAGTCTTGGTGGACTTGCTCGCCTCGGCCCGGGATGGAGGGTCTATCGAGGAGGCAGCATTCAACCCACAGCTATCCATGGACCAAAGGTCCCAGTTCTGGGAGGTATTCCAGCCCTACCTGATGACCTTCACGAATGTCCCAGGGAAGACATCCCTAGCTACCCACCAGGTAGACACAGGGAGTCATTCCCCTGTCCGTCAACCCCCATACCGTGTCTCCCTAGAGGTACAGAAGACATAAAAGGGGAGATCGATGAAATGCTAGTCCTGGGAGTGATCCAGAGGTCCAAAAGTGCATGGGCCTCGCCTGTAGTTTTGGTTCCAAAAAAGGACCAGACATCCCGGTTTTGTGTGGACTACAGGAGGCTAAATGCAATCACAGCACCCGATGCGTACCCAATGCCACGCATCGATGAGCTACTGGATTGCTTAGCCGGGGCCCGGTACCTGACAATCATGGACCCGAGTCGAGGGTACTGGCAGATTCCTATGTCCAAGGAAGCACAAGAAAGGTCCGCCTTCATCAACCCATTCGGGCTGTACGAATCCCTCGTCATGCCCTTTGGCATGAGAAATGCTCCTGCCACTTTCCAGCGATTGGTCGACCAGCTGCTTGAGGGACTAGGAGGGTTTGCAGTTGCTTACCTGGATGACATTGCCATCTTTAGTCCCACTTGGGAGGAACACCTGGGGCACCTGGAGCAGGTGCTCAGGAGGATCCAAAGCGCTGGTCTGACTATAAAGCCAAGTTAAGTGTCAGATCGGCATGACGGAGGTACAGTACCTCGGACACCGAGTGGGTGGCGGGACCCTGAAACCAGAGCCAGGGAAGGTTGATGCCATCACCTCCTGGCCTACCCCGAAGTCAAAAAAGCAGGTGATGTCCTTTTTGGGTACGGCAGGGTGCTATAGGAAGTTCGTTCCTAACTATAGTGTCCTTGCTAAGTCATTGACGGACCTCACCAAAAAGAAGCTACTGCAAGTAGTCACCTGGACAGATGACTGTAAACGATCCTTCAGAGCACTGAAAGCTGCCCTCGCCAATTCCCTAATCCTACAAGCCCCAGACTTAACCCGACGGTTCATAATCCAGACAGATGCCAGTGCATTTGGCCTGGGTGCAGTACTCAGCCAGGTAAATGGGGAGGGAGAAGAGCATCCGGTGATGTTTCTCAGCCGCAAGCTCTTATCTCGGGAAGTGGCCTACGCCACTGGGGCGAAGGAGTGCCTCGCTATAGTGTGGGCCCTGCGGAAACTGCAGCCCTACCTATATGGACGCAACTTCGGCATAGTAACAGACCACAACCCTCTCAGCTGGCTACACCGGGTGGCTTGCGACAATGGTAAGCTACTGCGGTGGAGCTTGGCACTACAGCAGCATGATTTTACCATTCAACACAGGAAGGGTGTTGAGCATGGCAACGCTAACGGTCTGTCCCGGCAGGGGGATGCCAGCGAGGTAGGCTTATGAGACGATCGGCAAATCAATCTCCCATGCTACCTCAAAAAGGGGGAGGTGTCATGTAAAACTGTTGAAGGGTCTTCACCCCCCCTCTTCTCTGCCATCAGCCACAGATCATCATGAAGATTATCTGATCGGCCTGAAAGTTTAGGTATTTATGGCTTTGGGTGATGGTACAGCTACAGCAAAGGGATGCAGAGAAAGACAATCCTTTGTTCTATTGGAGGGAAAAACTTCCGAAACAGTTTTTAAGCGCTACGTTAATGCTAGAAAAATGAAAAACATATTACCAAAATCCCTGTGACGTGCTGAACCCAGCGCACTGTTTTGCTTGACCGGGAGATCGCCGGTATCATGACAAATTAGTATTGGCCAGTAAAATCATACTAGATGCGTTTTGTTTGGTATCTATGTAAATGTAAAATCAAGATATAAAATATGACGCTAATATCTTTCACCTGTGTGGCCCAGGGGCAAAGATATATAAAAAGCTAGAATTAAGGAACTGTGTGACCATCTCAGCACAGCCCACAAGAGACTGTAAAATGAGGTCACAGAGAGGGGGGGGGGGGGTTAGCTAAAGGCATAAAAGCAACTAGCTCCTTGAGGGGGGGTCAGTCAGTATTGGAAGGCATCCATAAGAGGTGATGCTGGCTGTCTCTTAACATCTTCTTCCTTTGGAGACCTTCCCTCTCTAAGTTTGGACGTCACTTCTATGGCACAAGTTTAGTAAGTTTCACGTTTATACCTTTTATTTTTAATGTAACTGTCTATACTGTAATTGTATTGTTCCCTTTTGTAAATTCTTGTATATTTTTTTAAACACTGCCTATTTTCGGATTAAATATATAAAATTTTAGTAGTTTCTTTCCTCATGCTTTATATACGAATCCAAAAACCTGAAGGGCCTTATGCTATCTGAAACGCGTCCCCAGCTATCCCGAAAAGCTGGGTGGTGGCAGCATAATTATTATTGCATAGAATTATTGGAGTGCTATCATTAAGGGACCGAGGTATATATATATTCCATTAGCGGGAATCGGTGATATATACATTTACCCTTGCTGTGAGATCTCCAATATTTGGCATTATCAGCTCAGCAGCCTCATCTTATGCCTTGTCCTGCAGTACCAAAAGTGGCCTGCAGACAATGGGGGTGCTAGAGAGTAGTCGTGTTTGTGACAAATCAGCGAACAGCCTCGAGATATCTGACTGACTCCCTCAGCTGTTCATGACAAGTATTATACAAATTATTCCCTTTTTCCCTTGCAGGACCTCTGTGATGTCATACCCATGTAAACAGAAGGGGCGGGGCCTCAGCCAACAGAAAAATGTTGATTTATGGTATCAGCTTTGTTGGCTGAGGCCATGCCCCTTCTGGTCACATGGGTATTGTAGCACCCTGAAATCATCAGTGTGCTACAAGGTTCTGCATCCCCACAAGGATGCAGGGCCTACCCCCTTAGGGACCCAGAACCCTAGTGCCGGTAACAACAAAAATCCAGGTAATCCCAGTTTTCCCCAACAATCCCCCATACAATGATACCCAGCCAGGGTGGGACCAATGGATGGCCGCCTAGAGGTGGAGCCACTCCAGTCCAGTAGTTGACCAGGTGGGAGGGACAGACTGTGGACAGAAGAAGTCAGTAGTCAGTCTAAGAGAGAGTTGACAGAAGAGACGTTCTGACTCAGTTTAGCGGTGACCTGGTACCCAGGAGAAGTGGTTGCCGGTGAAGTACAGTAGAGTACTCCCGGAACTACACACCAATTGTGTACAGGACCCTAGGACAGTAAAGAGCTTCAAGCCAACCTGTTAACACCTGCACAGCAAAGGGGACCATCAAGGACCTTGCTGACCCTAAAGAATCCGAAGACTTAGTAGCAAAGGGAGAACCAGGGATAGGACCAGAGACTCCAACCCCACAGGGTTCACGCTACCATCAGGCGGACAGAAGTGGACAAACTACAGAACAGGGACCCCCAGTCTTCTATGCCATGGGGACCCACTTACCAGAGAGAGCTGCAGGGGAAGAAGGTACCAGAGAAACCATAATGGCACTGGAATGAAGGAGACCTGGAGGCGAAACCAGACGGCCTCGGGCCCCCAGTTACCATCTCAAGAAAGTGAGTAAACCAGTTGCACTGAATACCTGTCTGGACTCCCTTCTTCCGACGCCCACTGCACCATACACCCGCTGGGGCATACCCCTACTTGCGGAGGGACTACCATAGTAGCTGCCAATACCACCAGACCCAGTAGAGACATTCTGTGCAGCGGGTCCCTACACTTAGCCGCAACACCGCAAGTGGCGTCACGTATAAACTTTATCCAACAAACTCCTGTAAATATCCCCATTACAAAAAGGGCTCAGGGCACGGAACCGGGTAACAGCCCCCACTGTGACATTCCCAAGACGTATACTGCCCGGAACCGAGTACCCCATATCCCTGGGTGCCACAGGTATGACCTCACACAGGTCCTGCTGGTTAAAAGTGAATTGTTTGCATAACACTTATGCTAATTCTAACAGGGGGAAGGGATAAGTATGAATACCCCCCCCAGATATTATCTGATCCTCAGCTGCTGTCACTCAAGAAGCTGCCAATTTATAAACTTTACTTTCTTGGATTTCAAAACCTAAACATCGGAGCTGACTACTACAGGTATGTAGAGAATCAGCCTGATAGTGCCAGTATGGCACTGGCTTTAGGTTATATAGTAAAATCCTGGTGATTGGTGTGCTTTAAAATGTAATTCCAAATGTTTAATTCATCAAGGACTTTATGCAGAATTCTGGTGTAAAACAGCTTGAAATACTGCTCAATTTTTGCTCACCTCAAGTTTTCCAACTATTAGCAATTTTACACCAGCCTTAGCTAGCTTTACCAAAATGGATAAAATTGGGATAGGATAGTTCGTGGTGAAGCCCATACAATAAATTCATCAAAAGTTCATCAGGCTGGAGTACATTTCTGGTGGAGAAGCACACCAGTTGTAAAATATGTCTAATATATTAATTGTCTTGATGAATTAGGTGCATCTCACTCCTTGGGTCCTTTCATTAAAACTGCTGTATCCAACGCCAAATTTAACTAATCAGGTCCAAAGTGCCTGAGGCCTGCTTTACACGTCTGTGTTTCCAGTACGTGTGGTGTCCGTGTTGACATGTACTAGAGACACATACACACGCATACTCATTGAAATCTCTATTGATCTTCACACTTCCGTGTTTTCACACAAATCACATCTGTGTCTATGTGATCCACAAGGAGATATGTACATTTTTTACCGTCAGCATGGATGACAAAGGTCGATTGAAGTCTATGGGTCCGTGAAAAATACATACGGCAGGAGGATGACATCTGTCTGATGTCCATGTGCCAACCATGTCACACAGACCAGAATATAATGCATTCAAGAAATTAAAATTTTTTAGGGATGATCGAATACTCCAATATTCGATTTGATGAATATCCGGCAAATACCTTGCCGATATTCGACTATTCGCGAATATTCGACCTCCAATGTAAGTCTATGGGAAACTAGAATAATTTTACGTTTGACCCAACAGTGACCTGTGGTGACTGAGGAAAAGGCTGAAATCGATGGGAAAAGGCTGAAACAGTATGGGCATAGCCTGTAGAAGGTGCCTGACTGCATTCTTGGTGTCTTGGAATAACGTGCTCAGAGCTGCACGCGGCGTTTACGTAGTCGTCAGAACAGCTCTCAAGCCAAAGTAAAAGAGGGGAAATTGCTAAGAAACAGTTTTCAGTGCCTAATCACTGTAATAAAATGTTATATCAAGCCCCGACCTCCAAAAAGAAACACTTTAACATATGTTCACACGTTTCGTTTTTTATATATTTCCATCTTTTTTTATTAGAAAGGGCTGTAACTTACATTAAATACAGTGGAACCTTGCTTAACGAGAACAATCCGTTCTGGGACTGTGCTTGTTAACCAAGTTACTCGTTTAGCAGAGCAAGATTTCCCATAGGAAATCATTGCAATGCTGACAATTCGTTCCACAACTAGTTAAATGTCCCATCCTGGTCCCCTATTCTGTCATTCCACACACGTACAAACACACACAAACACACACAAACACGCACAAACACACAAGCACACACGCAAACGCACATATTATATGCTCACCTTACCTTCCGTTCCATCGCCAGTCTCCTGGGACTTGCTGTTCTCCGGTGCGGGCCATGTATCAGGTAACTATAACGACGAGGGAGGAACTTCCTGCCAGAGCACTGACGTCAAAGGCAGAGCCGCTTGCCTCTGATTGGCCAGCGCGCTGCCTTTGAGTAGCGGTGACAGGAACCAGGAAGTTCCTGCTTCGTCGCTATGGATGCAGATGCCTGGAGTGGAGCGGAGCGGCGCACTACAGGACCCAGGAGACCGGCGATGAAACGAAAGGTACACATATTATATGCTCACCTTACCTTCCGTTCCACCGCCGGCCTCATGGTACTTGTAGTTCGCCGCGATCACGTCGCGATGTACCCGGGAACTACAAGATCCATGAGGCCGGCGGTGGAACAGAAGGTAAGGTGAGCATAATACTGTATGTGTGTGCGTGCGTGTGTGTTTGTGCGTGCATGTGTGTGTTTGTGTGGACTGCAAGTGCGGATCAGAGCGCGGTGGAGGGACGAAACTGGAAGTGTCTCAGGTGAGGATTTTGCTCGCACAGCAAAGCTTTCTCGTAAAGCGGGTTACAAATTTACAGAAAGCTTTGCTTGTTAAGCAAAATTCTCGTTTAGTGGGTTACTCGTTAAGCGAGGTACCACTGTACATTATATTGTGTCTGTCTCACACCTCCTTTTTGGGACATATTTGACAGCACTTTAAAAGGTCAGCTACAATGTGCCAGTTGGGATGTTGACCTTGCCCTCCTCCTCCTAAACCAGCACCACCGGCTCCAGTGACCCTTTACTCAAATGTAGGAAAGGCCACTGGCTGTCCTCAAATATGAGACTTCTTAGGGCTCTCAGGTGGGCCTGTAACATACATTGGGGAGTGATGGCAGTCATTTGTAGTTTTCTGTATCCCCTATATCATTAGTGTGAAAGTTGGAATACGTACTCCATAACACTTTAGAGTGCTATTGCCAATGTGGCCATTTGGGTGTTGGTGTTGGTGTTGGCCTTACCCTCCTCCTCCTCCTCCACCAACACCACCGGCTCCAGTGGCCCTCTATCCAATTTAGAAAGGGCCACTGGCTGTCCTCAAATCGCAGACTTCTTAGGGCTCTCAGGTGGGCCCTGTAACATACAGGGATGGCAGTCATTTGTAGTTTTCTGCGTCCCCTATATCATTAGTGTGAAAGTTGGAATACATAATCTCCATAACATTTACAGTGCTATTGCAAATGTGGCCATGTGGCTGTTGGCCTTGCCCTCCTCCTCCTCCTCCACCACCAACACCACTGGCTCAAGTGTCCCTCTTTTCAAACTCTATTCAAATGATTCAGTAATGTATGTCTTATGGACAAATGAACGCCACGCTGGGACATCGAAGCTGATGTCGCTGATGATGATTGCATCTGACCAAAAGCAGGTTGGGAGCAGGAGGCATCATCGCCTGCTTCCTAGACCGCAGTTTCTGAAGCATGCAGCACCGTGGAAGTGGCAGTTGTTTCACTCTGGAACTCAGGCTTTATTCCACTAGCTAACACGGAGGATTTAAAAAAAAAAAAAAATCAGTTTCCCCAGGGGGGAATGGTTCAAACATCATGTAGCACAGCATCAGAATGTACTCCCAATAGCTCTCAACAGGTTTTTTTTAAAAAAAATTGGTAGGATTTGCAATGGAGCATAAAATGCCAAGGAGTTTAATACATTCAGTTCCCGTAGGGTGTGATGGTTCAGACACCATGTAGCAAAGCATCAGAGGGTACTTCCAACTGCTTTTTTGTTAAAATTGGTAGGATAAGCAACAGGGTATTACATGCCAAGGAGCTAAAAAAATTCTGATTCCGCAGGGGGCCATGTGTAACACAGTGTGGAGTACAGCATCAATAAAAAACACAAATAGAGACTGCCTGACCAATTGTTATAGACAGTGTATCCTTGACAGTGATTGTGCCAGTGCATAATGTACAAAGGCTTGAAAAATATTTCCCTGGGTGATTGGGCCAAACAATTACATCACAGAAGCATAACAAGTTAGATTAGTCATGCTGTCTCATTAGATGATAGAAGACAAAATAGTCTTGAATGAGAAACAATGGAACTTATTTGAACTTAAGAAATACAAATTTTGGGGCTACACTTATTATTGGGTCTTGTTAACAGGCAGCCTGAGATACTCTGAGGCAATCCATCTATGGTTCATTTTGATCAGCGTCAAACTGTCTGCACTTTCCGTGGATAGTCATGTGCGAGTATCTGTTATTATTGACCCCGCTGAGCTGAAAACACGCTCAGACAACACACTCGCAGCAGGGCAAGTTAGCACTTCCAAAGCGTATAAGGCAAGGTCTGGCCAAGTGTTGAGCTTGGAAACCCAATAGTTAAAGGGAACTGTATACTCTGAAAGCACGCTGATACGGTTACCTACATAGTCCCTCACCATCTTAGTTAACTGTTCCCTCCTTGTCATAGTTCTCTCACCCGATATCTGATTGGAAGTTGACGGTTTGTGGGAAAATGGACCAGTTTTGGCACATTAGTCCCCCGCCTGTGTTGCTCCTACTATGCGTAGCCCTCTCTTGTAATCCTGTTGCGTGAGATGACACGCTACCTCTGACGCCAGCATGATCTGAGGGTAATCGTTTCATCAACTGCTCCACTAAAGCCCTCTTGAATGTTTCCGTACTACAATCCTTATTTGCCTCGACAAGTAGCGAAGCGAATTTGTCTTTGTAGCGGGGGTCAAGGAAGGTATATAACCAGTATCTGTTGTCTGCCAAAATGTGGACTAGCCGACAGTCATGAAAAAGACAGTGTGACATAAACTGTGCCATGTGTCTCACACTCCGAACTGGAAACTTTTGTGTGTCACTGCTAAGAATACATTTTGTCTCCCTAAACCTCCTCTCCTCCTCAGTCTCTCTCTCCTCCTCCTGCTCCTCCTCAGGCCATCCATGCTGGACAGCCCTGAAGAGCTGGTCATCCTCATCCTCATGATGCTGACCAAAGGTGGCCGGAGCCTGTTGGCCGAGGTTGTGCGGATTACTAGCAACCATTGTGAAGTCTGGATTCACAGACACCTTGGGTGCATTAAGACTTTGGTCAGTCAGACCATCCAGAGAGTGTTTCAATAAACAAATCAGTGGAATGGTAATGCTGATAAGAGCATCATTACTGCTTACAATGTTGGTACAGTAATCAAAATTCTCTAGGACCTGACAAATGTCTGCACTCCACACCCACTCTGCAGTACATATGTCTGGCAGCTGTATCAGACGGGCATGTTCCAGCTGGAATTGGGATACTGCCCTCTGCTGTTCATGGATCCTGGCCAATATATGATAGGTTGAATTCCATCTCGTAGGGAGGTCACATATTAGTGTGTGATGAGGCATGTGTAAAGGGTGCTTTACACGCTGCGACATCGCTAGCGATCTTGTTAGCGATGTGACACGCCAGATCGCAGATAAGATTTGCCAAGATCGCACATAGGTCATTTTTGTAGTGCCAGTCACATCGGAAAATCGTATGTGCGATCTGGCATGCTACATCGCTAACGAGATCGCTAGTGATGTCGCAGCGTGTAAAGCACCCTTAAGCGCTGCTGCAGCACTGCCAGGCCAGCAAAATAGGGAGATGACTTGCGCAAATGGGCGCTAATACATCGTACCTTGGTAAGTAGGTTTGGTATCCTAGGGTATTTTTTGAGAAAGTGCTGAACTACTAAATTTAAAACGTGGGCCATACAAAGAACGTGTACAAGCTTTCCAAGCTTTAAAGCCGCCACCAGATTACGACCATTATCACACACTGCAATCCCTGGACGGAGGTCCAATGGCACAAGCCACTCATCTGTCTGCTCAGTTATTGCTTTCAAAAGCTCAGAGGCCCCATGCGACTTGTCACTGATACAGATGAGCTTCAGTAGAGCACGTTGCCGCTTAGCCGAGGCAGTGCTGCAAAGATCCCAGCTGGGGAATGATGTCGACGGTTGGACACCGGCGGATGTTGAGGAGGATGCACAGGAGCCAGATGAAGAGTAGGATGAGGAGGGAGTTGTGGCTGTGTAGGAGGCTACTGAAACTGTAATTGAAGTGGACTCCGCTATTTTTGTGTGGGAACTATATGGGATGTTGCTGGCTCAGACTCTGTACCAGCCGCCACCAGGTTCACCCAGTGTGCCATCAGTGAGATGTAGCATCCCTGTCCACTTCCACTTGTCCACATGTCTGTGGTTAAGTGGACCTTCCCTATTATGGCGTTGGTGAGAGCCCATTTGATGTTTACGGACTGTGGAGCATGGGGACGGCACAACGAGAAAAATAGTGGCGGCTAGGCACAGAGTACTGATGTTCTAACACCGCCAAAATGTCGTGGAAAGCCTCTGTTCCCACAAGCCGATACGGAAAGATCTCAAGGGCTTTTAATTGTGCAATGTGTACAGTTATGGATTCTGCCCTTGGGTGCGTAACGGGGTATTTCGCTTCTTTTCGAAGGTCTGCGGTATGGACAACTGAACGGAACGCTGGGACACCAAAGCGGATGTTTTCATTGATGATTGTGTTTGGCCAACATTAGGTTGGGAGAAGGAGACATCAGTGCCACCTTCTTGCACACCAGTTTGGGAAGCAGGCAGCCCAGAGTAAATGGCAGTGTTTTGAGTCTGGAAATCGTGTTTTTCACGTAGAGCTTTCAACCACTTCGTGGTGTGCTTGGCTAACATATGGTTTCTCATGCTGGAGGTACCCAAACTGGAAGTATTTCTGCCTCTGCTAAGCTTGGTCTGACATATTTGACAAATGGCAACCGTTTCTTCCGAAGGACTCTTGGAAAAAAAACTCCCACACAATCGCAGCATGGACCCTTGGACTCTAAGATGACACAGGTGGTGCACGGACCCTTGGACTCTGAGATGCCACAGATGGTGGTGTCATGTGCACAGTTGGTTGACCTCTGGCAGTGGTCAAAACCCTATCTCATACAGCCTTTTTGCGGACTATCATAGACAAACAAAGAGAAAGAGTATGCCACAATAGGGATCACCAGAAGAAATGTTTTTTTAGAAAATTGAAAAAACTTTATTATATTAGCGTGTTCAGTAACCATACCCTATTTGGGCACTTGTTTGAAATGTTTTTAATGTCTCAATGTGTGTTTCCCTTTGTATATTAATCCTTGTGCTCTGTGTTCGATTGTCCCTTAAACCATTATTTTGTACACTTATGATATAATAAAGTCTTTTTCAATTTTCTAAAAAAACATTTCTTCTGGTGATCCCTATTGTGGCATACTTTTTCTCTTTGCTTGTCTATGACGTTGCTGTATGCCAGGAGATCCCGGAGGGTGGTGCCCTTCTCACATCTAGTCTCTCCCTCTTTGCGGACTATCGGCACATGCTCCTCTGCACTGCTGCTTTCGCAATCCATACCACCCGTCCATGTTGGATCAGTCACCTCATCATCGACCAGGTCGTCTTCAAATTCCTGAAGGTCAACATTTTCGGTAATGGAGGTTTCAGGCTGACCTGAGGGCAACTGTGTCTCATCATTCTCCAACACTTCCACCTGATTGCCAAGCATGTCATGACCAACAACATGGCTTTCTTGTGGCCTTGGGTGCTCAAAGATCTGTGCATCACTGCACACCATGGCCTCACCTGCGTTGGTGGTGTTGCGCGGTAAGAGCCAAGAAAGTTTAAAGGGTCCCGTAAACAGTTCCTCAGAGTAACTTGCTTTGGTGTCATATGTTTCCTTAGAATACTGATGCTGTGAGGAAGGAGGACCAGGCTGAGGATTTGATTGCCCAGCCTCTGGGCTACTCAAGTCTGTCTGTGTGGAGCCTTGGGATTTGCTACTCGACAAGTAACTGGAGGCATTTTCTGCTAGCCAACACGTTACCTGTTCACACTGTTCAGGGTGCAAGAGTGGTTTCCCACATGGACAAGAAAATTGGGATAGGAAGGCAAAGGTAGATAAAGCAGGAACCTTTTTCTTTGGCTTGGTCACACTGCTTGGGCGACCACCACTGTCACTACCACCTCGTCCACAGCCCTTACCGCCTCTTTTTCCCATGTTTTTGTTTTGATTATTTGAAGGTGAATACATTAACGTGACCTTTTGTACAGGCAATGGAACAACACCGATGGCGGGTTGTTAAACTTGTGTTAATAGTTTCCCACGATAGCTGGTTCTATAAGTCTAAAAATCGCAAGGTACCTTTATTCGACTCTATATAACTTTTTAAAACTACCACTTGGAGGAGTCGACAAAGATGTTGTGAATGCCTTTAAGCCCTAAAAGAAAACAGGGTTTGACACCACTTTTATTTTAGTACATTGGAACCTTGCTTAACGAGAACAATCCGTTCTAGGACTGTGCTTGTTAACCAAGTTACTCATTAGGCAAAGCAAGATTTCCCATAGGAAATCATTGCAATGCAAACGATTCGTTCCACAACGTGTTAAATTTCCCATCCTGGTCCCCTATTATGCCATTCCACACACGTGCAAACATACACAAACACGTGCAAACACACACAAACATGTGTAAACTCACACAAACTCACACAAACTCCCATGCACACGCACATATTATATGCTCACCTTACCTTCTGTTCCATTGCCGGTCTCCTGGGACTTGCTGTTCTCTGGTACGGGGCCGGGCTATGTATCGCGTTACCATAATGACGAGGGAGGAACTTCCCGGCCAGAGCGCTGACGTCAAAGGCAGAGCTGCTTGCCTCTGATTGGCCATCACACTGCCTTTCAGTAGCGCCGACAGGAAGTTCCTCCCTCGTTGCTATGGATGCCGATACACAGCGTGGACTGGAGCGCAGCGGCGAACTACAGGACCCAGGAGGCCGGCGATGAAATGAAAGGTACACATATTATGTTAGATTATATGCTCACCTTACCTTCCGTTCCATCGCAGGCCTCCTGGGTCTTGTAGTTCGCCGCGAGGACGTCGCGATGTACACGGGAACTACAGTTAGGTCCAGAAATATTTGGACAGTGACACAATTTTCGCGAGTTGGGCTCTGCATGCCACCACATTGGATTTGAAATGAAACCTCTACAACAGAATTCAAGTGCAGATTGTAACGTTTAATTTGAAGGTTTGAACAAAAATATCTGATAGAAATTGTAGGAATTGTACACATTTCTTTACAAACACTCCACATTTTAGGAGGTCAAAAGTAATTGGACAAATAAACCAAACCCAAACAAAATATTTTTATTTTCAATATTTTGTTGCGAATCCTTTGGAGGCAATCACTGCCTTAAGTCTGGAACCCATGGACATCACCAAACGCTGGGTTTCCTCCTTCTTAATGCTTTGCCAGGCCTTTACAGCCGCAGCCTTCAGGTCTTGCTTGTTTGTGGGTCTTTCCGTCTTAAGTCTGGATATGAGCAAGTGAAATGCATGCTCAATTGGGTTAAGATCTGGTGATTGACTTGGCCATTGCAGAATGTTACACTTTTTTGCACTCATGAACTCCTGGGTAGCTTTGGCTGTATGCTTGGGGTCATTGTCCATCTGTACTATGAAGCGCCGTCCGATCAACTTTGCGGCATTTGGCTGAATCTGGGCTGAAAGTATATCCCGGTACACTTCAGAATTCATCCGGCTACTCTTGTCTGCTGTTATGTCATCAATAAACACAAGTGACCCAGTGCCATTGAAAGCCATGCATGCCCATGCCATCACGTTGCCTCCACCATGTTTGACGGAGGATGTGGTGTGCCTTGGATCATGTGCCGTTCCCTTTCTTCTCCAAACTTTTTTCTTCCCATCATTCTGGTACAGGTTGATCTTTGTCTCATCTGTCCATAGAATATTTTTCCAGAACTGAGCTGGCTTCATGAGGTGTTTTTCAGCAAATTTAACTCTGGCCTGTCTATTTTTGGAATTGATGAATGGTTTGCATCTAGATGTGAACCCTTTGTATTTACTTTCATGGAGTCTTCTCTTTACTGTTGACTTAGAGACAGATACACCTACTTCACTGAGAGTGTTCTGGACTTCAGTTGATGTTGTGAACGGGTTCTTCTTCACCAAAGAAAGTATGCGGCGATCATCCACCACTGTTGTCATCCATGGACGCCCAGGCCTTTTTGAGTTCCCAAGCTCACCAGTCAATTCCTTTTTTCTCAGAATGCACCCGACTGTTGATTTTGCTACTCCAAGCATGTCTGCTATCTCTCTGATGGACTTTTTCTTTTTTTTCAGCCTCAGGATGTTCTGCTTCACCTCAATTGAAAGTTTCTTAGACCGCATGTTGTCTGGTCACAGCAACAGCTTCCAAATGCAAAACCACACACCTGTAATCAACCCCAGACCTTTTAACTACTTCATTGATTACAGGTTAACGAGGGAGATGCCTTCAGAGTTAATTGCAGCCCTTAGAGTCCCTTGTCCAATTACTTTTGGTCCCTTGAAAAAGAGGAGGCTATGCATTACAGAGCTATGATTCCTAAACCCTTTCTCCGATTTGGATATGAAAACTCTCATATTGCAGCTGGGAGTGTGCACTTTCAGCCCATATTATATATATAATTGTATTTCTGAACATGTTTTTGTAAACAGCTAAAATAACAAAACTTGTGTCACTGTCCAAATATTTCTGGACCTAACTGTACAAGAACCATGAGGCCGGCGGTGGAACGGAAGGTAAGGTGAGCATAATACTGTATGTGTGTGCGTGTGTGTGTGTTTGTGTGTGTTTGTGCATGCTTGTGTGTGTTTGTGTGGACTGCAAGTGAGGGTCAGAGTGCGTTGAATGTATGGAACCGGAAGTGTGTGAGATGAGGATTTCGCTCGTACAGCAAAGCTTTCTCGTAAAGCGGGTTACAAATTTACAGAAAGCTTTGCTTGTTAAGCGAAATTCTCGTTAAGTGGGTTACTCATTAAGCGAGGTACCACTGTATTGGTTTTTGGCACTCAGACTGTGTTTTAGTACGAGCAGGACACTATGTAGGTTCTGTAAGATATGAAGACGCCATCACCAGGATGCTAGTTTGGTGCTATGAAGGTATTTTGCTTCAGGCAGAAGTACAGCCACTAACACCGAGTATTAATTAAAAATTTGGTGACAAGTACACTGTGTTTTAGTAAGAGCAGGACACTATGTAAGTTCTGTAAGATATGAAGCCGCCACCAGTATGCTAGGTTGCTGCTAGTAAGCTATTGGCCTTCAGGCGGAAGTAGAGCCACTGACACCGAGTATTAATTGAAATTTGGTAACACTGACACCATGTTTTAGTAAGAGCAGGACACTATGTAGGTTCTGTAAGATAGGAAGATGCCACCATCAGGATGCTAGTTTGGTGCTATAAAGGTATTTTGCTTCAGACTGAAGTACAGCCACTAACACCGGGTATTAATTAAAAATTTGGTAACACTGATACTGTGTTTTAGTAAGAACAGGACACTATGTAGGTTCTGTAAGATAGGAAGGCGCCAGCACCAGGATGCTAGTTTGGTGCTATGAAGGTATTTTTCTTCAGGCAGAAGTACAGCCACTAACACTGAGTATTAACACCGAGTACAAGGGATGTAGCAGTGCTGGGATTGTTGATTATTAGTAGCAGATGTCAGGACAGCTTTAAATCTCTCCCTGCCTGTGGAAAAGCTTTCCCTATATCACACATTGCAGTGGCAGGCCGTATGCAGCACTAATAAGAGGATTTCTTTTTTTGGGCGGTTTAAAACAGGAACGGATCTCACCGAAAAAAGCAATGCGCTACCACTGACCCTATAGTTATTTCTGCGATTTCGTCACCTGCTAGCACCTAATGCACACTATCTTCAGCCCTAAAAAGGACCATTTTGGATTGTGCAGCAGGAACGCTATATCAAAAATGCACTGCACTGTCCCTATACCTGGTTCTACGATTTACACAGCCGCTAGCAGCTAATGCAAAATATCTTCAGCCCTTACAAGGACTATTATTAGTTCGCTGTATAAACGCTGTACCGCACACAGTACTGTCTAGCTACACCGGCAGCTCAGGAATGAATGAGTGCACAAAATGGCGGCAGCCTTATATAGCCCCTATGACGCTGTGAGACTAAGCCAATCACAGTAAGACCACAACAAAGATGGCTGCGGCGTTACTGTGAGAGCAAGCAACATCAGATGTGTTCATTGGCTGGAAAAAGGCACCAGGAAGTCAGAAATGAAAAAGAAAGTATAGGAGCAAATATCATATTAGCCGTCGGATAGCGAATACCTCAAATACCCCATTAGCAAACTTTGGTGCTTTGCCTTGTCTCTTCCCGATTACCCTGGAGCAGTGGCAATCAGGGTAATAGTAGTTGGGGTTGATATCAGCTATGTAATTTCAGCTGGTATCAAGCCATGATGTTAGTAATGGAGAGGTATCCATCAGACGCCCCCATTACTAGTCCAGTAAGTAAAAAGAAAAAAACTACACACCCCCTCAAAGAAAATTATTTGAAAAAAAAACCACACTTCAAATTTTTCCCAGCTTCATCAATTTATTAAAAATGAAAAAAAAACAAACCATGAGGGTGTTGCAGTACTTAAGGGATGCCTACGTAGTTCAGGGAATCCGACATAGTTCACAAGTGGAAATCTGAAAGACATAAAAGGAGAGAAATAAAAACAAGAAAAAATACATAGAAATAAATTCTTATATGTAAAAAATCTGCGTTGAACTAAGGTATATCTGTATTTTTATTTCTACTCAAAGAATGAGAATATTTTTCAATTAAAATGTTACAAGAAATAATACATAATTCACATAAATTTGCACAAAAGCGAGATAGACACTCAAGAAAGCCTCTGAAAAAAACTCTATAAAACTCTGTAAAAATGTGGAGCTCCGGCCGGCAGCTACCACCTATTGTTTGAAAAAAGATAAAAAAGTTTTGTTGAAGAAGGGGGTTGAATATTTTCTACAAATAAATAAATAAATCCGGAGACGTCCAGGAGTTCCACAAAGATATGGTCCGTTCTAGTCTCTAACAGTATAAATATTCTTTGTTCTTATTGAAAGTTCACAGTAGAAATTAATGTACTGCTGTTCCTCATAAATCCTTCAAGTATTACTATAAAACAACCGCTCCACATAAACCCCGCTCTCCTTGGTGGGTTTCAATCTTCCTGTACTCCTAGCATGTTAACTCGCTGCAGTCACACCGGAGTATAGCAGGAATGCAACAATACACACTGAGCGCCCGTAGTGGGTGTCCGGTGGACGTTACATGATAAATGGCCACCAGTCTGGAGATTCCAATAGCAATGTGGTCTCTGCGCTGTATATATTCTTAGCGCCTGAACACAGCAATTTCAGCAGGGTTACGCCCGGTCTCCTCTGTATAAACTACTGTGAACTTTCAATAAGAACAAAAAATATTTATACTGTTTGTTTCCATAGGCTTTGAGTAGCAGAAACGACAGCGAGACATGGAGACTGTGATGAGTGGTGATGTCAGGAACATCACCACTCATCACTGTAATGAGGGGTACATTATTGACATCACCACTCATTAAAGTAATGTGGTAATGTTCCTGACATCACCACTCATCACAGTTGCTGAGTCAAGCAGAGCGCAGCGTGAGTCAAGAGTTTCTGTTGCTCAATATCTATTGAGTCTTGTTCTGAGACTCAATCACCTTTAATCTACGTAATTGAGAAATGTTGTGTGAAGCACTGGACTTCGTCAGACCTGGGAACTTTGCTTCCTAATAAACTGGTGAACGAGGGGCATTTTCTTGTTTTTGTTTTTTTTTTATGTCTATTAGGTTTTGATTTGTGGACTAAATTATATTCCCTGAACTACGGCAGACTTGAATGTTTTTTATTTTCTTAAATAAATCGGTGAAACAGGAAAAAAGTATCGGGGTGTTCTTCAAATAAATTTGGACCTTCCCAGCCTGATAACGTAAGACTGCAGCTGTCTGCTTTACCTTTGCTGGTTATCAAAAATAGGGAGGACCCCACGTCATTTTTTTCTTTTATTTATTTTTTTTATTTGGTTAAAAGTTTTAAAATCTATATAGCTATCTTTCTTTGCACATCTTTAACACCTACAAACACAGGAATGTCACACAGATGGTAAACACGTACAGTCGAATGAATAAAAGAAACGTACCACGTGCATTTTTTTGCGTGCATGTGTGAAGGGGGCATAATGAATAGTCAAAAAGTGTCTCTTCAGGTGTTTTGACATGGTGTCTGTAGATCCAACTGACGTGCAACAAGACCTTTCATAAAATTGATGGATCTCCATCTATCACATAGGTATGTATTCATACCAATCTATGGCCACCCATAATATTTACCCGCTACTACAGGAACTAGGTGTTCAGCGAGGGCTCAGTAAGGAAATATTAATAATAGATAACTCCTTTATCTGTGTAGCCCAAATAAATGAAAGCATTGAAAAAAATGTTGTAGTTACGTGAACTGGTTCATAAGCTGAACAAATTGTCACTACCTTGACAGATGGCAAGGGTGTCTTTTTATCATCTACCATCTGGCCCTTTTTGCTAGGCAACCTCAATTTTCTCACTGCATTGGAAAAACTAGTCTACTGCACTCACCATTAGTTTAATTATTTTCTCATAAATTAATAGTGCATATTAAAATAAGAATCTTTGTAATACAACTTATTAGTGAAATCTGCTCCTTTCTCCTCCAGGACTGATCATTCATTCTCTCAATCCTCAATTCACAGGTAAAATCTGTCTTTAGTGAATAAAGATCTTCCTATTAATAAGATAGGAAATGACAGTTGGGGCTCAAACTTCTATCGAAAACTGTAAGGGCTCGTGTGCATACTGCGTCCTGACCAGTGCAGAAAAAAGCGCATCCGCTGGCAGACTTGACACTGCGTTTTGACAAAAAGAATGCATCCAAAACGCATGTTTTTTGGATGCATTTTGCATGCATGTTACATGCGTTTTGGATGCATTTTTGTCAGTGCGGTCCCCCAGCAATTCAGCTCTGCTACATGCTGTCAGGGCCAGGCGGTCGGGCAGACCCAGGAGGTGGATCCACTGGGCCGAACTCTAAGATGGTGGTAAGGAGTCCGGTAGCTGAAGCACTATGGGCAGTAGAACAGTCCGTGCCAGAGAGTGTAACGAAGAAGTCCCTGGGACCACGGAGTCACAGATGGTAGTCCGGGTGACGTAGCTCAGGTTCGGAAGCCGAGGTGATGTCAGGCGGGGTCCGGAACCTTTGGAGCGAGATGACGGGTCACCGCAGGGATCCGAGATGGTACGGACTGTCAGATGGCAGACGGACAGCGTGCGGGGTTCGGGATTCAGCAGGACCGGATGGTGAGGCAGGATCAGCTCTAGAAGAGAGATACGTGAGTATGGCACGAAGACACAAGGAGACCTGACTCCTAGCTTGGAAAACACGAAGATCAGGCCCCGCCCTCTTGGACAATACACCCCTTTATACCCTGTACCTGTTTAGCCTCATTTCCTGTTAATGGACGCTGGCCCTTTAAGAAAGGGTCAGTGACCGCGCGCGCGCCCTAATGCGCATGCGCGCAGCCCGGGTGCCAGAAGCCAGGGAAGGAGGCTGAGAAGAGGACGCAGGGGAGCCGGCCAGGGCCTGGGAAGCCGTCGGGCGCCGCGATCGGAGACCAGGGGGCCTGGGAAGGACGGGCACCGGAGCCAAGGACCCGGGGAGCGTGGCAGGTGAGCCGGGGAGCGGGGCTGAGGACCCGGGGAGCGGAGCAGAGGACCCGGGGAGGGGAGCCAAGGACCCGGGGAGCGTGACAGTACCCCCCCCCCACGCCCCCCTCCCCGCAACCGGGACATGAAGGCACGGATCAGAGGAGTGCCCACGTTCTCCCTGGGCTCCCAGGACCTATCCTCAGGACCATACCCCTCCCAGTCCACCAGGAAGAACTGTCGGCCTCGAACAGTCTTCATGGCCATGATATCCCTTACCGCATAGATGTCGTCATCGGCAATAGGTGGAGGAGCCGGACTGGCAGCAGCGGAGAAGGGACCAAGGACAACCGGCTTGAGCAGGGAGACGTGGAATGAGTTGGGTATCCTCATCGTGGCCGGGAGCTGTAGCTTGTAGGAGACCTCATTGATCTTGCAGAGGACCTTAAACGGCCCGATGTAGCGAGGGCCCAGCTTGTAGGAAGGTATCTTCAATCGGATGTACTGGGAAGCAAGCCAGACCAGGTCACCAGGAGAGAAACACGGAGGGTCCAGACGCCTCTTGTCAGCGTGTTTCTTCATCCGCTGGGAAGCGCGTCCAAGGGACGCCTTGACAGAGTCCCAAATGGTAGCGAAGTCACGGGCTACAGTATCAGCCGCAGGGACATCCGAAGAAGGGGATATAGGCAATGGAACGGAGGGCTGAAGTCCGTAAACGACATGGAAGGGAGATTTGGAGGACGACTCACTGATGTGGTGGTTATGTGAGAATTCAGCCCAAGGCAGAAGCGTGGACCAGTCGTCGTGATGGGTGTTGACATAGTGACGTAAGAAGGATGTCAAGATTTGATTGACCCTCTCCACTTGGCCATTAGACTGAGGATGGTATGCGGAAGAAAAGTCCAGAGTTACTCCCAGATGTTTGCAGAGCGCCCTCCAGAAGCGGGAGGTGAACTGAGTTCCTCTGTCGGACACGATGTGGGATGGAAAGCCATGCAAGCGGAAGATGTGATGGATATAGGCTTCCGCGAGTTCCTGAGCAGAGGGCAGTCCAGCCATGGGGATGAAGTGAGCCATTTTGGAGAACCGGTCCACCACGACCCATATGACTGTGTGTCCAGAGGATAATGGCAAGTCCGTAATAAAATCCATCGCTATGTGTTGCCACGGAACTGAGGGTATAGGCAGAGGCAGAAGACGGCCATAGGGCAGGTGTTTGGGCGTCTTGTTTCTGGCACAAGAGGAGCAGGCAGAGACAAAAGCAGCGACGTCCGTGCGAAGGGATGGCCACCAGTAATGGCGTACAATCGCACCCCATGTTCTCTTCTGGCCTGCATGACCGGCTGTTTTTGAGGCATGACCCCAGTGTAACACTTTTTGCCTGTCAGTCTCAGAGACATAGGTCTTTCCGGGCGGTATCTGGGCCAGGGTGACAGGGGCCACCGAAATGATCTTGCTAGGAGAGATGATGGGTTGGGTAGTCTCTTCCTCCTGCTCCATGGGCATGAAAGACCTAGACAAGGCATCAGCGCGTACGTTCTTGTCCGCGGGTCGGAAATGGAGCTGGAAGTCAAACCTGGCAAAGAATAGGGACCACCTGGCTTGCCGTGGGTTCAGTCGCTGAGCGGACCGCAGGTATTCCAGGTTCTTGTGGTCCGTGTAGATAATCACGGGGTACACTGCTCCTTCCAGGAGGTAGCGCCACTCCTCCAGAGCCAGTTTGACCGCCAATAGTTCTCGGTCACCGATGGTGTAATTACGTTCAGGCGCTGAGAAGCTCTTGGAGAAGAAACCGCACGTCACCATCTTGCCGGAGGAGGACTTCTGCATGAGCACTGCTCCGGCTCCCGAGGAGGAGGCATCCACCTCCAAGGTGAACTGGCGGTTTAACTCCGGACGGTGGAGTACAGGAGCGGAGGCAAATGCTTGCTTCAGTGAGCAAAACGCGGCGTCGGCCGCAGGGGACCAGTCCTTTGGATTAGCCTCCTTTTTGGTCAAAGCGGAGAGAGGAGCAGTCAGGGCAGAGAAGTGAGGGATAAACTGGCGGTAGTAGTTGGCGAATCCCAGGAACCGTTGGATTGCCTTCAGTCCAGAAGGGGGAGGCCAGTTGAGTATGGAGGAGACCTTCTTTGGATCCATCTGCAGTCCAGTGCCCGAGATGATGTATCCCAGGAAAGGGAGAGAAGACTGCTCAAAGACACACTTCTCATATTTGGCGTAGAGACGATTCTCTCTCAGTCTTTGTAAAACCAGCTGTACGTTCTCTCTGTGGGTCTGGAGGTCCGGAGAGAAGATAAGGATGTCATCCAGATAAACTACTACACAGATGTAGAGGAGGTCCCGGAATATGTCGTTCACCAATTCTTGGAAGACTGCTGGTGCGTTACACAGGCCGAAGGGCATCACGCAGTATTCATAATGCCCATCGCGAGTATTAAACGCGGTCTTCCATTCGTCCCCAGAGCGGATACGAACTAGGTTGTAGGCACCCCGAAGATCCAGCTTGGTGAACACACGGGCTCCTCTGAGCCGGTCGAACAATTCGGGGATGAGCGGCAGGGGGTACTTGTTTTTTACGGTGATCTGATTCAGACCCCGGTAGTCGATGCATGGGCGTAGGTCACCCTCTTTCTTCTTAACGAAGAAGAAGCCTGCTCCCGCAGGAGAGGAGGATCTCCGGATGAATCCCTTTGCCAGGCTTTCTGTGATGTAGGTGGACATGGCCCTGGTTTCGGCTGGAGACAACGGATATATCCGTCCTCGAGGCGGTGTTGTTCCTGGGAGCAGGTCGATGGCACAATCGTAGGGACGGTGTGGCGGAAGTACCTCAGACTCCTTCTTGTCAAAAACGTCTGCGAAGGACCAATAGGCCGAAGGCAGTTCCGGCAGGTTCTCTGGAACCGGAGGTCGTCGGATGGGTTGTATGGACTTCAGACACTTCTCATGACAAGCAGGACCCCATCGGGTGATTTCGCCAGTACCCCAGCTGACTGATGGTTCGTGTGTCCGCAACCAGGGAAGTCCCAGCAGGATTTGATGGGACATGTGTGGAAGGACGTAGAGAGCGATGTTCTCGGTGTGCAGGGCACCGATACGCAGTTCGACCGGACTGGTGACCCAGGAGATGGTATCAGAGAGGGGTCTCCCATCCACAGAGGCAATCACTAGGGGCTTCTCGAGTGGAGTAACAGGCAGCTGGTACTTGTCCACCGTGGCCTGCTGGATGAAATTGCCTGCTGCTCCAGAGTCGAGGTATGCCTCAGCCGTGAAGCGCGTCTCTCCCGTTGACACTTGCACAGTCCACATAACCGGGTCTGAGAGAGTCCCAGCACCTAGGGTGGCCTCTCCTACCAACCCTAGGCTTTGGAGTTTCCCGGCCTTTCCGGACAGGAGCGTAGGAGGTGTGTGTCCTCTCCGCAGTAAAAGCAGAGACCCTTGGCGAGCCGCTCTGCTCGACGTTGTTCAGACTGTCGTACTCGGTCGATCTGCATGGGCTCGTGGACGGGAATCCCAGCTGTTGATGACTGAGATACGGAGGGCTTCTGTGGAGGAGAGGAATGCCGTACCGGACGTCTCTCACGAGACAGCTCTTTGGAGCGCTCCTGAAAACGAATGTCCACTCGAGTTGCTAGGGCAATCAGGGCATCTAGGGTGGAGGGCACATCACGACCCGCCAACTCATCTTTGATGCGACTCGAGAGTCCTTCCCAGAAGGCGGCTGTTAGGGCCTCATTATTCCACCCGAGTTCTGAAGCCAAAGTGCGGAAACGGATGGCGTATTGGCCCACCGTCAGTGTTCCTTGACGTAAGCGGAGGAGGGATGAAGCAGACGCAGAGGCGCGTCCCGGCTCGTCAAAGGTGCTGCGAAAGGCCTGCAGGAACTCTTGAAGATCCTTGGTCATAGGGTCCTCCTTCTCCCACAACGGGTTCATCCACGCCAGTGCCTCGCCCTCCAGGTGAGACATGATGAAGGCGACCTTGGCTTGGTCGGAGGCAAACAGATGTGGCAGCTGCGTGAAATGGAGGGAGCATTGGTTTATAAACCCCCTGCAGGACTTGGGATCTCCGGCGTACCGGGGTGGTGAGGCCAAACGCAGTCTGGAAGCATCCGAAGAAGCAGCCACGGGAGCGGGGGACGTGGCTTGACTAGTGGCGGCTTGGGATGTCGAAGACGTGACTGCCGCTTGTAGCGTGGTCAGGCGGGTGTCCACGGAAGTCATAAAGTTCAGCATGCGGGTCTGGACTTCACGCTGGCGTTGGAGTTCCTCTTGCAAGGCTGCTAGTGCTGCAGCGGGATCCATGGCCTGATCTTACTGTCAGGGCCAGGCGGTCGGGCAGACCCAGGAGGTGGATCCACTGGGCCGAACTCTAAGATGGTGGTAAGGAGTCCGGTAGCTGAAGCACTATGGGCAGTAGAACAGTCCGTGCCAGAGAGTGTAACGAAGAAGTCCCTGGGACCACGGAGTCACAGATGGTAGTCCGGGTGACGTAGCTCAGGTTCAGAAGCCGAGGTGATGTCAGGCGGGGTCCGGAACCTTTGGAGCGAGATGACGGGTCACCGCAGGGATCCGAGATGGTACGGACTGTCAGATGGCAGACGGACAGCGTGCGGGGTTCGGGATTCAGCAGGACCGGATGGTGAGGCAGGATCAGCTCTAGAAGAGAGATACGTGAGTATGGCACGAAGACACAAGGAGACCTGACTCCTAGCTTGGAAAACACGAAGATCAGGCCCCGCCCTCTTGGACAATACACCCCTTTATACCCTGTACCTGTTTAGCCTCATTTCCTGTTAATGGACGCTGGCCCTTTAAGAAAGGGTCAGTGACCGCGGGCGCGCCCTAATGCGCATGCGCGCAGCCCGGGTGCCAGAAGCCAGGGAAGGAGGCTGAGAAGAGGACGCAGGGGAGCCGGCCAGGGCCTGGGAAGCCGTCGGGCGCCGCGATCGGAGACCAGGGGGCCTGGGAAGGACGGGCACCGGAGCCAAGGACCCGGGGAGCGTGGCAGGTGAGCCGGGGAGCGGGGCTGAGGACCCGGGGAGCGGAGCAGAGGACCCGGGGAGGGGAGCCAAGGACCCGGGGAGCGTGACACATGCCCGCTGACAGCAGACACAGACAGCGCCGGGCGATGAGAATGAACTCGATGAACTTCACCCGACTTCATTGTCATCCCGCGGCTCTATCTGTGTGTCGCGTCCTGATTAGCGGTCACCCGTGAAGGACTCACCGGTGACCGCAAATCCCCTGAGTGACTGAAGTGAGCAGCGCGATCAGCGGTGCCGTCACTCAGGTTATCCGCGGCCACAGCTGGAGTCCTCCACCTGAGAGAGGTGGCCGCGGGTAACCTGAGTGACGTCATCGCTGATCGCGCGGCTCACTTCAGTTGATGCTTGGAGCTGACAGAGAGCGGTCGTGGTCTATGGCCGCTCACTGTCTACTTCATGTAGCAGAGTTGAAAGCGTTATGGGACCTTATGTGGATTACGTCGGACCTGGAGGGGTATTTGGAGATTAATAAAGTGGTGAAAGAGGGTGTTTTTTTGTCTTTTATTCCAAATAAAGGATTTTTTGGATGTGTGTGTTTATTTTCTTTAACTTACAGGAGGAAGGTATCTTGGGGAGAGGCCTGCCATGATTAACCTAGGACTTAGGACTTAGTGGCAGCTATCGGCTACTGCCATTAACTCCTTATTACCCCGATTGCCACCACACCAGGGCAATTCGGGATGAGCCGTGTAGAGTCCCGGGACTGTCGCATCTAATGGATGCGGCAATTCCGGGTGGCTGCTGGCTGATATTGTTAGGCTGGGGGGCTCCCCATAACGTGGAGCTGCCCATCCTGAGAATACCAGCCTTTAGCCGTGTGGTTTTACCCTGGCTGGTATCAAAATTGGGGGGACCTCATGTTGTTTTTATTAAATTATTTATTTATTTTACTGCACGATATAGACACACCCACCGGCGGTGATTGGTTGCAATGAGACAGCTGTCACTCAGCATGGGGGCATGTCTGACTGCAACCAATCATAGGCACCGGTGGGCGGGGGAAGCAGGGAATACAAGATGGAATAATGAGCGGCCAGCATTTTCAAAAGAGGAGAAGCCGCCACAGTGTGAACGCCGTGCAGCGCTGTTCCGGGGATCGGTGAGTATGAGAGAGGGGGTGGGAGGGAGAGACCAACATCGACTGAGAGAGAGAGAGAGAGAGACCAAAAGACCTGCGTTTGTCATGTCAAATAAACATGCGGATCGCAACAAAAATGCAGTGCAAACGCACTTCTTAGCATTTTGGTAGCGTTTTTCAACAACTTGACATGCTGCATTTTTAAACGCAGAGATTTTGTCAAATTTTTGACTTTCAAAATGCTGCGTTCAAAAAAGCTTGCTTGCACAGATTTTGCATGATTCTCATAGACTTTGCTGGAGAAGCAGAACGCATGCATTTTGACAATGTGACACTGCAGCTTAAAACGCTTAAGCAACGTGCGCACGAGCCCTAAGGCTGTGTGCAAACACAGAGCATTGTTGAAGCATTTTTTGGTGCAGATTTGTCACAAATATGCATGCCTATCTTTATGCCAGCAAAGGCAATGAGAATTCTGAAGTGCTGTGCGCACGTTGCTTATTTTTTCCTTTACTGATTTGGTGCAGAATATAATATGCAGCATATCAATTGTTGGTACATTTTCTCCCAGAATGTGCAGATTTGATGCAGAAAATTTGTGCACGAAATACTCAATATTTGCACATAGCATAAGGCTGTGTCCGCACTTTGCGTTTTCACCTGCGTTTCAGCTGCTTTTCCGCAGCGTTTTGAACTGCAGCGTTTTCATGCCAAAATGCATGCGTTTTGATTTTCCAGCAAAGTCTATGGAAAATGGGGATTTCTTGTCCGCACTTTGTGTCGCGGGCGGAGAGGACCGCTCGCCGCGCTCGGGTCCGGGGCTTCTGCTGCTGCTGCTTGGTGGCTCGAGCGGTGGGCCGGACCCGGGGACTCAAGCAGCGCTCCTCACCCGTGAGTGAAAAGGGATGGTTTGGTTAGGGAGATTGTTCGTGACGCCACCCACTTGACGTGGTGATGATGGCACCACCGCTGCTGGTAACGGAGATCCCGGGAGAGATGGTAGGGAGCAGCTAGGATGTTGTCCCCTCTGTGGGTAGGGGGTTTGTGATCCCGGGGCCTGGTGGTGTAACGGGGAGGCTGGATGGCTGGGGTGCAGGGTTGCAGGGACAGCGCGGCGCGGTGCCGGACAGCACTGGTGTACTCTCTCAGACAATCAATAACAGAGTCTCTGGTAAACCAAATGGCCGGATGGACGGGTCCCGCAGCCGGCTGCAGTGTTGTTGTTGTGCTCTCCCCGGACAGCTGATGGTGGCTGTCTTTCCCTGCACCTTTTAGAATGTTCTGACTCCTGTGGTTGCCCACCGGTAGTCCGTTCCCTGGCGTATAGGTGCCGTAGGAGCCCGTTTTGCACGCAGGCGCTGGCCCTTGGATCTCTAGCCTATGGCGGTGGCTGTATATCCTCACGGGTTGAGCAGTTGCCTTCTGTCGGGACTTGGTTGTTGGGAAACCCCTGGGGTTCCTGTCACACTCGGATTTGACTATTGACGGCGGCTCCATGCCTGGTCGGGGTCCGATGGCCCTGCCTGTATGTGCTTAGCTTCACTCCGCTCCCCGGTTCGGTACCGGTGGGCCACCGCCCAGCCCCGGTCCTTACGGCTTTGCAGAGTTCCACCAACTCCTGCAGACGGCCACCACCGTCTGCCAACCTTGCTGTCAGTGCCTGGGCTCCTACCCAGGCACACGCAGACGTTTCACTCCTCTCATTTTCACTAAACTCATCTGTCTCCTTTTTCCCACCTCCAGGCCTGTGAACTCCTCGGTGGGTGGGGCCAACTGCCTGGCTCCGCCCCACCTGGAGTGGACATCAGGCCCTGGAGGGAGGCAACAAGGGTTTTTGTCTGACTGTTGTTACTGTCTAGGGTGGGGTGGTGTGTGTTGGTATGTCTGTGACTACCTGGCTAGTCCAGGGTGTCACATTTGCATTTCCAAACGCAGCGTTTAATTTGCATAATTTTGGGCAAAAACTCTGCGTTCAAAGAAGCAGCATGTCAATTGTTTTTGCCATTTGGGCTGCGTTTTGCTAACATTGAAGTCAATGAGAAGTTGTAAAAAGCAAGCAACATCAAAATTCCAGCGTTTTACATGCTTTTTAGCTGCAGAAAGAATGCGTTTTGGACTACATAAACGCATGCTTTTCTGACATCAAAATAATGGAATTATATGTCCCCTTACACACACAAACATAGTCCGATAATTAAATTACTGAAAAATATTAATTTATTGTTATTTTAGCGATAAATAGCATAAAACCGCTATAATTATATTAAATATAACTATTTTCGTTATTATTTAAATAATTACATTTGTGTTCCTTTTTTTTCCCTTTTTTCATTATGTTAGACTGTTTAAACTTTATTTAGCAGTGTCTTTATGTTCAAAACACATCTGTCTAAACACAATGGAAAAGCATGGAAAAAGCGCTAAAACGCATCTAAAACGCGGTAAAAATTCATGCGTATTTATCGTGATTCTGTGCTCAAAAGCAACTTTGGCAAAAGCAATTTCTGCCAGAGGATGCATTTAGAACTGCAACTAGGACGACACAACGTGCGCACATAGCCTTACTGTCATTTCAGGAGAACTTGCAACAGAATGCCTGTCTCCCTATGATTCCTTCTTACCCTTCCTCTCTATAGAATGTTATCATTTATCCCTATAATAGTAAAATATGAATTTTCACTGAATACAACATGCAGGGGGATGGAGGAGACGGCCTACACTCAAACTTTTCACCGGAGCCCATCGAACTCAAGTTACGCTACTGTAATTATGGCAACTATGAAAAATAGTTGGCTTTATAATTATTTATGTATGCTTGTGTAACTTTCATGAAAAAACCCAGATAAGACATATCAAATTTGGAGTTTGTGAGATTTTCTCATCACTGTACAATAAACATTTATCTAGTAATTTATCGACACTGTTCTAGCTGTATGTGTGTGGGCTGGATGATGATATTGTTACCACAGACAACACCCAGCATGAGTCAGCCCACATCAAGCATCTGCAGGCCAAATTGACTTCAGCGAGGACCGTGGGCTGGCGTCTGGCTGCTGTTAAGCTATCTCTTCCTCAAAGTCTGCATAGAGCTAATGTTCTGAAAATGGCAGTAGATATAGGTGCAGGTCAATCATTCTCTTCTAACTGTAAAGCAGCTTTCCCATGCACAAATCTTTTTATCTGGAATCGGCCGTGGACAGGTCTGGTCACTTACCCATCTATCAACTGACAATTTGAGAACAGGACAGGAACTCTGTGCAGTCTGTGAGAAAGCCAGCACTAATACAGGTGCAGCTCAATAAATTAGACTAGCATCAAAAAGTTAATTTATTTCAGTAATTGAATACAAAAAGGGAAACGCATATATTATATTGAGTCATTACACAAGAGTGATCTATTTCAGGTGTTTATTTCTGTTAATGTTGATGATTATGGCTTACAGCCAATGAAAACCCAAAAGTCATTATCTCAGAAAATTAGAATATTATATAAGACCAACTGAAAAAATGATTTAAAACTCAGAAATGTTGTCCTACTGAAAAGTATGTACAGTAAATGTACTCAATACTTGGTCAGTGCTCCTTTTGCATGAATTATTGCATCAATGCGGCGTGGCATGGAGGCGATCAGCCTGTGGCACTGTTGAGGTGTTATGGAAGCCCAGGTTACTTTGATAGCAGCCTTCAGCTCTTCTGCATTGTTGGGTCTGGTGTCTCTCACCTTCCTCTTGACAATAGCCTATATATTCTCTATGGGGTTTAGGTCAGGCGAGTTTGCTGGCCAATCAAACACAGTGATACTGTGGTTATTAAACCAGGTATTGGTACTTTGGCAGTGTGGACAGGTGCCAAGTCCTGCTGGAAAATGAAATTTCCGTCTCCAAAAAGCTTGTTGGCAGAGGGAGGCATGAAGTGCTGTAATATTTCCTGCTAGACAGCTGTGCTGATGTCGCGCCCCGGGGCAGCCGAGCTGCTTGGATCTGGGCGGTCCGTGGCTCGAGGGTTCCCGGACCTGGACCCCTGGACCTGGTTGAACAGTTTTAAATGAAAAATAATAAAAGAAAAATAAAATAAAAGTACGACTACGCCACTTGCGGTTTGCGGCCATGGATGATAGGGCCGCCGCTGCAGGTTCCCACTGGGGATGATGGATGGGGGCAGCAAGGAAGGTTGAGCTCTCTGCGAGCAGGGCTTTTCCCCAGGGGTAGGTAAAGGGTTAACGTGGAGGCGCGTGGCAATGAAGCAGTCCATGCAAGAAGAGCAGTTTGATGGTGTTTACTCACTGGTTCGACGCCCTGAGATGTACTGGATTCCAGGTGTGCCCTTGTCCTGATGGCTGTGCCTGCCAACCTGGTGCCACTCTCCACCTGTGCACTCCTGTGTATGTGGGTCCTTCCTGGCGTGGAACACTTGGAGGTCCTCCTGGTGTCTGGGTCCTGCCGCAGGCAGCTTGCACTATTTAAGGGAATAGGTCCCAGTCCCCACTTTGCTGCTGATGCCTCGGACGTTAAAGGGTGGCAGATGAGTCCTGGAAACCCACCCGCCTGGCAGACTTAACAGAGGGCTTGAAGTCCGTGTCTGTTCTGGGGACCTATGAAAATAAAGAGATTTATTTAAAATCTTCTGGATTCTGTGGTTTAAGCGCGGCATACACCCGTATTCCTCTCCCTGTTTAAGACACTGTTCTGGGGACCTGGCAGAGTTAACAGAGGGCTTGAAGTCCGTGTCTGTTCTGGGGATCTGCACCCCTGTGTGCAAAGTATTGGGAGCTTTGGATGTCCACCCCACAGGGTCCCTCTGTCCTTGGGGCTTGCTCTCTCACTCCACAGCTACTTTCCTCCTCTGAGTGGCTGTTCTTACAACTCAGGTATTTGCAGTCTCTTCCCTTCTTTCTATATGTCTCAAGAGTCTCTGTTCTATCTTGACACCCTTCCTCTTTCACTGTCTACTCCAGACTGCTCACTCCAACCTTCTACTTCCTCCTCCTAAACTCTTCTGACTGTCTTACTGTCTACCCACACTCCCCAGGTCACTATCTCCTCCCCCAGGTCTGGTCTCTTCCTCCCAGATGGCTGCCTGTTATCTAACAGTGCCCAGCCCTGTCATCTGGCTAGGTGAGGCTCCCAGCCAGGTACAGGGAGTGTAAATGTCCTGGTGTGCTAGTGTGTGTGTAGTGGCTGGCACAGTTATGTTGGACTTGTGCTCTTACCTTAATTGTTACTTTATTGTTGTGACACCTGGTTGTGACGCAGGATAAAACACAGTGGATGTACACCATCAGATGACATGGCTCCCCATACCATCACTGATTGTGAAAACATCACACTAGACCTTAAGCAGCTTGGATTGTGGCCTCTCCACTCTTCCTCCAGACTCTGGAACATTGATTTTCAAATGAAATGCAAAATTAACTTTAATATGAAAACAACACCTTGGACCACTGAGCAACAGTTCAGTTCTTTTTCTTCTTGGCCCAGGTAAGACACTTCTGGCATTACCTATTGGTCATGAGTGGCTTGAGACAAGGAATGCGATACTTGTAGCCCATGTCCTGGATACGTCTGTGTGCGGTTACTCTTGAAGCACTGACTCCAGCAGTAGTCCACTCCTTGTGAATATCCCTCAAATTTTTGAATGGCCTTTTCTTAACAATCGTATCAAAGCTGCGGTTATCCCAGTTGCTTGTGCACCTTTTTCTACCACACTTTTTCCTTCCACTCAACTTTCCATTAATATGCTTGCATACAGCACTCTGTGAACAGCCAGCTTCTTTAGCAATGACCTTTTGTTACTTACCCTCCTTGTGGAGTGTGTCTATGACTGCCTTCTGGACATCTATCAAGTCAGCATTGTGTAGCCTACTGAACCAGAGTAAAGGGTACTTTACATGCTGCGACATCGCTAGCGATCTCGTTAGCGATGTGAAATTTTAGATCGCAAGTGCGATCTTTTGAGATCGCACATAGGTCATTTTACTCATGTGCGATCTCGAAAGATTGCACTTGCGATCTACAATTTCACATCGCTAACGAGATCGCTACCGATGTAAAGTACCCTTAAGGCTACTTTACACACTGCGATATCGGTCCCGATATCGCTAGTGTGGGTACCCGCCCCATCTGTTGCGCGACACGGGCAAATCGCTGCCCGTGCCGCACAACATCGCCCAGACCCGTCACACATACTTACCTGTCCGGCGACGTCGCTGTGACGGGCGAACCGCCTCCTTTCTAAGGGGGCGGTCCGTGCGGCGTCACAGCGACGTCACTGAAGCGTCACTGAACCGCCGCCCAATAGCAGCGGAGGGGCGGAGATGAGCGGGACGTAACATCCCGCCCCCTCCTTCCTTCCTCATAGCGGCCGGGAGGCAGGTAGGGAGAGCTTCCTCGCTCCTGCGGCGTCACACGCAGCGATGTGTGCTGCCGCAGGAACGAGGAACAACTTCGTTACTGCTGCAAATAACGATAATTGAGAATGGACCCCCGTGTCGCCGATTAGCGATTTTGCACGGTTTTGCAACGATGCAAAATCGCTTATCGGTGTCACACGCAACGGCATCGCTAATGCGGCCGGATGTGCGTCACAAAATCCGTGACCCCAACGACTCCGCATTAGCGATGTCGCAGCGTGTAAAGCCCGCTTTAAGGGATCATTTTAAATGCATAGGAAGCTTTGCAGGTGTTTAGAGGTAATTATTCTAAATTTCTGAGATAATGACTTTTGGGTTTTCATTGGCTGTAAGCCATAATCATCAACATTAACAGATATAAACACTTGAAATAGATCACTCTGTTTGTAATGACTCTATATAATATATGTTTCCCTTTTGGTTTTGAATTACTGAAATAAATTAACTTTTTGTTTGTATTCTAATTTATTGAGATGCACCTGTATGTGTGTGTGGCGCCTCTGAGGCGTCAGGTGCCACAGGGTATTGCATCAAATAGCCGGTGCAGTGCTAACCTCGGATTCCTGGAAGACCAGTGCCGGTACATACCATTCAAACACACACACACACATCCATGCTCTTTTTCCCAGATTGGGTAACAGGCTAGAGACGGATCTGATGGATAGCCATCTATTGGTCGGGACTCATCCAATCCACTAGTCATACACCTGGGAGGAGGAGGGGCTAGTCAGTGCAGTGGATGGGAGACGGACATCTTGTCAGATAGTAAGTCGAAAGACGATCAGTCAGTAAGACATCAAGTCAGTCAGAAGTCAATGCTCAAACAGAGAGTGTAAAGTGACTTATTGGGCTAAAGGAGTACTGTCGACAGGGAGAGTACGGTGTGAGTACTCACTGGACCGAGCACCGGTGGGGTGCAGAGTCCTAGTTCAGGAAGATGCTTCAAGCTCACCTGATAAATCTGCCCAGTGAGGCAATTGTGACGACATGGACTCTCATGGATTAAAGTTTCTTAACATTCAGCCAGACTATTGTTCTTATGTGTGCTAAGTCATGTTTGCTTAGCTATTGCTCTCCAGACTTTTCCAGTAATCATTGTATTGTAGTTGTGTATTGATAATGTAATTACCTTAGTAGCCATTGTCTAGTCGGTGACTTGCCGACTCCATGTAGATATACTGAGTCTTTCTATGCACATCATTTAAATGAACATTATCCATGCAGCTTGAAATTCATCCAATGGGAGAAGCAATCTTGTCCAACCAATCGATGAGGACGCAGTGTATCCTAAGGGAAGGTTATGGCTATAAAAGGGACTTCTTTAAGCCACCAGGGTTGATGAAGGTTGATGGATGCTGATGGATCCAGTCTAAGCTCTTTGGAGCTGACTAGAGGATCAGGATATCTTATGGCTTCAATCTAGGGGCTCCGGTTCCGGTTGGAGACCATATTCGCAGCCTAGGGATTTCGACTCCGGCTGCCAGGATTAGATCATCATACCAGGACTACCTAAGGAGGACACTCAGGTTGGGACAATCGGTCACCTGGCTACAGACTTTGCAGACCTCACACAGCTTCCTAAATCTGGCGTTATTCCAGTCCCGGTGGGTGCCCGCCAAAAGCGGGGTGCTGCTGGACTGGAGTAAGTGGCCCTAGAACCTCTGAGGCAAGGACATTCTAAATCCCTGGTGAGCCAGCGGAAGGGTGAGACTCTGTTGCCTGTTACATTTGTGTGTTTTGCTGGTTATGTGTTATGTGCCGTTAATTGTTTGGGGATCCAATAAAGTCTAATTATTGAGGTTCCCTCACCCTGTGTTGTCTGAGTAGTGTTACACCCACGGTTAAGGAGGCCGGCGTTCAGTTGGGATGAGCCCTGAGCCACGCTGTCTTTCTAAAGGCGGCGGATTTTAGTGGACGAGAGCACCCACTGAGCCCCGTGTCCCCACAGCAATCATCAAGGTTCCTCACCAACGTTAGTGCCTGAGGCACAGCAGCAAAGAGGGAACCTGGGAACGGGGACAGAGGTCCGACCCAAGAGAGGTTCAAGCAGCCTGTCATACTGCCAGGACTGTTACAACAGGAGGGGACCCCGCGTTTTTTATTTTGTATTAATAATAGTGATTATGAAATCAAGTATTTTTAATACAAAATTAAACTCATTGTTTATTTAGTTTTTATGTAATTCTAGTTTTACTGAAGCACTGGGGGCTACCATCATGGATTTGGTGTTTGTAACGACAGTTACTCACCTCCTTTATGGCAGCCCCCTGAGCATAGAAGACCGTTGTCGGACTTCGACGCAATACTTTAACATAGCCGTGCTGCTCGGATCCGGTCCTTCTGTGGGTGGCTTGAGGGTCTCACGGACACGTCGAATAAAAAGGGGGCTGTAGATGTACGGACTAGGCCATATTAAGTTTGTGACGCCACCCACGGTGTGTGGTGAGTTGGGACACCACCGCTGCTGTTAAGGGGCACCCGGGGGAGATGTAGTGGCAGCTAGATGTTAACCCCTCCGTGGGTAGGAATGGTTGCCCCGGGGCCCAGTGTCTTCGTGCAGGGTATAGCGATGGCAAAGGGATGTTTAATTACTCACAGTCAATGAATCACATGAGTCTTTGGTAAACCAAGGTGCTGGTGGCCGGTGCCGCGGCCGGTTGCATTCGGATCCCCCACCTGGGCTGGTGGTCTCTATCCTTTTCCTCTGCACTGACTTTGTGTAAGGTGGACTTCCTAGTCTGGAACTCTGGAGTCCGCTCCCGGCTGGATGTGGCCTAAGGAACCGTGCCCGCAGACGCTGGCCCGTGGGATCTATGGGCCCTGGTGGTGACCTCCTATCCCTATTGGTGGGCTGTTGTCTTCTATGAGGGACTTTGGGTGGGACAGGACCTCTAGTCCTGGCCTCAATCGGTTAATTAACCAGGCCGCTGCTTTCCGGTCCTGGCTTCAGGGTCCGAGTACCCCCCTTTGTGCTCCGGTTTCCGGGTCGGTTCCCCGTGCCGGCACCGGCGGGCTACAACTCTGTCCAGGTCCACCTCGGTTCTCACGAGCCGTCTTCCCATCTCCTGCCGATGGAGACCACCGTCTGCCATCTAGCCAAAGGCACCAGGGCTCCTACCCGGTCACCGTTCAACTTGAAACTCCTCTGCTGGAGCTACACCTACCTCCAGCACATACTCCTTTCAACTTGAACTACAAACTGGTCTAACTGTTTTCCCACCCCGGGCTGTCTAGACCCCTAAGTGGGCATGTCCAACTGCCTGGTCCCGCCCACTGGTGTGTCTATCTTTCCCTAAGGGGGGGTGACTAGGGTTTCAGGTCGGCTGTGTGTTTCCTAAGTGAGGGAAGGTGTTATGCGGGGGCCTAACTGTGACTACCTGGTTTTGCCAGGGAGTCACAGATGCGCCCCCTGGGCTGTCCAGTTCACAGCAGAGGGAGGAGATCAGTGCCATTTTTGTGGAGCACACAGCGTATGCTATGTGGTACACTTTCCCTCTGTCACCCGCCTGGATGGGGTGAGTACGATGCCGGGCACCTGTGATTGCACCGTAACTGATCCTGGCATGCTGCTCCCCACTCTGCCGCTCCCCCTCCCCTTTCGCTCACCCCCCAATCCGCTAATACCCCCTCCGCTGACTTTCCTTCTCCCCCGCCGCTCGCTCACCTCCCACTCCACTCACACCCCCTCCACTGACTTTCTTCCTGTGTCGCCCGTGAGTGTCAGGTGCCACAGGGTACTACATCTATCCCCGAATTCCTGGAAGACCAGTGCTGGTAACTAACACAACACACACACACAAATCCACACCCTTTTCCCCAGACTGGGTAACAGGCTAGAGATGGACCTGACAGGCTGTCACCTATTGGCTGGGACGCATCCAATCCACTAGTCAGAAACCTGGAGGAGGAGGGGCTAGTCAGTGAAGTGGACGGACGATGGACATCTTGTCAGAAGTGATAGTGGAAAGTCAGATAGAAAGTCAGTCAGAAATTGACGTGCTGACAGGAAAGTGTAAAGTGACCACTGAGCAAAAGGGAGTACAGTTGCCAGGGAGAGTACGGTGCAAGTACTCAACGGACCAAGCACCGACGGGGTCCAGAGCCCTAGTTCAGGAAGACGCTTCAGGCTCACCTGATAATAATCTGCACGGTGAGGGGACCAGCAAGGACCTTCCAGATGTTAGTGTCTGGGACACAGCAGCAGAGCGGGAACCTGGGAATTGGGACAGAGGTCCGACCCAAGAGAGGCTCAAGTTGCCTGCCATACGGGCCAGGACAGAGACAACAGGAGAGGGACCCCAAAAACGCTCCCAGCCACGGGGACCCACCAACTACTACAGGGTGCATGGAAATGAAGATCACCAGTTCACTACAGTGGCACTGGAACAAAGGGAATATCGGATTGGTAAAGACCAGCACAAACCGGGTAGCAGCTGCTCCAAACCAGTGAGTAAAGCACAAGTTAAACCGCAGCCCCTGTGTTGTCTGAATTCACCCGTGAAATATCCCAGTAATACACAGCCCGAAACCGAGTACCCCAAAGCCCTTGGATGCGTCAGCTTTTTGGCGTCACGAACAGGATTGGACTTGACCCGGTAACACCGGGTGACGTGCGCCTTATGGACTGTGTTTTGTGATTGAACTTGTGAGATTGCCCGATATTTTGTGTGACAGAAAATTACAGTAGCTGTGATACACAGGCAGCGGTGGTGAAAAGATTGCAAAGTAAGATCCTACCTCTTGGGAGTCACCAAGCAATGTGAAAACGAAACTACTGCAGGGAACCCAGAACCCTGCTGCAGAATGCTTCCGGAAGCAGAAGGAGAATGGCTGCCACAGGGGATCATGGAGACATACCAGGTTGTCCCAGGCTATGGACTGCCGAGATGCTGGAAGTGGAGGTCCAGCGGCTGTGCTGGCCACTGAGAGTACAGCAGCTCCAGCAGATCGAGGAGTGGAGAGCGGGTATGATGGAGGCGGTGGCAGCTATGCAGGCCCACGAGAACCGGGCACCACTTGCAGAGCTGCGGAGGGAGGACTTGACACCAGAGTCCTCCCTGATCTCACCAATCCGTCTGCCAGCATCCTTCCTCAACCAGGCCACACCACCAGGCCTGGCCACAAAGGACCAGGCCACACCACCGCCTGACCAAGCCACCACAAACCAGGCTGCGACAGACCAGGCCGCAACTGACCAGACCGCAACACCATTGGGAGCCGCTGAGGAGGACGCCACCTCGAGCCTTGACGACCAGGTACCACCCCAAGTCGCTGTCGGGGACCCGTCAGCAAGTTACCCGGATCGGGGAGGTCCGGCTCCGGAACCGGAGGCTTCCGAACCAGACCCGGAGAGGGGAGCGATCATAGCTCGACTGAGGGTCGGTGTCATCGAGGAGACCAGGGATGCCTGCCAGGCAATGATCACTCAGCTGGCCCGGGAGCAGGAGCAGCAGAAGGCCCAGAAGGTGGAGGTAGAGGCCCGTAACATCCAGGAGAAGCAGCATGTCCGACGGGCAAGTAACAAGGCCCGGGGGCCATTGTACCAGGGTGTTGTGGACTGGTTCAACCTTGTCAAGGCGTGGGGCTTCATCGCAGAGCCAGGACTAGGACAAGGGGTCTTTGTCTCCCGGTGGGATGTGAGGGCCCAACTCCCAAAAGGGCACCCTGAACGAGACCTACACCAGGGTGATGTGGTCTCATACACCTGGAACTATGGGGAGCAGGGCTGGTACGCCCGGGACGTGGTGAAATGTCCAGCAGGGGCCGCTGCAGCATCATTAGTCCCCGCTTCTCCACCAGCACCAGTCACACCCATACCACCAGGTGGCAGTAGTGGTGCACGGGATCAATGCAACCAAACCCAGTGCAATTGTAGCACCCAGGGATATGTGGTACTCAGTTCCGGGCAGTGCAGGTTTTGGGGAATCACGGTGGTGGCCATTACCCAGTTCCGTGCCCTGGGCCCTTTTTGTAATGGGGATATTTACAGGGGAGAATAAGATAATGTTCACTTGTGACGCCACTTGCGGTGTTGCAGCTAAGTGTAGGTAGCCGCCGCTGCAGAATGTCTCTACTAGGGCTGGTGGTATTGGCAGCTAGAATGGTAGACCCTCCGCAAGTAGGGTTTTGCCCCAGAGGGTGTATGGTGCAGTTGGCGTCGGAAGAAGGTAGTCCACACAGGTGTTCAGTGAAACTTCTTTACTCACTGCTGGTAGATGTTGACTGATTGCCTGAGGCCATTTGGTTTCGCTTCCAGGTCCCCTTCGCCCCAGTGCCAGTTTGGTTCTCTGGTACCTTCTTCCCCTGCACCTGTCTCTTGTAAGTGGGTCCCCGTGGTATGGAACAACTGGGGGTCCCCGTTCTGTAGTTTGTCCACTTCTGTCTGCCTGATGGTAGAGTGAACCCTGTGGGGTTGGAGTCTCTGGTCATGTCCCCAGTTCTCCCAATGCTACTGAGTCTTTGTATTCTTTAGGGTCAGCAAGGTCTTTGATGGTCCCCTTGCTGTGCAACAGGTCGGCCTGGAGCTCTTTCCTGTCCTAGGGTCCTGTACCCGTCGGTGAGTAGTTCCGGGAGTACTCCACCGTACTCCACCGGAAACCACTTCTCTTGGGTACTAAGTCACCGTTAACCTGCGACAGACCATCTCCTCTGTCAACTCTCTCCTTTCCACCCGACCGACGACTGTCAACTCTCTCACTCTACACTGTACTGACTACTGTCTTCCTGTGTTCTGACTCTCCTCAGTCCGCCACTCCCACCTGGTCAACTAGTAGACTGGATTGGCTCCACCTCTAGGTGGCCATCCATTGGGAAAACTGGGCTTACCTGCATTTTTGTTGGTACCGGCACTGGGGTTCTTGGTCCCTAAGGTAGTAGGCCCTGCATCCTTGTGAACTTTTCATGTATAAGCTTATCATGGAAAAGGGTGTGCAGGACACTTTCCCAAATATTGAGATAGCTCTAAGGATATTTCTAATTTTGATGGTAACAAACTGCAGTGGAGAGCGTTTCTTCTCAAAACTCAAATTAATTGAAAACCGATTAAGGACATCCATGAAGGAGGAAGGACTTGTAAATTTGGCTATCATGAGGATCAAGTCAGATATACTGCGTGAATTTTACTTTAGTAACATCATTAGTGATTTTGCAGCACAAAAGTCAAGGAAAGTGCCTGGATTGTAAAAAATGAATGATTTTACCTAAATTACTCTGCATAAATGATTTTTGTAAATAAACTTGCGTTCAATTAATTTTGTGTTACATATTGAAACACCTTGAAAAATGGGCCTCCCTCCAAAATGGACCCTGGGCCACCCACCTCTTAAATCCGGCCCTGATGAGGAATGCTCTTCTGTGACCCTGCCGAATATTTCAACTTTTTTGTGGGGTGAGTGGGGAGGAAGGTTGTTTATTAGGACCTCAAGATTTCAATGTACATCCCAGAGTTAAGAATTTCAGAGAAGTTTTTGTTTTCTGTCCGACTCATTAATTTTGTGGTAGGATTTAAATATGGAGATATTATCCGCTAGAATCATATATTCTAAAAGGAGAATATTTCCCTCAGCCCACTAATATACAGCAGTAGTTATTTTATGTTGTCTTATCAGATACAACCCCTCAGATCACATGATGAAAGGGAGGTTCTGAAGAGCTAGAAACCACTCCAGAGCCTATCATGCACAGAGAACATTGGAAACTGATATTTGGCAACTTAGTGTGAAAGAAAAATGACCCATTTATGTTTTATTTATCGAATTGGTCCATTTTACTAGTTATGTAAATTTGCCCCAAGTTTCACTTATAGGCTGTGTTGTTCCAAAAGTTCTTCTTCTCAGACATGTGATACAGTTGATTATATTTATTTTTTAGTGCACCATTCAGTCCATAAGAAGAGATTACATACAAAACACACATATAAAATTAAAATGAACAAACTAAGAATGACAGACTGGTACAAAAAGGAGAGGGCCATGCCCTTGAAGGTTTACGGTCTACAATATAATAGGGAAAGGAACAGTAGGTTTGTGATTTGCGGCAGCTATGGTGGTGGTGAGGTGACAGTGGGGTCATTGCAGGCTATCAGCTTTCTTGCAGAGATAGGTTTTCAAATTCCTCTTCAAAGGTCCGAATGTGATGGATCAGACATGTTGGGCCACAGACTTGCAGAATATAGGGGATACTTGGGACAAGTCTTGGAGGCAATTGAGTAATTAATGTATAAGTGTGGAGGAGAGAAGGAAGTCTTGTGAGGACCAGAAATTTTGTGTGAGAAGATATTGGGAGGTTAGTTTAGAGATATATGGAGGAGACAGATTATGGACGGCTTTGTAGGTCACTGTTAGTAGTTTCAACTAGATATGTTGGTGAACTGTGAGGCAATGAAGGGATTGAGGTGAGAAGCGGAGAAGTATTGAGGAGAGAGATGGATTAATAGGACTGAAGATGTGTGAGATTGTTAGTGTGCCGCCCCCGTGCCAGCAGCCGGGCTGCTTGGATCCGGATACGCGGTGGCTCAAGGGGTCTCCGGACCCGGGTGTCATGCGCCCACTCAAATAAAGGGGGTATTTACAGGGGATTGTGTTAAAGTTCGTGACACCACCCGTGGCATGTGGTAATGTGGAGTACCACCGCTGCAGTTGGGAGTACCCGGGTGCGATGGAATGGGGCAGCCAGGTGTTAGAACCCTCCACGGGTAGGGGGAATGCCCCGGGTCTCGGTGATGGTGTTCGGGGAGTGCCGTTGGGTGCGAAGTGGGTCACTTGCGTACTCACTCAGTCCGTTAAGCTGACACCGACAACTGGATAAACTAAAGTTATGTATACTGCTGCCGCTGAGGGGAGCTAGTTCGGGTTCCATCCCCAATGGTGCTGCCTGGTGATCCGTGACCTTCCTCCTGGCACTAAGTTTACTTCTCTGTTGGTCCCGGTAGTATGGAACTAGTCGGGTCCCGCTCCCCACGCTTGGAATTTTCTCGACCGTTTGAGTGGAAAGTCCTATCCCCCTTGTTGCGCTAGTACTCCGATTTTGGAGCGGGTGGAGAGTGGATCTTGAAGGCTCTGTTCTCGTTTCGTCGGGTAAATTGTCAGGTTGCCTGAAGCTACTCCCCGACCTAGGGTCCATGTACCCCGTTGTGCCCTGTTCCCAGCCCGGTGATGGTGCAAGGCCGCCGGCTGTCCTCCTTGACCGTTCCGTGCCCCTTGCCACGATCCCCTGCGACCAGGGGTCCAGCTCCTCTAGGCCCAGACCACCGTCTGCTACCTAGATGGCTTCCTAGGAGCCCGACTCCTGACCTCCACTCTCCTTCACTTCCACACTACAACCCGTGACTGACACTCCTAACCTCCCCTAACTAACCTCCCAAGTGGGCGACCCTATTCCACTCAGGACGTCCACTGGTGTGTTTGGTGGGTGTTGTGCAGAGTGTACCGAGGATTTTAATTAGCTGATGTAGGCAACACCATGGAGTTGGGCACCCATAACCAAGAAGAATGTGGATATTGCACGGGAGGGCAGATTGTTCAATACCCTGTGACGACCTGATAGTCCAGGGGTGTCACATTAGCAGGAGGGCCACAAAAGGAGGATATTGCAGTGGTTGAGTCAGGAAATGATTAGGGCTTGTACTTGCACTTTAGAAGGTGCAGGGTTGAGGAAAGCATAAATTCTTTTTGAGTTGGAGGCAGCAGGAGGTGGTAAGAGCTTGGATGTGGTAAGGACAAGGCAGAGTCGAGGGTTACTTCGAGGCAGCGGACTTTCGGAACAGGGGAAAGTGTGATTTCATTTATTGTTAAAGATAGATTGTGTAGGGGAGTTACGGCCACTTTACACACAGAGATAAATCTGTGACAGATCTGTGGTTGCAGTGAAATTGTGGACAATCAGTGCCAGGTTTGTGGCTGTGTACAAATGGAACAATATGTCCATGATTTCACTGCAACCACAGATCTGCCAAAAGATTTATCTCTGTGTGTAAAGTGGCCTTTAGGTGAGATGGAAAGATAAGTAGTTTGGTTTTGTCCACATTAAGCTTTAGGAAGCGAGAGGAGAAGGAGTATAGACATTATGGGATTCTGGCAGCAGAGAGGTGACGTCTTGGCCAGAGTGGTAGCTCTGAGTGTGATCAGTGAATAGGTAGTACTGGAAGCCATGAGACTTTATGCATTGTGCCTCTCTCTGTTGGTGTCCCTCAAGGGTCTGTTTTGGTAGCCCTACTCTTCTCTATCTTTGCTTTTGGTATGGCATTTAAAAATGGGAGACACTAAATGTGCTGTTAGAAAGATATGAGGAGATCCAGGAAAGGGCAAGGTGTTTGACACTAAAGAAAGAGAGGAATTGTTGTATGAGGGAGTGGTAGACTGTGTCGAAGGCACAGGACAGGTCTAGGAGGAGGAACAGAGAGAATTGTCAGTTAGCTTCAGCAGTAAATATGTCAGGAATGCCCTGGTTACCTACTGTTTGGTTACCCCGCCCTTAACTTTGCCCTCAGCCAAGATGGTGGAGCATGCTTCCAATAAGCTCCTCCCTCGCCACCTATTTGTCTTTAATATCCAGCCTGGTTAAACACTCATTGCTTGAGTATTGTGTAACGCTCCTGCTTGCAGTTCTCTTGCTGGAACCGTCTCTTTCCGGATCGTTCCTTCCTCCTATTCTGTATCCCGCACACCTGTCAGCAACCTGATTATCGTCTGCACCTGCCGTGGAACTACAAGTCTCAGACTGTACCTGAGTTCCCTCTTGTCAGTGTACTTGCCACTTTCAGCATTCTCCCTGTTTCCCTCTATTGGACTCCAGCTATTACCTCCAGTATCGTGACAGAATACTCAAGCAATGAGTGTTTAACCAGACTGGATATTAAAGACAAACAGGTGGCGAGGGAGGAGCTTATTGGAAGCATGCTCCACCATCTTGGCTTGGCTGAGGGCAAAGTTAAGGGCGGGGTAACAAACAGTAGGTAACCAGGGCATTCCTGACAAAATAAGTTGTTTGTGATTTTGGGTAGAGGTAGAGTTTGGAGGCAAATGAGAGCAGCGATATGGAAAGATAGTTGGACGTAGAGGTTGGGTCGAGGGATGGTTTCTTTACAGTAGATGTGGTTGTGACATTTTTAAAAGCAGAAGAAAAGTACTGTAACTTAATGATGAGATGAACAGATGGGTTAGGGCCGGGATAACTGTGTTGGTGGGAATGGGGAGAAAATGGGATGGAGTCAGTGCACAAATGGTGAGGCATGATTTGGAGAGATCAGTGAGCTCTCTTTCAGTTGTGGTGGGAGGAAGGTTATGGGTGAAGGGCAATTATCTGCTATACATCGGGGTTTGTGGTGGCTAAACAATAAAAACTAGCCTGATTTGGTTAATCTTGTTTTTGAAATATGAGGAAGAGCCTCATTGAGATGACAATTTGCTGCATCAAAATTAACTGTAATGCACTTATGTAAAATTGGGTTCAAAGCTAATACTTAGTTTTTAGAAAATAAAATGCCACTTGGTGCTTTTATAAGTATTCTAGTTTCTAGTCATCAGTATCCTCTCCTATACCCATTCCCACCCACGACAATCTATTTATGCCATGGCATTTTTTTTTTTTTAAACCGACAATAAAGAAATCTTTAATCAAAAGGTCATCAACTGCTTTTGTTTTTCCTTTCCTGATGCTACTGGTAGGTATAGCAAAATAAAAAGCTAAATATATAGAAGTCAGAGCTTATTGCTAGCATCGTAAAAGGAAATGTTCAAGCATATAGGGGAAAATTTATTGTGTGTTTTGTTACAGTTTTTTGGTTAAAAAAGCCACAAATTTTGTTGCTAATTTTTGTGCAAAAATGTAAGGTTTTTTTTCTTTATACATTGTTCTAGTCACCTTTAAAAATGAAGTGAAATCCGGGTGTCGTAAGGCACACAAATAGCATTTTTAACGTTTAGATTTACGTTATGAATTACAACTTTAAAATGTTGCATAAAAAGTAGCAAAGTCACTCACTAGTAGGGTGGTGGTGTAAAAAGTCGTAAATCTGATCTGGACAGAAGTGCTTTTTTCAAATTTATCAAACATCGCGCAACATTTCAATAAATTTGCCACAGGAAAATGGACTTTTCTGGAAAAGTCTGGAAAAACTCCTCTCATAGTGAATTCACAAAAAAGTGCACACTCCTGTATCTGAGATGGATTAGCACACCAAGTGGCCCAGATTCTAAAGCAGACTTTACACGCTACAACATATCTAACGATGTGTCGGCGGGGTCACGTCGTAAGTGACGCACATCCGGCATCGTTAGTGGTGTTGTAGCGTGTGACAGCTACGTGCGATTGAACGTAAAACCGTTCATGGCATACACGTCGTTCATTTGCTAAAAATTGAACGTCGGGTTGTTCAATGTTCCCGAGGCAGCACACATCGCAGTGTGTGACACCCCGGGAACGATGAACAGATCTTACCTGCGTCCCGCCGGCTATGCGGAAGGAAGGAGGTGGGCGGGATGTTTACGTCACGCTCATCTCCACCCCTCCGCTTTAATTGGCCGGCCACATTGTGACATCACTGTGACGCCCAACGTCCCTCCCACTCCAGGGAGTGGATGTTCGCCGCCCACATCGAGGTCGTATGGAAGGGTAAGTACGTGTGACGGCAATTAATCGTTTGTGCGACACGGTCAACAAATTAAACGTGTCGCACATACGATGGGGGCGTTACACATCACATACGATATCGTATGCTTAATTGTAAGGTGTAAAGCAGGCTTTATTCTTAAAAAGCTGTAGTCAGATGAAAGGATCTAGATAAGCTGGATCACTGGGCAGTGACTAATAGAATGGTATTTAACAAGGAGAAATGCAAAATTTAACATTTGGGCAATGAAAACAAAAAACAACATCTACAGAAGGGAAAAATACAACTAAGCAACAGCACATGTGAATAAGACAAACACAGACTAAACATGAGTCAATAGTGTGATGCAGCAGCAAAAAGGCAAACAACTCTGGGATGTATTAAGAGAGGCATATAGTATAGATCACGTGAAGTAATTATCCCCCTCTACTCCTCTTTGGTCAGACCTCATCTAGAATACTGTGTCCAGTTCAGGGATGTATTAACAGAAGCATAGCGTCTATATCACGTGAAGCATTTATCCCCCTCTACTTTCCTTTGCTCAGACCTCAACAATACTATGTCCAGTTCTGGGCACCACATTTTAAAAAATACACTGACAAACTGGAGCAAGTTCAGAGAAGAGCAACCAGAATGGTGAACGGACTGCACGCTATGTCCAGTGAGGAAAAGTTAAAGGATGTGGGAATGTTTAGCTTGCAAAACAGAAGGCTAAGGGTGCCTTCACACTTAGCGATGCAGCAGCGATCCGACCAGCGATCTGACCTGGTCAGGATCGCTGCTGCATCGCTACATGGTCGCTGGTGAGCTGTCAAACAGGCAGATCTCACCAGCGACCAGTGACGAGCCCCCAGCCAGCAGCGACGTGCAAGCGACGCTGCGCTTGCACGGAGCCGGCGTCTGGAAGCTGCGGACACTGGTAACTAAGGTAAACATCGGGTATGGTTACCCGATGTTTACCTTAGTTACCAGCTCACACCGCTTAACTTAGCGTGTGCAGGGAGCAGGAGCCGGCACTGGCAGCGTGAGAGCTGCGGAGGCTGGTAACGAAGGTAAATATCGGGTAACCACCTTGGTTACCCGATGTTTACCTTGGTTACAGCTTACCGCAGGCTGTCAGACGCCGGCTCCTGCTCCCTTCACATTCAGGATTGTTGCTCTCTCGCTGTCACACACAGCGATGTGTGCTTATCAGCGGGAGAGCAACAATAAAAAAATGAACCAGGGCTGTGTGTAACGAGCAGCGATCTCACAGCAGGGGCCAGATCGCTGCTCAGTGTCACAGACAGCGAGATCGCTAATGAGGTCACAAAAAACGTGACTCAGCAGCGATCTCAGTAGCGATCTCGCTGTGTGTGAAGTACCCCTAAGAGGAGACAATAGCTATCTACAGATACCTCAAGGGCTATCTAGTCTCATTTGCACAAGGAAAGACTAGAAGCAATGAGCTGAAACTGATTGGGAGGAGACAGAGATTAGATATTAGAAAAAACGTTTTGACAGTGAGGGTAATCAAGAGTGGCACAGGGTTCCATGAGAGATGAGAGATAGGTGAGTTCTCCTTCAATGGAAGTCTTCAAACAGAGGCTGGATAAACATCTGTCTGATATTGTTTAGTGAATCCTGCATTGAGCAGGAGATTGGACATGATAACCTTGGAGGTCCCTACCCATGCTAATGTAGCGCCCCTAAACCCATCAGGGCACTACTAGGTACTGCATCCTGTCAAAGATGCAGGGCCTACCCCCAGGGATCTGGAAGACCAGTACTGGTAACATCAAAACACATAAACATCCCCAGTTTCCCTCTCCCAATCATGGGTGACTGACTAGTCCGGGACCCAATGGATGGCCACCCAGGGGTGGAGCCAGTCCAGTGCACTACATGACAACCAGGTGGGAGGGGACAGACAGAGGGACCGATAGTCCGGTAGTGACAGTTGAAGGGGACGGGCGTGTCTCCAGACGGGATCGTGTAGCAGTGACCTAGGTGACGTAGGAGAGTGGTTGCCAGAGAGAGTACAGCCAGGTACCCCTGGAACCAGAGCACCGACGGGGCACAGTGCCCTAGGTCAGGCGAACGCTTCAGGCTACCTGACAAATACCTGCACAGTGAGGGGACCATCAAGGACCTCACTGACCAAAGAATTCTGGGGCACCAGCAGTAAAGAGAGAGCCAGGGACCGGAACAGAACACTGATCCTACAGGGTTCACACTGTTTGCCGTACGGACCAGAGCCTGCCGACAGACAGTAGGGGACACCCCAGATGCTTCAAGCCACGGGGTTCCACCAACTAGTGAGAGGTGTCGGGGAAAGAAGCCACCAAGTTACCACACCGGCACTGGAACAAAAGGGACCAGGGGTCAAAACCAGCCGTCCTCAGTGTAGCAGCCTCAACACCAATGGGAGTAAACACCAGTTGCACTGCATCCCCAGCGTGTGGTCTCCCTTCTTTCTGCGCCGGATCCCATCATCCACTCCCTGGGGCCCGGCCCTACTTGCGGAGGGCCTATTATCCAGGCTGCCACCACCATCAGCCCCAGTGGTAAAAGACTGTGCAGCGGCGGTTCCATCACTATAACCGCAACCCGCAAGTGGCGGCACAATATAAACTCTTTAATCTCCCCTGTATATAACCGCTTTAATAAGTGACCCCCAGGGTCACAGAAATGGGCATCGGCCGTTACACAACCGTGACACAGCATCCCCGTACACATACGACCCAGGACCCAGTACCCCATAGCCCTGGGGCGACACACTAACATACTATGAAAATTTTAAAACTCTTTTCTAACAAGGGAAAACAAACAATGCATTTAGTTTTTCAATGACTTAGTAACAGAATGAGAATCAATGTGGGCAGATGAAAGGGTTAAAGGCCGTGCAGCCGTGGAAGGAATCTCCAACACTCAAAATCATAGATAGTCGTGATCTTTGTCAATGCATTTCAGAGATAATTCTTCTTCTTTTGTCCTTCAGGGCAAAAATCACATCATGTGATTTTTGTCCAGAAGGAGAATTATTTCTGAAAGGTGATGGCAAATAAAGATCATGATCATCTATAATCCTGAGCATTGGAGATTGCGTCCACGGCAGGGTGGCCTTTAACCCTTTCATCTACCCACATTGATTATCTTTTACCGGGGTGCTGCCGCAGCCATATGACATACTGCTACAATGGTTGTGACTTCTCACAACCATAGGAGGTGAGCCTTCCTACTCCATTTACAGTTTGCAAATTTCCCGTATAAGACCCCATCTCTGTGCTTCTTTTTTTTTACAGCTATTATCTAGTAATAACTTAGAAAGAGGTGAGAATTAACTGACATTTGGCCCAAAGTAAAGCATGCTGCAATTATGACCTGCAAGAACAAAATCATCTGTGTGGAAAAGCACACGTATATTGGCCCATGAAGTGCAAATGCTGTCTGATCTACATAGCATAAGAACATCGCTTGTGTAAATAGGCTCTAAAGCTGCACAACCTGTGGCCCAGGGGTCACACTCTGGCCTTGATGCCTTTTTGAGTAGCTCTCGTCTATCTGGTCACAGACAAGCCTGACAAGTGTCTGCTCATATATATTTTTAATAGTATGGAGTAGAGCAATGTCAAGTTGCAACTTAGGGATGGGTAGCTGCTAAAATATACTCTTCAGGGCCCACTCACACTTGCGCTATTTTGACGCAAACGGAATCCGTCACTAATGTAGTACAGTTCATTTATTTACAGTGGAAGCGCGACATCATGTGGACACAAGCGGGTACTGCATGACACACACACGCGCCATAGTAACGCGCTTCCACTGTAAATAAATGAACTGTACTGCATTAGTGACGGATTCCGTTTGCGTCAAAATAGCGCAAGTGTGAAACTAGCCTCATCTGGAGAAGGAGTAGATGAAGTAAGCAAGTTACTTTGCATGAGAGAGTAGAGGTCTCCTCTCATGAATGGTGGGAGTCCTAAAATGCAGTTAGAATCTATTAGATACTTAGATTCTGATTTTTATTTGGTTTTCCTGCCATCCATGGGGTTCTTTCAACGTAATAATGTGGCTCTTTGACCTGAAAATGTTATGCGCTTCTGCTCTAAGGGCCTGGTACATTTCAAGGTGATTGCTGTCCACACTATAACTCCCAGCATGCACGATAATAGGTTACAGACTACTGCGTTATACTGAAAAGACAAGCATATTTCCCCTTAATGGATTGTAACTGGCTCCTTGTTTCTAGGAAGGATTTCCATCCAACCATGTGCAATTACTTTCCCAGGCACTTAGGAGTGTATGCGTCACAGATCTTTTCTCTGTGTGGCATTTGGAAGTGCTGACGTGGCCTGGACGGCAAGGCAGCGTGATGACTCACTTTCCAAACACAACGCTGCCTGTCAATGTTCAAACATTCTTTACATACAGAACTGCTGTCATCTCAAATGTGTGCTGTGCCCGACAACAAAATGTCAGCTCAGATCCTCCGGAGATACTATTCATGCACCTGGAAATACAGATAGTGGGTCTAAATGATAAATCGCAGCTCACATATCAAAAGTATATCATAACTTCCCTGTGAATTCATATATAGCACAGTAGATTATTTTTAACCCTTTGGGTCAGCAGTATTTGTGCAATATGAAGAGTTTTAGACTATAAATCATGTCTACATATGGGATCTTAGCACCCCTTAGGCTATGTGCCCACGGGACTCTGTATCTGTGGATTTTTCTGCATCAAAATTCGCAGCTTTCCCCCGGAATCCGCACCTTTTCATAGGTGCGGATTTTGTGCGGATTTGACGCGGATTTGACGCGGATTTTGTTGCGGATTTAGGCTATGTGCCAACGCTGCGGAAAATGCGCAGATTTTGCGCGCGGATTTTCCAGAAATCTGCAGCACAGCTACTCCCCAGCCATTTTTATGGCATTTGGGTAATGCTGTGCCCATGCTGCGGATTTTTCCGCAGCGGAAATCATGCAGATTTTCGTGCAGAAACATCTGCAGCATGTCAATTATTGTTGCGGATTTTCGTGCGGATTTTGCCTTTTCAATTGAATTAAAAAAAATCGCTAAATCCGCAACAAAATCAGCGTCAAATCCGCATCAAATCCGCGTCAAATCCGCACAAAATCTGCACCTATGAAAAGGTGCGGATTCCGGGGGAAAGCTGCGGATTTTGATGCAGAAAAATCCACAGATACAGAGTCCCGTGGGCGGCGATTTTTTTTAATTCAATTGAAAAGGCAAAATCCGCACGAAAATCCGCAACAATAAGGCTATGTGCCCACGGGACTCTGTATCTGCGGATTTTTCTGCATCAAAATCCGCAGCTTTCCCCCGGAATCCGCACCTTTTCATAGGTGCGGATTTTGTGCGGATTTGACGAGGATTTGATGCGGATTTGACGCAGATTTTGCGATATTTTTTAATTCAATTGAATAGGCAAAATCCGCACCAAAATCCGCAACAATAATTGACATGCTGCAGATTTTTTCGCACGAAAATCTGCACGATTTCCGCTGCGGAAAAATCCGCAGCATGGGCACAGCATTTCCCAAATGCCATAGAAATGGCTGGGGAGTAGCTGTGCTGCAGATTTCTGGAAAATCCGCTGCTTTTCCGCGAGAAATCCGCGGCAAAATCCGCGCATTTTCCGCAGCGTGGGCACATAGCCTTACTTAGGAGTAGACATAACCCATGAATGAGGGTCACACTGTTTCCGGAAGAAAGCAGCATTTTTATTTTGTACAAGCTCAAAACAACTCTCAAATGATCTGAAAACAAAGATTATTCAACATAGTTGTTCAGGGGAAGGATACAAAAAGTTGTCTCAGAGATTTAAACTGTCAGTTTCCACTGTGAGGAACATAGTAAGGAAATGGAAGAACACAGGAACAGTTCTTGTTAAGCCCAGAAGTGTCAGGCCAAGAAAAATATCAGAAAGGCAGAGAAGAAAGAATGGTGAGAACAGTCAAGGACAATCCACAGACCACCTCCAAAGACCTGCAGCATCATCTTGCTGCAGATGGTGTCAATGTGCATCGGTCAACAATACAGCACACTTTGCACAAGGAGAAGCTGTATGGGAGAGTGATGCGAAAGAAGCCGTTTCTGCAAGCACGCCACAAACAGAGTCACCTGAGGTATGCAAAAGCACATTTGGACAAGCCAGTTACATTTTGGAAGAAGGTCCTGTGGACTGATGAAACAATGATTGAGTTGTTTGGTCATACAAAAAGGCGTTACACATGAAGGCAAAAAAACACGGCATTCCAAGAAAAGCACTTGCTACCCACAGTAAAATTTGGTGGAGGTTCCATCATGCTTTGGGGCTGTGTGGCCAATGCCGGCACCGGGAATCTTGTTAAAGTTGAGATTTGCATGGATTCAACTCAGTATCAGCAGATTCTTGACAATAATGTGCAAGAATCAGTGACGAAATTGAAGTTACGCAGGGGATGGATATTTCAGCAAGACAATGATCCAAAACACCGCTCCAAATCTACTCAGGCATTCATGCAGAGGAACAATTACAATATTCTGGAATGGCCATCCCGGTCTCCAGACCTGAATATCATTGAACATCTGTGGGATGATTTGAAGCGTGCTGCCCATTCTCAGTGACCATCAAACTTAACTGAACTGGAATTGTTTTGTAAACAGGAATGGTCAAATATACCTTCATCCAGGATCCCGGAACTCATTAAAAGCTACAGTAAGCGACTAGAGGCTGTTATTTTTGCAAAAGGAGGATCTACAAAATATTAATGTCACTTTTATGTTGAGGTGCCCATACTTTTGCACCGGTCAAATTTTGTTTAAATGTGGATTGCACATTTTCTGTTAGTACAATAAACCTCATTTCAATCCAGAAATATTACTCAGTCCATCAGTTATTAGATATATGAAACTGAAATAGCTGTTGCAAAAACCCAAATTGTTATAAAGAAAAAAGGTTAACATTAATAGGGGTGCCCAAACTTTTTCATATGACTGTAACTGAATATATGCTTCACTTTGATTAAATACTTTACATACCTATAAAGGTTGGAAAAGACATTAGTCAATGAAGAACAAACATTCTCAATCAATATACAAATATTTAAAACAAATTACATAAATTCTATAAGTGGCAGTATTTGGTCTATATTCAATAAGCATAGGAGTTGGTGGTACATCCGTATTCAATGGCCATACACCGTGTGCAGAATAATTAGGCAAATGAGTATTTTGATCACATGATCATTTTTATACATGTTGTCCTTCTCCAAGCTGTATAGGCTTGAGAGCCAACTACCAATTATGTAAATCAGGTGATGTGCATCTCAGTAATGAGGAGGGGTGTGGTGTAAAGACATCAAAACCATATATAAGGTGTGCTTAATTATTAGGCAACTTCCTTTCCTTTGGCAAAATGGGTCAGAAGAGAAATTTGTCTTGCTCTGACAGCCCAAAATTGTGAGATGTCTTGAAGAGAGATGCAGCAGTCTTGAAATTGCCAAACTTTTGAAGCGTGATCACTGAACAATTAAGCGTTTCCTGGCAAATAGCCAACAGGGTCGCGAGAAGCGTGTTGGGCAAAAAAGGCGCAAAATAACTGCCCATGAATTGAGGAAAATCAAGCGTGAAGCTGTCAAGATGTCATTGGCCACCAGTTTGGTCATATTTCAGAGCTGGAATGTTACTGGAGTATCAAAAAGCACAGGGTGTGCCATACTCAGGCACATGGCCAAGGTAAGGAAGGCTAAAAAACGACCACCTTTGAATAAGAAACATAATATAAAATGTCAAGACTGGGCCAAGAAATATCTTAAGACTGATTTTTCAAAGGTTTTATGGACTGATGAAATGAGAGTGACTCTTGATGGGTCAGATGGATGGGCCAGAGGCTGGATCAGAAAAGGGCAGAGAACTCCACTGCGACTCAGACGCCAGCAAGGTGGAGGTGGGGTACTGGTATGGGCTGGTATCATCATAGATGAACTTGTGCACCTTTTCGGATTGAGGATGGAGTGAAGCTCAACTCCCAGACCTACTACCAGTTTCTGGAAGACAACGTCTTCAAGCAGTGGTACAGGAAGAAGTTGGTATAATTCAAGAAAAACATTATTTTCATGCAGGACAATGCTCCATCACATGCATCCAACTACTCCACAGTGTGGCTGGCCTGTAAAAGTCTAAAAGATGAAAAAAATAATGACATTGCCCCCTTGTTCATCTGATCTGAACCCCATAGAGAACCTGTGGTCCCTCATAAAATGTGAAATTTACAGGGAGGGAAAACAGTACACCTCTCGGAACAGTGTCTGGGAGGCTGCAGTGGCTGCTGCACTCAATGTTGATCATAAAAAGATCAAGCAACTGACAGAATCTATAGATGGTAGGCTGTTGAGTGTCATAATAAAGAATGGTGGCTATATTGGTCACTAATTTTTTGAGGTTTTGTTTTTGCATGTTAGAAATGTTTATTTCTAAATTTTTTGCATTTATATTGGTTTACGTGGTGAAAATAAACAAGTGAGATGGGAATATATTTGGTTTTTATTAAGTTGCCTAATAATTCTGCACAGTAATAGTTACCTGCACAAACAGATATCCTCCTAAGATACCCAAATCTAAAAAAACCCCAATCCAACTTCCAAAAATATTAAGCTTTGATATTTATGAGTCTTTTGGGTTGATTGAGAACATAGTTGTTGATCAATAATAAAAAAAAATCCCTTAGAATACAACTTGCCTAATAATTCTGCACACGGTGTATTTGTATCTGTACTATAGGAAAAACAACACATACATACAAAACTATATATATATATATATATATATATATATATATATATATATATATATATATATATATACAGTGCCTACAAGTAGTATTCAACCCCCTGCAGATTTAGCAGGTTTGATAAGATGCAAATAAGTTAGAGCCTGCAAACTTCAAACAAGAACAGGATTTATTAATAGATGCATAAATCTTACAAACCAACAAGTTATGTTGCTAAATTTTAATAAATTTTCAACATAAAAGTGTGGGTCAATTATTATTCAACCCCTAGGTTTAACATTTTGTGGAATAACCATTGTTTGCAATTACAGCTAATAATCATCTTTTATAAGACCTGATCAGGCCGGCACAGGTCTCTGGAGTTATCTTGGCCCACTCCTCCATGCAGATCTTCTCCAAGTTATCTAGGTTCTTTGAGTGTCTCATGTGGACTTTAATCTTGAGCTCCTTCCACAAGTTTTCAATTGGATTAAGGTCAGGAGACTGACTAGGCCACTGCAACACCTTGATTTTTTCCCTCTTGAACCAGGCCTTGGTTTTTTTGGCTGTGTGCTTTGGGTCGTTGTCTTATTGGAAGATGAAATGACGACCCATCTTAAGATCCTTGATGGAGGAGCGGAGGTTCTTGGCCAAAATCTCCAGGTAGGCCGTGCTATCCATCTTCCCATGAATGCGGACCAGATGGCCAGGCCCCTTGGCTGAGAAACAGCCCCACAGCAAGATGCTGCCACCACCATGCTTGACTGTAGGGATGGTATTCTTGGGGTCGTATGCAGTGCCATCCAGTCTCCAAACGTCACGTGTGTGGTTGGCACCAAAGATCTTGATCTTGGTCTCATCAGACCAGAGAACCTTGAACCAGTCTGTCTCAGAGTCCTCCAAGTGATCATGAGCAAACTGTAGACGAGCCTTGACATGACGCTTTGAAAGTAAAGGTACCTTACGGGCTCGTCTGGAACGGAGACCATTGCGGTGGAGCACGTTACTTATGGTATTGACTGAAACCAATGTCCCCACTGCCATGAGATCTTCCCGGAGCTCCTTCCTTGTTGTCCTTGGGTTAGCCTTGACTCTTCGGCCAAGCCTGGCCTCGGCATGGGTGGAAACTTTCAAAGGCTGTCCAGGCCGTGGAAGGCTAACAGTAGTTCCACAAGCCTTCCACTTCCGGATGATGCTCCCAACAGTGGAGACAGGTAGGCCCAACTCCTTGGAAAGGGTTTTGTACCCCTTGCCAGCCTTGTGACCCTCTACGATCTTGTCTCTGATGGCCTTGGAATGCTCCTTTGTCTTTCCCATGTTGACTAAGTATGAGTGCTGTTCACAAGTTTGGGGAGGGTCTTAATTAGTCAGAAAAGGCTGGAAAAAGAGATAATTAATCCAAACATGTGAAGCTCATTGTTCTTTGTGCCTGAAATACTTCTTAATACTTTAGGGGAATCAAACAGAATTCTGGTGGTTTGAGGGGTTGAATAATAAATGACCCTCTGAATAAACTTTTCACAATTTAAAAAAAAAAAAATAAAAAAAAAAAAAAGAAATAACATTCTTTTTTGCTGCAGTGCATTTCACACTTCCAGGCTGATCTACAGTCCAAATGTCACAATGCCAAGTTAATTCCGAATGTGTAAACCTGCTAAATCTGCAGGGGGTTGAATACTACTTGTAGGCACTGTATATATATATATATATATATATATATATATATATATATATATATATATATATATATACATACAGTAAAACTTTGCAAACTGAACAATGGCGTAATATTCAAAATCCACTTGTAGTGTGATCCGATTCTCTCAGATTAGAAGATGTAGTTGAAAAATGTCTCCACCTTCTCCGTTCTGACAGTAAATGGTACTAGACAGAGATGTCATGCGAGTGCAGTCCAAAGTTTTCCATGGACTCATTGATTTGCATGGCCGATAATCTGATCCAACTCAGGCATGTTCAATCCTGAAGTGCTGCAGGCGTGTCAGCATATACAAAAAGATTCTCCCAAATCAATTTTCAACTACGATAATCTTTTTGTATATGCTGACATGCCTGTAGCACTTCAATAAAATTACTAAGGTGTGTGCACTCAGAATTTTCTACATTCGGCCCTGTGGAAAAACCTTAGCCCAATGTTTTGTAGGATCGCACTTTGACCGAAAATACATAGCTGTGAGCAATTGGAGGTATAGTAAACAACTTTCAAAATTTCCAGTGAATCCAAGTGGACATAAAAATCTTTTCTTATAAACAATTCAAACTTTTATTTGTTAATTTGATTAAAAAGCATTACATTTAAATGGCTAGTAGAAAACTAACAGGGTGTCTCAGATTACGCGTATGCTACACCTTCATCATGGTCTGACAGACCATGATGAAGGTGTAGCATATCGCTGGAAATTTTTAAACTACTTCACTACAGTATTTGCTCCTTGAAGGGTATCCACCCTGCTCTGTTCAGCTCCATAGGACATAGAAAATACATGAGGGATCTCTACTACCGGTAAGCTGGCCTTTTTTCTTTTTCTTTAGTAAACCACAAGCCACTGATATTAAACCATATAGACACCTTCTGAAACATTGTTTTACTTCAATTCATATATTTTTGCATTTAACGTTCATTAAAATTTGGATTGGCTCTTTTCTGGCTCTGTCTTCTTTTTTGCTATTGTATACAGCAGACTACAGTATTAGCAGTGAAGCAATCTGTAGCTCTAATCGCTGTTCTAGACTTATAGATCACCAAATGAAATTTCAGTTGTGGAACCAAATAAAAAAAAAATAAATTCCAAACAGTGACCATATGCTTTAAGGCTATGTGCGCACTAGTGCGTTTTACCCGCGGATTTACCCGCGGATTTGCCGCGGAAATTTCTTGAGAAATGTCTGCAATCTTTGTGCAGACATTTCCCAGCAAATCCTATGTGAAAAAAAATAGCTGTGCGCACACTGCGGATTTTTCTCAAGAAATTTCCTTGAGAAAATTTCTTGAGAAAATGAGCACGTCAATTCTTTTCTGCAGGTACCCTGCGGATTTCTGCAGTACAGCCTGCAAAATCCGCAAGGAACAACCGGCTAATCCGCGGCTAATCAGCGGCAAATCCGCATGCAGATTTACCGCGGATTTGGTGCAGATTTTTTCCGGAGGTCCGGAAATCTTCCACTCCCAGAAGTTTCTCAAGAAATTTTCTTGAGAAACTTCACAGTTCTAGTGCGCACATAGCCTTAAGCTGAATCATGGACTCTAGACTTCAATGACCAGTGACCCTTTCACCTAAAAAATAATCAAATATGCCAAGCTAGTAATTTGTAAAATGAGGGCCTAATAGGAGCCTGAAAATCTTAAGGGGAACTCTGAAGAAACAAGTCATTCCATCAGAAGGTATCTACTGTATTTCCCCCAAAACAAGACAGTGTCTTATATTATTTTTTACTTTAAAAGATGCGCTAGGGCTTATTTCCGGGAGATGCCTTATATTTTGTATAGGTATCAGTGATTGGGTCGCCCATTAATGAAAAATGAATATTCACCCCTTCACTGCCTATCCCTCTACCAGCGTCAGTGATTGGAACTTATGCTAACAAAATAATATTCACCACCTTTGCCCACACACCCCTCTTCCGGCATCATTGATTAGAACTTGTTTTAATTAAAATTAATATTCACCCCCTTCCCTACCCACCTCTGTGCGTGTCATTAGTGATTCACTCACACTGTGATATTACTAACCAAGCATCACAGTGCAATGCTCGCACTGGCTAGTGGCTCTCCTACCCGAGCGTGTCTGCGTGTATTTGTATGCACTAGTCACGCTCAGGAGAGGATTGCTGCTGGCCAGTGCATTAATTACGCTGTAATCATCGGTCAGTAATATGACAATCTGAATGACTCACGGACACTGACCAGAAAGGGCTGGGTGGGGGAAAGGGGCAAATGTTCCTTATTTCATTAACACAAGTTCCAATCACTGACAGTGGCAGAAGGATGGGAGAGATTATGGGGTGAATATTCATTCTATTAACTTGCCGGCATATCACTATAAACTTCCAGGGCTTACAGCAACATACACCAATAAAAGTTACATATCCTGAAAGGGCTGCTCAAGCCCTATTTCGATATGGTTAGTATGATTATCGGCAACTAGGGTTTATTTTTGGATTGGGCATTATATGTTAAGAATACTTCAAAAAGGCAGAAAAGTCCTGCTAGGGCTTATTTTCAGGGTAGGTCTAATTTTTGGGAAAATATGGAATCGGTGAGGTGATGATGCATGCCTTGGTATTGAAAGATTAAGGTAGACAAATTCTGTGTGTGGTCATTGTTCTGTCAGTTCTGGGGGGGGAGCTAACTATCACTGCTGTATATATGACATCTATGAGACGTGTAGGTTGTAACAGAGAAAGATTGTTGGGCACAGTGTAAAGAGAGGATCTGAGGCTGGCACACTGAGACCCTCGTTTCTTATACCTCTTTACATTTTGCTTGGAAGGCAGCTTAAACATTTAGTTGAATATTCTGCACCAAACTTATCATTAAAGCTACCTACTATTGTTTTCACTGGGAGATCAGTGTTACAATTCATGCAACTAAGATTTTTCTGTGACAGATTTGAAAAGTGACAAATTAAAGCAGTTATTGCCCAAGGCTGAGTTCTCACAATGAGTATTTGTTGTATTTTTGATGTGGATTTTTGCACCAATTAGTTCAATTAAGTAATTTGTTTTGTAATGTAGTTTTTGGCCTTGATTCATCAAGACCGACATTGTTCATGCCGGTCTTGATGAGGGAGCTTGGTGAAGCGAGATGTACCTGATTCATTAAGAGGCGCGTGGCTCTTGTAACGTCCTGGAGGTGGATCCACGGGACCGTGCACCGGACTCCCCCAGAGAGGCAACCAGGAGCGAACCCCTATACAGGGACTGTCCGGTCACCCCCCCAGAGGGCCTAGATGCACAGTAGCCGGGACACCAGAGAGTTCGGAGTACGTGTCCTTCAGAAGTCTGTACGGGATATGGCTATTAGTCCAACGGGGCCGTGTTCAGGACTGATGACTGGAACCGGGTACAGATGCCCAGTGGTAACAACAGACGGGGTCCGGGTCCAGCGAAACGTGCAGGCTGATGTGACCAGATGGAATCCAGGACCGGTGACGGGTACAGGCTGACGGAAGATGGCGGGATCCACAGCTGGTGGTCACCGGGGCAACTCCTGGGAAACCGGCAAGCTGGACACACTCAGGTTGGCAGACAGACACTATGGGAAGAGACAGGGTTAACCTGGGTACGAAGCACAGAGGGACCTGAACACCTAGCTACAAGAACAAGTTGAACAGGCACCGCCCATAAGAAAAGGAAGTTCTTATAGACCCTGTACCTGTAATCAGCGATATCCTGTTTCAGTGACGCTGGCCCTTTAAGAAGAGGTGAGTGAGTGCGCCCGCGCCCTAGTGCGCATGCGCGAGGGCCGAGTGCCGGAGACCAGTGCAGGACGTGCTGGGGGAAGTGGAGGAGATGCAGGTGAGACAGAAGCTGAGTCCCGGACTGCAGCGGAATGCCGGGACCGGCAGACGGGGAACATGGAGGACGCACAGGAGAGCGGGTGGAGCAGCCGCGGACAGGAGACCCGGGGACCGGTGAGTGACAGGCGGCGCCAGGATCCCAGGAGCGTGACAGCTCTTAATGATGTAGTAGCATCGGACAAGTAGTATGTGCCTTGCTTCCTATCTGCTGGAGTAAGATTGTATACCAGGAAATTCCACCGCTCATCATGAATTAAACAAGAAGTGGTCACCACGCCATCATCTCAGCCCACTGTTTCAGAGTTGTGCAAAAAGTGGAGTTAGTATGCCAAAACTTGCAAAATTCTTGCACAGCTTCAAGTTGCGCTAACATATTGCGACTTTTCAAAGCTTTTTCGCCAGAATGGCGTTAACGCTTTGACAAATTGGGCCCTTTGAGATTTATAACAATGTACACGATCACAGCGGACTTACACCATATGGGAAGTAGTTATGAGCGAGCACTACCATGCTTTACTGCTCGGTACTCGTAACTATTTAATTTTTTTTTAGCCTCGTGTAAACTTTGATATTTTTTAGGTATGTGTAGGTACAATGGTAAAATGAGATGTCAGCCTAGCTTTACCTGTATGACAATTTTTACTTATACTATAAAGGCAAGTATGATTTTTGATATATCTTGATCCAAGTCTTTATTAGAAATTCCCCAAGAATTCTAAAACTTTGAACCCAGGAACCCAGCACTGCAAGTCTACAGTGTGAACCACTGAGCCAATAGTGATGAGAATCATGTTGACAAAGTGCTGTCTATTTCTTACTTAATAGCACCAGGAATATTGTAGTTCATGTGAAGCGGGGCACCCTATCCTGGCCGAGGGTCACTGACTCCCCTGTTCATGCAATTGTGTGTGTCCGTGTTGTGCACCCTATGGGATGTGCAACACTTACAATGTCCATGGCGATCTTCATCTCGGATTCCGATCCTTGTCACCGACGTGTAGGGTGACACAATTACACACAAGTCCTTTTTATGAACAACTCAGGAGCCATCTTTATTGTGGTAAACCAGGTCTTTCTTACTTTGGAAAGACAGGCCTTCTTGTGCTGCGCCGCTCTCTCAGGAGTTTCTGACTTACTACCCTTGCTCTGGGTTTCTGCTTCTGGTGCTTGTTCCTAATACTGGTTTCCTCCCCGTATTGTTTCCTGACGGCTACCATGCCTCACGTGGACCCTTGGACGAAGTACTAGCCCCTGGCCGGTTCAAGGTACTGTCGGGAGTTTCCATACACCGACGTCCCACTGGACTCTGGAGATCCTCTAACCACCCGAAGGGAAAGTTCTTGGCACTAGGGAGTATACCTCCCATCCTCTCAGTAGGACATCTGCAGGTTCACTGACTAACTTCTCCCTGTCTGTTCTTGCTAAACTCCTTGCTCCACGCACCTTACAATAAACATCCTATCTAAAAACCTTACCTATTAGTCCTTATCTATAAGGCTATGTGCGCACGTTGCGTATTTTTCCTGCATTTTGGTCGCGTTTTAAACTGACAATGCATGCATTTTGCTTCCCCAGGAAAGTCTATGAGAAATCAGAATTTCTATCCACACGTTGCGTTTTGTGAACATTTTCCACCCATTGACTTCTCAATATCAAAACGCACTGTCTAAATCGCGGCCAAAATGCAATGAAAATGTAGTGAAAACGCATTTTTTTTTGTCAAACGCAGTGTTTATATTTGTCAAAAGGTTGCAGTTCTATTGTCAAACCAGAACGCAGCGTGCGGACATAGCCTTTTACTCCTGGCTGACGCGGCACAAGGGGCCAATCCCTATTTACATTACACATGGTTTGCGTTAAAATATACACATAACATACATACACATACAGTTGTGCTCGAAAGTTTACATACCCCAGCAGAATTTTTGCTTTCTTGGCCTTTTTTCAGAGAATATAAATAATATCACAAAATCTTTTTTTCCCACTCATGGTTAGTGGTTGGTTGAAGCCATTTATTGTCAAACTACTGTGTTTTCTCTTTTTAAATCATTATGACAGTCAAAAACATCCAAATGACCCTGATCAAAAGTTACATACCCCAGTTCTTAATACCGTGTATTGCCCCCTCTAACATCAATGACAGCTGGAATACTTTTGTGGTAGTTGTGGATGAGGCTCTCTATTTTCTCAGATGGTAAAGCTGGCCATTCTTTTTGGCAAAAAGCCTCCAGTTCCTGTAAATTCCTAGGATTTCTTACATAAATTGCTTGTTTGAGTTCTCCCCAGACTGGCTCAATGATATTGAGATCAGGAGACTGAGATGGCCAGTCCAGATCCTTCACTTTGTTCTGCTGTAGCCAAAAACAGGTTGACGTGGCCTTGTGTTTTGGATTGTTGACATTTTGGAAAGTCCAATTACGTCCCATGCGCAACTTCCGGGCTCATGAGTGCAAAATTGCCTCCAGTATTTGCTGATAACATGCTGCATTCATCTTGCCTTTGACTCTGACCAAGTTTCCTGTGCTTTTGTAGCTCACACATCCCCACATCATCAGCGATCCACCTCTGTGCTTTACAGTGTTCCTTTCATCATAGGCCTTGTGGACACCTCACCAAATGTAACGTTTATGGTTGTGGCCAAAAAGTTCAATTTTGTTCTCATCACTCCAAATTACCTTGCTCCAGAAGTTTGAAGGCTTGTCTCTGTGCTGTTTGGCGTATTGTATGCAAGATACTTTGTGGCATTGGCGCAGTGATTGCTTTCTTCTGGCAACTCGACCATGCAGCCCATTTTTCTTCCAGTGCCTCCTTATTGTGCATCTTGAAACAGCCACACCGCTAGTATCCAGTGACTGCTGTATTTCAGCTGATGTTATTTATGGCTGGCATCCCGAACAATTTTCCTGGCAGTTGTGGCTGAAATTTTTGTTGGTCTACCTAATCGTGGTTTGGTTTTTACAGAGCCCCTGATTTTCCATTTGTTAAACACAGTTTGAACACTGCTGACTGGCATTATCAATTCCTTGGATATGTTTTTGTATCCCTTTCCTGTTTTATACAGTTCAACTATCTTTTCCCGTAGATCCATTGACAATTCTTTTGCTTTCCCCATGACTCACAATCCAGAAAGGTCAGTGGCTGAATGAAAGATGCAAGAGTCTGTCTGGATCCCAAAAACTCACTCAGCTTTTATGCACACTCTGATTACAAGCAAACAGGTCACAGGTGAGGATATTACCTTTATTAGCCATTCAAACCCATTTGTGTCAACTTCAGTACATGTTATCAGGCCAAAATCGCCAGGGTATGTGAACTTTTGATCAGGGTCATTTGGATGTTTTTGGTTGTCACTATGATTTGAAAAGAGAAAACACAGTAGTTTGACAATAAATGGCTTCACTAGCCATGAGTGGGAAAAAAAGATTTTGTGTTATTCATACTCTATGAAAAAAGACCAAGAAAACAAAAAATCTGCCGGGTATATAAACTTTTGAACACAACTGCACATATAGGAGGTGTGTGTTCTCTGTAATAATACCCTGTAATATGGTAAAACACAAATACAAGTATGCTAGAGGGCGCCGGCTGATGCTCCCATCCAGCTCTGGCACAGCAATGTACTTGCCCAATCATTTCCATTCAATATAATACACTGTATACATCTATGGGAGCTGCTCTACTCCATAGGGGTGGACGTGGTGCGGCTACCTCCTACACATGCACAGCAGTTTTGGGGATATTTTTCTTATTTTTGATGCCCAGTATAGCTTCTCAGACTTCATGTAAATCTAGTTGTTTCAGTTTTGTTGGATATTATCAATGTTGCAGATGAGACATTTTTTTGTTTCCTTTTTTATTTATAAATCTTGCAGAAATTGTGATAGTGAGCATTTTCATTTCCTCTGCAGCGTGGCTTTAATTGGGTCATCTAAGGTTGGATCTCGTTGAGCGAGGTCAGTTGGCCTTCCTCTTTGTGGGAACACTCTGTGCTCTACTCCAGGACATGGCTGTAAACGGATTCTTGCCAGCTCCAATTAGAACCTCTGCATTTACTCTTGTTTTATTCCATTGTGAGCACTATTTTCTTTGGCAAGCATGCATTCTTGTGCAATGTATGCTGCGTGCCAGTGTCTTGTGCCAGCCAGCGTTGCCTATCTAGACACCACTGTGGGTAACTTTGACATATGCTGTATTTTAAACAGTGCATAATTTTATAATTGTAGCACTTTAATAACATGTAATCGGATTTGCTTACAGTGGTATTTGCACTATGTACTTTCTTTGAAACTGGGACTTTTTTGATGGGATACAGCAAAATCAATAAATTATTTTGGCATGTCTGGCAGGTTTGCATGACAAGGAATTAATATGCATTTGTATTCAGTGCAAATGTAGATAAATATATATTTTTTATTTTATTCCTGGATGACATACCTTACAATCCCATGGCTTCTTGGTATGCTGCTGAAATAAAGTTTGTGGCATGTTGCAAAAATTGTTACAGGTTTCAAGTCTATTAAAATGGGTGACATTCCAAAGGACTGTAAAAGAAATTGTGTTGAAAAGTCAGCCTAAACTACTATGACTGGCCAAATACAGAGGACTACTTCCCACTAATGATAAACAAGCACTACCATGCTCAGGTGCTTTGTACTCGTAATGAGTAGTTGGACGCTCGGACGAGCTCGACTCGAGCACCCCAGTATAATGGAAGTCAATGGGGGACTCTAGCATGTTACCAGGAAATCTTCTGGAAAAATGCTCGAGATGCTCATGGTAAAGACCTCATGTGAGACTATAGTGGCTCAAGGATTTTAAAGGGATATTGTCCTTTTTAAAGCCATTGATTCTCAAAGCAAGTGACAGAGGGGGTGTGGCACACCCCCTCTGTCACTTGCTTTGAGAATCAATGGCTTTAAAAGGACAATATCCCTTAAAATCCTTGAGCCACTATAGTCTCACATGAGGTCTTTACCATGATCATCTCCTATGTAGCATCCCACATATTAGGGTTTACAGACAGACTGAAAATGACCACTTTTCAGAGGCCCAGGGATCAGATGGTTATAGCAGGGATTTTCCCCAACTGCTACATTCCCAAGATGCTCAGTTTTGGTCAGATAGAGAGATCAAGACATTGGCATAGCTATATATTCGGAGTGTTCTTATTTCCTTTGAGCAATGTTATTAGCTCTATCAAGCCCCCAGACACTCTTCTTTAGGTACCTGCACCTAAAGGCCACGTCTCACTAAGCAACATCGCTAGCAACATCGCTGCTGACTCACGACTTTTGTGACGCAACAGCGATGTTGCTAGCCATGTCGTTGTGTGTCACATCCAGCAACAACCCGGCCCCTGCTGTGAGGTCGCTGGTTGTTGCTGAATGTCCTGGACCATTTTTTAGTTGTTGCTCTCCCGCTGTGAAGCACACATCGCTGTGTGTGACAGCGAGAGAGCAAAAACTGAATGTGCAGTGAGCCGGCTTCTGCGGACGCTGGTAAACAATGTAAATATCGGGTAACCAAGAAGCCCTTTCCTTGGTTACCCGATATTTACCTTTGTTACCAGTGTCCGCCGCTCTCACGCTGTCAGTGCCGGCTCCCTGCACACATAGCCAGACTACACATCGGGTAATTAACCCGATGTGTACTCTGGCTAGGAGTGCAGGGAGCCAGATATTTACCCGATATTTACCTTAGTTACCAAGCGCAGCATCGCTTCCACACGTCGCTGCTGGCTGGGGGCTGGTCACTGGTGAGATCTGCCTGTTTGACAGCTCACCAGCAACCCGTGTAGCGATGCTCCAGCAATCCCTGCCAGGTCAGGTTGCTGGTGGGATCGCTGGAGCGTCGCTTAGTGTCTTAGTGTGATGGTACCTTAAGGCATGCCCTAAATACTCAGTTTCCAGACACTGGAAACTCTCATATCCTTGGAGCCAGTGACCCAAGTGGTTAATCTCTGTTTTACATACCAAGTTATTCAGCAGGAGATGCTATTGTTAGTTGAGGACAATATACCTTTGAGAATTGAGGCCTTGACCTCCCTGCAATATCCATTTGGTAACTGATAAACTTGCTAATCCGAATCTATATAGACCAATCAATGCTACCTGACACCTTGCAGGTTATATAAAATAGGTAGAGCTTTCACTGAAGATTGCCATAAGTGTGGGGAAAAGGCTGCAGATTTTATACACCTGATGTGGTGTTGCCCTCCTATAGGAATCTTCTGTACCATTATATCCTAAAGTGTGCTTATGGGGATCCTTCATGAAGAGCCCTGGCCTCACCATCCTCACACTCTAAGGGAGCCATGTTCATGGCCCGTAAGGCTATCACCATGTGGTGGATGGCTAGAGGACCCTGGTGGATTTCACACTGGGACAGTGTTAAATACTGCAGCTTCCTATGACAGCGTGTATTATAAAAAATGTATCAAAAATTTGATAAAAAGGTATGGAAGCCTTTGTTTGATCCCACTTTGACGAAGATTAGTCGGTAGGTGATAAGGAGTATTCGCTCATGATTAAAATATGTGATAAGTGGTGCCGAACATGAGTGTCTTATGTGTTTGGTTAAGATATTAGACCCTTGGTATGTTAAGTGCAATCTTAACTTTGCCAGACAGTATTAATGAGCAAATAGACATGTTTGTTCTATGTGACCTTGTTATGTTGTACAGCCTTCAATAAAAGGAGTTAAAAAAAATAACACCATAGTGGAATCCAACAGACAAGTTTTTCACAACAGGCATTAAAGGGAATCTGCCAGCAGGTTTTTGCTATTTAATCTGAGGACAGCATGCGGAAGTGGTTAAAAAACAGAATTCAGATATGTGTCTCTTATCAAGCTGTGTGCTATTCTTTACTCATTATTATGATAGACAGACAGACACTGATCACACCAGGCTGCTTTCTGCCCATGAACATAGAACAAACTGGATCCTCTCTATCAGCATACCACCGTTCACATGTGGTTGCGTGCGATACAGTCAGAATCCAGTGACATGCAGTATTTGCACGCAGCTCAAAAAACGCTACAAGTAGAGTTTTCGAAACAAGGTAAAAAAACTGCAAATCAACAGATCCGGTATATGACGCATGCAAATGCATTTTACCGCAATGCTATTGAAAATGCATTGAAATAAGAATGCATTTGTTAAGGATCTGGTCACATGTGTTTGCCTTTTTTTTGACATCCATCAAAAAAAAGCTGATGTGAAAGCAGCCTTAAGGTACTGTCACACATAACGAGATCGCTAGCGAGATCGCAGCTGAGTCACCGTTTTGGTGACGCAGTTGCGATCCCGTTAGCGCTCTCGTTATGTGTGACACTTACCAGCGATCAGGCCCCTGCTGTGAGATCTCTAGTTGTTGCAGAATGGTCCAGGTCATTTTCTTCAAAGGTGATGTCCTGCTGGGCAGGACACATCGCTGTGTTTGACGCTGTGTGACAGGGTCACAGTGACTGCTGAGATCGTTATACAGGTCGCTACTGCGATCTGTATTGTTCTGCATCGCTGGTAAGATCTCACTGTGTGACATCTCACCTGCGACCTCCCAGCGACTTACCTGCGATCCCTATCAGGTCGCATCGTTTTTGGGATCGCAGGTAAGTCGTTATGTGTGAAGGTACCTTTACTGTCTGACATTTATCTTTTAATACAAATTAACTTTAAACCTTTTATTGATAAGAGGCCATAAGCACATCCACATCAAGGGCATTGGGAAGCCACAGGGATGTACCAGGGCATTTCCTAACAAACATTTCATTGTTATCTTCATTTTCAGATAAATGTGCACAACAGCAATTTGCACTGTAAATGTTTAATAACAGCAATATTTGGAACTGAAAAAGTATGTATGGAGAATTGCAAATTATTTGAACTTTTTTGAGGCAAACTCTTTTCTTCCCTTTCCCCCAAAGCTTCGAATACTTTGTATCTTCTTTAGCTGTTCTTCAATGGTATGGATTATATCTACTTCATCTGGAATATGAACATATCTCACATTGCGTCCAGTAACAAACAAGTCATCTAGTTTAGCCTGCTGGCCATGGCGATCAGTGTAGATAACCTTTTCCAAGCGTATATTCATAAAAGCATCTACATTTATAATAGTCCCTCTGGCAGAACTTTCATTGCGCAAGTCAACAGTGGTGACAAGACCATGTAGCCCCTGCAGGAGGATTATCAGACTGTTTTCAGCAATTGTCCTCTCTTTCACCGAGTGACTGACCTCCATAGCTGCACCTACAAAATAACATTAACTTATTAATTGCAATAAAGATTAACAAATACTTGGTACATCACAACGCAAACTTTATCACTACACAAAAGTTTCAAAAACCCATTATCTATGAATAATGATACCTTATGACTCAAATCTAAATTTGCAAACAGGAGACCCCCAAGTAGATATCAAAAATATGTCCATTTTATTGAAATCTCTACATACAAAACATTAATGTAGAGATATCAATAAAATGGACATATTTTTGATATCGACTCGGGGGTCTCCTGTTTGCAAACAACACAAACTTTATGCCTGAAATAAAGACCAAACAGAAAAATAAAATATATATCCCAAACTGAAGTTAATAGAGGTTGGTTCAATGTTGAGCACTCTCCTCTTTTGGGAAAAATGGTGAGTGGTTACACAGATCTCTCGTTCTGGGAAGACCTGTACTAACCAACATTCAACTATGGATCTTTTCTCTCCATTTCCAATATGTTCAACTACAGATCTTATAGTCTGGACGGGCATAGGGTCTTCTGACCCAATCTCAAAAGCTTAATATGCAGATGCTAAGTTGCCGACTTTGGGTCAGAAGACATTGCAGTCCGTACTTGGACTGTTTGTCATGGATGTGAATTTAGACGCTTCAGATACTTATTGCTGATTTTGTGCAATTTATAGTACAATACAGAGGGTGGGGAGATGCAATTTCTAATCCATAGCATTTCAGTGTCTATAATGAGATTTATCATTTGGTGTCCATTTTTAAGTGGAAAAAGAAGCTCTTTTTTGTATGGTCAATAAAAGGATAACAGAAACTAACCCCCCCCCCCCCCCCAATTTATACTCCACTAGCTGTAGTACCTGGCGTTGCCCGGGATAGTAACCGTCTCTCTCTCCCAGTCTCTGTCTCTCTGTCTGTCTGTATTTCTGTGTGTAAATAAAGAAATAATGTTTGGAACACCATTCCAAGTCTGAACTGGATGTAAAAACCTAAAAAACATCACATCATCTAATTCTGTGTGTGTCTGTCTCTTTCCCCGTCTCTCTGTATCACTCTCTTTCCTTGTCTGTCCGTCTCTCTCTGTCTCCCTATCGATATATTACCTCACACATAAGCTTCTTATATACAAAGAATGTCCTTCGTTCCTATAGCAACCAATCACAGCTGCTATTAACCTGTAACTCCTAGCTCCATTTACTTGAATGGAGACAGTTTTTTTGGAGAGTAAATGTACAGCACTGGGTTAAATTTTCCCGTCAAAACATAGTCCATGATGTTCCCTGAGTCACATGGGGTGTCTGTGCAAAATATTGTGATTGTAAATGCGACAGTGTAAATTCCTTTAGCGGACACACACAATTTAAATATTAGATAGCCCTACTTCAGTTTTCATCCGCTCTGTACCTCAGAGCTCATTCAGACTACCATTCCATCTGTCCTTTTCAGTTCCTGATTTTTTGCAGACCTACTGACAGGACCATCTTTTCAATGTCTTTTGTGTAGGATCGGATGGCACACAGAAGTACTTCCGCGTGCATCAGTTCCACTTCCTACAAACCCCCCGCCCAAAAAACACATCGGATGCCATATGTCCGCACTGTTATTATGGAACACATCCTATTCTGTTCCATGATAACCTTGACTCAATACAAGTCAATGGGTCTGCAAAATCCCCGGAAGCCACACGGAACCACTTCCATGTGACCTCCGTCGGGTGCCCCTGCAGTCTGTGTCCCGCTCCCCCGCCAGCCCCGCACCTGCTCGCACTACGTGTCAGCATCTGCCCGCACAGTAGTGTCAGCAGCTGTGGGGATGACAAGCGTCGACATTAGGTTAGCAAAGTGTGATGAAATCTGCTGCACTGCTGTCATTAGCGCTCGTTACTGACTTCCATGCCCGCCGTGTCCTTACATCAAGTCTCACAGCCGCTTGCGATACTTTGCTTCTGAACGCGGCGAAGTGTAGCAGACTTCATCACCCAGTTAATGTATCTAGTTACTCCTGAAGTCAGCACTAGTGCGGTGACCTGACCTAACCTAATGATGTTAGCTCAGGTCACTGCAGTGCTCTCCCAGCCAATGGGGAACATTCTATTCTTCACTGATCGGGACAGTGAGTATGGATCGTCGTGGGACCCCCTTATTGGATTACGCCGGACCTGGCTTTGTTTCTTTTGTTAAATTAAATTGGTGAAAGAGGGAATGTTTAGGGGAGTGTTTTTTCAAATAAAAATTTGTCTGTCATCTTTTTTTTTTTTTAGTGAGGTCTGAGACACCGTTAGATCACTATCCTCAGGGCCTGATGCCAGGTGACATTACACAGCTGGTTTCAACCCCATATATTACCCCATTTGCCACTACACCAGAGCATTCGGGATGAGCCGAGTAAAATCCCGGGACCGAAGCATCTAATGGATGCGGCAGTTCCGGAAAGCTGCTGGCTATTTTTAGGCTGGGGGGGCTCCAAATAACGTGGGTCTCCCCAGCCTGAGAATAGCACCCAGCAGCTGTGATGCTTTATTTTGGCTGGTATCAAAATTGGGAGGGACCGCACACCGTTTTTTTTTATTTTTAATTTATTGTACTGTACGATATAGATCCGCCCACTGGTGGCTGTGATTGGTTAGTCAGCCCCCACACTGAGTGACAGCTGTCATACTGCAACCAATCACAAATTTTTTGTAATAAAGTACCTTTTCACATAACTTGGTGTATCCCTCTTGTATGCACACTTCTTTTCTCTTTTGTTATCAATCACAAACGGGGAGGAATGAATATGTACGAGCCTAATGAGCGGCTGGCTCGGGAAGAACAAAGAGCTGGCGCAGGAGCAGTGTGACAGCTGCCTGGTGATCGGTGAGTATGTAGTGCTTGCTCTTACCCCTTTGCGCTAGTTTCTGTTCCCCATAGACTTTAAATGGGGACAAGCATCTGGCCAGATACTGTGGACTGTATGTAACGCTCCTTCCATTTTTTTTGCGGACCGCAAAAAAAAAAAAAAAAGTCACACGGACCGTATACTGAACGGAACAGATGCGGTTGTCATACGGATGCATCCGTTGATAATCAGGACCGTTTTTTGTGGACCGCAAAAACGTATGTCGTGTGAAAGTAGCCTAATCCAGCAATCTCAGCACTCAGGCTAATCCCTCAAGTAGGACCCGAAATCCATAATTTTTTTAGCTCCTTAATTAAACAGGTTGTCCACTAATTTAACATTTATGTCCTATCCTTAAAATAGGTCATCAATGTCTGGTGGTAGTGCGACACCTGGCACTCCTGCTGATCAGGTGTTCAATTTAGGTGGAGGCTGGAACTGTTTCAGTTATGGAGCTGCACGGCTCACCTCCTTCAACTCTATAGTGGCGGCTGGATACTGCATATCCACTGCCTATTCAAATCAATAGGGGGCGGATGTGCAGTAGCGGGCTGCGGTTACTATTCCGTAGATAGAGCTGCACTGTACAGCTCTGTAACAGTAGTTCTGGACACGCCGACACTGGGAACAGCTGATCAGCAGGGGTGCTGGGTGTCACACCACCACCAGACATTAATGATCTATCCTAAGGGGTACTTCACACACAGCGAGATCGCTACTGAGATCGCTGCTGAGTCACGTTTTTTGTGACGCAGCAGTGACCTCATTAGCAATCTCGCCGTGTGTGACACTGAGCAGCGATCTGGCCCCTGCTGTGAGATCGCTGCTCGTTACACACAGTGCTGGTTCTTTTATTGTTGCTCTCCCGCTGATAAGCACACATCGCTGTGTGTGACAGCGAGAGAGCAACAATCCTGAATGTGCAGGGAGCAGGAGCCGGCATCTGGCAGCTGCGGTAAGCTGTAACTAAGGTAAACATCGGGTAACCAAGGTGGTTACCCAATATTTACCTTCGTTACCAGCCTCCGCAGCTCTCACGCTGCCAGTGCCGGCTCCTGCTCCCTGCACATGCTAAGTTAAGCGGTGTGACCTGGTAACTAAGGTAAACATCAGGTAACCATACCCGATGTTTACCTTAGTTACCAGTGTCCGCAGCTTCCAGACGCCGGCTCCGTGCAAGCGCAGCGTCGCTTGCACGTCGCTGCTGGCTGGGGGCTGGTCACTGGTGTGATCTGCCTGTTTGACAGCTCACCAGCGACCATGTAGCGATGCAGCAGCGATCCTGACCAGGTCAGATCGCTGGTCGGATCGCTGCTGCATCGCTAAAGTGTGAAGGTACCCTACGGATAGGCCATCAAATATTAAAGTAGTGGACAATGTCTTTAAAGGTTCTATAGTTGATATGCTAGAAAACCTGAAAGTCTGTCAAGAACCAGCCAGCCTCCTGGCATGTTTTCTTTTTATATAAACACTCTTGATGGTAAATTTGTATACAGTTGGCAGCCCAAATTTTATGGACGGTCCCAAAAAGTAGTTTTTTTTTATGCCGAGCCTCTGCCGGTCACAAGTCCTGCTCTCCACAGCAGAAGCAATGGTGTGACTGTGAAATTGTGTTAGTCGAGTGTCCTATGTAAGAGGAGAGTGGTATGGCCGGCGGCTGTATGGTAGGCAGTGACTGACAGAAACCCGACTTACTACATTTTTGAAGGACTGAAAATACTCTTTAAACCAACATTATAAACTGTAAGAAGACCATTATAAAAATCGAATATGGCAAGAGTAGTAGTGTTCTTTCATATTAAGAGCACATGAAGGCCCCCTTCACACATCTGTGTGTCCGGTACGTGCCACATCCGTTTTCACACGTATCAGAGACACAGCCACATGTAGAACCATTGAAATCAATGGGTCTGCGCACACATGCATATTTTCCCCCATGGACTGTGTGGAGCCGACATGTGCCAGTGTGCTCCACACATAGACATGTCCATTTTTCTCAGCAGTATGGGTGTCACGCGGACCGCACACTGATGTGATTCATGTGAAACGCATTGGAGAAAACACGTGTCTGAAATAAAATGCTTTTCTATACTCACCTGTCTCCACCGCTGATGTCTCTTGATTCCGACCCTCACACATTATGCTCATTGCATATTCACTACTCCGAGGACCAGAAGTAACAGTGCCAAAGACATCAGCACCATGGACAGGTGAATATAGACGTTCAAGCTGTCAATGTGCTATGCAGAGCGCACACTGAGTGTGTTTAACACGGACATGTGAAAAAGGCCTAAGGCTATGTGCGCACTAGGCGTTTTTTTCACGCTGCGTTTTTATGTGCGTTTTTGTCTAAAAAACGCACCCGCGGCTAAAAAAACGCGGCAAAAACGCATGCGTTTTTGCCGCGATTTGGTGCGTTTTTTGCTGCGTTTTTGCTCACTGCGTTTTTAATCAGTGCACAATGCCATTAAAGATTGTTGATGAAAAAAAAAAAAAAAAAAAAGGTCTGATGTCATTTCCTTCTTCAAAATGTTCATTGTATGCAGGAGAGCAGACAGCTGCAGAACTAGTGTATGCAGGAGAGCAGACAGCAGCTGCAGAACTACAAGTCTCAGCATCCTCCATTCACTAGTGTATGGAGGAGAGCAGACAGCAGCTGCAGAACTACAAGTCTCAGCATCCTCCATTCACTAGTGTATGCAGGAGAGCAGACAGCAGCTGCAGAACTACAAGTCTCAGCATCCTCCATTCACTAGTGTATGCAGGAGAGCAGACAGCAGCTGCAGAACTACAAGTCTCAGCATCCTCCATCCAGGACTGTATGCAGTTTTTTGCCCAAAAAGAAAAAAAAAAATGACGTGGGCTTCGCCATATTTTTGTATGCTAGCCGGGTACAGCAGGCAGGTACGGGCTGCCCCCAACCCCCAGCTGCCTATTTGTACCCGGCTGGGAACCAAAAATATAGAGAAGCCCTTTTTTTTTAATTATTTCATGAAATAATTAAAAAAAAAAAAAAAATGACGTGGGCTTCGCCCAATTTTTGAGTCCAGCCGGGTACAACTAGGCAGCTGGGGATTGGAATCCACAGTGCAGGGTGCCCATGCTTTCTGGGCACCCCCACTGCGAATTGCAGTCCGCAGCCACCCCAGAAAATGGCGCTTTCATAGAAGCGCCATCTTCTGGCGCTGTATCCAACTCTTCTAGCTGCCCTGAAGCCGGGTGGCGAGCTAGGTAATAATGGGGTTAGGGCTAGCTGTATAGCTGGCCCTAAGCCCGAAATTCATGGTGTCACGCCAATATTAGACATGGCCACCATGAATTTCTAGTAATGATAAAAAAAAAAACACAACACAGAAAAATATTTTTATTAGAAATAAAACACAACACAATTAGTGACTCCATCTTTATTGAAATAAACCCCCCTCCGCAGTAATCCTGGGTCAGGGTCCCGCGCCGTCCAATCCGGATCCAATATCATCTGATCGGTTTGCTGGAAGGCAGAGCGATCAGATGATGTGTCAGGATCAAGTGCCTGAATCCCATCACACATCAGCTGATTGTATAAAAGCCGGTTATACAATCAGATGATGCATCAGTAGAAAAAAAAAAAAAAAAATAATACTCACTTATGTGCTGTGCTGATTACCGGCAGCTCCTGGAGCGATCGATTGGACAGGAGTCTGATCCTATACGATCGCTGCCGGAGCTGCCGGTAATCAGCTGATGAAGTCCCCTGACGGCAGGATCAGCTGATAGCCGGCCGGGCGCCCCCGTCACCGCGATCAGCTGATGCGTCAGGTGACTGCATCAGGTGATCAGCGCCAGGTCCTGCAAGCAAGGTCCTGCCCCGGGGAGACTGCACACAGCCAGAGCGGCGGGACCGGGAGGAGATGGGAGCGGGCATGGCACCGGGACCCTGCGGACAGGTGAGTATATGACATTTTTTTTTTTTCTACTGTTCACTTTGGTTTTCGCCGCTGCCTCCACCTCCCGCCCAGACATGGCGCCGCACGGAGCTGTCATGCACAGGACGGGAGGTGGACGCAGCGGTGACGGTACCGGGAGGATTCCTGCTTCTGTGTTTACCAACAGAAGGAATCCTCTTCCTGTACACGTCACTGTAGTACCCACCCCTTGCGTTTATAGCTGCGTTTTTAGTCATAGAAACGCGGCTATATGCGTTATTCATTGCGTTTTTAACATCTCATTGAATTCAATGAGTGAAAAACGCAGTGGAAAACGCAGAAATAATTGACATGCTGCGTTTTTGTGGTCACCACAAAAACGCAGCTAAAAAAAACGCTGTGTGAGGACAGCACTTCTGAAAACCCATTGACATTGCTGGGGAAGCAATGTCACTGCGTTTTCAGCACAAAAACGCGGTAAAAAACGCCGCTAAAAACGCGGCAAAAACGCCTAGTGCGCACATAGCCTAAGAGTGTATTTAGTTTTTGGCTATGTCAAGGTGCACTGAAGCCCCCTTATGGAATAAAAATAATAGTTTTAAAAGTTAATTAGTGCAATGAAATATATGCTGCTCATATGATTTTTTTTTTTTTATAGGGCCACGTTCCCTATATAGCCGTTTAGCAATAACATGTTACTCTTCTAGTTGATTGATTCCATTTTTGGAGGGTTATTTTTTGAGAAGTATCTCATGAAGTAATAATAGGAAGTGTAGATTTCAGCTTTCATTGACATTATCATCATTTCTTGATCAGGCACACATTTCATAGTTGTACACAGTATAGAAGTGAGAATTCATACTCACTTTTTCCTACTTCCTTTTTTCTTACTTTTCTACCATTATTTACTTGTGGAATGTACAAATAGAGACATTTCCAAGTCAAATGTGGAAATTTTGAAAACTTTGAAGAGACAGAAAATGTTTGATGCACATGATGTAGAGATCTACAATCTAGAGTTTACATACACTTAGGCTAGGAAACTCCAGCTCATAAGTGTTAACACAAAATAAGGGTGATGGTTCAACCAGAGGTTAGATGATGAATCAATAAAGCTGTACTGGCAAAGCTTTGTATCAGTGGCGTAACTAGAGTTCGAAGGGTCCTGATACACAATGTAGACCTGCCCCCCCCATCCACGTCCCCCCTTGGGGTACAGGATAATTACCCTGATATTTTGCTCTTTCCCTTAGCACCCAGCTTTCCCATGCTCAGATATCCCTCTTTCCCTCAGTACCCAGCTTTTCTATGTTCTGATAGCCATCTTGTCCTCAGCACCCAGCTTTCAAATGCTCTGCTATACATCTATTTCTCAGCACCCAGCTTGCCCTGAATATCAGAGCATAGGAAAGCTGTATAGCAGAGAATAGAAACACTGACTGCTGAGGAAAAGATTGATATCAGAATAAAGGAAAATTGGGTGCTGAGGAATATCAGAGTATGGGAAAGCTGGGGGCGGAGGGAAACATCTATAGCAGAGCATGGAACACAGGGTGCTGAGGGAAAGAGCCTCCTTCCCTCAGCACCCAGCTTACCCATCCCATGCTTGTATCTTTCTCCCCAATCCTGGTCAATAGCCCCATCCTTTTTTTTAAGCTGCACATTAACATTATAGTTTTTTTTTTATTCTGCATATAAAAATGGTAGGTTTTTTTTGTACTGGTACACAAGTTTGGGTATTTTTAAGAGGTTTTTTGGCGCTTCTCATTAATTATGATTTTTAATGTCTGAATTTTATCACTAAAAATGTCACGTACACATTCACACACACTGTATTTTTATATACTGTATACAAGAGCATTTTGTACAAAATGTATACGCAAAGAAATAACGTTGTATGTCTGACAGCAAACTCCATGAAGATGTTGATACCCTGTGACCATCACAGAGCGGTGAAGCTTATCATCAGCTACAGGGCAGTGGGAAGCAGGGCTGTGGAGTCGGAGTCGGAGTCGTGGAGTCGGAGTCGGAGCTCATTTTGGTGGAGTCGGAGTCGGAGTCGGTATAAAATGCACCGACTCCGACTCCTAAAATATATAATAAATTGGGGACAGGAGTGCAATGCAGAATGTGCTGAATATTTTACTAAATAATAACATTTAGTATAATGCTTATATTTAAGTGAAAAATTTATTGTAGTACAATGTGAACATCAGACATTTAATTGTTTTTATGATACAATAATCAAGATATTTGGATAGAACATAAAATATTTATTGGAATACAACTTTAGAACACAAAAAACTAATAAATTGTAAATATGTAAAATATATATAATATATATATATATATATATATATATATATATATATATATATATATATATATATATATATATATATATATATACAGTGTATATACACACACAAGATATATATGTAATCTACTGTATATTACATAGTGTATTACATATTTACAATTTATTACAGTTTTTTGTGTTCTAAAGTTGTATTCCAATAAATATATTTTATGTTCTATCCAAATATCTTGATTATTGTATCATAAAAATTATTAAATGTCTGATGTTCACATACACATATTCATGTACTACAATAAATTTTTCACCTAACTATAAGCAATATATGTAGGAGTCGGAGTCGGAGCCGGAGTCGGAGCCGGAGTCGGAGTCGGTGCAAGAGAATTTGAGGAGTCGGAGTCGGAGTCGAAGGTTTGGCTTACCGACTCCACAGCCCTGGTGGGAAGGGGGGAAAGGTGCAGCTGTCAGGGCAAATAGGAGGATAGAAGAGAGTAGTGCAGCTAGATACATCATTCAAGGAACTCCAGTACACACTTTAGGTCGCATTATGCTCCTCTGCCCCCCCCCCCCTTCTACTAGTGCCAACTACAGAGGGATGGTGACGCAGGACAGAGGGACATCATCTCCTTAGAAGTTTCTTATATTACATCACAGCACAGGCCTGCGACTCCACAGCAGGTTTGTGCCAGGGGACGGTCTTACTGCTGTGAGGCTCCGTAGCAGTGAGTGCAGTGCAGGGGATGGCTGTGCTGAGGAGGATAGGCATACGCTCAGCATTTCTCCCCTCTACTGATGGATGGGGAGGGGCAGAACTTGAATCCAGCATACGTGCTGCATGCTGGAGGAGAAACTGTCATAGTCAGGAGCCCAGCAAGGGATCCACCAATTTCCAGGTGGGCTGGAGAGCAGGGAAATTGTTCTCTTAAACCCCTTCACCCCTGGCCTTTTTTCCGTTTTTGTTTTTTTTATTTTACCCCCTCTCATTCTTCCGAGAGCAGTAATTTTTTTTATTTTTCTGTCAATCTTGCCATATAAAGGCTTGTTTTTTGTGGGACGAGTTGTACTTTTAAATTAAACCATAAGTTTTACCATATAGTGTACTGGAAAAGAGCAAAAAAAAAAAAAAAAAAAAGTGCGGAAAAACTGCAAAAAAAGTGCGATTGCACAATAGTTTTTGAGATAATATATTCAGTTTTTTCTACATGGTAAAACTGATGTGTCGGTGTGATGTCTCCGGTCGGTTCGAGTTTGTAGACACCAAACATGAATAGGTTTATTTTTATCGAAGGGGTTAAAATAAAAATTCACAAGGTTGTACAAAAAAAAGTGGTGCACGTTTTGCGCCATTTTCTTAAACCCGTAGCATTCTCATTTTTGGTGATCCATCGCTCAGTGATAGCTTATTTTTTTGCATCTTGAGATGACGTTTTTAACTGTACCATTTTTGCGCAGATGCTACATTTTGATCGTCTGTTATTGCATTTTGTGCAAAATTTCTGTCACACTGCCCTCTGCCAGCAGTGAGAGAAAGTGACTCATGATAGCTACAGGAGTCATTACATGACCCTGTGCTACCATGGCAACCACAGGAAGTCACGTGATCACGTCACGTGACTTCCGGTAGGGGTGGGTAAGTTATCCTTATGGCGGCGCGCATATGCATCTCGCTGTCAATTTTGGCAGTGAGATGTAAGGGAGAAAATGTAGAACTGGTGGAGGAAGGTTGAACTAGAGGGACCTAGGTCTGTTTTCAACTTAAGTAACTATGTTAATAGGCGCATGTGGAATGCGATTCAACTCGCGCCTAGCAGGCACACATGTCAGTTGTTGAAATCAGCTGAGATGTGCGCGGACCGCCGTGGACTGCCAACGGCAGCCCGCGGGGATTAACCTCACATGATCCATGACATACCCAGTATATCATGTGTCATGAAGAGGTTAATAGCAGCACACAACCACCCAGCAGCTGCAGGAAGCTGATGGCTGGGTGATCACTGCTGCTATTAAAGAGAATGAATATGCACTGCTCTCCCCACCCATAATCCTACCCACCTCACAGCAGTGACTTCAGTGGAAAAAGGTGAGTGGGATAATGGGCGGGGAGAGCAGTGCATATGCCTTTTCTTAAAGAGAATATATGAGGTGCAAAATGCACCCAGAACCACGAGCAATTCTGGGTGCATATTACTAATCCCTGCCTAACCATCCCTGTATACACTAGCATAGGTAAAGGGATCTTTAGAAAAGGTATTTCTAAAGATCTTTTACTGTATGCTAATGAGAGGGGACTAGCCCCCTGCGCATAGCTTCCCTTGCCAGTCGCCCCCATTAGCATGTTAGTACGCCCCTGTGGGCGTGCCATCATGCTAATGAATACGCAGTGTCACAGGAAGATCTCTCTCACCTCTCCGCCGCGTCTGACAGGGGATTTTGGCTCAGTGCACATGACCCCGGAGGTTCGGTCATGTGCACTACTTCAGTTTGAAGCCAGAACGAGTACACCCGGCTTCATAGGGCGCATGACCGGAACTCCGGGGTCATGCGCACTGAGGAGGGCCCCGTCGCGACCGTTCTGCCCCCCCCCCTGCATTACACACATATACTAATATATATACACACACACACACACACACGTCCATTCAAACTAATCACACGTTCACTGTCATGGGGCTAGGATGGTGCACTTTCCCCGACACTGTTCTTTAATAGACCAATTGTGAAAATATCTTTTATCTATGGACGAAAAAGTAAAAAATGGTCAATTTCATTCCAAACAACATAGTCAACTAAAAGCAATCAAACATTGATGAATTTCATGTGATCAATGTTTATGGTTGCTTTAGTCTAATGTCTATGAGCACCTTAACTTATGAGGTCTGTGTGAGGCCGTTAGACCAAACTCAAGACATCTATGCAGGGCATATATGAGGCTGTAGAGTCTGCGTCAGGAGCCCACAGCTAGTTTGTGCATTGCAGTCCATTTTAAGTCATGATATATGGACAGGATACCAGGATTACACTAAGCAGAGTTGCCATCAGGGTATTACTACTGTGACTGGTGTACCGGGCCCGGGGTAATTCCTTAGCTTTGTTAAGCACCGGGAAGGCCAGGTCCCCCTCTTCACCGGGCCCCAGTCATAGCAAAAGGGCCCGGCTGTGTAGTTTCAGCCACTGCACACACAGCTAAATTGCAGGTGAAGCCCTTCGAGGTCACCGCATGCAAATTAGCCATGTGGCCGGAATCAAGGTAAGTGAAGCAGAGCAGGGAGGCGGCACGTCATCCCGCAGCCCAGTGTGATGAGGTCATCACTCTGCGTTTCATCACAGTGCTGCAGGCAATGCAGAGGTGGCGAGGACACGGCATCCGGCGGGGAAAAATAGGCGCTCTATGAGCTGAACATCGCCGTAAGTGGTGGGGGGCACCCGTGCCTTGCTTTAGCTCCGAGGTTGGAACCGCGGGCCTGCAATTACTTTTTCTGCGGCCCCCGGGCAGATTTTCAGGGGCAGCAGTACTCACACATAGAAATGTTGTAAGGACTTACTGTGTGGGCAGGTTTAGCTGTGTGCCTGGAGTTCGCCCTCTGGTGTTGTGTGCCAGCTCTCCAGTGCCTTCTAGGCCTCCCTCCCCCCCATAGTGCTGTGTGCAGCCCCCTCCAGTGCTGTGTTCCCTCTAATGCTGTGTACCACTCCCAGTGATGTCGCCCCCCTCCCCCTCGCGATGTCTGTAATGTAATTTTTTGAGGAAGATACTTCTGGAACAACTTCAAGGGTGCTAACACTTTAGGGTGTGTGTGTGTGTGTGTGTGTGTGTGTGTAAGGAATCCACACAGTCGCATTTACAATCACGAAATTTTGCACAGATGCCTCATGTGACTCAGGGAACGTCAGACTGTTTTGACGGGAAAATTTAACCCCGCGCTTTACAGTTTATCTCCAAAATCCTGCCTCCATTAAACTGAAGAGGTGGGAGCTACAAGCTGTTAATAGCAACTGTCAGTGGTTGCTATAGGAACAAAATAAACTGATAGTATAAGAAGCTTATGTGTGAGGTAATATGATGTCAGAGGTGAGACAGACACACGCACACAGAGACAGACAGACTAATACAAATACAGACAGAGACATAGACAAAGAAAGACAGACAAAGAAACAATTACTATCCCGGGCAACGCCCGGGTACTAAAGCTAGTGAGAAATTTATATTTATATATATATATATATATATATATATATATATATATATATATATGTAACTGTCTCTCTACCACTGTCCCTTTCTCCCAGCCTGTCTCTACTCTGTCTTTTTCCCCCATTTGTCAACGTCTGTCTCTCCACAGATGTCATATTGCCTCACACATAAGCTTCTTATACTGAGAATGTCCTTTGTTCCTACAGCAACCAATCACAGCTCCTATTAATAACCTGTAGCTCCCAGCTCAATTGACTTTAATGTAAGCAAGTTTTTTGGTGAAAGACTAAAGCATGGGGTTAACTTTTCCCCTCAAAACATAGTCTATGATGTTCCCCGAGTCACATGAGGCGACTGCAAAATTTTATGATTGTGTAACACTGCGGATTCCTGTAGCGGACACACACACACATTTTTTTTCCCCCCCAAGCATGGCGGTTGAGAGTGTGGAAGGTTTGAGAGGTGGAGGAGCTGGGCGGAGTCTCAAGGGGGCCCAAAAATGTTGGCAGTATGGGGCCCTGAAATTTCAAGTGGCAGCTCTGACACTAAATGTATGGAAACATTGAATATAGGACATTTGACCTGCATTACTGCTATACGGAATATACTTTATAAAAAAGGATTTAAGATGCACCCGATTATAAGGGTATGTTCACACAATGCATTTTTTTTTAACCACAAAAATAAAGCAATTGTAAAAAAAAAAAAAAAAAAAAAAAAAAAAGGAATTATTTTGATGCATTTTATGGTGTTTTACTCAATGCTCTTTTATTTTTTTTCTTAAAGTCACATGTATTGACTGGAAGAGCTCAAACGCTGGAAAAACACAGAAATAATTGACATGCAGCATCTTCAAAAACACAGCCAAGAAAAGATGCACTGTGTGGACAGCAAAATAGAAGTCACATAGACTTTGCTGGGAGAAGGAAATACATGCACTTTAGGTGCAGCTTTGTGACCTAAAAAATGCAGTAAAAGATGCCCTGTGTGAACAGCTTTAGGCTAAGTTCACATTTCCGTTGTTTTGCATCAGTCACATGCGTTGCTTGATGCATGTGACTGATGCGCTGTACAACGGATGACAAAGAACAGAATTTTCTTTGTTGGACTCCGTTGTGTGCAGGGGGGGTTGGAGCGTGAGGGGGCGGAGTTCGGGGTGGGTGGAACCGAGCGGGGCCGTGGCGCTGAGGACGTTAGTGCCGCGGGGACTGCAGGACAGGTGAGTGTGTGTGTATACATGCTGAGTGCGGGAGGGGGCGGAGCCGAGCGGTGAAGGGTCGGGCCCCGTGCACAGCCAGGGTAAATATTGAGTAAAAGCAAAGCACTTTTTGCTTGGTTACCCAATATTTATCTTAGATACCAGCGTACACCGCTTAGCGCTGGCTCACTGCACACGTAACCAGTGTAAATATCGGGTAACTAACCAAAGCGCATTGCTTAGTAACCCGGTGTATCCTGCTTACGGGGGCGGGGAGCCAGAGAGAGCATCGCAGCAAAATCCTACGGATTGCGCTGCTCAAAAAACGTTACATTCTGCGTTGCTCCCGCTCAGCGGTCAGTTAAAAGACGACTGACCGCGACGCAGCGGATGCAACGCAGCATCATCAGTCGCAATCCGTCGCTAATAGAAGTCTATGGGGGAAAAACAGGATTCCTGCAAAATATTTTGCAGGATACCACAATTCCTCAAGGCGACTGATTGTGACTGATGCAAAACAACGGAAGTGTGAACCTAGCCTTAGCAATGTAGGTCTCTAGCCTCCATCCTGAAGCCATGGGGCTCGCCGGCTCCCCTAGTGGCATCTATAGAAGCTACAGTCCACCATGGTATGAGGGCAGCATAGGAGTGGGTCCTACAAGGAACAGGTCATATATACACGCACTGTCCGTACAGTAGTCCTCCACTGCCTCCAGCTATGGCGCCCTCTGCTTTAGTGACAGGCTTGCCGCGCTTACATCCCTGCACCTACCGAGCACGCTCTTCTACTTACAGTATGGAACCCACGCCAGTCATTCCGCTCAGACCCGGGAAATACATAAGGAGGCAGCTCCTCTTTTTTGTCACATGATCACCTCGCCGCCAAATAGAGTAGCGCCATTCATGACTGACAGACAGTTTCGCCTATGGCTGGTTAGTTTCCTTTCGCCAATGGAACTGGTGGCGTGGCTGTGAGCCAATCGTGGAGGCGGGGAGGAGGGCCGCGTTGAGTGGGAGTGGAAGCTGTGAGCTCGGGGCAGATCACGTGTTACACTGCGGTCAGAGTCTCCGCCCCTCGTGGAGCCACGCCCCGTATTCTCCCGTCACTACCGCAGCTCCAGAATACAGATCGCCTGCAATGTGCGATATAAAGAAAACACGTGACTACTGCAGCACTGACCCCGGCTACAGGCTAGCCCGCAGCAGCACTCACAATTTGGCAGAATGCCGGGGCTCAGTGCCTGCAGGCCAGTGCTTTACCATCTTTACACCGGAAGCCACAGTGACCTGAAGGAGAGACTGCCAGGAACGGATCTGAGCACACCCTGAATGATTGCCTGCAGCAGCCCACAGAACTGTGAATGCGGCTCTGGGGTATAGTACAGCACAGCACAGCCAGTAATGTAGAGATCTACAAAGTTTCTAATATGCAGACAAAAGTTCTGAAAACCAAGAAGTATTTCTCATCCCCAGGGCCCTGGCTCCAGAATGGAGTCTTCTCTAAAGCGGTGACAATACCTCAGTGGCAATGAAAGCCAATTGGTGGGTACAGTAGTGATTGGCTGCAGCGCTCTCTGCATGAACAAAGACCCTGGCTACAGTGCTGTCTACGTGGGCAGAGACGCTGAAATCAGTGATTGGGTGCAGCGCTGTCTATATGTGGACAGAGATGCTGATAGTAGTGATTAGGTCTTGTACCGCCCCAGCGCCAGCAGCCGGGTTGCTGCTCGGATCCAAATCCGCGGTGGCTCAAGGGGTCTCTGGACCTGGGAGGAGCCGCGCGGACATTCGAAATAAAAGGGGGGTATTTACAGGGGATTTTGTGTTTAGAGTTCGTGACGCCACCCACGGTGTGTGGTAAGGTGGAATACCACCGCTGCTGTTGGGAGCACCTGGTGGCGATGGTATGGCAGCCAGGTGTTTAACCCCTCCGTGGGTAGGGGGGGGGATTCCCCCGGGCTCGGTGTTGGTGAGAGGGGAGCGCCGTTGGGGAGGAAAAGGTCACTGCGTACTCACTCAGTCCAATAACGCTGACACCGACAACTTGTAAACCGAAATTCTGAGCACCGCTGTAGCCAGGAGGGAGCATGTTTGAATCCTGTGCCCAATGGTGTTGCTTGTTAGCCTGTGACCTTTTCCTTGGCACTTTCTTTACTGGTTGGCCCCTGTAGTATAGAACTAGTCGGGTTCCGCTCACCCGTTTGGCTAACGGAGTGAGCTTGCTCTCAGGGTTCACGCTTGGGATTTGCTGGACTGTGTATAGGGAAAGTCCTATCCCCCTCGTTGCGTTAGTACCCCGATTTTGGAGCGGGTGGAGAACGAATCCTGAAGTCTTTGCCCTCGTCGGGTAAATTACCAGGACGCTTGAAGCTACTTCCCGGCCTAGAGTCCACGTACCCCTGCCCGGAGATGGCTCAAGGCCGCCGGCTGCCCTCCTTGGCAGTTCCGTGCCCCTTGACACTATCCCCTGCGACCGGGGTTCCAGCTCCTACCAGGCCCAGAGCAACGTCTGCCACCTAGAAACTGAGGAGCCCAACTCCTAACCTCCAACTGACTTGTGACCTCTCCTCACAAGAGTCACCACACAACCGATTACTCCTGACACTCCTAACCAACCCCCCAAGTGGGTGGCCCTACTCCCTTCAGTCTACCCATTGGTGTGTCTGGTGAGTGTGGTGCAGAGTGTTTCTAGGATTTTTGATTGGCTTGTTCTTATCAACACCAACAGGCAGGGATCCGTAACCAAGGAGGAGATGGATATCATGCAGAAGGGCAGATTGCACAATGTCCTGTGACGACCTGATAGGCCAGGGCGTCACAGTCTCTTTCACACTAACGTTTTTCAGGTACGTGTGACATCCGTTTTTTTTCACAGATTCTACAGGTACCCATGTTCTTCTATGGTCTAACTCACATGTCCGTTTTTTCTCCGGCAGCACAGGTGTCACACGGCCTGCACACTGATGTGATCCATGTGACATATACTGGAGAAAACTCGTGTGTTTGAAATAAAAATATTTTCTATACTCACCTGCCTTCAGCCCTGCCTTCTTTGGCGCTGCTGTCACTCATTATGCTCATTGCATATTCACTGCACTCATTGCGGATCCGGAAGGAACAGCAGTATAGGAGACAGCATCATCGGGGAGAGGCGAATATCCAGCAGTGTGTGTATGGTTGCGGCAATGACGTCACAATTTCATTGCAATATCCAATGAACTCTGATGACCTCCTGATGTCACTACCGAATGACCCGAGTTCATTGGGAATTCTAATGAAATTGTGATGTTACTGCTGCAGCTGTTCACATACTGCTGAGGGGCCCCTGCGGTTACCTGGGCTGACCTTATGAGGTCATCTCAGGTCACTACAGGAAAGCATAGACCGCAGTATGTATTTGTAGGGGCTGCTCTCACAATCAATGGGGAACGTTTGGTTCTCCATTGAATGTGGCAACGAGTATGGAATCAACATGGGCCCCCCAATTGGATTATGGTGGATCAGGATTAGGGCTTTGACAGAGAAATAAATTGGAAAAGAGGGTGTCTCTTGTCTTTATTTATTTAATAATTTTCTCATTTTATGTCTTTTCAGGTTTGCTTTTGGGGAACTTTGTGGGACCGTGCAATGGATTACGGCGAACCTTTTGTATTTTTAAAAGCTAAATAAATTGGTGAACGAGGGCTGGAGTCAGGGAGTTTTTCTTCAAATAATTTTTTTATTCTACTTTCAACTACTGGATTAGTAATGGGGGTGTCTGCTGCATTTCACAGCTGGCATCAACCCCACAAATATTACCCCATTTGCCACTGCACCAGGACAACGGGAGGAGCTGGGTCCAACGCCATAACTGACGCATCTAATGGATGCGCCACTTCTGGGGCGGCTGTGGGCTGCTATTGTTAGGCTGGAAAGGGTCAAATAACCATGGCTTTTCCCACCCTAATAATATCAACCCCCAATTGTCTGCTGTATCTTGGCTGGTTTTAGAAAAATGGAGGGGGTCCCACAATTTTTTTTTTTAACTAAAAAAATCAACTAATTTAAAAAAAAATAAGCGTGGGATCCCCTCTATTTTTAATAACCAGCCAAGGTACAGCAGACACCTGAGGGTTGCAGGCCGCACCTGCTTCTGTTCCTGTGCTGGATATGAAAATGCAAGGGGGGGGGGGGACGGGACATCTCCATTTTTTTTTTTTATTTTTTATTAAAAAATAAAAATTCTGCAAAACAGCTGGCCAAGCTAGCTACCTCTATATCTATTGAGCCATTCTATCTGTTCTTGTTCTATTTTATATGTTCTTCCTTATTTTTTTATTTATATCTCTCTATCATTAATTTTTCTGGCTTTGCACATCTTTTACACATTGAAAATAAAAAAAAAGCCATTAATTTCAGTATAATGCGTTTTTTTTTACCGGTACCAGTCACATGTATGCAAACACAGATGTCACACGGATGACCATACTGGTGTGTGTGTGGCTTTTAAGTGTTTAAACACGAACGTGTGAAAGAGGTCTTAGGTGTAGCGCCGTCTACGTGGGCAGAGACGCTGAAATCAGTGATTGGCTGCAGCGCCATCTACATGGGCAGAGACAACATCTGATTGGTTGTAGCACAGTCTATGTGGGCATAGATTTTGCCTCCATAGTGGTATGTAGGATTCCAGCATTAGGCTTGTACTTGGTCATTGTGATCTTATTTGAAACTTTTTGCAGAATCATTTTGGTACGTTCTCTAGGACTTAATATTACTGCAGTTGTGGGGTCTTTGGGGCTCTTTGCATGGTACGGGCACACTTTATTTTGTTGCCCTGTTAAATTCATGTTATCACTTGTTATTTGGTCATGATAACAACCAGGGTACCTTTTGCTCATGTCCCTTTCTTCTGCTTTTTTGTCCTGTTATTGTACATCTATATTAGGCTAGGTTCACATTTCCGTTAAAATGTATCAGTCACAATCCGCGGCTCTGGTAAACAACACTATCCGTTTAGCGGATTCCGTTGGGTCCCATAGACTTGTATTAGTGGTGGATTGCGACTGATGACCTTGCGTTGCATCCGCTGCGCCGCGGTCAGTCGTTTTTTGACTGACCACCGGGCGGGAGCAACGCAGAATGTAACATTTTTCTGGCTGTCAAAATTAACGCACCGCGCAGGAATCCGTCGCCATCCGTCAAGTTGTAATGTATGTCTATGGTGCTGAATTCCATCGTAATCAGTCTTACGACGGAATCCAGCGCTGGATTCTGTCATCCTCTACTGAGCATGCTCAGCATGTTTGGCACACCCACTGGGCTATCCCAAACACAAACGGATCATGACTGATCCGTCAAAAAACGGACACATAGCGGATGTAACGGACGCGACAGATCAGTTTTTTTTCACAGGATTCCTGTGAAAGGAATTCTGTGAAAAACATATCAGTTGCATCAGTTGACATCTAAAAAACGACTGATCCGTTGCTGACGGACCTGACGGATTTAAAACAACGGAAATGTGAACCTAGCCTTACCCTGTACCAAAATGTCTGCATGTATAGCCCTGCTGTTTGCACCTTATTGCTTTATTTCATTGCAAGGAGGCAGCTCACTATACTAATTGTTATTGGTGTTATATGTTTGGCGATGTGGAGTGTTCATGCTTTTCCAGGGGGATTTTTAAATGTTTTTAACCTCTTTTTGTCTGTTTTTTTTTTGTCCATAATTGTATTTTAATAAAAATATTTTTTTTTTTGCTTTTTGATCCTCGGTTTGTTGGCATTTTCTTTTCCCCTTGGCCTGAATGCAGTCTATGTGGGCAAAGACGCTGAAATCACTGATTGGCTGCAGAGCTGTCTATGTGAAGTCTCTGCTGCAGACAACCGAGATGAGCAGATTCAGTTCTGTATCTAGGATGGGTGAGTAAGGCTCCTTTCACATTGCGTTTTACCTTCCGCTCACAGGTCCCATCGGAGCATCCGTCCGAACCGCCCCTCCCCCACTCTGCAAAGCGTGTTCCAGACGCATGCGCCCGACAGGGCCATTCACTGTTAAGGAGCGCACTGCGTTAGCGTGTGCTCTGTTTTGTGCCATTTTTTGTATATATGCGTTTCTGCAGACGGACACCCGAACGTAGTGGACTACGTGGGGGAGGGGTGGTTCGGACGGATGCTCCGACGAGACCTGTGAGCGGAAGGTAAAACGCAATGTGAAAGGAGCCTAACACTGGAATCTTTCTAACTACTGCAGAAAGTGTTCTGACATTGGGACAACCTCTGTGTGTGAGAAAAGGGCATGCCCTTCTTCCATCCAAGTCACGCGTTCACCTTTAAAAGCGAACATGGCATGCCAGGAAACGCTATTTACTTACAGATATAGGGTCTATCTGCAGCTAAATAGCAATTATTTATTATGCATTGCTTATATTGCACCATCATATTCTGCAGCATGTTACAGACGTGATCATCACTGTACCCATTGGGGCTAATAATTAATTCCCTACAAGTTTGTGTTTGGAATTCCATAAGCAACTTGATCATTTTTCCTGAAAAATGTTAGAGTTCCCCATTGATTTCCATTATACTCGGTACACGAGTTGAGCTCGTCAGAGTGTCAACTGCTCATTACGAATACCGAGCAGCCGAACATGGTAGTGCTCAACCATCACTACTCATTATGAGTTTGAGTTATGAGCCCCCGAGAATGGAAGTGCTCGCTCATCACTACTAGTTACAAATACCAAGCACCTGAGCATGGTAGTGCTCACTCATCACTACTCATTACGACTACTGATCACCAGAGCATAGTAGTACTTATTCATCGCTACTCGCTATGAGTACCAAGCACCTGAGCATGGTAGCACTCGCTCATCACTACTCGTTACAAATACCGAGCATGGTAGTGCTCTCTCATCACTACTCATTGCGAGTACCCAAGCATGGTATTATTCGCTCATCAGTACTCGATCTGAGTACCAAGCACTAGAGCATAGTAGTGCTCACTCATCACTAGTCGTTCTGAGTACCAAGTACACAGGCATGGTAGCGCTTATCCCTAAACAGCAGCATTCAAAGGACCGTTGATTGGTAAAAGTTTATAGATCACCACTGGTGGGTCATTGTAAACGGACCTTTAGTTGATGCTTCCACAGTAGGAATGGCGAATAGTGACTATTTGAGTTCGGATAATGCTTTCCAACTACAAAGTACTATTCCAATATTCATCACGACCAGAAAAATGCTTGGGTTTCCCCATTGACTTGCATTAGGTTCATTATTCATACCGAATACTGGAATAGTACTTTGTTATTTGTTAAGAATAATACTAACACAAATAGTTAGTATTCGCCCATCACTAGTCCTTAGTATAGTAACATCATCACAAAGATGACAGATGCGGGTGCTGCAAGATTGGAGGGTATTGTTTAACCCCTTCACGACCATGGACTGTATACATATTGGAAGTCAAGTGCTTTCTGACCGAGGATGTATAGGTATGTCCTGGCGATCGTGTGTGCATTGGCGCTGTGAACGCCTCGATCGCCGCTGGGCACTCGGCTTTCCTGACAGCCAAGCCTTGGCTCTCACAGCTGGGGACAGTGCCCACGCAATCCCTGGATCTTCAACCCCCTAAATACTGCAATCGATATCGATCAAAGCACTTAGGTGATTGGGAAAGGCATCTCGCTTCCTCTCCCCTCCAATCAGGAGCCTGTGACGTAGTCGCAGAAGCCCGATCGTCATCATGGTGACCCAAAGTTGTCATGACGACCTCTGGGTCACCTAACTACGGAAAGCCTTACTGAAGCTTTCTCTGACAGCTGCAATATACTACAGTGATTGAGCATTGCAGTATATTGCAGCTGCAATGAGACAAGTGAAAGTTAGTGTCCCTATAATAGAGACAAAGTAAAAAAAAAAAAAGTTAAAAAATAACAATATTCCAATACAGTCATATGAAAAAGTTTGGGCACCCCTATTAATGTTAACCTTTTTTCTTTATAACAATTTGGGTTTTTGCAACAGCTATTTCCGTTTGATATGTCTAATAACTGATGGACTGAGTAATATTTCTGGATTGAAATGAGGGTTTATTGTACTAACAGAAAATGTGCACATGTCCAAATTTAAACAAAATTTGACTGCAAAAGTATGGGCACATCAACATAAAAGTGACATTAATATTTTGTAGATCCTCCTTTTGCAAAAATAACAGCCTCTAGTCTCTTCCTGTAGCTTTTAATGAGTTCCTGGAACCTGGATGAAGGTATATTTGACCATTCCTGTTTACAAAACAATTCCAGTTCAGTTAAGTTTGATGGTCGCCGAGCATGGACAGCACGCTTCAAATCATCCCACAGATGTTCAATGATATTCAGGTCTGGGGACTGGGATGGCCATTCCAGAACATTGTAATTGTTCCTCTGCATGAATGCCTGAGTAGATTTGGAGCGGTGTTTTGGATCATTGTCTTGCTGAAATATCCATCCCCTGCGTAACTTCAACTTCGTCACTGATTCTTGCACATTATTGTCAGGAATCTGCTGATACTGAGTTGAATCCATGCGACCCTCAACTTTAACAAGATTCCTGGTGCCGGCATTTGCCACACAGCCCCAAAGCATGAAGGAACCTCCACCAAATTTTTGCCAAAAATCTCATATTTATAATAAGTACAGTTGGAATTTTTAGTGCTGTAGTGCACATTTAGTGCTAGCTTTTTTGTTTTTTCTTCATTGAATTGGTCGGTGGTTGACCCCCACCTTGCTATGCACCCCAATTTGGGATGTATTCCACCTGTCTAGATTTTGGCGATTGGTGACTGTTCACATTCAGTCATCAGGCCCTGTCCACAGGCTATTTACTTCATGCAGCATTTGCTTGGACCTGTCCCGCCCACAGCTATGACATAGTCATGGGTACGGGATTGAAATAGACCAGGTGAGTGCTGCTAAGAGCAGTTCTACTATTCATATGTGAGGCCGTTTGGCACATTTTATAAAAATATTTTAGTGTTAGGACTGCCCCAACAGATTTGCCGTGAAGTGGCGGGGTAGCTCCAGAAATTGCATTTTTTTGCCAAAAATCTCATATTTATAATAAGTACAGTTGGAATTTTTAGTGCTGTAGTGCACATTTAGTGCTAGCTTTTTTGTTATAATGTACAATTGGTGATATATTGGTGATACATATAACGTTATTAATTGGCTGTATTGATGCACTTTATTGACAGTCGCTTTTTCCTAAGACTAATATGTTTTGATATGTCTATTTACACTTCTTTAGAAGGTATGTGATGTACTTCTCCTCAGACTCTGGTTTCCAGACACACCTCCCTGTATTACTGCAGTTTTTATATGTGCACGTCTTGTATCTTACCCTGCCCCCTTGCATCCTTGTAATATCATGTTAAAATTTTGTATGGAATAAAGGATATATTTTTCTTAAATAATTGACATAGTTTGATATTATATTTATTGACAATACAGTGAATTATGGAGGTCTTTTTGTAGGAATACGTCACATATATATGTCACCAGCCCCTCCTGTGATATAAATGCTCTCAGCATCTCATGTATTTTATGTGCCACAGTGTCTCCTCTGATGTGTATGCCCCCAGCATCTCCTGTGATGTCTATGCCCCCAGCATCTCCTGTGATGTCTATGCCCCCAGCATCTCCTATGTGATTTATATGATCTACCAATCTGTTGACTGCGCTCCAGACCGAGACAAACCTGGAAAAGCAGTTGTGAGAACAACATGATCAATATCGCCGAACATCACAGCCACATCAAAGAGAAGCAGCTCCAGCCACCACAGTAGGGGTGAGTTAATTTAATTGTTTGACGAAATATAGCAGAGTAGTTTTCAAGTTGATAATTTGGGGTGGCCTCCGAAGGTTGGTAGAAATTTCCAAATGGCCCCCGGCAGAAAAAAGGTTCCCCACCTCTGACCTAGGAATTGCATTTGCATCTTACATATTGTTGCCTAGCATGATAATTTGTAGTGACACTGCCACCTGGTGGTTTATGAAATAAACTACATATAAGTGTGGTTCTACTGTCTTCTGCCACAATGACAGATGATATAGATTAATGATTGTGATTAAACTATAGCTCAAACAGCTGGTTTATGATGTGAATTGGGATTATGTTTTTTGTAATTGTATGTAATTTTTTTGTGTGTGTAAAGAAGATGAATAAAATATTGTGTTTTAAGGATACGTCAAAATGACTCTTGGTTCTCCTGTTTATTATAAATTCCTAGAGGGGTCGTTTCCAAAATGGGGTCATTTGTGGGGGAGCTCCACTGTTTAGGCACCCCAGGGGGTCTCCAAACGGGACATGGCATCCGCTAGCAATTCCAGACAACTTTCCGCTCAAAAATTCAACAGTAGATTTCCACCACATATCAGGTATTGATGTACTCAGAAGAAATTGCACAACAAATTGTATGGTCTTTTTTCTCTTTTTACCCTTGTGAAAATGCAAAATTTGGGGCTCACGTCGCATTTTTGTGGGAAAAGTAAAACATTTTCATTTTTTCCTTTCACATTGCTTTAGTTCATGTGAAGCATTTAAAGGGTTAATAAACTTCTTTGATGTGGTTTTGAGGAGCGCAGTTTTTAGAATGGTGTCACTTTTTGGGTATTTTCTGTCACCTCAGCCTCTCAAAGTTTTTTGTTTTGTTGGAGAAATTGCTGATTAAATTTTGAAACGTTCTGACTTACTAACGAAATTAAATTACCGCATGTATCCAAAATTGTGCTGATGTAAAGTAGACATGTGGTGAATGTTATTTATTAACTATTTTGTGTGACATTAACTCTCGGATTTATGGGCATAAAAATTCAAAGTTTGAAAATGGCTACATTTTCAAAATTGCTGCCAAATTTCCTATATTTTAAAAAATAAAAGCAAAAAATATCGTCCTAAATATACCATAACATGAAGTACAATATATCACGAAAAATCAGTCTAAAGGGGGCTTTACACGCAACGACATTGCTAACGAGATGTCGTTGGGGTCACGAAATTCGTGACGCACATCAGGCCTCGTTAGCGACGTCGTTGCGTGTGAAACGAAAGAACGACCGCTAACTATCAAAAATACTCACCTAATCGTTGATTGTTGACACGTTGTTCTAATCTCAAATATCGTTGCTGTTGCAGGACGCAGGTTGTTCGTCGTTCCTGCGGCAGCACACATCGCTATGTGTGACACCGCAGAAACGAGGAACATCACCGTACCTGCGGCCGCCGGCAATGAGGAAGGAAGGAGGTGGGCGTGATGTTCCGGCCGCTCATCTCCACCCCTCCGCTTCTATTGGGCGGCCGCTTAGTGACGCCGCTGTGACGCCCAACGAACCTCCTTCTTAAAGGTTGTTCGGCGGCCACAGCGACGTCGGTGAAGAGGTAATTGCGTGTGAACAATATCGCTACGGCAGCGATCACCCCGTGACGCGCAACTGACGTGGGCGGGTGCTATCACTCGCAACATCGCTAGCGATGTCGCAGGGTGTAAAGCCCGCTTTAGACTCACCAGGATCCATTGAAGTGTTCCAGAGTTATAATATCATAAAGTTCAACTGGTCAGAATTGAAAAAAATGGCCTGCGGGTGAAGGGGTTAAGGAAAAAAAAAGCTATAGTTTTCCCAGGAAATAAAATTCTGTAACAATATTATGTAGTTCTTTTTCATTAGATTACTTATTCAGACAGTACTGTACCAGTCAAAAGTTTGTACACCAAATTATGCAGGACATTTTTTTTCATTTTTTTTAATCTATTTTAGGATGTTACTGAAGCCATTGTAATTATGTTACTTTACATTTTTCAATGCCTTGTAAGCAGATTATCCGACTCCCTCTTCTCAGAACGCATACACACGAGATGTCTATGTGGTTCGGACACCGCAAGTAACATGACAGTCAGGTAACCAGAGTATGTGTATGGCTGTATTGTTAGAAACATAACGCCCTCTAGTGGTCAAGATGAATAAGGAATAAGTAGTCAAAATCATTTTTTCCCCTAGCAATTAAATGTCAGCACTGATTTGCTGGTTCTGTAAAAAGCACAAAGCAATAAGATTTCAGAAATCTCATGCACACAGCTTTTTTTTTCCTGACAAAAGGAAAACTGCTGCTTTTTTGAAACAAGGAGCCTGTCAATTCTTTAAGGCTATGTGCCCATGGGAGATTAAACCTGCCGATTTTCCAGATAAATCTGCAGGTTTCAGCAAGTACAGATACTCCCCATGTTATCCTATGGGACATGGGGAGTGCTGTGTCCATGCTGCGGTATGTGTGGCTGCGGATCATGGTGCGGATGTCCCACAGCCGCACGTAATTGCATGTCAATTCTTTCTGCGGAAATACCTGCAGAAATCCCGGCCCTCCACTATGGAGATAGAGACCGGGACTTCCGCAGGTAAGTCGCATGAATGTCTGGAGGTTTTCCGCAGCTATTTCGCTCAGATTCCAGCGAGCAGCTGCGGGAAACCTACGGCCGTACCTGCGGATATATTCACAGGTACAAACTCTCGTGGGCAGATAGCCTAAGTGTTTTGCAGCGGGTTTTTCTTTGTCGCTCCTAATTGGGAGACCCAGACAATTGGGTGTATAGCTACTGCCTCCGGAGGCCACACAAAGCACTACACTAAAAAGTGTAAGGCCCCTCCCCTTCTGGCTATACACCCCCCCCGTGGGATCACGGGCTCCTCAGTTTTATGCTTTGTGCGAAGGAGGTCAGACATCCACGCATAGCTCCACTGTTTAGTCAGCAGCAGCTGCTGACTATGTCGGATGGAAGAAAAGAGGGCCCATTCTAGGGCCCCCAGCATGCTCCCTTCTCACCCCACTTTCTGTCGGCGGTGTTTGTTAAGGTTGAGGTACCCATTGCGGGTACGGAGGCTGGAGCCCACATGCTGATTCCTTCCCCATCCCCATTAGGGCTCTGGGTGAAGTGGGACTTTACCGGTCTCCAGGCACTGAGACCGTGCTCCTTCCACAGCCCCCGGAGAATCGGCTGGATATGGAGCTGAGTATCGTCAGGGACAGGGCCCTGCTTCGTTAAGGTACTCTGTGTCCCCGGGCATACCGCGCGCACACCGCAGCATGCTGGGCGTGTTAGTGCGCCGGGGACATCAGCGCTGCTGCGCTTGTGCCATTCCTCACTACAGCGCTGCTGAGTGAGTAGACTTAGTACGAACGGCCGCGCCGGCCGCTGGGGTCAGTTTTCACTGCGACGCGGCTGGGACTTGTGGTGCGCCGGGGACTTCCGCGCTAGCTGTGCATGTATGACGGCCGCGCTTATTACTACAGTCCCCGGCTTTTGCGGCCTAGTTCGTTTCGTTCCCGCCCCCAGACCTGCCAGTCAGGGGGAGGGCGGGACGCTGTACAGACCATCAGCGCTGAGGGCTGGAGTCTGCTTTACATACTCCAGCCCTCACACTGGGCACAGTGGGACGCCAGTTTCCCGCTCTTTGTTTGTGGCACGCCCACGGTCCGCCCCTCCTCACAGGACGCCGGCAGCCATTCCTGTCTGCACGCTGAGCTGGAGAGGGGAGACTGGGAGACCCAGACACGGGATTCTGCGACCTCACACCCGCTTTTCAGCGGGCGGTAAGCAGCCCTCAAGGGCTCACCCCCACTTGTGCTGAAGTGTACTTTGTATTTTTGTGCTTGCATACTATACATTACACTGTACGGTCGCTGGTGACTCTCTGCTATATACCCTCCTAGGTTACTCAAGGCAGACAACAGCATGTCGTCCGCAAAAAGCAAACGTGCCAAGGCACAGACTTTATATGCTGCTTGTACCGCATGTGGGGCTGCTCTACCGGCAGGTTCCACTGACCCCCATTGTGTGCAGTGCTCGGCCCCTGTGGCACTTGCTCAGCCGGGGCCGCTGCTAGAGGTGACCCAGGGAGAACCACCTGTGAATGCTGTCCAGGTGACAGGGACGGAGTTTGCAGTTTTTGCTGACAGATTGTCTATGACTATGTCTAAAATACTTGAAACATTGCAGTCTAGACCAATAACTCAGACCATGGGCACTGTTGAATCATTGCTCCCTGGTCCCCCTCAGCTGGATCTCTCCCGAGCTCAGGAGGTGTCGCATGCACCCCAGGGTGACGACTCTGACTCGGACGACAGTCCCAGACGGCCTAAGCGGGCTCGCTATGAGCGGCCCTCAACTTCATCACACTGGTCAGGGTCCCAGCTGGACGACTCTCTGTGTGATGAGGCGGATGTGGCTGATCAGGATTCTGATCCTGGGACCGTTCTCAATCTGGATACACCTGATGGTGACGCCATAGTGAATGATCTTATAGCGTCCATCAATAGAATGTTAGATGTTTCTCCACCAGCTCCTCCTGCAGAGGAGTCAGCCTCACAGCAGGAGAAATTCCATTTCAGGTATCCCAAGCGTAAATTGAGCACTTTTCTGGACCACTCTGACTTTAGAGACGCTATCCAGAAACACCACGCTTATCCAGATAAGCGTTTCTCCAAACGGCTTAAAGATACACGATATCCTTTTCCCCCTGACGTGGTCAAGGGCTGGACCCAGTGTCCCAAGGTGGACCCTCCAATCTCCAGGCTTGCAGCTAGATCCTTAGTTGCAGTGGAAGATGGGGCGGCACTTAAAGATGCCACTGACAGACAGATGGAGCTCTGGTTGAAATCCATCTATGAAGCTATTGGAGCGTCGTTGGCGCCAGCATTCGCAGCCGTATGGGCACTCCAAGCTATTTCAGCTGGGCTTACACAGGTCGACACGGTCACACGTACATCTGCTCCGCAGGTGGCACCATTGACCTCTCAAATGTCTGCATTCGCGTCTTACGCGATTAATGCTGTCCTAGACTCTACGAGCCGTACGGCAGTGGAGTCTGCCAACTCTGTGGTTTTACGTAGAGCCTTGTGGTTGAGAGAATGGAAGGCAGATTCTGCTTCCAAGAAGTGCTTAACCAGTTTGCCTCTTTCTCGTGACCGACTGTTTGGTGAGCGTTTGGATGAAATCATTAAACACTCCAAGGGTAAGGATTCATCCTTACCTCAACCCAGACAAAACAAACCCCAACAGAGGAGGGGACAGTCTGGTTTTCGGTCCTTTCGAGGCTCAGGCAGGTCCCAATTCTCCTCGTCCAAAAGGACTCAAAAGGATCAGAGGGGCTCAGATTCTTGGCGGACTCAATCACGACCAAAAAAAAAGACAGCCGGAAGAACCGTTACCAAGACGGCTTCCTCATGACTCTCAGCCTCCTCTCTCCGCATCCTCGGTCGGTGGCAGGCTCTCCCGCTTTGGCGACATTTGGCTGTCACAGGTCAAAGACCGTTGGGTGAGAGACATTCTGTCTCACGGGTACAGGATAGAGTTCAGTTCTCGTCCTCCAACTCGCTTCTTCAGAACTTCTCCACCTCCCGACCGAGCAGATGCTCTTCTGCAAGCGGTGTCCGCCCTAAAGGCGGAAGGAGTGGTGACTCCCGTTCCTCTTCAGGAACGAGGTCGCGGTTTTTACTCCAATTTGTTTGTGGTGCCAAAGAAGGACGGGTCGTTCCGTCCCGTCCTGGATCTAAAGCTGCTCAACAAACACGTGAAAACCAGGCGGTTCCGGATGGAATCCCTCCGCTCCGTCATCGCCTCAATGTCTCAAGGAGATTTCCTTGCATCAATAGACATCAAGGATGCTTATCTCCACGTGCCGATTGCGCCAGAGCATCAGCGTTTTCTACGCTTCGTTGTAGGAAGCGAACACCTGCAGTTCGTAGCTCTACCTTTCGGGCTGGCGACAGCCCCTCGGGTCTTTACCAAGGTTATGGCAGCAGTAGTGGCAGTCCTGCACTCGCAAGGTCACTCTGTGATTCCGTATTTGGACGATCTACTTATCAAGGCACCCTCTCAAGAGGCATGCCAGCACAGCCTGAACGTGGCACTGAAGACTCTCCAGGGTTTCGGGTGGATTATCAACTTTTCAAAGTCAAATCTAACCCCGACCCAATCACTAACATATCTTGGCATGGAGTTTCATACTCTCTCAGCGATAGTGAAACTTCCACTGGGCAAACAGTGTTCACTACAGACAGGGGTGCAATCTCTCCTTCAGGGCCAGTCGCACCCCTTGAGGCGCCTCATGCACTTCCTAGGGAAGATGGTAGCAGCAATGGAAGCAGTTCCTTTCGCGCAGTTTCATCTGCGTCCACTTCAATGGGACATTCTCCGCCAATGGGACGGGAAGTCGACATCCCTCGACAGGGATGTCTCCCTCTCTCAGACAGCCAAGGACTCTCTCCGGTGGTGGCTTCTTCCCACCTCATTGTCGAAAGGAAAGTCGTTCCTACCCCCATCCTGGGCGGGGGTCACGACAGACGCGAGTCTGTCAGGGTGGGGAGCAGTGTTTCTCCACCATAGGGCTCACGGTACGTGGACTCGGAAAGAGTCCACCCTTCAAATCAATGTTCTGGAAATCAGAGCAGTCTATCTTGCCCTACAAGCCTTCCAGCAGTGGCTAGCAGGCAAGCAGATCCGAATTCAGTCGGACAACTCCACAGCGGTGGCATACATCAACCACCAAGGGGGAACACGCAGTCGGCAGGCCTTCCAGGAAGTCCGGCGGATTCTGACGTGGGTGGAAGACACGGCATCCACCATATCCGCAGTTCACATACCAGGCGTGGAAAACTGGGAAGCAGACTTTCTCAGTCGCCAGGGCATGGACGCAGGGGAATGGTCCCTTCACCCGGACGTGTTTCAGGAGATCTGTCGCCGCTGGGGGATGCCGGACGTCGACCTGATGGCGTCACGGCACAACAACAAGGTCCCGGTTTTCATGGCGCGATCCCACGATTACCGAGCTCTGGCGGCAGACGCCCTAGTTCAGGATTGGTCGCAGTTCAGGCTACCTTATGTGTTCCCACCTCTGGCGTTGTTGCCCAGGGTGCTGCGCAAGATCAGGGCCGACTGCCGCCGCGCCATCCTCGTCGCTCCAGACTGGCCAAGGAGGTCGTGGTACCCGGATCTGTGGCACCTCACGGTAGGCCAACCGTGGGCTCTGCCAGACCGTCCAGACTTGCTGTCTCAAGGGCCGTTTTTCCATCTGAATTCTGCGGCCCTGAACCTGACTGTGTGGCCATTGAGTCCTGGATCCTAGCGGCCTCAGGTTTATCTCATGAAGTGGTTGCCACCATGAGACAGGCTAGGAAACCATCCTCCGCCAAGATCTACCACAGGACGTGGAAGATATTCTTATCTTGGTGCTCTGCTCAGGGAGTTTCTCCCTGGCCATTTGCATTGCCTATTTTTCTTTCCTTCCTGCAGTCTGGGTTGGAAAAAGGTTTGTCGCTCGGCTCCCTTAAAGGTCAAGTCTCCGCGCTATCCGTATTTTTTCAGAAGCGCCTAGCGCGACTTCCTCAGGTACGCACGTTCCTGCAAGGGGTTTGTCATATCGTCCCCCCTTACAAGCGGCCGTTGGAGCCCTGGGATCTGAACAAGGTCCTAATTGCTCTCCAGAAGCCGCCTTTCGAGCCTTTGAAGGATGTTTCCCTTTCTCGTCTTTCACAGAAAGTGGCCTTTCTAGTGGCGGTCACGTCTCTTCGGAGAGTGTCCGAGCTGGCGGCGTTATCATGCAGATCTCCCTTCCTAGTATTTCACCAGGACAAGGTAGTCCTGCGTCCAATTCCAGAATTTCTTCCTAAGGTGGTATCCTCCTTTCATCTCAACCAGGATATCACTTTACCGTCTTTGTGTCCGCATCCAGTTCACCAATTTGAAAAAGGTTTGCATTTATTGGATCTGGTGAGAGCACTCAGGATCTACATTTCCCGCACGGCGCCCCTGCGCCGCTCGGATGCACTCTTTATCCTTGTCGCTGGTCAGCGTAAGGGGTCGCAAGCTTCCAAATCCACCCTGGCGCGGTGGATCAAGGAACCAATTCTTCACACCTACCGTTCTGCTGGGCTTCCGATTCCATCAGGACTGAAGGCCCATTCTACCAGAGCCGTGGGTGCGTCCTGGGCATTACGGCACCAGGCTACGGCTCAGCAGGTGTGCCAGGCGGCTACCTGGTCGAGTCTGCACACTTTTACCAAGCATTATCAGGTGCATACCTACGCTTCGGCGGATGCCAGCTTAGGTAGACAAGTCCTTCAGGCGGCGGTGGCCCACCTGTAGGAAAGGGCTGTTTGACGGCCCTATCACGAGGTATTCTTTTACCCACCCAGGGACTGCTTTTGGACGTCCCAATTGTCTGGGTCTCCCAATTAGGAGCGACAAAGAAGAAAGGAATTTTGTTTACTTACCGTAAATTCCTTTTCTTCTAGCTCCAATTGGGAGACCCAGCACCCGCCCTGTTTTCTTAGGGATTGTGTTTTTTCGGGTGCACATGTTGTTCATGTTGAAGAGTTCAGTTCTCCGATGTTGTTCCTCGGATTGAATTTGTCTTTAAAACAGTTATTGGCTATCCTCCTTCTTGCTTTTGCACTAAAACTGAGGAGCCCGTGATCCCACGGGGGGGTGTATAGCCAGAAGGGGAGGGGCCTTACACTTTTTAGTGTAGTGCTTTGTGTGGCCTCCGGAGGCAGTAGCTATACACCCAATTGTCTGGGTCTCCCAATTGGAGCTAGAAGAAAAGGAATTTACGGTAAGTAAACAAAATTCCCTTCTTTCACCATTGAAATAATTGAGAAAGCATTTTTGCTTCTTTTGTGATGAATGAAAGTAACTTTACTAAAAATGTGCTGTAGACAAAAGACACACTAAAACACAGCTAAAAAACGCAGGGAAAAAAAATGCCTTTTGGAAGCAACTTTTTTACTGCCAAGAGAGCAGGTTTCGGCTGCGGCAAACACGCAGCGAAAATGCAACGTGTGAACATACCCTAAGAATGTTGCGCTAACCAGCAAGTAAAAAATCTCACAGGTGTCAGCTGTATATAAGGTGTCTAACACCCTGCAGCATCAGCGCAAACCCTTCTGGAACCGATCGGGGCTGATTGGGGTCATGTATTGCGACATTTTGGCCAATGACCTCCATCCATCAGTAAAGAGCATTGAAGATAGATTGTGGCTGGGTCTTCCAGCATATGAATGACTCGAAATACACAGCCAGGGCAAAGGAGTGGCTCCGTAAAAAGCATTTCAAGGTCCTGGAAAGACCCTAGACAGTCTCCAGATCTCAACCCAATATTTGTATGAAGCTGAAACTCAATGTTGCCCAGCGATAGCCCTGAAACCTGAAAGCTCTGGAGAATATCTGTATGGAGGAGTCGGCCAAAATCCCTGCTGCAATGTGTGCGAATCTGGTCAAGAACTATAGGAAATGTCTAACCTCTGTAATTGCAACCAACTTTTTTTCTATTATATCAAATACTTATTCTTTGTATGTGCGAAAACCTGCAAAATTGGAAGTGTATCAAATACCTATTTTCCTCACAAGGTAAAGAAAAAAAGAGTTTTCAGCTCACCTGATAATAGAATCACCTGGGTTCTTGCTCAAAGGAGCGGTGCAAGGAGGTCAGCTCTGTGTCCAAGAGGCGAAGTCCAAAAGCATTAGAATTTTTTTTTTTTTCCCAGCAACACGTTCGATTAATTCCTCAGAAAGCTATTTATTTCCAAAGATTAAAACAACACTAGGTTGTATGGATATCCATAAGAAAACATGAAACACATCTTATGCATTTCGAACCCTGTGCGTTCTTAATCCTAGACACTATGTCTAGGATCACGAGATCTAATCTCTCTTTTTATACATCCTAAAATCTAGTTTGCTTTAGCAGCTGCTGCTTGACATTGAGTGCTGCTGCTCAGCTTATTTGTAATGAGAATATCCAAGTCCTTCTCCTGTTCTGTAGTCTCACGTTTACTTCCATTTAATGTATACACAGCTATAGGATTACTCCGTCCTAGGTGCATTACTGTATCAATCCCATCCACAAGGTCATTAATAAAGAGATTAAAAAGAATTGGTATTAGCACATATCCCTGCGGCACCCCACTGCTGACTATAGCCCATTTAGAGAATGTACCATTTGTGACTACTCTTTGTTTCCTATCTTTTAGCCAATTCCTTACCCAGTTGCATATAGTTTCCCCTAGTCCTTGCTTCTGGAGCTTTATGTGGTAGAGTATCAAATGCCTTTGCAAAGTCCAAATAAATCACATCAGCTGCATTACCAATATCCAGATTTGCACTTACCCCCTCATAGAACAAGTATCAAAAAGAGAAAAAAATTCTCAAATCCAGCTCACCAGTATGTATGAAATCCAAAGATGGTGCAAGGAAGATGAATCACGGCCATGACACTAGGGTATACAAAAAAGGAAATCCAGCACGACATCCAATGGATAAAAATCTTCTATTTGCTTTATTAATCCATCTTAAAAGGTGAAGTTAAAATACAGACAAGGGACGCGTTTCGGAATATACTTCCTTATTCACAATCCTATACAGACTAACATAAAACAGTTCCTTATAAAGGCAAGGTAGAATGGATCAGGAAATGACATCATATGTTAATGAACCACAAACAAAAAAAAAAAAGGGCTGACAATTCAATACAAATATATAATTGATCTTTTTTCAAATTCATACCCATTGGATATCTTGTGTGCATATAATAAATCCATTTGGCCTCTCTATAACGTAATAATTTCTTTATATCACCACCCCTTTTGGGAAGATTAACTTTTTCAATAGCATTCACTTTCAAACTACTACAACTCCCATGATGTTCCTTCAAAAAATGTTGAGAGGCCCCTGACAGGCTCCTGGTTGTACTATTTGCGGCATCATATATATGCTCTGATACACAGCGTCTCATAGTTCCTAAAGTGCTTCCAACATATTGTTTTTTTTACATGTGTCGCATGACAAAAGATATATAACATTAGACGTTCCACAATTTATTAATGAATTTATATTGTATTTTTTTCCAGTTGTAAAAGATACAAAACTTTTTGTATTATGTATATATTTGCACAAACCACAATTTTTCTGGCCACATTTGACCGATCCTGTGGTGGGCAACCACATACATTTGTCTGAAATTTTAACACTATGAGATCTGGTGTTGTGATCACTGGGGGCCAAAACATTTCCTAGGGACATGTTGTTTCTAGAAACAAACTTCACTCCTTGCCCCAAAATTCTATTCAAAATTTAATCGACTGACAGTATTGGGAGGAACTTTTTTACGATGTGAACTACATCATAAAAATCTTTGCTAAATCTGGTGGAAAATATTACCTGTGAATCATTAAGATCATTATTTTTAGCAATATGAATTTTATCCTCCAAATATTGACTTCTCAATTTTAAATCAGTTTTATCTTTTGCTTTATCAATAATTTTTTTGGAGTAACCTCTATTTTGTAATCTCCTACTAATAGTTTCACATTCGTTTTGGTACATCTCAGAATTTGTGCAGCATCTCTTCGCACGTATAAATTCTCCCGCTGGTAAATTAGTGGTGATATGTTTGGGGTGGCAGCTCCTGGCGTGTAATAGGGAGTTGCCTGCTGATTTTTTTCGATAGAAGCTACACTCCACCTTTTTGTTAAGAGAGTTACCTTCCAAAAAAATATCTAAAAACGCAATGCGGTTTTTGTGTTGTTCAAAAGTGAAAAAAATATTACACGGGTTATTATTGATATAGTTGATGAAGTCAAAAATGTGTTCTTCAGACCCACGCCAAATAATAAGCACATCATCTATAAATCTTAAAAAAATACCAATGTTTTTGCTAAATGGATTACAAATGTCAAATTTTTATTTTTTTTTTTTGTTTGTGGTTCATTAACATATGATGTCATTTCCTGATCCATTCTACCTTGCCTTTATAAGGAACTGTTTTATGTTAGTCTGTATAGGATTGTGAATAAGGAAGTATATTCCGAAACGCGTCCCTTGTCTGTATTTTAACTTCACCTTTTAACATGGATTAATAAAGCAAATAGAAGATTTTTATCCATTGGATGTCGTGCTGGATTTCCTTTTTTGTATACCCTAGTGTCATGGCCGTGATTCATCTTCCTTGCACCATCTTTGGACTGCATACATACTTGTGAGCTGGATTTGAGAATTTTTTTCTCTTTTTGATACTTGTTTTCAGTGGCCCCCCTTTTTCCATTGCTCCCAGAGCTATTATAGCGGGTAATTTCATGCATTAATTGTATTGTAACGTATCTTTTGCTTATATGGAAAATAATACCTGAATAATAATACCTGATTCCCACGGCAAGGTTAAAAAAGGTAGCGGATATTTTTTCAATAGATAGTGACATACCACAAGCAGAAAATGAAGAATTTGAACAGCTGATGTTTGATTTGGATAAAACCATGGCCTCTCACCCTAGAGTGTGGTGGGACAAACAGACTTTGCAGTCATATCTCACACGTAATAGGATACCAAGGGGGCTGCGTATGAACAAACGCCCAACTACAGAATATGATGCCGATTTCATGACTAAATGGAATACAATATTGTCGGAGTGTTCTACTAAATTAATAACACTCATTGTTGAACATGAACAGATTAAATTGACTACTTTGGAAGAGAATATTAAAAAAATTGAAAGTTCTCTTACCAAATATATGGATACCAGCAATTATAATGTTCACAAAATGAGAATAAATAAAAAATTAATGGAAATGGAAGACCACATTACTGCTATTAAAGAAAGAAAATTCAAAAGAGATGTCATGGATTACAGTAAAGATCAAGTTTATACCTGGCCACATCATCGCAGAAATTTTCAATCAGGTTTTAAATCCATCCTTAAAGGGAAAAACAGATCTTATCCATCTGACACCTCTAGCGTCAGTTTTTCTTCCACAGACATTGAAACCACAGATGTGAACATCTGCTTTACCTTCAACATCATTAAGAAATGTGAATGGAAAAAATTCAAAAAACGTGACTATGTTAACTGTAAACCCCCGAAAAAAACAAGGAGGGGTGGAAGAAAACATCAGTCAAAAACCCGCAGTTTTTTCAAAAAGAAATACAATTATTAACTGAGGAGGATTTCACAGTGGTGAACTTATCAGCTTGCACAATCAAGCAACATCAACTTGATTTACTCAAGAAAGGATTAAGTTTTGTGCCTGACACTAGGTTCAACCTTTTTGATACTTTATTGGATGTAAATAAATTCATAAGGAGATTGACAGTGAAAAAACAGTTTCATCAAATAGAAAAAGCAGACATAAATGTTTCCTCTTCTTCCAATCTTGCAAATGGAGAGCTCTCATCAGCGTCTGATATCCAAGCAATTGAGAACTTGACATCTTATCCTGAACAATGTAGAGACCTAGAAACTGATTCTGTTAGTGTGAACGGGGCTCAACAGAGTGGACCTTTCAACATTACAACACCTGTTCTAGATCGGACACTGTGATAAACCAATAGAAGAGTCTTTTATTTGTGCAAATAATGTTGATAAACTTTTTCTTCCTTTAATGAGCAAATGTCCATTCAGATTTTGCGAGATTTGTCCGACAATGGTGGTAAATTAATGTCTCTGCAAGATTCTAGTTTCTCCACCCATGTTCCAAATCCTTTCTTCTACCCTGTCCAGACACGGACTCAGTCGATGGAGGATTTCCAACACATGGTGGAATCTGAACTTACAAAGTTACATAGAAAAGAAAAAAAGTTCTGTTCTAATATATCTAGCAGACAAAAAACAGCCCTAAAATCATTAAATGAAAATCCATACATCATTGTCAGAAATTCAGATAAAGGAGGTTCCATTGCTATCATAGACAAATCCTTATATACACGAGAATTAAATCACATGCTGAATGATGAAAATACATATAAAAAAATTCCCAATGATCCCTCTAGCAAAATTAAGGAATCATTACTGAGTTTATGGCAGGAGGGATTACATTTGGGAATTTTAAATAAAAAACAAGTTGATTATTTGTGTCCTTCAGACTCACGTATCCCCTTATTTCATGCATTACCAAAACTTCATAAAGAAATTTTTCCTCCGATTTTTCGTCCTATAGTTTCAGGTATTGATTCTCTCCTGGAACATTTATCAGAATGGGTGGATACAAGATTGCACGATACAAGATTTGTCACAAAACTCCCCCAGTTTTTTACAGGATTCAAAACATGTACTAAATGTAATGAATAACATCTCCTGGCAGGATGATTTTAGTTGGATAACCTGCGATGTGCATTCATTGTATTCATCCATTCCTCATAATCTTGCTTTGATTGCCCTCAAACACCAACTGAACAAATATAGTAACTATTCGCCAGACCTACAAGAATTTATTTTGACTGCTACACACTTTTTGTTAAAAAACAATTTTTTTATGTTTTCTAATGATTTTTACATTCAAAATAAAGGTTGTTCTATGGGAGCGAAATTTTCCCCGTCTCTGGCGAATATTTACATGAGTTGGTGGAGGAGCAATATATTTTTGACATTTGTAATCCATTTAGCAAAAACATTGGCTTTTTTTAAGATTTATAGATGATGTGCTTATTATTTGGCGTGGGTCTGAAGAACACATTTTTGACTTCATCAAGTATATCAATAATAACCCGTGTAATATTTTTTTCACTTTTGAACAACACAAAAACCGCATTGCGTTTTTAGATATTTTTTTGGAAGGTAACTCTCTTAACAAAAAGGTGGAATGTAGCTTATATCGAAAAAAATCAGCAGGCAACTCCCTATTACACGCCAGGAGCTGCCACCCCAAACATATCACCCCTAATTTACCAGCGGGAGAATTTATACGTGCGAAGAGATGCTGCACAAATTCTGAGATGTACCAAAACGAATGTGAAACTATTAGTAGGAGATTACAAAATAGAGGTTACTCCAAAAAAATTATTGATAAAGCAAAAGATAAAACTGATTTAAAATTGAGAAGTCGATATTTGGAGGATAAAATTCATATTGCTAAAAATAATGATCTTAATGATTCACAGGTAATATTTTCCACCAGATTTAGCAAAGATTTTTATGATGTAATTCACATCGTAAAAAAGTTCCTCCCAATACTGTCAGTCGATCCAATTTTGAATAGAATTTTGGGACAAGGAGTGAAGTTTGTTTCTAGAAACAACATGTCCCTAGGAAATGTTTTGGCCCCCAGTGATCACAACACCAGATCTCATAGTGTTAAAATTTCAGACAAATGTATGTGGTTGCCCACCACAGGATCGGTCAAATGTGGCCAGAAAAATTGTGGTTTGTGCAAATATATACATAATACAAAAAGTTTTGTATGTTTTACAACTGGAAAAAAGTACAATATAAATTCATTAATAAATTGTGGAACGTCTAATGTTATATATCTTTTGTCATGCGACACATGTAAAAAACAATATGTTGGAAGCACTTTAAGAACTATGAGATGCCGTGTATCAGAGCATATATATGATGCAAATAGTACAACCAGGAGCCTGTCAGGGGCCTCTCAACATTTTTTGAAGGAACATCATGGGAGTTGTAGTAGTTTGAAAGTGAATGCTATTGAAAGAGTTAATCTTCCCAAAAGGGGTGGTGATTTAAAGAAATTATTACGTTATAGAGAGGCCAAATGGATTTATTATATGCACACAAGATATCCAATGGGTATGAATTTAAAAAAAGATCTATTATATTTGTATTGAATTGTCAGCCCTTTTTTTTTTTTTTTTTTTTGTTTGTGGTTCATTAACATATGATGTCATTTCCTGATCCATTCTACCTTGCCTTTATAAGGAACTGTTTTATGTTAGTCTGTATAGGATTGTGAATAAGGAAGTATATTCCGAAACGCGTCCCTTGTCTGTATTTTAACTTCACCTTTTAACATGGATTAATAAAGCAAATAGAAGATTTTTATCCATTGGATGTCGTGCTATATTTCCTTTTTTGTATACCCCTCATAGAACCCCAACAGGTTGGTTAGGCACGACTTATCTTTCATGAATCCATGCTGTCTGTCAGTTATTATATTATTTTCTGCAATATATTTTTGCATGTCATCCATTAAAATGCCCTAAAAAACTTTGCATACTACTGATGTCAGGCTTACTGGATGGTAATTGCTGGATCCACCCTCTTACTTTTATTAAATATCGGTATCACATTAGCAATCTGCCAATCCTGAAGCACCAACCCTGTTACAAGCGAGATGAGATACAGCGGTCTGTCGATTACATAGCTCAATTCCCTCATGAATGCCATCTGGCCCGGGGGATTTGTCAATGTGTAATTTACTCAGTCACAGGCGGACTTCTTCTTGTGTTAAATTAATTATATCGGGTGGTGAACTTTGATTTTCCACATATTGAATGATCGCTGGAACAGTCAGTTCCTTGGTGAACACGGATGAGAAGTGCCTGTTTAATATCTCAGCCTTTTCTGTGTCCTCTATAACTAACTTGTTATATTTTAAGGGGCCGATACTATCTTTTGTTTTCCTTTTGGCATTAATGTATTTATAAAAGATTTTGGGATTTATTTTAATGTCCTTGGCGATTTTTGTTTCAGTAGCTAATTTTGCTTGCTTGATTTCTTTTTTACATTTCCTATTGAGATCTTTATACTTCTGAAATTCTATTTCTGTATTCTCTGCCTTCAAAATTTTAAACGCCCATGGTTTTTGTTTTATTATACTTTGTAGTTTTTTATTTATCCATGGTGATTTCTTTTTATTCCTGGACATTTTATCATTATAGGGTATACGTTTTTTTTTTTACAGGACTCTAGTAGTATATCCTTAAACTTACCCCATTTATGTTCGGTATCCCCAGTTACCATAACATTGTCCCAATCTACACAATTAAGCTCTTCCCTTAATTTGTTGAAATCAGCTTTTCTAAAATTCCAGGTTTTAGTATTTCCCCTTTTAAATGTTCTATTGAATATTACTTTGAAGCTGACCATACTATGATCACTATTGCCCAAGTGCTCCCTGATCTGTAGATCTGAACTTGTATCTGGTCTATTTGATAGGACCAGATCTATAGCAAATTATCTCCCCTGGTCAGTTCATCTACCATCTGAGAGAGAAAATTGTCTTGAATAGTAGATAAGAACTTACAGCTTTTAGCACAACCAAAAGATTCTATGTCCCACTGAATGTCTGGATAGTTGCAATCCCCCATAATAAGGACCCAGTTACTATTATTATTATTATTATTATTATTATTATTATTATTATTATTATCAGCTGCCTTTTCAATTTGTTGCAGCATTTCACCCGTTGGTTCAGGTATGTTAGGAGGCTTATAGCAACTCCAAGTAGTATTTTTCCATTATTCTCTTCCCATGGACATTTACCCATATTGATTCTACATTGTTGCAGTTCTCCCCAATGTCATCATTCAACACAAGTTTTAGGTTAGATTTGATAAATATACACACCCCTCCACTTTTTTTGTCTTTCCTGTCCTTCCTGAATGTAGTATAACCCTCTATGTTTGTCACCCAGTCATGGCTTTCATCCAGCCAGGTTTCCGTAATGCCCACCACATCATACTCCATGGTTGACATAAGAGTCTCCAATTCATTCATTTTGTTTGCAAGACTTCTTGCATTTGCCAGTAGACATTTAATACTATTAACGCATTCCTGCTAAGCAAGTTATTGATTTGGGTTTTAAAAGTCAGACGCCTACAACTTGTAATGTTGTGGCACATCCCATTGATATGCTATAACATTATTAGACAGGAATTCCTCTGTGAGATATTACTACTAATTGCATAACACTCCCTGAAGGCACAATACAGCAATGGGAGTCTCAAGTTGCTACCTGGAGTTGTTGTTTAATGCAGCCATCTCATCTCACATTTTCCATTATATTTGTAGGAGAAAGCTATAAAGATGAAGTACAGAAGGATGATGTAAGAGAGTCATTCACTGAAAATACCATACCATTACATACGTTTCTTTAGTGATTGTCCCAGAATCCTCTACTTGAAGGAGCACTGTGGTTTGCAGAAGTTATCTTCTGCAAACCACGGTGCTCCTTCAATTAGAGGATTCTGGGACAACCACTAAAGAAACTATCACTCCAAATGTATTTTAATATTTTTTTAAAGTACATTTTTAAGGAAAAAGGACCCTAAGCAAACCATTTGGGTATCAATTCAGTAAAATATTAAATTCATGTACAGTATTGTCTCATCTCGATTTCATCAGTCTATCTTAGTTTTTCTGGGTAACATTGTTTAATGATATCTCTTATTTCTTTTCCAAAGTTATGCCCCCTGGTGATAGGAGTGCCCAATATGCAAATATGGGCAATCAAAAAATGTCCACATCAGACATGGTCACTTAAGGGAGGGGTGGGAGAAGGTAACAAACACCCACAGGGAAGATCACAGCCGCAGCCTGGATCAGCATGTTCTCCATAGAACAGATTTAACTCATGTGGCCATGCTGAGAGCTTCCACAGTTAGTAGAAAAGCAATCCTGCCTCAGAGGCAAAAAGGTGCAGCCCAAATCCTGATATTAGTAACAGTACAGCAAGGATTAAAATATATCTTTTAATATCTATTGTCTAAAGCTGGCAGATCATAAAGTGCAGTGCATAAATAATAAATAAAGGATGGATCTCACCCGATACTTCTCCCAAGTAGATCAGACAGCACGGAAAGCCAAAGGTGGAAGAGGGCAGAGTTGGAAAATGGGGGGGGGGGGACAAATTCAATAAATTCTTGAAGTGAGCTGTGTGAACACATATGCCACAAACGTGCTCTGTGTTGTATATACCTGCCATTGCAGGTTATACGTTCTAGTTCTCCCCTGATGAACTCTCTGATAACGTGGAGAGGGAAACGCGTTTGGAGGGGTGTATTCCTATTGGGGTAGATTATCCTGACTTGGGTGCTGCCCTTGTAAGGGCGGAAGTATTTTGCATGGGCACGACAAGGGTAAGGATTTATTAAATTTGCCCCCCCCCCCCCATTTTCCAACTCTGCCCTCTTCCGCCTTCGGTTTTCCGGTGGTGTCTGATCTACTCGGGAGAAGTATCGGGTGAGATCCATCCTTTATTTATTATTTATGCACTGCACTTTATGATCTGTCGGTTTTAGACAATAGATATTAAAAGTTATATTTTAATCCTTGCTGTACTGAGCTTCCACAGTCCCCACATCCTCTCCTACTATTGGAGCAGAGGAGAGCCACAACATATGGGAAAACAACACAGTGCATCACTTGTAACACACTTGGCTCCAGCACTGCAGCTCAGATAGAAGGAAGGGATGTAGAGACTGGGGTGTTCTTAGCTTGGGCACATCAGAAAAGTATTGTATTGGGAGAACATGAAAACAGATCCTCTAGTTTCACACTGCCACTCTTTTATACAGGATATTAATATTTATTATTTTATACCATTCTACACACGTAGACAAAATTGTTGGTACACCTCGATTCATGAAAGAAAACACTATAATGGTCACAGAAATAACTTGAATCTGACAAAAGTAATAATAAATAAAAAAAATCTATGAACAAATGAAAGTCAGACATTGCTGCTTTTCAGCTTCCACAGAATTTTTTTAATATTTAATATTAAAACCCATGAAATAGGCCTGGATAGAAATGATGGTTCCTTAACTTAATATTTTGTTGCACAACCTTTTGAGGCAATCATTGCAATCAAATGATTCCTGTAACTGTCAATGAGACTTCTGCACCTCTCGATATTTTGGCCCACTCCTCAAGAGCAAACTGCTCCAGTTGTCTTGTGTTTGAAGGCTGCCTTTTCAAGACGGCATGTTTTAGCGCTTTCCAAGGATGCTCAATAGGTTTTAGGTCAGGGCTCATAGAAGGTGACTTCAGAATAGTCCAATGTTTTCCTCTTAGCCATTTTTGGATGTTTTTAGCTGTGTGTTTTGGGTCATTATCCTGTTGCAAGACCCATGACCTGTGACTGAGACCAAGCTTTCTGACACTAGGCAGCACATTTCTCTCTAGAATCCCTTGATAGTCTTGAGATTTCATTGTACCCTGCACAGATTAAAAACACCCTGTGCCAGATGCAGCAAAGCAACCCCAGAACATAAGCCTCCTCCATGTTTCACAGGGACAGTGTTCTTTTCTTGATATGCTTCATTTTTCAATCTGTGAACATAAAGCTGATGTGTCTTGCCAAAAAGTTGAATTTGTGTCTCATCTGTCCATAGGACATTCTCCTAGAAGCTTTGTGGCTTGTCAACATGTATGTCAGAGTTCCGGGATTTCCAGTTTTCTTTTGAAGGATCTTGCCCTTTGTTAACATGGAGTTTTCTGTTCTGTTGCCCTACTTCCTGTCCATCTGTTTAAAAGCCGCCCCTAAGCTTAGTCTAGTTGCCTGAGTATACTGCTTCCTGTGTACTCCTGCCCTGCTGCTCTCATCACCTGATTGCTGTTTGGATCCGGTTGAAACACCTGACACCAGCTCTGGACTTCACCTCTCATCCAACTGTGCTCGGACTCTGTCTGCTGTCTCTGGTCGGCACTTCTGCCCGGTCCCTTCCGTTCATATCCACCCTAGGACTCACATCACGTACGGACATTTTTTGGACTATATCTGTTGCCCTTTTTGTGTCCCGGCTGCTGCGCATTTAGGCCTTCTGGGGTGATTGCCGGACAGCCCCTGTATAGGGGTTCGCTCCTGGTGGTCTCCCTGGGGGAGTCCGGTGTGCGGTCCCGGGAATTCCCCTTTGCTCTGAACCCAGCAGGTATTTACTGTGTTTATGTTCCACTGTGTATATACTGTTCTGTGTGCATATTGCGGTTACATATTACTGTGTATATTTTGTTCTGTTTACATATTGTGGTTACTTATTGTGTATATTCTGTTCTGTGCACATATTGTGGTTACATATTATAAAACGTCTTTTGCACCAAGAACTCGTCTCTGGTTGTCATTGCCCTAACGCAATCGAAATCCTCAGTACATACAATAGTATTACATTATACTCAGGCCACAAAGAGGATTTCGCTGGGGCAATGACTGAGACACGAGTAGATCAGCTTTTCTCCATGATTAACTCCTTGCAGCAGGAGATGGAGGCGGTGCAAACTAAGCTTAGAGATGTGGAGGTACAGCTGGGCCATGATCACCAGGTACTGGGTCCGGCTATTCAGGATTTGCAAACCAGAGTGGAGGCTCAGGAAGCCGCCCCCACTACGTCCGTATCAGCTGCCGGTATGCCTAGGTTACCCCCATTTCGTTTCAGTGGTGATCGAAGTCAGTTTCGTGGGTTTGTTAACCCCTTAACGACCTTGGACGTACTGAGTACGTCATGGTGACATGGTGCTAAACGACCCATGACGTACTCAGTACGTCATGGCGAAATCGCGGTCCCGGAGCCCCGGGGAGTGAAATTTATTTACTTAAACGGTAGATTCGGGAAGGAGGGGACCTCTGCCTGACCTCATTAGGGGTGGTGCCTCCTTCCTGAACCTACAGAGGCTGTGATTGGCTGACGAACGCCGCTCAGCCAAGTACAGCCACTGTAATGTTCCAGCCATTGAAAATGGCTGGAACATTGAAATCCAGCCCTGATCAGTGCTGCTGTAGCACTGGCCATTGGCTGGAGCTGGGTGATCGATGCTTCACTCGCCCCCAGCTCTGATTGGAGAGACCGGTCTTGTGACCGCTCTCTCCAATCAATGTGGATCTGCGGCCTGTGACCGTCCCTGGAAGCCGAGGAGAGCGGTAAGTTGCTGTCCCCGCCGCCCGCCCCTGTCCCCGATCGCCCCGCCGCTGCTCCCGATCCACCGCTGTCCCCGCCGCTGTCTCCGATCGCCCCGCCGCTGCTCCCGATCCACCGCTGTCCCCGGCGCCACGCTCCTGATCCACCGCTGTCCCCGGCGCTGCTCCCGATGCACCGCTGTCCCCGCCTCTGTCTCCGATCGCCCCGGCGCCATGCTCCCGCTCCACCGCTGTCCCCGCCGCTGTCTCCGATCGCCCCGGCGCCATGCTCCCGCTCCACCGCTGTCCCCGCCGCTGTCTCCGATCGCCCCGGCGCCATGCTCCCGCTCCACCGCTGTCCCCGCCGCTGTCTCCGTTCGCCCCGGCGCCATGCTCCCGCTCCACCGCTGTCCCCGCCGCTGTCTCCGATCGCCCCGGCGCCATGCTCCCGCTCCACCGCTGTCCCTGCCGCTGTCTCCGATCGCCCCGCCATGCTCCCGCTCCACCGCTGTCCCCGCCGCTGTCTCCGATCCACCGCTGTCCCCGCCGCCATGCTCGCCACTGTCCCCGCCGCCGTCGCACCCACCTTTTTCAGCCGCTGCCGCCCCCGAATCGGCCCCCACTGTTCCCGATCGGCGACCACCGCCGCCTCCTTCATCGGCTGCCCCTTCTCCATCGCCACACCTCCTATCCCTCCATGTGCTGCAAGCCACCCTCCCCCCACGTGGGGGGAGGGTGGCTTGCAGCACATGTGGGGGGAGGGTGGCTGGCTTGCAGCACATGTGGGGGGAGGGTGGCTGGCTTGTAGCACATGTGGGGGGAGGGTGGCTGGCTTGCAGCACATGTGGGGGAAGGGTGGCTGGCTTGCAGCACATGTGGGGGAAGGGTGGCTGGCTTGCAGCACATGTGGGGGGAGGGTGGCTGGCTTGCAGCACATGTGGGGGGAGCACATGTGGGGGGAGGGTGGCTGGCTTGCAGCACATGTGGGGGGCGGGTGGCTGGCTTGCAGCACATGTGCTGCAAGCCACCCTCCCCCCACATGTGCTGCAAGCCAGCCACCCTCCCCCCACATGTGCTGCAAGCCAGCCACCCTCCCCCCTACATGTGCTGCAAGCCACCCTCCCCCTACATGTGCTGCAAGCCACCCTCCCCCCACATGTGCTGCAAGCCAGCCACCCTCCCCCCACATGTGCTGCAAGCCAGCCACCCTCCCCCTACATGTGCTGCAAGCCACCCTCCCCCCGGGGCCCCCCCTCCTCCATGTGCCATCTCTCTCTCCCATCAGACTCTGCCCCCCTCCCCGATCTGCTGCCTGCTCTCTCCCATTTTCCATCTACTGCCCCCTCTCACCCTCCTCGATCTGTTGCCTCCTTCATCTGCTGCCTCTTCTGTCTGCTGTGATCCTGCTGCCTAGATCCATCCTGTAAGGTAGGTATCCCCATCTCACCTCCCCCCCCATCCTCTGCCGCTCCTCCATCCACTGCGCCAGTTCCCATCCATCCGCTGCGCCATTTCCCATCATCCATCTGCTGCGCCCTTTCCCATCCTCTGCCGCTCCTCCACCCGCTGCGCCCTTTCCCATCTTCCATCCGCGGCGCCCTTTCTCATCTGCCGCCCCGCCCTCTCGCATCGCATTATCCAGTGCAGTTGCTCGCTTCCAGACTGCAGTGGATGATGCGATGCGAGACTCGTGCATTGCTCTCACGTTTGGCACTGGTCTTGGCAGGCGCTCATTTTTTTTTTTTTTTTCTACTGATGTCTGTATTTTTTATTTCGCCAAACTAATTTTTTTTGTATGGGGGGGGTCTAGTTTCCAAAATGGGATCACATGTGGGGGAGCTCCATTGTTTAGGCACCTCAGGGGGTCTCCAAATGAAACATGGCGTCTGCTAATAATTCCAATCAATTTTACTGTGAAATGGCGCTCCTTCTCTTCTGAGCCCCGCCGTACGCCCAAACAATTGATTTCCACCACATATGAGGTATCGTCGTACTCAGGAGAAATTGTACAATACATTTTATGGTGCATTTTTTCCTGATACCCTTGTGGAAAAAAAAGCTACCTGTTTGAAAAAACAATTTTGTGGTAAAAAAAATAAAATATTTTCACGGCTGAACATTACAAACGTTTGTGAAGCCTCCAGGGGTTCAAAGTGCTCCCTAAACAGCTAGATAAATTCCATGAGGGGTCTAGTTTCCAAAATGGGGTCAATTGTGGGGGAGCTCCATTGTTTAGGCACTTCAGGGGGGTCTCCAAACGCAACATGGCGTCCGCTAATAATTCCAACCAATTTTGCTGTGAAATGGCGCTCCTTGCCTTCCGAGTCCTGCCGTGCGCCCAAACATTTGATTTCCACCACATATGGGGTATCTGCGTACTCAGGAGAAAATGCACAATACATTTTATGGTGCATTTTTTCCTGATACCCTTGTGATAAAAAAAGCTACCTGGTTGAAGCAACAGTTTTGTGGTAAAATAAAAATTTTTTCTTTTCACGGCTCAACGTTATAAACTTCTGTGAAGCCCCCAGGGGTTCAAAGTGCACATCAAACATCTAGAAAAAATATTTGAGGGCTCTAGTTTCCAAAATGGGGTCACTTATGGAGGAGCTCCATTGTTTAGGCACCTCGGGGAGTCTTCAAACCCGACATGGCGTCCGCTAATGAGTGCAGCTAATTTTGCACTCAAAAATTCAAATGGCGCTCCTTGCCTTCCGAGTCCTGCTGTGTGCCCAAACATTTGATTTCCACCACATATGGGGTATCTGCGTACTCAGGAGAAAATGCACGATACATTTTATGATGCATTTTTCCTGATACCCTTGTGAAAATACTAATTTTTATGGCTAAAGTAACATTTTTGTGTTAAAAAAGTAAAATTTTCATTTTTTCGTCTACATTGCTTTGGTTGCTGTGAAGCTCTTAAAGGGTTAATAAACTTCTTGGATGTGGTTTTGAGCAGAGTGAGGGGTGCAGATTTTAGAATTGGGTCACTTTTGGGTATTTTCTGTCGCCTAGGTTTCTCAAATCACTCCAAATGTGATGTGGTACCTAAAAAATTTTTTTTTGTAAATTTTGTTGGAAAAATGAGAAATTGGTGATGAACTTTGAACCCTTCTAACTTCCTAACGGAATTTTTTTTTTTTTCAAAAATTGCGCTGGTGTAAAGTAGACATGTGGGAAATGTTATTTAATAACTTTTTTGTGTGACATATCTCTCAGATTTATGGGCATAAAATTTCAAAGTTTGAAAATTGCCAAATTTCCGAAATTTTCACAAATAAACGCAAAACATATCGGCCTAAATTTACCACTGACATGAAGTACAATATGTCACGAAAAAACAATCTCAGAATCGCCAGGATCCGTTGAAGTGTTCCAGAGTTATAACCTGTCAAAGTGACACTGGTCAAAATTGCAAAAAATGGCCGGGTCTTTAAGGTGAAAACAGGCTGGGGGCTGAAGGGGTTAACCAGTGTATACTATTTTTTGATGTACATGCTGATTATTACCGTTCTGACCGGTCAAAAGTGTTATGTATAATCATGTTGTTAACCTCACGAGCACTGGCTTGGGCTAATCCTATGATAGAGAATCGTGATATCCGTTTAAGTAACCTGGATGACTTTTTAACAGCAATGGTGCAAATGTTTGATGATCCTAATCGCCGTGCTACCGCTGAATCGGCTCTGCTTTCCTTACGTCAGGGAAAGCGGTCTGTCGTCGAATACGCCACTGAGTTCAAAAGGTTAGTGGTAGACACCGACTGGGGAAACAATGCACTATTGTCAGTTTTCAGAAAGGGTTTGTCCGGTACCATCAAGGACGAGTTAGCTCGTGCCGAATCTCCACGGGATTTTGAACTGTTTCTCCAACACTGTGTGCGTATCGATACCCGCTTGACGGAACGCCGACAGGAAAAATGGACAGCTGTAAACCGGGTAACCAACTTTGCGTTTCCTTTTAGAGAACCCGCTCACAAGACGCCACTGAGTTCAAAAGGTTAGTGGTAGACACCGACTGGGGAAACAATGCACTATTGTCAGTTTTCAGAAAGGGTTTGTCCGGTACCATCAAGGACGAGTTAGCTCGTGCCGAATCTCCACGGGATTTTGAACTGTTTCTCCAACACTGTGTGCGTATCGATACCCGCTTGACGGAACGCCGACAGGAAAAATGGACAGCTGTAAACCGGGTAACCAACTTTGCGTTTCCTTTTAGAGAACCCGCTCACAAGACGCCACGGGAGGCCGAGGATGTTCCTATGCAAGTGGACTCTCTACAAAAGCGAGAGACCAACGAACGTCGTGAACACCGGCTCCGTGAGCGTTTGTGTTTCTATTGTGGTCAATCGGACCATTTTCTGATTGACTGCCCAAAACGTCCAAATCGCCCGAATAAGGTACTGGCAGCAATGGCAGAGTGTGACAACACGGACGCAGAGTCCGATATCTCTGAGGCAAGTTTACACCTGGATGCGGTATTTCCCTTGACTTTGATGTCAACTTCACCTAAGGACTCAGAAGGGAAATACACCCATTGCTCGCTTCCCATTCAGATACGGTGGGAGGGACAGTTAATTCCTACATCTGCTATGATAGACTCTGGGAAGAGACTGTGGAAAGAAAGCGCAAATAGGGTCTTACCCCAATATATATAGGGTGGGGAGGGGGGAGTTACACTCACCAGATGTAGTTGTGAAAGTCACAACTACTATAACCGCATGTGATGTCGATCCACGGCTGCAGCCACCAAACAGCAGATAACAGAGAGTGAAGGAGAGATGGTGTTTACTTGCCGCGCCAACGGATCACTTAGACAGATGTTTAGATCAATGTCACTTTTATTTTCATATAGGTCGACGCGTTTCTGGAGCTTCTGCCCCCTTCATCAGGACCATCAGGAACCAAATAACATCAAATCTGCCCCATTGGGACGGTACATGCAATATATAATCAATATATGCAATTATATATATATATATATTGTGATTATATATTGCATGTACCGTCCCAATGGGGCAGATTTGATGTTATTTGGTTCCTGATGGTCCTGATGAAGGGGGCAGAAGCTCCAGAAACGCGTCGACCTATATGAAAATAAAAGTGACATTGATCTAAACATCTGTCTAAGTGATCCGTTGGCGCGGCAAGTAAACACCATCTCTCCTTCACTCTATGATAGACTCTGGGGCAGGGGGAAATTTCATGGACTCTTCTTTTGCCAGGAAACACGGTATCCAGACTCAACAAAGATCCTCACCGGTTACCATGGAGACGGTAGACGGTTCTCCATTAGTTTCTGGACCAGTTGATCGGGAGACAGTACCCCTTGAATGTGTGATGAAACCAGGTCAGCAGGAGACCCTTGTTTTCATGTTGATTTCTTCTCCCCATTTTCCGATAATTTTAGGAATTCCTTGGCTGCGGTCTACAAATCCAGTCATCGATTGGGAGACTAAAGAAATATCCTTCCCACTCCAGAGTGGTCCGACCATTAGTCCAACTGTACCGGTTCCAGTAACACCGAATGCGGAGGGCACTGTACAGGTACCTGTTCTACCCCCGGTTTATAATGACTTCGCTGATATATGCGACAAAAGAAAAGCAGATCGGCTTCCCCCGCATAGACCGTATGATTGTCCCATAGACTTACTCCCAGGGGCAGAGATCCCGTTTTGTCATGTCTATCCGTTGGCGGCACCTGAGTTACAAGCACTAAAAGATTACATCGATGAAAGCCTAGCCAAGGGATTTATTCGACCTTCTACCTCACCAGCAGGGGCACCCATCTTTTTCGTGAAAAAGAAAGAGGGGACTCTGAGACCTTGTATCGACTACCGGGAACTAAATAAGATAACCATCCGGAACCGGTATCCGTTACCATTGATTCCCGAACTATTGGAGAGAGTACAACAGGTCAAAATATTTACTAAATTGGATCTCCGTGGGGCATATAATCTACTCCGCATACGTCCCGGGGACGAGTGGAAAACAGCAATCAGATGTCGGTATGGACATTATGAGTATCTAGTGATGCCTTTTGGACTTTGTAACGCCCCTGCGGCTTTCCAACACCTAGTCAACGATATTTTTAGGGATATAATGGACCAGTTCATGGTGATTTACCTGGATGATATCTTGATCTTTTCTGATTCCCTACAGGAACACCAGGAGCACGTCAAGACAGTACTTACCCGTCTGAGGGATAACCACCTGTATATTAAACTGGAGAAGTGCGAATTCCATTGCTCAAAGATACAATTTTTAGGATATGTCATCTCTCCTCAGGGACTGAATATGGAGTCTGGCAAGATACGGGCAATTCTAGACTGGCCGGAACCGGGAAACATCAAGGAGGTACAACGCTTTGTCGGTTTTGCTAACTTTTACAGACGCTTTATCCGCAACTTTTCAGAGATCGTCCGCCCTACCACTCTGTTAACCAAAAAAGGGCAGAAGTTTGTGTGGTCCGCCCAGGCCCGGGAAGCTTTCAATCGTCTCAAGGTTTGTTTTACCTCAGCACCAATACTAATACACCCGAATCCCGCACTCCCTTTTATTGTGGAAGTCGACGCTTCCGATTATGCATTAGGGGCTATCCTTTCACAAAGGACTGGGGACAAGAGTCTCTTGCACCCGTGTGCTTTCTTTTCTCGCTGGTTGTCCCCTGCAGAAAAGAACTATGACATTGCGGACAAGGAATTGTTGGCGATTATTTCAGCTTTTAAGGAATGGAGACACCACTTACAGGGAGCAGCGCAACAAGTGATAGTTCTCACAGACCATCGTAACCTAGAATTCCTTAAATCTGCCAGGTGCCTGTCTCCACGGCAAGCCCGTTGGAGCCTGTTCCTTAACCAGTTCAATTTTATCGTTACATACCGTCCAGGGTCACGTAATGGGAAAGCCGATGCCTTGTCCCGAATCCACGCCATGGACTCCGTGCCTGGAACCCCGACTCAGACTGTGTTATCAGATGCCAATTTCGTTGGAGTAATCCAGGACCAGGACTTGTGGAAGGACATCAAGCTGGCCTATGATGGTGACGTATTTCTTGCTTCCCCCCCGAATGATGTGACTCTTGTCCTTCGGAATGGTGTGTGGTTGAGAGAGCGACGTATTTATGTCCCGGAGGCTGTAAGACTTCGGGTTCTCAAGTTGGTCCATGACTCCGTGTTGGCAGGTCATAGGGGGGTACAGAAGACGCAGGAATTTCTGAGTCGTTTTTTCTGGTGGCCTACCTGTTTAAAGGATGTGAAAGACTATGTCCACTCATGTGTGGTTTGTGCCCGGTGCAAGGTCCCTCGTGTGGCTCCTACGGGACTCCTTCAACCGTTACCTGTACCATCTCGCCCTTGGGGATCCATCTCAATGGATTTTATTGTGGAGTTGCCCGTCTCAGGCGGTAACAATACCATTTTAGTGGTGGTGGATCGGTTGACAAAGGCTGCTCACTTTATTCCATGTACCGGTCTTCCCTCAGCCGCAGAGACAGTGGATTTGGTTATCCAGAATATATTTCAACTGCATGGGGTACCAGATGAGATCATCTCTGACCGGGGCGTGCAGTTCACGTCTAAGTTCTGGAAGGGGTTTTGTTCGGCACTCCATATTGATGTCTGTTTGTCTTCTGCATACCATCCCCAGACAAATGGGCAAACCGAACGGACTAATCAAACCCTGGAGCAGTACCTACGATGTTATGTCAGCCATCTGCAGGACGATTGGTTGCAGCTGCTTCCTTTGGCGGAGTTCTCGTATAACAACACTCAGAGCAGCTCCACTAAGGTAACGCCCTTTTTCGCTAACTTGGGTTACCATCCGAATATTTTGCGTAGGTCACCGGTGGCGGTTTCGGTGCCAGCGGTGGAGGACAGATTGACGGAGCTACGACGGAATCTGGAGGTTTTAAAGGACTCTTTGGCTTCGGCTCAGGAGCGTTACAAGAAGTCGGCAGACACTCACCGGAAACAGGCACCCATGTATAAGGTAGGGGACTCGGTGTGGCTATCCACCAAAAATCTGAAATTAGGTGTTCCTTCGCAGAAGCTGGAGCAGAAATTCATTGGTCCGTTTAAGATCACCGGGATAGTGAGCTCTGTGGCCTGTCGGCTGAGGTTGCCGCACAATTTAAAGGTACACCCGGTCTTTCATGTTTCTCTGCTAAAACCAGTTTCCCCTAATACGTTTCATAGTCGTATCGTGCCTCCTATCGGTGATGGTTGATGGCCAGGAGCAGTTCGTGGTTGAGGACATTATTGACTCCCGGCTCCATCGGCATCGGCTTCAGTATCTGGTACGTTGGCAGGGGTACTCCCCCGAGGACGATTCCTGGGAACCTGTGGGTAACATTCGAGCGCCCCGGAAGGTTGCTCAGTTTCATCGGCGGTACCCAGACAAGCCTGGACCTGATCCGTCCTGAGGCCGTTTCTGGGGGGGGGGTACTGTCAGAGTTCCGGGATTTCCAGTTTTCTTTTGAAGGATCTTGCCCTTTGTTAACATGGAGTTTTCTGTTCTGTTGCCCTACTTCCTGTCCATCTGTTTAAAAGCCGCCCCTAAGCTTAGTCTAGTTGCCTGAGTATACTGCTTCCTGTGTACTCCTGCCCTGCTGCTCTCATCACCTGATTGCTGTTTGGATCCGGTTGAAACACCTGACACCAGCTCTGGACTTCACCTCTCATCCAACTGTACTCTGTCTGCTGTCTCTGGTCGGCACTTCTGCCCGGTCCCTTCCGTTCATATCCACCCTAGGACTCACATCACGTACGGACATTTTTTGGACTATATCTGTTGCCCTTTTTGTGTCCCGGCTGCTGCGCATTTAGGCCTTCTGGGGTGATTGCCGGACAGCCCCTGTATAGGGGTCCGCTCCTGATGGTCTCCCTGGGGGAGTCCGGTGTGCGGTCCCGGGAATTCCCCTTTGCTCTGAACCCAGCAGGTATTTACTGTGTTTATGTTCCACTGTGTATATACTGTTCTGTGTGCATATTGCTGTTACATATTACTGTGTATATTTTGTTCTGTTTACATATTGTGGTTACTTATTATTGTGTATATTCTGTTCTGTGCACATATTGTGGTTACATATTATAAAACGTCTTTTGCACCAAGAACTCGTCTCTGGTTGTCATTGCCCTAACGCAATCGAAATCCTCAGTACATACAATAGTATTACAATGTAGTTTGGCAAATTATAGTCTGGCTTTTTTATGAATTTTTTTTCAACAATGGTCTCCTCCTTGGTCGTCTCCTATGAAGTTCACTTTGTCTCAAACAATGACGGATGGTGCAATCTGACACTGATGTTCTTTGAGCTTGAAGTTCAACATTAATCTCTTTAGAGGTTTTTCTGTGCTCTTTTGTTACCATGCATATTATCCGTCTCTATGAATTGTCATCAATTTTCCTCCTGCGGCCACGTCCAGGGAGGTTGGCTACAGTCCCATGGATCTTAAATTTCTGACTAATATGGCAACTGTAGTCACAGGAACATCAAGCTTCTTGGACATGATCTTGTAACTTTTACCTTTAACATGCTTGTCTATAATTTTCTTTCTAATCTCCTGAGATTACTCTTTCCTTCGCTTCCTCTGGTCCATGTTGAGTGTGCTACATACCACGTCACCAAACAGCACAGTGAGTATCTGTAGCCCTATATACAGACCCAGTGACTGATTACAAGATTGTAGACACCTGTGATGCTAATTAGAGGACACCCTTTGATTTAACATGTCCGTTTTGTCACGTTATTTTCAGGGGCACCATCATTTCTGTCCAGGCCTATTTCATGAGTTTTGTTTTTTTTTTTTTTAAATTCTGTGGAAGCATGGTTGAAAAGCAATGTTTGACTTTCATTTGCTTAGTTTCATAGATTTTGAATTTATTACTTTTGTCAGATTCAAGTTATTTCTGTGACCATTGTAGGTTTTTCCTTTCATTAAACAAGGGGTATCAACAATTTTAACCACGTGTGTATACCATAAAACACTGAGTGACAGACTGCCATCAGACGACGTAATGGAATATGTAGTATTTCAAATCCCATCAGTATCACTTTCTACAGCTACTGCTCCAGACAATGTCCGACTCCCTCACTGGGGCTTATAGAGGTAATTGCCAGGGAGTTCCACGTAGCCCCACAGTTGCTCAATGCAAGGAGTAGCCTTTGCTCTGACTTCAGAATAACTGCAATGAATGCTAAGGTAGTTTCCCTTTTCCTCAAAGAGAGAGTACTTTCGCCAAGTACTACTCACTGATTTTTGTCTCAGTGCGCATGATAAGAAGTCCCTAGGTTCCGGTTATGCACACTACACCAGTTTGAAGCCGGGACTCGTACACCCGGCTTCATAGTGCGCATGAGTGGACATCGGGGGACTCCTGTTCATGCACACTGAGAAGGGGTCAGGAACCTTTTTGGCTGAGAGAGCCATGAACGCCGCTTATTTTAAAATGTAATTCTGTGAGAGCCATACTCATCATGGGGGAGCGGCGGTGGTGGAGCAGCTCAGAAGGTCCCAGGAGGCAGCGTAGGCGATACTGTGGGCTCGGAGGAGAGGGTGTCGCAACTCAAGAGTGTCAGTGTGCAGAGGGTCGGCGATACTGCTGCGGGCTTGTGGGGTGTTACAGCGGCGGGCACCATTGATCTGCCGGCGGGCTGCTGTGAATCTCCCGCAGTTGATGAGATCGAGTTCAAGAAAAGGGCTGCGGCGCATGCGTAGATTGATGCGATGGACTTCAAGAAAATGACCGCGGAGTCCTATCTGCGCACGCGCCGCCTCCATGGCCATTTTTTTTAAGTCGTTCTCGTCAACTGCGGGAGATTCAAAGCAGCCCGCAGTCCGACGGCTACTTCGGGCTCGCCACCGTGACACCCCATGAGCCCGCAGTATCACCGACCCTACGCCACCACTGCCGCCCCGGTAAGCCATATGTGGTTTATAAGATGCACCCCTATTTTAAATGCAGTTTTGGGGGAAAAAAGTGTGTCTTACAAAACAGAAAATACAGTATTTTTTTAATTAAAGATTTGTCTGCGAGGCAGATGCAGCCATCAAAAAAGCCACATCTGACTCGTGAACCATGGGTTCCCGACCTCTGGGTTAGAGCGACCATGCATCTGACGCTGGGCATTCATGAGCATCTTAGTATGCCCACAGGGAGTGCTTACATGCTAAGGGGGCCGACTAACCAAGGGAAGTAACGCCCTTGTGACTAGTCCCTGCGCTCATTAGCAGATTATACATTGTTGAAATGTTCTTTCTAAAGAAATTTATCTATGCTACTATAGGCTTGGACTTTAGGCTGGGATTAGGAATATGCAACTAGAACTGCTGTTGGTTGTGAGTGCTTGCAGGACCTGATATGTTCCCTTTAACCTCCTTATTCCTATTATACTAAAAACCAGTAATAATGTAAATTCATAAAGAAAATCTAAAATAAAGCATGTCTTTATGTAGGCTTCAAAATTTCTAAAGGCCGCTTTACACGCTACGACATCGCTAAAGCGATCTCGTTGGGGTCACGGAATTTGTGACGCACATCCAGCCGCGTTAGCGATGTCGTTGCGTGTGACACCTATTAGCGATTTTGAATTGTTGCAAAAACGTTCAAAATCGCTAATCTGTGACATCCCCCCCTATTCTCGATTTATCGTTGCTGCTGCAGTAACTATGTAGTTCGTCGTTCCTGCGGCAGCACACATCGCTATGTGTGATACCGCAGGAACGAGGAACCTCACCTTACCTGCATCCCGCCTGCAATAAGGAAGGAAGGAGGTGGGCGGGATGTTCGTCCCGCTCATCTCCACCCCTCCGCTTCTATTTGGCGGCCGCTTAGCGACGTTGCTGTGACGCCAAATGAACCTCACCCTTAGAAAGGAGGCGGTTCGCTGGTCACAGCGACGTCGCTAGGCAGGTAAGTAGTGTGATGGTACTAAGCGATGTTGTGCACCACAGGCAGCGTTTTGCCAGTGATACACAACCGATGGGGGCGGGTACGCACGCTAGCGATATTGGTCATGATATCGAAGCGTGTTAAGCGGCCTTAACTTAAAAGGAGTCAATACATTTTATTTATTTTACTCACTTACATATCGTTTTTAATTCCACAGCACTTTACAGACGTGATCATCACTGTCCCCATTGGGGCTCACAATCTAAATTCCCTATCACAATGTCTTTGGATTGTGGGAGCAAACCCACACAAATGTTGAGAACAAAGAAACTCCTTGGTGGGATTTGAACCCAGGACCACAGCACTGCAAGACTGCAGTGCTAACCACTGAGCCACCCTATAGTCACACTATACCCATGGCTCATGAACATGTAGAGATTTCACCATGATAAGTCGTAACAAAGGAAACTATCCTGTATCCAGACAGACTATATTTATAGACATACATATATACACACACACATCAATTCTACAAACATGACCTATAAAAGTGACCCGCCACTTGTCCAAGCTGCTCGCTTGATTCAGTACATGAGTTACACCGCTGTTACGTGGTGGACTCCACCATCTCAGCCCTTCACTGTACATATTTAAACTAAACAGATGCCACGTATTATCACAGTCCATCCATTAGTGCTAGAAGATCTTCCCCTTTGCTAGTACTCTGCACATGGGTCTCTTCTGATCGAAACTCGCCCATTATTCGAGAAAGTTCCTTATTTCTATCCTGGTCCTAAAAAAAAATTAGAAAAAAATAAGTTTTTAGTTTACCACTGCAGTTGTACAGTAGGTCTGAAATGTCTTACTGCATCAATCACTGGCGAAAACCGGAATCCAGCTCTTATCTACGTACATCAGAGTTTATACATAAATTAGAAATCCAACTATTTTTATTTTTTTTCCATTTTGGTAATTTTAGACATTTTTCATGTAATTGTCTTTCATTTAACGTGGATCTATCACCATATTTCACAATACGAACTGTATATATTATTAAATAAATCTCAGACCTGATGAGATTGGTGTACTTAGAAAATACATGCTAAAGAAGGGAATTTTGTTTACCGTAAATTCCTTTTCTTCTAGATCCTATTGGGAGACCCAGACAATTGGGTGTATAGCTACTGCCTCCGGAGGCCACACAAAGTATTACACTTTAAAAAGTGTAACCCCTCCCCTCTGCCTATACACCCTCCCGTGCATCACGGGCCCGTCAGTTTTGGTGCCAAAGCAGGAAGGAGGAAACTTATAAATTGGTCTAAGGTAAATTCAATCCGAAGGATGTTCGGAGAACTGAAACCATGAACCAAGAACAATTCAACATGAACAACATGTGTACACAAAAGAACAAACAGCCCGAAGGGAACAGGGGCGGGTGCTGGGTCTCCCAATAGGAGCTAGAAGAAAAGGAATTTACGGTAAGTAAACAAAATTCCCTTCTTCTTTGTCGCTCCATTGGGAGACCCAGACAATTGGGACGTCCAAAAGCAGTCCCTGGGTGGGTAAAGAATACCTCGATAAAAAGAGCCGAAAAAACGGCCCTCTCTTACAGGTGAGCAACCGCCTCCTGAAGGACTCTCCTACCTAGGATGGCATTTGCCACAGCATAGGCATGAACCCGATAGTGTTTCGTGAAAGTGTGCAGACTCGACCAGGTAGTGCTGACACACCTGCTGAGCCGTAGCCTGGTGACGCAATGCCCAGGATGCGTCTGCGGCTCTGGTAGAATGGGCTTTCAGCTCTAAAGGAATCGGAAGCCCAGAAGAACGGTAGGCTTCAAGGGTCAGTTCCTTGATCCACCGAGCCAAGGTTGACTTGGCAGCCTGCGACCTCTTATGCTGGCCAGTGACCAGGACAAAGAGCGCATCAGAACGGCGCGGGGGCGCAGTGTGCGAAAAGAAGAGCCGGAGTGCTCTCCCGAGATCTAACAAGTGCAATCCTTTTCACAATTGTGAACTGGATCCAAAAGAAGGTAAGGAGATATCCTGATTGAGAAGAAAAGGAGGATACCACCTTAAGTAGGAATTCCGGGACCGGACGCAGAACCACTTCATCCTGGCGAAACACCAGGAATGGGGCTTGCATGACAGCGCTGCTAGCTCAGACACTCTCTGAAGTGATGAGCCTGCTACTAGGAAGACCACCTTCTGTGAAAGGCGTGATAGAGATAACTCTGAGAACGCTAAGAGCCAGGACTCAATGGCCACCCAGTCAGGTTGAAGACCGCAGAATCCAGATGGAAAATGGCCCTTGAAACAGCCAGTCTGGTCGGTCCGGGAGTGCCCACGGTCGACCCACCGTGAGGTGCCACAGATCCAGGTATCACGACCTCCTCGGCCAGTCTGGAGCGACGAGGAAGGCGCGGCGGCAGTCGGACCCGATCTTGAGTAACACTCTGGGCAGCAGCGCCAGAGGAGGAAATACATAAGTCAGTCGAAATTGCGACCAGCCTTGAACTGATGCGTCCGCCGCCAGCGCTCTGTGCTGGTGGATGATGTACGCGACCGCCGTGGCGGCGTCCGACTGTATCCGGATCTGCCTGCCGTCCAGCCATCGCTGGAACGACTTTAGGGCTAGCTACACTGCCCTTATCTCCAGAACATTGAGCTGAAGGGAGGACTCTGTCAGAGTTCAGGTTCCCTGAGCCCTGTGGTGGAGGAAGACTGCTGTCCACCCTGACAAACTCTCGTCCGTCTTGACCATAGCCCAGGATGTGAGCAGGAAGGACCTTTCTTTCGACCAAGAAGTGGGAAGAAGCCATCACTGAGGAGAGGTTTTGTCTGCCAGTGAAAGAGAGACGTTCCTGTCTAGGGACGTCGACCTCCTGTCCCATTTGCGGAGAATGTGCCATTGGAGTGGACGCAGATGAAACTGCGCAAGGGGAAGTGTCTCTATTGCTGCCACCATCTTCCCTAGGAAGCGCATGAGGCGCCTCAAGGGGTGAGACTGGCCCCGAAGGAGAAAGTGCACCCCTGTCTGCAGTGAACGCTGTTTGTCCAGCGGAAGCTTCACTATCTCTGAGAGAGAATGAACTCCATCCCGAGGTAAGTCAGTGAATTGGGTCGGTGTCAATTTTTACTTTGGGAAATTGATGATCCACCCGAACCTCTGGAGAGTCTCCAAAAGAATGTTCAGGCTGTGTTGATATGCCACCCGGGAGGGTGCCTTGACTTAGGAGATCGTCTAAGTAAGGGATCACCGAGTGTCCCTGAGAGTGTAGGCTCATCGCCACTGATGCCATGACCTTGGCGAAGACCCGTGGGACTGTCGCCAGGCTGAAAGGCCGAGTCACAAGCTGAAAGTGTTCGACCCGGATGGGGAAACACCGGGAGCGTTGATGCTCTGGTGTAATCGGCACATGGAGATAAGCATCCCTGAAGTCGATTGATGCTAGGAAGACTCCCTGGGACATCGAAGCGATGACTGAGCGGAGAGATTCCATTCGAAACCGTCAGGTTCTCACGTGTCTGTTGAGCAGAATGAGGCCCGGAAACGGACCGGAATGATCCGTCCTTTTTTGGTACCCCGAACAAGTTGGAGTAAAGACCGCGACCACGTTCTTGAAGCGGAACGGGGATCACAACTCCATTTGCAGAGACAAGTCGGAGGATGAGAGCTGAGCTCTATCCTGTAACCGTGAGACGGAATGTCTCTCACTCATCGGCTTTTCATCCAATTGCTCGCCAAACAAACGGTCGCCAGAAAATGGCAAACCGGTTAAGAACTTCTTGGAAGCAGAGTCTGCCTTCCAGTCGCGTAGCCACATAGCCCTGCGGACTGCCATTGAATTGGCGGATGCTACCGCTGTACGGCTCGCAGAGTCCAGGACGGCGTCCATGGCGTAGGACGAAAAAGCCGACGCCTGAGAAGTCAAAGACACAACCTGCGGGGCAGAGGTACGTGCGACCGCATTAGTCTCAGACAGACAAGCTGATGATAGCTTGGAGTGCCCACTCGACTGCGAAGACCGGAGCAAAAGACGCGCCTATGGCTTCATAGATGGATTTCATCATGAGCTCTATTTGCCTGTCAGTGTCATCCTTGAGCGATGAACCATCTGCCACTAATACCACGGATCTAGCCGCCAGTCTGGAGACTGGAGGATCCACCTTGAGACACTGAGCCCAACCCTTAACTACGTCAGGGGGGAAAGGGTAACGTGTGTCATTAAGGCGCTTAGTAAGCGCTTGTCCGGAAATGCTCTGTGCTTCTGGACAGCATCTCTGAAGTTAGAGTGATCGAAAAAACGCACTCCGGGTACGTTTGGGAAACCTAAACTGGTGTTTCTCCTACTGTGAAGCCGACTCCTCTATAGGTGGAGTTGGGGGAGAAGGACTAGCACCTGGTTGATGGACTTTATAAGGTCATTTACTATGGCGTCCCCTTCAGGTGTATCTAGATTGAGAGCAACGTCAGGATCAGAGCCCTGAGCTGCGACCTCCGCTTCATCCTCCAGAGGGTCCTCATGCTGAGACCCCGAACCGCGTGATGCAGCCGGGGAAGGTTCCCAGCAAGCCCGCTTAGCCTGTCTGAGACTGCGGTCCGTGTCGGAGTTCTCACCGTGGGATCTGGGTGCCACCCCAGGAGCCCTTTGCTGAACCGACCGAGAGGGGCCTGGTGAACTCACAGTGCCCTGGTCCTGTGTTATTGATCTGGACTGCCAAGCTTCTAGTATCTTAGCAGACCATCTGTCCATAGACTGAGCCATGGAATGTGAAGCGACTCAGAGCGTTTCTCAGTCAAAATTGTAAACTCTGTCCCTTCCATCTGTGCAGTGGAAACCGGCAGTACCACCTGAGCCGAGGGTCCCACCAGTGCCGGAGGCTCCGGCTAAGTGAGTGCCACAGGGGCCTAGCATTGTCACAATGAGGGTAGGTGGAACCTGCAGGTAACATAGTCGCACAAGAGGTACAGGTCGCAAAATAAGCCTGTGCCTTGGCACCCTTGCTTTCTGCGGACGACATGCTGTTGTCTCCTCTTAGAGATATAGCCAAAAGCAAATAATGCTGCCGAATAGAGAAAATGTATACAATATATATATATATATATATATATATATATACACACTACGGCACCCAAGGGGGTCCAGCATCTGACAACTGGTGTGGCTTACCAACCGCCCCAAGCGGTGGTGTGTCCACCAGATTCCCTACCTGGGACTCCCAGAGCTGCAGAGCTCTGTCTGAAATCCTCCACCGGCAGAAGTAATTATAACAATGGCTGCCAGCGATCTGAGGGGAGGAGGGAGCCGTGGGAGTGCCTAATAAAGTGCGGGCATCTGGTGCCCCACAGTGCTCAGTGAGGGGGGAGGAGGATACCAAAGCATGCTCCAGCCCTCACTGCCGACCAGTCGGCCGTCCCGCTCTTACCCCTGACTGGCAGGCCCGGGGGCGGGAGTACATGTACTAGGCCGCAAAAGCCGGGGACTAAAGTTAAAAGCGCGGCCGGCCAACAGGCGCGGGCGGCGCGGTAGTCCCGGCTCACAAACCACACAGCAGCCGCTGCGGCGTCTGAAACACAGGCGCTGCATGCACCGTCCCTAAGGGGACACAGAGTACCTCATGGATGCAGGGGCTGCGGAGGGAGCCCGGTCCCAGTGACCGGCGACCGGTTAGGATCCCACTTCTCCCAGAACTGCGGAGCCCGGTCTGAAATCCCCCACCGGCAGAAATGATCATAACAATGGCTGCCAGCGTTCTGAGGGGAGGATGGAGCCGTGGGAGTGCCTAATAAAGTGCGGGCATCTGGTGCCCCACAGTGCTCAGTGAGGGGGGAGGAGGATACCACAGCATGCTCCAGCCCTCACTGCCGACGTCCAGTCGGCCGTCCCGCTCTTACCCCTGACTGGCAGGCCCAGGGGTGGGAGTACAGTACTAGGCCGCAAAAGCCGGGGACTAAAGTTAAAAGCGCGGCCGGCCAGCAGGCGCGGTCGGCGCGTTAGTCCCGGCTCACAAACCGCACAGCAGCCGCTGCGGCGTCTGTAACACAGGCGCTGCATGCACCGTCCCTAAGGGGACACAGAGTACCTCATGGATGCAGGGCCCTGTCCCTGATGATATCCAGCCTCCTGTCCGTCAGATTCCCCCAGGGGCTGCGGAGGGAGCCCGGTCCCAGTGACCGGCGACCGGTTAGGATCCCACTTCTCCTAGAACTGTCAGAGTCCGTTCTGAAATCCCCCACCGGCAGAAGTGATTATAACAATGGCTGCCAGCGTTCTGAGGGGAGGATGGAGCCGTGGGCGTGCCTCATAAAGTGCGGGAAACTAGTGCCCCACAGTGTTCAGTGAGGGGGGAGGAGGATACCAAAGTATGCTCCAGCCCTCACTGCCGACGTCCAGTCGGCCGTCCCGCCCTTACCCCTGACTGGCAGGCCCGGGGGCGGGAGTATATGGTACTAGGCCGCAAAAGCCGGGGACTAAAGTTAAAAGCGCGGCCGGCCAACAGGCGCGGTCGGCGCGGTAGTCCCGGTCTCAGAAACCACACAGGAGCCGCTGCGGCGTCTGTAATACAGGCGCTGCATGTACCGTCCCCTAAGGGGACACAGAGTACCTTATGGATGCAGGGCCCTGTCCCTGATGATATCCAGTCTCCTGTCCGTCAGATTCCCCCAGGGGCTGCGGATGGAGCCCGGTCCCAGTGCCTGGATGACCGGTTAGGATCCCACTTCTCCCAGAGCCCCTAAGGGATGGGGAAGGAAAACGGCATGTGGGCTCCAGCCTCTGTACCCGCAATGGGTACCTCAACCTTAACAGCACCGCCGACTCAGTGGGGTGAGAAGGGAGCATGCCGGGGGCCCTGTGGGGGCCCTCTTTTCTTCCATCCGATACAATCAGCAGCTGCTGCTGACTAAAATGTGGAGCTTGTGTGCATGTGTGCCTCCTTCAACACAAAGCATAAAAACTGACGGGCCCGTGATGCACGGGAGGGTGTATAGGCAGAGGGGAGGGGTTACACTTTTTAAAGTGTAATACTTTGTGTGGCCTCCGGAGGCAGTAGCTATACACCCAATTGTCTGGGTCTCCCAATGGAGCGACAAAGAAATGGCCATATAATCCACCAGAAAGAGTAAACTCAATCTCTGCCCACCATGCTCCCTCCCAGTTCCTCAATCCCTCACATCTGATTATTACATTACACTTTATATCATTTGTGATAGTTGGATGCTGTAATAAGAATATTGTCTGTAAATAAAATGATACGCAAAATGACACTTTTGCGGAGGATGGCGCTTGCTGTGTAGGAAAAAAAAATCAGATGGCATCCGTCTTGGGAATACACCTGGTTCTCCAGAGGCCAAGACAGTAATTACAGGATGGTGAATTAACACTTCACTTACTTCGCTGGCTTGAATGTTGATAACTTTATAAGAAAGCTCTTCTGGCCTTGTAAGCGCCGCTTGTCTGGTTATAAAAGAAAAAAAAAAATGTTATCACTGATAAAATCTACAAATAAGGTTTCAGAAGTGTACAAATTGAATTTGTCCATGCTTCATGTGCTTACAATCCATTCTTAAAGGGAATCTACCATCAATTTTCTCTACCCCACCTGAGAGCAGCATGATGTAGACACAGACACCCTGATTCCAGCGATGTGTCACTTACTGGGCTGTTTGTTGCAATTTTCATAAAATCAGTGTTTGATCTGCTGAAGATCTAGCAGTTATCTGGAATGCTGAGCTGTGTATACCCTCGCCCACACCACTGATTAGCAGCTTTCAACTGTGCATAGGCAGAAAGCTTCCATAAGCAGATCAAAGCATTGTAGTGCGCCTGCGCAGGATCGGCGAGTGTGTATGACGTGGGATGAGTTATGCACACAGGCTTCAGAAGAAAGACGAAGATGGCCGAAAGAGGAGGCGCCGGCACTGGAGACACCCATATGACCCAACTCCAGCGCAGCGACTGTTTAGGAAAGTATTACAAAGTGATTTTTATGTTCTACACAGCGGCCTGGGCTCTTATATACAGCATGTTAGAATGCTGTATATAAAAGCCCACTGGTGGTAGCTGCAGCTTATAGGTCCCAAATCTGCTGACAGATTCCCTTTAATTACAGGGTGATGGGGTAAAAATGTTGAGCTAGGGGGCTGAAGCTTCCCCCACATTATTGCTGTACAAACGAGTAAAAGGTTGAAGTTCGCACTTACTCTTCTTCCTCGTCATTCATAAATAAGTTAAGTCGGAAGCTGTGGTCAGTGCTAGAGGGCTTTTTTAGCTCCAATCCACCTAGAAGCTGGGCAAGGAGATTCAGCTCTTCTTTAGCCAGAGGATTTGGTACTACATTCTCCTATTGAAGACCAAATTAAGATAAACATCCATGCAAACATAGACATGACATAGCTGTATGTAGCCTCTGAGATTACTCCTGTTAAAGCTATATGAAATCATATTACCTTGGCGTGAGATGCAGAACTTTTTAAGGTTCCCGACATGTGAGTCTCCACAGAGCGGCTTACACTGTACCTGTCACAGTTCAGATTAAACTTGATTTTACACAACTGGAATTTAATGGTTTCTTTAACATTAATATTTTTAATTTTCTATCAATTACAGTAAAGTACAGCAGCTATGCAAACAGATACTTACATATTTGTTCCTAGTTTGAGAACGTGGTCACCAAAAAGATCATAAGACCCTTCCCGCAGTGGACTGACGTAATTGCCACCGTTCTGAAACTCCACTCTCTTCACCTCCTCTCCTTTAAAGCTGAATATCCTAGTGTCAGAAAACAGGTAAACGAAAGAGGGAAGTAATGGGAAGTTCAATTGTTATTTTATTTACATTTTTAATGACATAGTAATAGCACACATGAAAATAATAAACTGTGTAATATATCTCATCAAAAAATCTGCATTTTCCTCCTCCTGGACTGACCTTTCAGTATTATTTTTTTTTTAGTTCATGGGTAAAATTTGCTTCCAGTGAATACAGACATTCCCATTACTGAGAGAAGAGATGGCATGAGAGGAAGGGAGAAGCTACAGGCAGAGCTCCTCCCCGTCCCAGGCAATATTCCCTGTCCAAGGCAGATCTCCTCCCCATCCCAGGCAGTGCTCCTCCCCATCCCAGGCAGAGCTCCTCCCCATCCCAGGCAGAGCTCCTCCCCATCCCAGGCCGAGCTCCTCCCCGTCCCAGGCAATACTCCCTGTCCAAGGCAGATCTTCTACGCATCCCAGGCAGAGCTCCTCGCCATCCCAGGCAGAGCTCCTCCCCATCCCAGGCAATACTCCCTGTCCAAGGCAGATCTCCTACCCATCCCAGGCAGCTCTCCTCCCCATCCCAAGAAGTGCTCCTCCCCGTTCCAGGCAGAGCTCCTCCCCATCCAAGGCAATACTCCCTGTCCGAGGAAAATCGCCTCTCCATCCCAGGCAGAGCTCCTCCCCATCCCAGGCAGAGCCCCTCCCTGTCCCAGGCAGAGCCCCTCCCTGTCCCAGGCAGTGCTCCTCCCTCCTCCTTCTATCATCTACATAGAATCTCAGTAGTAAGCGTCATCTCCTGTAACGGCAAGCCACCCACAAAGCAGGACCCCGAGGTACCCCGAAACACTTTAACCCTTATACAAGGGATCTGGAATTACTGCAGGGTCCAGGGGTTCACTGTCTATGGTAGGCTGCAGTCCAGAGATGGGGATAGTTGACAGGCCGAGGTCAAACCGAGATGTCAGGCGAGGTACAAAACAGCAAGCAGGAGGAATGTCCGTAAAACAGGCCAAGGTCAAACCAAGATGTCAGGTGAGGTACAAAACAGCAGACAGGAGGGACGTCAATAAACAAAGCCGAGTTCATACGAGACATAAAGCAAGGTGCACAGTACCAGGAAGGATGTGACTCAAAGCAACACAAGACTATCTCTGGCAAGGAACTTGTGACACTGAAGGATATAAAAAGGGTGTAGTGCCTTCCCATAGGCTGAAGTAGGAGCTGCTACTAGCTGGAAGGCACTCACCCCTACAGTCAGCAGTACTTCAAGTTCCAGCCAGACCAAGCTTGGTGAATGTGCGGCGACTCTAACCACCGGAGCCACTGGAACCCTGGTGGAGATGTGACATCTCCTATATCCGCAATGTAACAATTTATCTTCTCTGAATAAACATTTTACCCATGAATTGAGAATTTTAAAAATGAATGATCAGTTCAGGTAAAAAAAGAAGCAGAATTCTCTGATGAAAATATGAAACTTTGTAATATATCTGATGTGTACTACTGATTTATGAGATAAGGGTTAAAACGACAGTTACCGTATTTTTCGCTTTATAACGCACTTTTCCTCCCCAAATTTTGGGAGGAAAATGGGGGGTACGTCTTATAAAGCGGTACCGGGGGGGGGGGTTCCTGTCTGAGGCGATCGGGCGGCCAGGTGCCTGTGGCTGCATGCAAGCGGCCGGGTACCTGTACTTGCGTGCAGCGGCAGCCGGGTACCCGTGGCTGTGTGCGGGCGGCAGCGGGTGCTGTGTGGGGTCGGCAGCCGGGTACCTGTGCTTGCATGCGGTGGCAGACGGGTACCCATGGCTGTGTGCGGGCTGCAGCCGGGTGCTGTGTGCGAGCGGCAGTTGGGTGCCCGTGCGGGCGGCAGCCGGCTGCCGCCCTCACACAGGTACCCGGCTGCCGCCCTCACACAGTCACCCAGCTGCCGCCCGCACACAGCCATGGGTACCCGGCTGCCACCGCACGCAAGCACAGGTACCCGGCAGCTTGTACGCAGGGTGGGCGGGCAGCCTGCTGGCTGCCACTCTGTGCATGCGGGGCGGGCGGCTGTGCAGCTTACCAGTTGTCCGCGGTCCCACTTTCAAATGATGGCGCCGGTGGAGCTCTTGGATGAGAGCTCCATCTGCGCACGCGCTGCTCCGGGAGTCAGCGCGTGCGCAGATGGAGCCCTTGGATGAGAGCTCCATCTGCGCATGCGTCGCTCCGGGCGCCATTACTTGAATCGGGACCGCGGACACACTCCACCACTGAGCCGTCGCCGCCGCTCCCACCACCGAGCCGTCGCCGCTGCTCCCACCACTGAGCCGTCGCCGCCGCTGCCACCACTGAACCGGGACCGCGGACACACTCCACCACTGAGCAGTCCCTGCCGCTGCCACCACTGAGCAGTTGCCGCCGCTCCCACCACTGAGCCGTCGCCGCCACTCCCACCACTGAGCAGTCGCCGCCGCTGCCACCACTGAACCGGGACCGCGGACACTCACTGCACCGGCCTGCTGCACGGCTCACCCGCCACGGCTGCTGCCGCCACCACGGACCCCACGGATCCTGCCACCGCGCCTGCAACCACGGACGCCACGGCACCTGCAACCACGGACCCCGCTGCCACTGACCTGCCGCGCCTGCCAGCACAACCTGTGCCTCCTGTGACCCCGCTTCACCACCACTGCTGCCCCCCTCCGGTAAGAGAACACCGGAGTATAAGACGGACCCCATTTTTCTTTTTTTTACCTTTTTTTATGTCTAAGTTTGGGGTGCGTCTTATATTCCGGTGCGTCTTATAAAGCGAAAAATACGGTACTTTTTATTGTTGTTATCCTACAAATAACATTTATCGCCAATGTTGATGTATGACCCCTGGGAACCTCCATCCATCAGAAGAACAGGAGTCCCGTGCAAATGTGAATGAAACGATATCAGTATATGTGACAGCCAATTCATCTATTTCTATGAGAGCTTATTAAAGTATACAGAGTGCCATTCACCTGGGCATCCATCCCTTACCCTATCAGCGCTATTTCATATAGTTTCCTGTTTACAATCCGTCTGAAGAAGGTCTTTTTGACTGAAAAGTTACACATTTTTGTTTATGGATTGCAATTTCCATTAAAACCTATACTTCTTGTGAATTTAAGAGTGCCGGGTTCCTTTTCTTTATTTGCAAAGAAAATAAAAGCCAGATGCGAACTAGAAAATATGAGTCAGAACTCACCTGATGAGTCCAGGCACCTCAGTGCCCCAAGGAACAGGACCAGATGTTGGAAGAACAAACCGTCCATTAGAGTTTTGTACTTTATCTTTTAAGAAAATAGAAACCTAAAAGATAAAATGACAAAGAAATAAAGAATGGTAAAATGCATAAGTGACAACAGAAAAAGAAATCCCTTATCAGCTTAGTAATTGTATAAAAAAAAAGTCTTTAAAGGGAACCTGAAAATGGAAAAATGTTATTAACCCACAGACATGGGGTTAATCTGCAGGTTAATAGCATTCTAAACCTGCCCAGCGCCTGCACATTAGACTTTGCTGCCAGGAGGAAAATAACTTTAATATTCCTGGCAGCGTTTGGGTTTCAGTCACGGGGCGGCGTTGGCATGGTTTCAGTCACCGCTCTGTATATGGAGAGCAGCAGCTGTAACCGCGCCCCCCACACTGATTGACAGCTGCTTAGCATTATAGGAAGCTGTCAGTTAATGCTTGGGGGCATCTTTTCTTCCTGACAGTGGTGGACTAATGTGCAGGCACCAGGCAGGTTCAGAATGCTATTAACCTGCAGATTTACCCCATATTTGCAGATTAATAGCATTTTTCCATGTGACAGGTTCCCTTTAAGTTTTGTGTAACACATCATGACAGTATCCAGTATATGTGGCTTTGTTCGTATCAGAAGCCTATATTACAGATCTAGGAAAAAGAAAGCAGAAAAAAAACCCAAATCCAAAACAGAAGGATGCGGCACTATTTTGGCTGGTAAAATGACAGAGTCCATAGTGAACTCTCAATAGACACAATTGCAGTCCATATGGTCCATTGGGTGCCATTGTTGTCAGTTATGTGATGGATCTAGAAATTCTATTAATTTTGTTGTTCTGCAGAATTACAGGATTGGAGACGCTGATGTGAATATAGATTTATACAGTAAAGTAAAATATGGAATTACCGTATATTATTTGTACCCAAGTCTAATAAATGGTAAAAATAATCAAAGTCCACATCAAAATGTTTACTTACCCGAATATGCATGTCCTGGAAGAAGATCAGCAAGGTTTGTCTAATCAGCTGAAACTCACCAGCAGGAAGGCAATTATACATCTGGAAGGAAAATAACATAACAGGGGATCACAGAGTAACTAATGGAAATCTATGTCACTATAAGATAATGCCTTACATGCAGAAGTGAATTTATCTTAATCTTTTCCCATCATTTAACATATATATATATATACCATGGAGGTTGGGGTGTATTTATGGAGTAGGCTGGATTAGGGTGTATTTATGTGTTGGCTGTGTAAAACAGCTGGCATAGGCTTCTAAGAGCACTGATTAGCGCTAAATTTGATCAATGCTGTTTAACCTCTTAAGGCCACTTTACACACAGCGACATCGGAAAGCACCCGCCCCCGTCGGTTGTGTGTCACGGGCAAATTGCTGCCCGTAGCGCACAACATGGCAAGGATCCGTCACACATACTTACCTGCCTAGAAAGTCGCTGTGGCCAGCGAACCGCCTCCTTTCTAAGGGGGAGGTTCATTCGGCGTCACAGCTGTGTCACTAAGCGGCCGACCAATAGAAGCGGAGGGGCAGAGATGAGCAGCCGGAATATCCCACCCACCTGCTTACTTCCTCATTGCCGGCAGTCGCTGGTAGGATGTTGTTCCTTATTCCTGCGGTGACACACATAGCGATGTGTGCTGCCGCAGGAATGACGAACAACACTGTACCTGCACAGCAGCAACGATATTTGAGATTAGAACGACGTGAAAATGATCAACGATATGGTGGGGGGCGTGGCCTGCACGCTGATGGCGACGGCTGCTTGAAGGAGAGCTCTGTGCTGACAGCAGGATAAACCGGCTCTTATCAGCTCACAGATAACAGGATTACCAGCTACAGGAGGTGTGAGTAACCCCAGCCCCCAGCTATGCCTAAGGGGAGACCTAAAAAAACTGGCACTCCAGCCAAACTGACAGACTTCTACCCCCTGGATAGGGATCTCTCCTCACCAAGCAAGATGGCTTCCCACTCGGCTTCTTCCCACTCCTCACAAGGAGATACAGGCTGCTTGAGAGGCTGCACAGGCATTCCTCTGACAGAGGAAACAATGCAATCTCTGCTGAAAACGCTGAGGGCTTCCTCAAGTCGTTGGAATCTCAAATCCTCTTTTTGAATCTGGCCAGGTGGGAGGGAACGGGCATTACAGTGCTGGCGGATCTATACTCTGATTTGGGTGTTAACCCCTTTAATGAAATAGTACGGGAACACCCCTCTTTAAAGGGCTGTTACAACACATCCAGATTAGTCATTTTCTGGCCTCTAAATTTCCTCCAAAGTCAAAGCCTCTGTTACCTACAACAAAGGCTTTGGTATTTAAAAAGATAATTAAATCCAAAGGTATCTCCTCGACATACAAATGGCTCAATAACCCCCCCGAAGAGCAAAAATCTCCTTATATGAATAAATGGGACGTGGAGTTGAGTGTCTCTACCTCTCCTTCAAACTGGCACTCGGCATCAGCAAATATCCAAAAATATTTCAAGTGTATAAATCATCTGGAGCAACTGAAAAAAGTACACCTGCGATGGTGTCGGTCCCCAGCCAACTTAGCACAGTTCCTCCCAAATTATTCGCCACATTGTTGGAAGGGCTGCCTCCAAAGGGGTACTCTTGGTCACTGCTGGTGGGCTTGTCCCAAGGTTTTCTCGTTCTGGTTGGAGGTGTTTGGCCTGATGGGTGAGCTGACAGGCAATCGTATTAATCCGAATCCGGCTATGGCAGTGCTAAACGTGGGTATAGAGGAGTTCTCTTGGGAATCCAGGGGTTTATTAGTTCACATTCTAGTAGCTGCCAGATATTGCATAGGTTTGCACTGGAAATCCCCAAAGATGCCTACATTAGTTGAACTATATAACCGAATTAATCTCCAATGCCAATACGAGTTCTGTCTGGCTCACTCCATCCGCGCCAAAAACAAAATACTTCAGATTTGGAACACGTGGCTAAACTTTGTATATGCATCCCCTGTCAGGCATCTGTTTCCAGGGCAAACTGTTGATAATTAAAAAACGGGTCAAATTGGGTCAAAGAGAGTGTTACGCAGGGAGTTCACCCATACCACATGTCAATATTCAAGGTGTTTAAATCTCTGTTGTTGTTACTGCTCGGGCTACCCCGAAACGCCATCCAATTCCCTCCCTCCCCCCTCCCTGGTTGCTGCCTTGCAACCATCCATGGTTCTCCCCATCTCCCCCACCTCTCTCTCCCCTCCCTTTTCTTATCTTCCTTTCTTACTCTCTGGTTCTGGTTGTTTGGATCCCTCGTTTTGAGGATTAAAGAGTAAATTGGTAGGTTGACTCTATACGTATTGGGTATTGATTAACCTAACAAAGTTGCAACTTGCATCAGACATGATTGGTGGTGGTGTGACAGGAAATGTGAATCATAATCAAAGAGGATACTACCACATGTTACAGCGTTGTCCTCTTTGTGTATTATTGCCAATGATACCTGAATTTCTCCTTTTTGTAATGTAACTTCCTACAATAAAAATTGATTGGATTAAAAAATGATCAACGATATGGTGAGTATTTTTGATAGTTAGCAATCGTTCGTACATGTCACACGCAACGACGTCGCTAACGATGCCGGATGTGCATCACAAATTCCGTGACCCCAACGACATCTCGTTAGCGATATCGTTGCGTGTAAAACCCCCTTTAGATGATGCTGTCAATCGCTGTCAGCAGCATTCAAGTGGTTCGATCAGGGAAAGCACTAACTTGATGATGAGGTGCTGATGTTGCCTTTGTGGCCATATTCCAAGTTTGCATTCCGAAGAAATCCTGTGGCTGGGCTTCTTAGGAGTCAGTAATTTACTGCCATACTAAAGTGTTGGAACGTTTGCTACTGCATTTCTGTAAAAGTAAGATCATTCAAACTATAAAATTATTTAACCCATGTGATACATGCCATAAAGAAAAGAAAAAAAAAAGTCAGAATTTTATTTTTGGCTCAACCCACTTTCAAAAAATTAGAAAGGCAAAATGTTCCGATAAAAACTACAAATCGCCCTACAAGAAAACAAGGTCTCGTATAGCTGAAATGATGAAAGAAAAGTCTTAGAAAATGGGAAAAACAAATCCTTTTCCCAAAGGTTCTGATATATTAGGTATTACATTAGGTATTTGAATGATATATCCATGTGATATGTTACAATTTATTGAGAAGTGACTTTGACCACAGGTTTATCCCTGCCCAATCCTTTAGTCCAACAGGCTTTTCCCTATGGGCTCATGGACAGTATCATCAATGTTTTCGATCAGAGTTTCATTAGATTTTCTCTGATGAGAAAAAAAATAAATGTTTTTCTAACTTTTCCTATCAGTCTATGAACAACAGACAGCAATTAGGCTATGTGTGCACTAGAAAATGGACTTTCCTTAAGAAAAATCCACACCCTCTGGCAGAATACCGCACCCGCGTTTTTGCCGCGATTTTGGCTGTGGATTTTACGCATGTTGGTCCCTGCTGTTTTTTACCATTATCTATGGCAAAAACCGCAGGTACCTGTAGAAAAGAAGTGACATGCACATTAATTCCGCAGCGGAAATTCCGCAGGTAAATCCGCAGGTATAAAAAAAAACAGTGTGTGCACAGCATTTTTTTTTATACCCAGAAGTTTTGTTGAGGAATGACTGCACAAATGTTAGACACATTTTCTGTGGCAAATGCGCAGTAAAATCAGCAGCGTGCGCACATAGCCTTAGATGGCATTTTGTCCAATTTTTCTTCATGAACCTATAAACTTTCACTGTCAAGTTTGATCGGATCACTCGGATCAGCACGAGATACAGCTAGGTCCATATATATTTGGACAGAGACAACATTTTTCACATTTTTGTTCTGTACTGTACCACAATGGATTTTGAACAAAACAATTCAGATGCGGTTGGAGTTCAGACTTTCAGCTTTAAATTCAGGAGGTTGAAAAAAAAAATTATTGCATAAAAATGTGAGGAACTAAAGCATTGGTTAAACCCAATCCCTTCATTTCAGAGGCTCAGAAGTAATTAGACAAATTAAATATTTGTAAATAAAATGTTAATTTCTAATATTTGGTTGAAAACCCTTTGTTGGCAATGACAGCTGAAGTCTTGAACTCATGGACATCACCAGACGCTGTGTTTACTCCTTGTTAATGGTCTGCCGGCTTTTACTGCAGTGGTTTTCAGTTGCTGATTGTTTGTGAGCCTTTATGTCTGAAGTTTAGTCTTTAATAAGTGAAATACGGCTCTATTGGGTTGAGATCAGGTGATGACTTGACCAATAAAGCATATTCCAGTTATTTGCTTTAGTAAACTCCTGGGTTGACTTGGCTTTATGTTTTGGGTCATTGCCTATCTGTATTATGAAACGCCGACCAATCAGTTTGGCATCATTCTCTGGATTTGAGCACACAGTATGTCTCTGAAAACCCAAGAATTCATCCGACTGCTTCTTTCCTGTGTCACATCATCAATGAACACTAGGACACTAGGGACCCAGTGCCACTGGCAGCCATGTATGCTCGGCCATCACATAGCCTCTGCTGTATTATATAGATGGTGTGGTATGCGTTGGCTCATGAGCTGTACCGTGCCTTCCCCATACTTTTTTCTTTCCATCATTCTGGTAGAGGTTGATCTTGATTTCATCTGTTCAATGAATGTTCTTCCAGAACTGTGCTGGTTTCTTAAGATTTTTTTTTTTTTGCAAAGTCTAATCTAGCTTTCTTATTCTTGAGGCTTTTGAGTGTCTTGCACCGTGCAGTAAACCCTGTGTATTTTCTTTCATGCAGTCTTCTCTTTATGGTAGATTTGGATATTGATACGCCTACATCCTGGAGAGTGTTGGTCACTTGGTTGGATGTTGTGAAGGGTTTTCTCTTCACTATGGTAATTTTTCTGTGATCATCCACCACTGTTGTCTTCCATGGGCGTCCAGGTCTTTTTGCATTGTTGAGGTCATCAGTGCTTTCTTTCTTTCTCAGGATGTACCAAACTGTAGATTTAGTCATTACTAATATTGTGGCAATTTCTCAGATGTTTTTTTTCTGTTTTCGTAGATGAACAATGGCTTATTTCACCTGCATTGAAAGCGCCTTTGACGGCAGGTTTGCTTCTCGGAATAAACTTCAAAATGTAAGCACCGCACCTCAAATCAACTCCAGGTCTTGTATCTGCTTATTTGAGATAGAAATAACAACAGAATTGCCCACACCAGTCCATGAAATAGCCTGAGAGTCAACTGTCCAATAACTTTTGAGCCCTTTAACCCTAGAACGCATACCTGGGGCCTCGCAGGCCTGCTAGGTCATTTGTTTTCTATGGTAGATTGAATTGCTTGCGCGTTCTAGGGTTAAAACCAGGGTTGCACATGTAAATGAGCTGAAATTCCTAAAGCCTTCATCAAATCTTAATGTGGATACCCTCAAATGAAAGCTAAAAGTCAGGACTTTATGTCCATTATCTATATATATAATTGCCTTATTCTGTCTGTCTGTCTGTCTATCTGTCTGTCTGTCATGCTCCGAAATTGTGTCCTTACGGTGACACAAAGCTGATTGGCCGCTGGGCTCGCCATGGCCCCGCCCCCCCACACGGATTGGCCTCTCGCCCCGGCTCTCTGCAGGCCCCGCCCCCCTCACGCAATGCACGCTCGCTCTGGCCTAACTGACACGGGGCTCCGATTCCCAGGTGAGTACACACACACATCAGATCACACTCACTCTCACACACACCTCACACATCACATCCACACATCACATCCACACACACCTCACACATCACAACATGCTGGGATATCGCTTGCTTCTACACCGGCTCTGTCAGGATCCCGGCAGCGCCACACATAACCTTGCGATGCTGGGATCTTAACGGAGGCCGTGAAAGCTGGTAACCATTATACACATCGGGTAACTAAGGTCCCTTAGTTACCCGATGTGTATCATAGTTACCAGTGTACACCGGCTCACACTCACTCTCATACACACCTCACACACACATCACATCGCATCCACACATCAAGGTCCTGCAGCTGCGGAACATACATAACATAACAGCACACACACACAAATCAGATTATTATTATTATTATTTATTATTATAGCGCCATTTATTCCATGGCGCTTTACAAGTGAAAGAGGGTATACGTACAACAATCATTAACAGTACAAGACAGACTGGTATAGGAGGAGAGAGGACCCTGCCCGCGAGGGCTCACAGTCTACAGGGAATGGGTGATGGTACAATAGGTGAGGACAGAGCTGGTTGCGCAGTGGTCTACTGGGCTGAGGGCTATTGTAGGTTGTAGGCTTGTTGGAAGAGGTGGGTCTTGAGGTCTTGAGATCACACTCACACATACCTCACACATCACATCGCATCCAAATACTCACAACATCCTGGGATATCGCTTGCTTCTCGGCGGCGATATTGTGCTGTGAGCTTCCAGGACCTGACGGAGGATCACATGGCCAGAAGCATGTGATATCCCCGGATGTTGTGAGTATCAGCGCGTATGTGCAATATCGTCAGTGTCTGTGTGTGTGAGTGTATGCGATCGGGTGTGTGTGAGTGGATGCGATCGGTTGTGTGTGTGAGTGGATGCGATCGGTTGTGTGTGTGAGTGCATGCGATCGGTTGTGTGTGTGAGTGGATGCGATCGGTTGTGTGTGTGAGTGGATGCGATCGGTTGTGTGGGTGAGTGGATGCGATCGGTTGTGTGGGTGAGTGGATGCGATCGGGTGTGGGTGAGTGTCGGCAGAGGAGCACGGCGTGCTGGAGGAGGCTGGGAGCAGAGAGGCTGATCTTGGGGAAGGCTGGGAGGGGGAGGCTGATGCTGAGGGAGGCTGGAAGGAGAGAGGCTGAGCAAACGTGCTCCATCCGCCATACTGCGCACTCCCCATCGTGCTGCATCCCCCATGCTGCGCACTCCCAAACGTGCTCCATCCGCCATGCTGCGCACTCCCCATCGTGCTCTATCCGCCATGCTGCACACTCCCAAACGTGCTCCATCCGCCATGCTGCGCACTCCCAAACGTGCTCCATCCGCCATACTGCGCACTCCCCATCGTGCTCTATCCGCCATGCTGCACACTCCCAAACGTGCTCCATCCCCCATGCTGCGCACTCCCAAACGTGCTCCATCCGCCATGCTGCGCACTCCCCATCGTGCTCTATCCGCCATGCTGCACACTCCCAAAAGTGCTCCATCCGCCATGCTGCGCACTCCCAAACGTGCTCCATCCGCCATGCTGCGCACCCCCCATCATGCTCCATCCGCCATGCTGCGCACTCCCAAACGTGCTCCATCCGCCATGCTGCGCACTCCCAAACGTGCTCCATCCGCCATGCTGCACACTCCCAAACGTGGTCCATCCGCCATGCTGCGCACTCCCAAACGTGGTCCATCCGCCATGCTGCGCACTCCCAAACGTGCTCCATCCGCCATGCTGCGCACTCCCAAACGTGCTCCATCCGCCATACTGCGCACTCCCAAACGTGCTCCATCCGCCATACTGCGCACTCCCCATCGTGCACCATCCGGCATGCTGCGCACTCCCAAGCGGATGGAGCATGATGGGGGTGCGCAGCATGGCGGATGGAGCACGTTTGGGAGTGCGCAGCATGGCGGATGGAGCACGTTTGGGAGTGCGCAGCATGACGGATGGAGCACGTTTGGGAGTGCGCAGCATGATGGATGGAGCACGTTTGGGAGTGCGCAGCATGCCGGATGGTGCACGATGGGGAGTGCGCAGTATGGCGGATGGAGCACGTTTGGGAGTGCGCAGTATGGCGGATGGAGCACGTTTGGGAGTGCGCAGCATGGCGGATGGAGCACGTTTGGGAGTGCGCAGCATGGCGGATGGACCACGTTTGGGAGTGCGCAGCATGGCGGATGGAGCACGTTTGGGAGTGCGCAGCATGGCGGATGGAGCACGTTTGGGAGTGCGCAGCATGGCGGATGGAGCACGTTTGGGAGTGCGCAGCATGGCGGATGGAGCACGTTTGGGAGTGCGCAGCATGCCGGATGGAGCACGTTTGGGAGTGCGCAGCATGGCGGATGGACCACGTTTGGGAGTGCGCAGCATGGCGGATGGAGCACGTTTGGGAGTGCGCAGCATGGGGGATGCAGCACGATGGGGGGTGCGCAGCATGGGGGATGGAGCACGATGGGAGGTGCACACCTCCCCCCAACACACACACACACGCGCACTGCACAACACACACACACTAGGAATCACAAACAACGCCCTACACAGACACCCACACACACAGACAACGCTGCACACACAAATATACGCACATGCTGCACAACACACACATTGCTCAAAACATACCTCCCCCCAAAACACACCACACACACACAAACCGCACAACACACACACACACACAACGCTACAGACACACAGCGCTCCACAAACAACGCAACACACGCAACACACATACAACACCGCTCTCACCCCCCGCGACACTCAGAACATGTACAGCGCCCTACACAAACACTTGGTAACTACACACAACAACATCTATATATATATATATATATATATATATAACAAAAATCATACATGAACTACACAATACGTAAATTCTAGAATACCCGATGCGTAGAATCGGGCCACCTTCTAGTATAATATAACTTGACTATGTTTCAGTAAACAGGTAAAAAAACCAAAACTAAATTTGTGTCAGTGTCCAAATATATATGGACCTAAATGTATGTCTGCTTGACTTTGCATTGATCACTCAAGAAATTTATAAAAAAAAAAAAAAATCACAGACACATGAACAACCCCATAAACTATCGTAGGTACGAGTGCCATCTGTGAAAAACATGGCTAGGACTCATAAGTGAAAACCTGGCGTGGAAAGGTTCCTAAGTGTGTATAAAGCAGCATGAATGTCATAACAGTGAATGTCATGACATGAATGTCTTTAATCTTTACATACTGTGTAAGCAGGGGAAGTCCCAGTACATATGCTAAACATATCCAAAGGCCCTCATTTAGCCCAAAGAGGTGAAAAGATTGTCCCTGTTATGTGTCAGTATGCCTTCTTTTTTGTTAACCACAAATTACAGTCTGCTAAACTCTCTTATACCGTGGTCGAATGACAAAAAAAATACTGCATGATATTCTTTTAACATCAGCGGAATGCATGACACCGTATGGCATGTAATGTACTAGGCTTGACCTTGACATTCAGTGTATATCAAATTTCACAATGAAATCCACGAGAAAATTAGAAAGGGCAGCTCCACTTCGAGATCCATAAAAACCTTGGATTTATTTCAAAAAGGTGTGCATAAAACTAGCAGTGGCGAAGCCGGGTGTGGGCTCCCCCAGAACTATGGCCGTTTCGCGCTCAACATGTGCTTCTACAAGTCCATGGACTTTTGGACCTGTAGAAGCGCATGTTGAACGCGAAACGGCGGTAGTCCTGGGGAGCCCACACCCGGCTTCGTCATTGCTAGTTTTTTGCACACCTTTTTTAACCCCATAGCGACGGCCTAACGTCTCAAGACGTCGGAAAAACAGGGTACTTATTCTGTTCCGACGTCTTGAGACGTCAGGCCGGAAAAAGCTTGTAGCGCCCCCCAGTGACGAAAAATCTCGGGGGTTTCAGCTACCGGAGGTAGCTGAGACCCCCAAGATTATGAATCGGGGTGTTTTTTTTGGACCCCGTTAATGCGATCGCCGGTATACACCGTATACCGGCGACAACATTAAAAAAAAAAAAATGGCCGGTAAAATTGATTTATTTCTCATCTGACGTGATCAAACATGTCAGATGAGAAATAAATATAATCCTCTAGTGCCCCCAAAGCCCCCGGTACCGGAGAGTCCCCCCACCACCCCTACCCCCCCCTCCGGAAAATCCAAGATGGCGCCGACGCGCGCTGAAAACTGCCGCCGCCGCCGGCTCTGTATTCATTTCCCTCCGATCTGAAATGATCAAACATTTCAGATCGGAGGGAAATGTCCTCCCCCTGACCCCTCCTCCGGTACACCGGAGATCTCTGGTCCCCGGAGCCCCCTCCGGTTCTCCAGAGCCGCCTCCCCCCTCCCCCCCTCCCCCCTCCGGAGCGTGGAAAATGGCGGCCGCATTCATCCTACTCTTTCTGCCGCATGTGACACGTCACATGCGGCAGAAAGTTGTCCCCAGGTCCCCCCGTCACCCTCAGTCACCCCCCCCCAGCCCCCGGTCATACGTTACCTGTCTGCTGGTGCTCCGGCCCCGCGATCACGCCGCCTCCTTCTCTTGAATGCTGGCGGTGCATGCGCAGACAGCGGCTGTCAGCTGGATCCCTGCAAGCAGGGATCCTGCTGACGTCGCTGATGCACAGGCTCCACTGTGGACCGGGGGAGGGTGAGTGCAGTGATCTGCAGCCACACTCCTCACATGGAGAGGCTGCTGTTCCAGAAAATGGGGGGTACGTTCTGTGAGCGTGCCTCTCATATTCTGGAATGAGGTTACTGCAGGTCACTCTGCCCTAGGTTGGACCGGGGCAGTGTGAGTGCAGTATTCTCAGATTACTGCACCCACACTGCTCATGGAGAGCTTGCTCTTCCAGAAAATGGGGGATACGTTCCCTGAACGTGCCCCCCATATTCTAGAAGATCCAGAGACGGCGTGGGACCTCAAAAATGGATTACAGCGACCGAAATTTATTTATTTACAATAAATTGGTAAAAGAGGAATGTTTCGGGGAGTTTTTTTTCAAATAAATTTTTTTTTTGTCTTTATTTTTTTCTATTTCTTGACTGGGTTAGTGATGTCGGGTATCTGTTCAGATGCCGTGACATCACTAACCCCAGGGCTTGATGCCAGGTGACATTACAGCTGGTATCAACCCCATATATTACCCCGTCTGCCACCGCACCAGGGCGCGGGATGAGCTGGAGCGAAGCGCCAGGATTGGCGCATCTAATGGATGCGCCACTTCTGGGGCGGCTGCGGCCTGCTATTTTTAGGCTGGGAAGAGTCCAATAACCATGGCTCTTCCCACCCTGAGAATACCAGACCCCAGCTGTCTGCTTCACCTTGGCTGGTGATCTAATTTGGGGGGACCCCACGTTTTTTTTTTTTTTTAAAAAACGCCTGGGGAGCCCTCCAAATTGATCACCAGCCAAGGTGAAGCTGTCAGCTGTGGTTTGCAGGCTACAGCTGTCTGCTTTACCCTAGCTGGCTATCAAAAATAGGGGGGACCCCACGTCGTTTATTTTAATTAATTTTTTGGGGGGCTAAATACAAGGCTAGGCACCCTTTAGTGCCACATGAAAGGCACTAAAGGGCGCCAGCTTAGAATATGCAGGGGGTGGGACGTTATATTTGTTTGACATCTATCCATTCATCCATTGTAGCATTTTAGGCTGTGCGCCCACAATCGGGATTTGCAGCGTTTTGGGCGCAGAGTGTTTTCCCTGCGTCCATAACGCTGCATTGTGCAGTAGAAGCACAGTGGAAGGATTTTTAGAAATCCCATGCCCAATGTGCTTGCCCAATGTACTTCTCTTCTCCGCAGCATAAACCGACCTGTGGCGCAGCTTCCCGAGCCTCAGCATGTCAATTTATGCTGCGGAGATGAGTGTTCTCTGCAGGTAGCATAGAGCTCCACAGCGGCCTGAACCCAAATCGTGGGCATGGGCAGCTGCGTTCTCCCGTGGACAACACTCACATCTCTGCAGGAGGCTGACACTGTGTACTAGACGCCGTGTCGCTGGATCATGGCCACATAGCCTAAAAGTGAGACATTTGTTGCTACAGCAACATTTTTGTGAAGTACCTGTGGATTCAAAATGCTACTATACTCCTGAATAAAATCCAGTTTCCAAAATGGAGTCACTTGTGGGGGGTTTCGAATGTATAGGTACCCAAGGGGCCCTGCAAATGTGACATGGTGCCCGCAATTTATCTCAACTTTTCCAGAATTCAAATGGTGCTCCTTCCATTCCAAGCCCTCCCATTTATCCAAACAGAGGTTTTTGGCCACATGTGGGGTATCCCTGTGCTCATAAGACATTGGATAACAACCTGTTGGGTCCACGGTTTGTTGTTGTCTCTTGAAAAAGTGAGAAATTTGATGCTGAAGCAACATTTTTGTGAAAAAAATGAAAATTTTCAATATGGCAACCTAAGCTTATCAAAATCTGTGAAGTATTCGTGGATTCAAACTGCTCACTATACACCTAGATAAAAGCCTTGAGGTGTCTTGTTTCCAGAATGGAGTCACTTGTGGGGGACAGCCACTGTTTAGGCACCTCAGGGGCTCTCCAAATGCAACCTGGCGTCCGCTATTGATTCCAGCCAATTTTGCAGTCAAATGGCACTCCTTCCCTTCCGAGCCCTGCTGTGCACCCAAACAGTTGATTTCCACCACATATAAGGTATCGCCAAACTCAGGAGAAATTGCACAATAAATGTTATGCTGAATATTTTCCTTTTACTCTTGTAAAAAAAAAAGCTACCTGGTTGAAATAACAATTTTGTGGTAAAATTTTATTTTTTTTTTTCATGGCTCAACGTTATAAAATTCTGTGAAGCACCTGGGGGTTCAGGGTACTCACCAAACATCTAGATAAATTCCTTGAGGGGCCTAGTTTCCAAAATGGGGTCACTTGTGCGGGGTTTCTGCTGTTTAGGTACCTTAGGGGTCCTCCAAATGTGACATGGTGCCCGCAATCTTTTTCAGCCAAATTTCCTTTCCAAAATTCAAATATTGCCCCTTTCGTTCCAAGCCCTCCCATTTGTCCAAACAAAGGTTTCAGACCACATGTGAGGTATCACCGCGCTCATAAAAAAGTGGTTAACAAACCTTGAGGTCAAATTTTTGGAATTACCTCTTGAAAAAGTGAGAAAATTGATGCTAAAGCAACATTTTTGAGAAAATTATTAAAATTTTCAATATGACAACGTAACGTTAACAAAATCTGTGAAGTACCTGTGGATCTAAAATGCTCACTATACCCCTAGATAGAATCCTTGAGGGGTCTAGTTTCCAAAATGGTGTCACTTGTGAGGGATTTCTTCTGTTTAGGTACCTTAGCGGACCTGTAAATGCAACATGGTGCCCGCAATCTATTTCAGCCAAATTTGCTTTCCAAAATTCAAATATTGCTCCTTCTGTTCCGAGCCCTCCCATTTGTCCAAACAGAGGTTTCTGATCACATGTGGGGTATTGGCGCGTTCATAAGAAAGTGGGGAACAAGTTTTGGGGTCCATTTTGTTGTGTTATTTCTTCTAAAAGTGAATAAATTTGGGTTAGAGCAACATTTTTAGGTAAAATTTAATTTTTGCTTTTTTTTCATTCCACATTGCTTTTGTTCATGTGAAGCACCTGAAGGGTTAATAAACTTCTTGAACGTGGTTTTGAGTACTTTGGGGGGTGCAGTTTTTAGAATGGTGTCACTTTTGGGTATTTTCTATCATCTAGGCCTCTCAAAGTCACTTCAAATGTGATATAGTCCCTAAAAAAATGGTTTTGTAAATTTTGATGTAAAAATGAGAAATCGCTGATAAACTTTGAACCCCTCTAACTTCCTAACAAAAAAAAATTTTGTTTCCAAAATTGGTCTGATGTAAAGTAGATAAGTGGGAAATGTTATTTATTAACTATTTTGTGTCACAGAAATCTCTGGTTTAACGGTATAAAAATTCAAAAGTTGAAAATTGCAAAATTTTCAAAATTTTTGCCAATATTCAATTTTTTTCATAAATAAACGCAAAAAATATTGTCCTAAATTTGGTACTAACACGAAGTCCAATATGTGACGAAAAAACAATCTCAGAATCACCGGGATCCGTTGAAGCGTTCTAGAGTTATAACCTCATAAAGTGACACTGGTCAGAATTGCAAAATTTGGTCTGGTCATTAAGGTGAAAATTAGCTCCGTCACTAAGGGGTTAAATAAACCCAAGTTTGTTTACAGATCTCGGAGTGCAGCCGCCCTTTCTTTTCTTATCGTGGATTTCCTTGGACACTTGGCTTTCTTTGGAGCATGCACCTCCTCATACTTGGAGTTCTACAATGGTTTGGAGCTGCTTTTATATTGCCACTGGAATTGTGAAGGTAAACCCTGGTAGTGCAGGATCAGTTCTTTTTCTTGCCTCTTTCACATTTCCCAAGTACACACACACATGGATGCATACTGTGAAAATAAAATGTGAACAGAGCCTACACTGGCCCTACTGACAGGACCCATTTTAATGAAGCCCTATAATGGTTTTCCTACTGATAGCACTCTATTGGTGTTCCATGCTACAACATCCTACGATGTAAATACCCCTTCACTGGGATATCCAGCCTGTATCCAACACTCTACCTACAAACTCCATGTGTTATCTTACATCAATAAGCTGCCGAAAAGTCTCATCAACTTGGTTCAAAATGCTTGGAGAGTCCCGGATGAAGTCTTTGATAGCATCCATGTGGTTAAAAGTAACTAATAAGATATCTTTGGGGCGAGGGCACAAGAGTACTTGGTATTTGAAGGCCATAGTCATCAGATCATAAAGCTGTGTGAATAAAAGCAGAAGACATCAGATTAGACCTGTAAAAGCAGATGATGAGAACTCTATACAATCGCTGTGTATGAAGACATTACAGTCCATGTTAGTGAAGGACAGCTGAAATTTTCACACGGCTCAAAAGAATGAAGACTCCCACCACTGCATCTTATCTCTGCCTACCTTGTCCATACTTGCTTGGTTTAGCCTCATGATGGAGGCATGGGCCAGGCGGTCAAATACTGTTCTGAGGGCCTTTTTGGAGTACAGCTCCTGAGGCTTAAATAGCTCTTCCATAAACTTCTTGTTAAACATGGTGGTGATGATATCATTCATAACTGTAATGCAAACAATTAGAATATTATTTCTCCAATAATATATACTAATACTGATGCGTTTTCTATCTATATTATCTAGATTACCATAAAAAAATACATATGTTTATAAACAAAACAGTAAAATAAATGGCAAAAAAGTATACAAATATCCATACACCCTCCTTATATAGACTATCTGTGCACATAATTTGGATTCCATAGCACGGATGTACATGGAACTTGGTCTGCATGATTTAGGTCGCTAAATGGCCATCAATCTGTTATCCAGATCAGTTGTAGATTCTCAAATGGCAGTACCAGGGTACAACCTCTCTGGAAGAGTCAAGCTGTTGGACCCATCCTGCCATCATTGATGTCCCCGCAAGCAAAGTAAATCATTATAGACCACCAACATCTATGTGCATTTTCAGGAAAAAAAAAACTCCACTCCTGTGACTTCTTGCTGTTGGCTGAACACAGAGTTCAAAGTTTTTTTCCCCCGTTATCGTGAATCTGCCCAAAGATTGAAGACCAGCATAACAGGGTGGTGATGGTTTAGGGCCCTAAATCATGATGACTGGTTTAATGGAAAAAAGTCAAAGTTAATGAAAGGATCACGGATCCCACTAACAGCTTCTAATGCCTGTTTACACATTTATGAAGAATAGCCAGATCACAAACAGAAGTAGCATTGATGATTACAGTCGACAGCTAACCTAACCACACACCTTTAGGCCCCCTTCACATGTCAGCGATTCTGGTACGTACGACGTCCCTTTTCACACGTACCGGAGACACAGACACAAGGACCGTGTGTTCGCATAGAGCACACACACGTGTCCATGTGTTTTGCACGGAAACATGTCCATTTTTCTCTGGCAGCACTGAGGTCACACAGACCACACACACATGTGATCCATGTGACACCCGTTTCTTTGAAATAAAATGATTTTCTAAACTCACCTGTCTCCAGCGCTGCGGTCTTCGGTGCTGCTGTCACTTGCTTCCAAGCCCGCTCATTATGCTCTTGCATATTCACTGCACAGTGGACCCAGAAGCAGCAGCGCCGGAGCTGGGGACAGGTGAGTATATCAGCTCATGCTGACCATGTGCTATCTGGATGATACACGTATAGTACAGGGACAGCACATGTATGCCAAAATCATGGCACACGGACTCACCTTCAACACAGCTATGCAAAACACAAACGTTTTTCACAGACGTGTGAAGGTGGCCTCACACTAATAGTGTCCCTCTTTAAGTAACCAAGCGCATGGTCATTTCCAAAAGATTATTTACATATGACTTGTCTATATGTTATTTTGTTAACCTTATTTTAATAAAAATATATGAAAACAGACTGTTCTATGCTAGAGATGGAATAAGTAGAATACATGGGCGATAAACTATTCTTGTTCATATACAGACTTTACCATATATTAAGCACAAATTTACTGCCTTCATTATTTAATGACTAAGTAAAACAGTTACCATAAAGACTATGTGCCACGGTATCTCAACTTAGTCAAAGATGATGTTTCTTTATTACCCATAGCAACCAGAGTCCAGGTTTTAGTCAAGGGATGTACTTTTTTAAAAATTAATTCTGAACTCTCATAACAATGTTCCACTGTGAAATGCTTTTACAATTTAGAAAAATCATAGGTTAAAATAAGAGCCATGGAGTAAAGGCCCCGTCACAAACAATGAGATGGCTAACGAGATCGTTGCTGAGTCACAGTTTCTGTGAGGTAGCAACGATCTCTTTATGTGTGACACCTACCAGCGATCAGGCCCCTGCTGTGAGATCGCTAGTCGTTGCCGAATGGTCCGGACCATTTTCTTCAAAGGTGATGTCCTGCTAGGTAGGACGCATCGCTGTGTTTGACGCCTACCAACGACCTCCTAACAGGGTCCCAACGCCCACCGAGATTGTTATACAGGTCGCTCATCGTTACTGCGTCGTTGGTAAAGTCTGATTGTGTGACATATCACCGGCGACCTCCCAGCGACTTACCAGAGATCCTTATCAGGTCGTATCGTTGTCGGGATCGCTGGTAAGTCGTTGTGTGTGACTGGGCCTTAAGGCATCCAAGAATATGCAAAAGTATCAGATGGGCAGCTCCTCTTCATTTTCTTCTAGCCAAGATCAATTGATAAGGCTTGTGTTAGTCATCTGTCCCGACTCTAAGGGGTACTTTGCACACTACGACATCGCAAGCCGATGCTGCGATGCCGAGTGCGATAGTCCCCGCCCCCGTCGCAGATGGGATATCATGGTGATAGCTGGCGTAGCGAACATTATCGCTACGGCAGCTTCACATGCACTCACCTGTCCTGCGACGTCGCTCTGGCCGGCGATTCGCCTCCTTATTAAGGGGGCGGGTTGTGCGGCGTCATAGCGATGTCACACGACAGGCAGCCAATAGCAGCGGAGGGGCAGAGATGAGCAGGATGTAAACATCCCGCCCACCTCCTTCCATCCGCATTGCCGGCCGGGACGCAGGTAGGAGATGTTCCTCGCTCCTGCGACTTCACACACAGCGATGTGTGCTGCCACAGGAACGAGGAACAACATCGGACCGTCGCAGCAAGGTAATTATGGTTTTCGCCGACGCTACACCGATGATACGATTACGAAGCTTCTGCGCTCGTTAATCGTATCATCTAGGCTTTACACACTATGATGTCGAGAGCGACGCCGGAAGTGCGTCACTTTCGACATGACCCTACCGACATCGCACCTGCGATGTCGTAGTGTGCAAAGTACCCCTAACTCTAGACTTTGCTTTCTTCCATTATGGCTGGCTCCCTCCATGCCAGGTTACTAGGATCTCTGTTGTTATTACCAAAGCCTCTTAAGGTCAGCTCAATAAGATAAGCACGGCTTGAGTATTCAGGATATAGGCTATGTGCGCACGCTGCGTTTTTTTGACGCTGCGTTTTTGGCTGATAAAAACGCACAAAAACGCACCCGCGTCGAAAAACGCATCAAAGAACGCATGTGTTTTTACCGCGATTTGGTGCGTTTTTGGCTGCGTTTTTGATCTCTGCGTTTTGCTGCGTTTTTCCAATGCATTGCATGGGCGGAAAACGCAGAAAAACGCAGGAAAGAATTGACATGTCCATTTTTTTTTCCAAGCTCAAAAACGCAGCTTAAAAAAACAGTTGTGTGCGGACAGTAAAAATGAAAACTCATAGACTTTGCTGGGGAAGCAAAATCATGCAGTTTTGAGGCCAAAAACGCACCCGAAAAACGCGCAAAAACGCCGCGAAAAACGCACTGTGCACACATAGCCATAGAGTGCCCTGCTAGCATGTGCTTCCCCAAGAGTTACCTTCATAATAACTAGTTTCTGCTATTCCTGTAATATCCCCAGATCTGGCTCAGCTAGATCTAGTGCTTCCAGCTCCGCTTGTCCATCTGCTGTCATGCATAACCTTATGTGCTGCTCCTCAGCTACCCTGCATCATCACCTGTGGTCCGTACTGCACACAACGACCTACAGCTTGCTGAATCTACCTTAATAGGCGAACCACCCGGGAGAAAAGGAAAAGGAACCGGGCAGGGAAAAAACTTAAAGGAAGCCATCCAGTGCCCACTTCTCATTTTCTCTGAAAAACAGCAGCATTTTTACCGTTATCAGTGATTTGGAACCTTGTAAGGCTATGTGCGCACGTTGCGTTTTTTCCCGCGGAAACGCTGCGTTTTGAACTGCAGCGTAACTGCATGCGTTCAGCTTCCCCAGCAAAGTCTATGAGAAAGCCGAAAAATCAATGCACACGCTGCGTTTGTAAACGCAGCGTTTTGGATGCCCAAAATCGCTGCAGAAAAAAAAGCAGCATGTCACTTCTTTTGTGCGTTGTAGCTGCGTTCTCCACCCATTGAAATCAATGATGTGGGTCACAACGCAACCATAATGCACTTGGACTGCATTTTTGTTGCGTTCCGCATGCTTTAAACGCAAGTCTTTTCAGTCTCTCTCTGTCAATGTCGGTCAATCTCTGTCTGTGGATGTCGGTGAATCTCCCTCTGTCTGTCGGTCGGTCTCTTTCTCTGTCAGTTGGTCGCTTTGTCTGGTTCTCTCTCTGTCGGTCGGTCTCTCTGTCTGTCTGTCCCTCTCTCTGTCCGTCGGTCAGTCTCCCCTCCACTTTCATACTTACCGTTCCCCGATCACCGGCACGGCGCTGCACGGCGTTCACACTGCTCCGGTGGCTTTTCCTCTTTTGAAAATGCCGGCCGCACATTATTCAATCTCGTATTCCCTGCTTTCCCCGCCCATCGGTGCCTATGATTGGTTGCAGTCAGACACGCCCCCACGCTGAGTGGTTGCAGTGAGACAGCTGTCAATATCGTGCAGTAAAATAAATAATTAAAAAAAAACGACGTGCGGTTCCCCCCAATTTTGATACCAGCCAAGATAAAGCCACACGGCTGAAGGCTGGTATTCTCAGGATGGGGAGCGCCACGTTATGGGGAGCCCCCCAGCCTAACAATATCAGCCAGGAGCCGCCCGGAATGGCCGCATCCATTACATGCGACAGTCCCGGGACTTTACCCGGCTCATCCTGAATTGCCCTGGTGCGGTGGCAAACGGGGTAATAAGGGGTTAATGGCAGCAGCCCATAGCTGCCACTAAGTCCTAGGTTAATCATGACAGGCGTCTCCCCGAGATACCTTCTATAATTAACCTGTAAGTGAAAGTAAATAAACACATACACCCGAAAAAATCCTTTATTTGGAATAAAAGACAAAAAAACAACCCTCTTTCACCACTTTATTAAAATCCCCAAATACCCCTCCAGGTCCGACGTAATCCAGAGGTCCCGCGACACATCCAGCTCTGCTACATGAAGCTGACAGGAGCTGCAGTAGAACACCGCCGCTCCTGTGAGCTCCACACAGCAACTGAAGTGAATCGCACTGTCAGCGGGGACGTCACTGAGGTAATGCCGGTGTGTGTGTGTGCGGTGATTATGAGGGCTGTAGTGTCGGGTTGTGTGTGGGGATGTCAGTGGTAATGTCAGGATGTGTGTGGGGATATCGGGATGTTTGCGGGGATGTCGACGGTAATGTCGGGATGTGTGCGGGGATGTCGGCGGTAATGTCAGGATGTGTGCGGGGATGTCGGCAGTAATGTCAGGATGTGTTCGGGGATGTCGGGTTGTGTGCGGGGATGTCGGCAGTAATGTCGGGATGTGTGCGGGGATGTCGGCGGTAATGTCAGGATGTGTGTGGGGATGTCGGGTTGTGTGCGAGGATGTCGGCGGTAATGTCGGGACGTGTGCGGGGATGTCGGCGGTAATGTCAGGATGTGTGCGAGGATGTTGGGATGTGTGCGGGGATGTCGGCGATAATGTCAGGATGTGTGCGGGAATGTCGGGTTGTGTGTGGTGATGTGTGCGGGGATGTCTGGATGTGTGCGGGGGAAGTCTGGATGTGTGCGGGGATGTCTGGATGTGTGCGGAGATGTCGGCGGTAATGTCAGGATGTGGGCTGTAATGTCGAGTTGTGTGCGGGGATGTCGGCAGTAATGTCGGGATGTGTGCGGGGATGTCTGGATGTGTGCGGTGATGTCGGTGGTAATGTCAGGATGTGGGCGGGGATGTCGGCGGTAATGTCGGGATGTGGGCGGTAATGTCGGGACATGTGCGGGGATGTCGGCGGTAATGTCAGGATGCAGAGAACGCAACGTGCACACATAGCCTAAGGTGTCTGGTACGGACCTAAAAATTTCCTGCTTTCCATGTATTAGGCAGAATGACACTGATGACAGGTTCTCTTTCGAACTGCCATTACCCTTTAGAAAGCTTTCTGACAAAAGCTATTCCTGATGACTCAAACCATACACATGCACACTCTTTGGAATAAGCATAAGCAGAGCGTATTAAAGGGAACCTGTCAGGTCCAATATGCACCCAGAACCACGAGCTGTTCTGGGTATACGTATATTGCTAATACCTGCATCTAGTACCATAGATAAAGGGATCTTTAGAAAAAGCAACAACTGAATTACACTGAAAATCCAAGCAAAATCTGCACCAAATATGCACAGTGTGCACTTACGATAAGCGGATACCAAATGGCATTGAGGCTCCGTGCCGTCACTTTACTGTTGGACATGATGGTACCATCTGAGTAAGAAATCTTTATTGGAGACACAGAGCAGAGTGACTGGTAAAAGGTGTCATTATCTTGTAAAGTGGCACAGCTCGCCCAGCCGATGGAGGATCACAAGACTATTCAGCCTTCCTTACACAAGGCAGAACTTTTTTCCATGTCCCCAATGATCAGAAACACATGGCACATCCAAAAGGTATGACATCAATGCAAATGACAGGAAACCCTTAAAAATACTACCACTGCACTATATCCACGGGTCCAAAGACAGGCACATTTAATTGTACAATATTTACTAATATAAAAGCTACTTCTTATTGTAAGACGAACTGCAAGCGTTCCAAGGCAAAACACAGCGCAACAGGCGGAAGCAATAGGCCAAAAGAAGAGGAGCCATATTGTCTACAGCACCCCATACCTCGTTTTCTTTCCTCATCTGTCCAGTCATCTATGTGGAGGTAGGTCAGAGAAAAGAAAATGGCAGATCAGAATATGGAGACAGTAGGCTTTATACATCTATATTCATCTGTGAATAAAGAGATGTAGATTATTAAACTTGTCAGTAAATGACAAATCAAGTTTCCGTCTAAAAGGGCTGCTCAAGTGAATTTAGGGTTTATGTTTGTATCACTTAGTTAGGTAATATTAGCATTTATGGCATTTCTGTGCCAAAAACAGGAATAGGTTAAAACCCAATCACAATACTTCATATTGTGTCACATGTATTGCTCATAGGCATACAGTGCCTTGAGAAAAGTATTCATACCCCGGGAACTTTTTCATTTTTTTTATTGGGCTTTTATGTAATATACCAACACAAAATAACAAGTAATTGTGAAATGCAATGGAAATTATACACGGTTTTCTAAATATTTTAAAAAAATAAAATCTGAAAATTGTGACGTGCATTTGTATTCAGCCCCCTGTAGTCTGATAGCCCTAAATAAAACCCAAAGTGACCAATTGCCTCCAGAAGTCATAAAATTAGTAAGTTGAGTACACCCGTGTGTAGTTTATGCTCAGTATAACTACAAGTGTTATGTGAAGGACTCAGAGGTTTGTTAGAGAACATTAGGGATCAAACAGTATCATGAAAACAAAGTAACACACCAAACAGGTCAGGGATAAAGTTGTGGAGAAGAGTAAAGCAGGTATAGGTTATAAAAAAAATAACCCAGGCTCTGAACATTTCACAGAGGGCTGTTCAATCCATCACCTAAAATTGGAAGGAGTATGGAACAACTGCAAACCAACCGAGACTTGTCCATCCACCAAAACTGACATCCCAAGCATGGAGAGCACTAATTAGAAAGAAAGGCAAGAGGCCCATGGTCACTCTGGATGATCTGCAGAGATCCATAGGTGGGAGAATCTGCATACAGGACAACAATTAGTTGTGTATTCCCCAAATCTGGCCTCTATGGAAGAGTATCAAGAAGAAAAACTTTTCTGAAAGTATACCATAAGCACTGTTTGCAGTTTGCTAAATAAACATATAGGTGACACAGTTAAGGTGGTGTCACACACAGCGACAACGACGTCGCTGCTACGTCACCATTTTCTGTGACGTTGCAGTGACGTCCCGTCGCTGTCGCTGTGTGTGACATCCAGCAACGAGCTGGCCCCTGCTGTGAGGTCGCCGCTCGTTGCTGAGTGTCCAGCTTCATTTTTTGGTCGTCGCTCTCCCGCTGTGACACACAGATCGCTGTGTGTGACAGCGAGAGAGCGACGAAATGAAGCGAGCAGGGAGCAGGAGCCGGCATCTGGCAGCTGCGGTAAGCTGTAACCAAGGTAAACATCGGGTAACCAAGGTGGTTACCCGATATTTACCTTCGTTACCAGCCTCCGCCGCTCTCACGCTGCCAGCTCCGGCTCCTGCTCTCTGCACATGTAGCTGCAGTACACATCGTGTAATTAACCCGATGTGTACTGTAGCTAGGAGAGCAGGGAGCCAGCGCTCAGTGTGCGCGGCTCCCTGCTCTCTGCACATGTTGCAGCACAGCGACGCGTGTCGTTATGATGCCTGCTTCGGCTGCTGTGTTTGACAGCTAAGCAGCGATCATAACAGCGACTTACAAGGTTGCTGCTACGTCACAGAAAATGGTGACGTAACAGCGACGTCGTTGTCGCTGTCGTTTAGTGTGACCCCAGCTTTAGCATGTGGAAGTAGGTGTTCTGCTCAGATAAGACCAAAGTAAAACCTTTTGAGTTAAACACAAAATGCTATATGTGGCTACCATCACCCTTAAAACATCATTCCCACCATCAAACATGGTGGTGGCAGCATCGTGCTGTGGGAATGATTTTTTTCAGCAGAGACAGAGATGTTTGTCAGAAATATGAGAAGCTGGAAGGAGGTAAACACAGGGCAATTGTTGCGGAAAACCTGATACAGGCTGCAAAAGACTTGAGACTGGGGGTAGGTTCACTTTCCAGCAGGACAACGACCCTAAACATCTTCCCAGTGCTACAATGGAATTGTGTAGATCAAATCATATTCATGTGTGTGAATGGCCCGGACACAGTCCAGATCTAAATCCCATTGAGAATATGTGGCAAGACTTGAATATTGCTGTTCACCGAAATCTCCATCGAATCTCACTGAGGCCTGAAACACACATCCGTTAAAACCACGTCCGTGTAAAACGGGCCGTTTTTCGGGTCCGTTTTCCAGGTCCGTTTTTATGGTATGTGTGGCCTGCGTGTGTATCCCGTATGCTAGCCGTATGTGCGTGTGGAATGTCCGTGTGTGCGTGAGTGAAATAACTGACATGTGTGTGTGTTGCCCGTGTGAAATGTTCCGTGTGTGTGTGTGTGATGCACAATGTCGTTGATACATGTCGGCTGACAGCAGACAGAGTTGCGCGATGAGAATGAACTCGGGTGAACTTCACCCGACTTCATTGTCATGCCGCGGCTGTCTGTGTGCCGCGTACTGATTAGCGGTCACCCGTGAAGGACTCACCGGTGACCGCTAATCCCCTGAGTGACTGAATTGAGCAGCCCTCTCTCATACTCACCGTTCCCCGATCTCCGGCGCAGCGCTGCACTGCTGTTATAAAAACTCCGGCGGCTTTTACTATTTTGAAAAAGCCGGCCGCTCATTAATCAATCTCGTATTCCCTGCTTTACCCGCCCACAGGCTCCTATGATTGGTTGCAGTCACACACGCCCACCAGGCTGAGTGACAGCTGTGTCACTGCACCCAATCACAGCAGCCGGTGGGCGTGTCTATACTGTGCATTAAAATAAATAAATAATTAAAAAAACCGGCGCGCGGTCCCCCCAATTTTAATACCAGCCAGATAAAGCCATACGGCTGCAGGCTGGTATTCTCACGATGGGAAGCCACACGTTATGGGGAGCCCCCCAGCTTAACAATATCAGCCAGCAGACACCCAGAATTGCCGCATACATTATATGCGACAGTTCTGGGACTGTACCCGGCTCTTCCCGATTTGCCCTGGTGCGTTGGCAAATCGGGGTAATAAGGAGTTAATGGCAGCCCATAGCTGCCACTAAATCCTAGATTAATCATGGCAGGCGTCTCCCCGAGATACCTTCCATGATTAATCCGTAAGTTACAGTTAAAAAACAGACACGCCCGAAAAATCCTTTATTAGAAATAAAAAACACTAACAAATTCCCTCATTACCAATTTATTAACCACAACAAAGCCCTCCATGTCCGGCGTAATCCACGGACCTCCAGCGTCGCATCCAGCTCTGCTGCATGAAGGTGACAGGAGCAGCAGAATACACCGCCGCTCCTGTCAGCTCCACGCAGCAAATGAGGTGAGTAGCACGATCAGCTGAGCTGTTAGTGAGGTTACCCGCGGCCACCGCTGGATCCAGCGGTGGCCGTGAGTTACGTGACTGACAGCAGCTGATCGCGCTTCTCACCTCATTTGTTGCATGGAGCTGACAGGAACGGCGGTGTATTCTGCTGCTCCTGTCACCTTCATGCAGCAGAGATGGATGCGACGCTGGAGCATCCTGGATTACGCCGGACATGGAGGGCTTTGTTGGGGTTAATAAATTGGTAATGAGGGAATTTGTTAGTGTTTTTTATTTCTAATAAAGGATTTTTCGGGTGTGTCTGTTTTTTAACTGTAACTTACGGATTAATCATGGAAGGTATCTCGGGGAGACGCCTGCCATGATTAATCTAGGATTTATTACCCCGATTTGCCAACGCACCAGGGCAAATCGGGAAGAGCCGGGTACAGTCCCAGAACTGTCGCATATAATGTATGCGGCAATTCTGGGCATCTGCTGGCTGATATTGTTAGGCTGGGGGGCTCCCCATAACGTGGGTCTCCCCATCCTGAGAATACCAGCCTGCAGCCGTATGGCTTTATCTGGCTGGTATTAAAATAGGGGGGGACCGCACGCCGTTTTTTTAAATTATTTATTTATTTCTCTGCTCCATAGTGACACGCCAACCGGCGGCTGTGATTGGTTGCAGTTAGACAGCTGTCACTCAGCGTGTGGGCGTGTCTCACTGCAACCAATCATATTTGCTGGTGGGCGGGTAAAGCAGGGAATACGAGATTGATTAATGAGCAGCCGGCTTTTTCAAAAGAGGAAAAGCCGCCGGAGTTTAGAGAACAGCCGTGCAGCGCCGTGCCGGAGATCGGGGAACGGTAAGTATGAGAGAGGGGGGGAACTGACCGACAGACAGCGAGAGGGACAGATAAGACAGAGAGACCGACCGACAGACATAGAGACCGACCGACGGACTGAGGGAGAGAACGAAACAGAAAAAGAAAAAAGACCGACATCAAATGAAAAAAGGACAAAACGTACAGGGAGCAAACAGAGATGCATCCGTGTCACTCAGACGTGCGCACAGACCCATTGACTTTCATTGGGTCCGTGCTGCGTGTTGCGTGCTGAAAACGGACATGCTGCCGTGCAAAACGCACACAGGTACGGATCACGGACACGGACAAACGGACATGCTACCGTGCAAAACGGAGACACAAATGTAACACGCACACGGACCCACGGACCTTAATGAAAAATGCACGTGTCCTCAAACATTAACTAACATTGGTGCACGTTTGGCCGTGTCTCCAGTATATACGGAAACGGACCAAACACGCACGTGTTTCACGGATGTGTGTTTCAGGCCTGAGAGAGAGCTTTTTTGCAAAGTAGAATGTGCAAAAATTTCAGCCTCTAGATGTGCAAAGCTGGTAGAGACAAACCCCCAAAAGACTTGTGGAGTAATTACAGTGAAAGTTCTACAAGGTATTAACTCAGGGGGGTTGAATACAAATGCAAGTCACAATTTTCAGATTTACATTATTAAAATATTTAGAAAACCATGTATCATTTCCTTTACACATCAGAAATACTTGCTACTTAGTGTTGGTATATCACATAAAATCCCAATAAAATAAATTTAAGTTTGTGGGTGTAACATGAAAAAAAAAAAAAAAAAAATGGAAAAGTACGAGTACTTTTACAAGGCACTGAATAACATGCATATCTCACTAATGAAGGAACAGACTGACGATGTAAAATGTATGTCTGGATTTGTCTTTGAAAGAGTTTCAAGTACTTATGAATAGTTTGGGAGTGAAATCCTGCTTACAGATGCCCCTTAAAATATATAAAAACTTTATACAATTATTTGGTAAAACGCTGTTTCAAATAACCTCTAAGATAATGGCAAAAAAGATTCAATCTCCACAGGTGATACGACTTTTACTCTTAATTCACTCAGGGGGAGCTTAAAGGGAACCTGTCACCAGGTTTTTCCCTTATGAGCTGCAGCCACCACCAGTCAGCTCTTATACAGCATTCCAGAATGCTGTATATAAAAGTCAAGCTGATCTGTAGAACGTAAAAAAGCTTTATAGTACTCAGCTGCTGGGCGGTGGGGTCCGATGGGTGTCACTGCTCTCGGTCCGGCTCCTCCATCTTGTGCAGTCGCCGTCCTCCTTCCTAGCTCCGTGGGAATGACGTGTCCTGTGTTGTTCACACAGAGGTCTCCACTGCGCTCCTGCGCACCTTCATCTGCCTGGCTGAGGGCAGATCAAAGTACTGTAGTGTCGTGATGGGCAGTCCGGCTCTTTTTGGTGATCCGATTCCCATGGCTCCGCTCACCAAAAAGAGCCGGCTCATTCGGATTGTTCTTGGCTCCTTATTAAATATGTGTTCACCCCAGATGAACACATATTTAAGATTATAGTTACGCCGCTGACACCCCGCCTACCCGCGGCTAAACACCCCACACTTTCAAGGGACCAATTAGATCGTTGAGTGGGTGGGGTTTAGCCTCGGGTAGGCGGGGTTTCAGCAGGGAAAAGAAACGTTTAGAGATTTTAGTGGCTCTCTTTGGGGATCCGGCTCCTGTCAGTCACAGTAGGGAGCCGGATCTTTGTGTCGGATCGTTCGCGACCGACACATCACTACTGTAGTGTGCATGGGTGGGCGATCTTTGCCCTTTACTCACGCCTGTGCATTACAATACTTTGCTCTGCCCTCAGCACAGGGCAGATCAAAGTGCGCATGCGCAGAAGTGCAATGGTTGTCTCTGTGGAGATGACGTAGGATGTGTCATGCACACGGGGCTGGGAAGAAGGACGTCGATTGCACAAGATGGAGGAGGCGCTAGACTGACACCCGTTGGACCTCCCCTTAGGTGAGTATAATAAAGGTCATTTTTATGTTCTACAAAGTGGCCTGGCTCTTATATACTACAGTATTCTGGAATGCTGTATATAAGAGCTGATTGGTGGTGGCCGCAGCTCATTAGTCCTGATGGCTCCCTGCCTATCGGTCCTGTCGGCACCAGTGTCCCTGCCTGTCCACCTCGGCTGTACCTCCAGCCACAGTTACCCCGGTGGTCCTCGCCACTCCAGAGACTGCCTGTCCTCCCCTGCCGCGCCTCCAGCCTTGGCTATGCCAGTCGCCCTCCCACGCAAGAGACTGTACCTGTTCGTCTCGGCCCAGCCTTGCTAACGACACTGCCTGTCTGTGTGGCGCCCCTGAGGCTTCAGTCACCACAGGGTACTGCATCTCTTTTAAGATGTAGTACTCATTCCAGGTAAGAAGAGGTTAATTACTGGTGTTTTTCCACTTACACAACATCCAGCCAGTGATTCAGACAGTTACATAATTGAGGAAGCCAGCCAGCTTGGGAAATTCCCGGTTGCTGGGACAACCTCTGTGAGTCATCAGAAAGGTGGGGCCTGCTCTGAGGGAGTAGGAACACACAGTTTCATTTTAGAATAGTCTGAGACTCTAAATAACACGGTCGCAGGAGAGAGTGCTTGAGAGCTTCTCCTGCTGGAACCGGCCAGACTGGAAGAGGGTGAGAGGCAATAGATGGAGCTAGTGAGACAGAGGAGAACATGGTAGCTGGAGGTCGAGCCTAACCGCTCCCACAGTGCCAGTGCAGTCAGGGTGCAGAGCCCTGGGGTGGGATATATTCCACGTTGTACCACCAGAATCTGCAGGGGATGGATATTACAAGTCCAATTCCCCACCACCACAGTTCCTGGAGCACAGTGCTACATAGGGTCCGGAGCCATGAGCTGAGTCCGGCCCCATCACAGACTGACGGCACCTGCAGACGGGACACTTTACAAGAACACCAGGGTCCCCAAGTTGCTTCAAGCCATGGGGATCCACAAGTAAGCGCAGAGGAGGAAGATCTCACACTCCACAGACACCGGTGATTGCTTCTGATTTACCCGGGACGGGCTGGAGCCCATCGCGGCAGAAAGCGGCACCACCGGGGCATCTTACGAACTGTGAGTAAAAAGAACTTTGAACTGCAGCACCGGTGTTGTCCTTGTCTTTGCCGGCGCCGCTCCGCCCCGCGATTCGGCGCCTCTGGCCATCCCCACCTCCCTCATTTCCCCGGGACCCGCTCCAACTGTGGGGAGCGACACCATCTCTGCTGCTATTACCATCCGACCCGGAGGACAGCGACAGCAGTGGCGGCTAAGCCCTGGCCGCGTACCACAGGTGGCGTCACGACAATCTTTCATAATACAACCCCCATCATCCTCCCTCCTTATTGGTGAACACCTCGGGGTACAAACCCGGGCAGGCCACCGCGACATCCCAGACCATCACACCGGCCTGGTGACAAGTAACTCATGGCAGAGGCCCCATGCCAGATTCCCCCTGCCCCCTGGGTGCTACATCTGTCCTGGCCGATCCATCTGCCCCTGCATTTCGGCGTTCCCTGTCTACACCTGAAAATTAGCCCTGTCTTCTCCCGTGTCCGCCTCTGCCCTGGGGCCAGCTGCTACAGTCCCAGTCTCTGCCCTGGGAGTAGCACCTGGCATCCGCCTTGCGATGGGCGCTTAGTCAAGCCCCTTCTATTAAAAGGGGCAAGCCCGGGGTCCCCCTATGGTCCAGTGGGTTCACTTTTGCTCGCCGCAGTACCATCCCAGGCAGCATGACATGGTCTCAAGTAGTGCATCATTTGCAGCATGTGGCGGGTCTGCTGGTCGCGGCCCAATCACAGCCTGAACCTAAGATTGCCAACCCCGACAGATTTTCTGGGGGCGGGGTGACAGGTTCAGAATATTTGAGGGAGCTTGCAAATTATATTTTAAGCTCCCGCCTCTGGGAGTATGGAACAGAGAGTGGGGATAGTAGTCTCTCTGTTGCAGAGATCCCCAGTCCTGGGCCTTATCTCTGATGACCGATTCTATGGCGATGCAGTCGATGGACGAGTTTTTTGCGGCATTGGCCTTGGTCTATGGTGATACTGATGGCGTCTTTCTTGCATAATCTAATCTCCATACTCTGAAGAGTATTGCTCCGAGTTCCGGAGATGAGCCACAGACACCCAATGGAATGATTTGGCTCTCAGAAATCAATTTGTTCAGGATTTGCCAGATAGGATGAGGGATTCTCTGGTTCAGTATGCTGCTCCAAAGTCACTGGAGGCCTCTATGTCCCTAGCCATAAGGGTAGATAGATGCCTCAGGGAAAGACCAACGGGTTCCTTAAAAACCCTCCCCGGGAAGAGATGCCTCTGGTGCAGTCTGCCAATCCTATGCTGGTACTCCTGTCTTGTCTCCCAGGATCTGTGTGCCTAAATCAGAGACAAACAGTGTTAATCTTCCCACTCCTCAGGTCAATCTTAGGCCTCTGTGTCTCCCCTGAAGAGGTGGTGTGAGGGGGGCAGCACAGATTCCTCAGTGTATGGATTTACTGTTGGGTTGTTATACTTCTGTTGTGGGCCCTTTGGTGAGGTGACCAGTTCCCAAATGCATGCATGAAAATAAACATTCAGGTCGAGACCTGTGTGTGAATGATCTCGTATGGGTGTCCACTCGTAACATCATGTGGAAGTGTGCGTCCGGAGTCTGGGGCTCTAGGTGGCTGGGTCCATATAATGTTGTAGACATTATCTGTCACGGGTGACTGGTAAACACAGGATAACCTATGCTGGTCCTAAGGCTGGGGCTCCTGCGCTCACCCTAAGACCCAGAGGTACCCTTGAAGATAGGGCCTAGGTTGGAAGCCCGGATCTTCCTATCTCCTGCACTTGTCCCTGATGATAAGACCCCCCCTCCACAACTCACCACCCGGGGAAGAGGGCAAGAACAGAAGACAAACACCCCACAGACAAATATGGACAAAACAGGTGTAACAACTACAACAACTCATACACACAGCAACCACATACAAAGGAGCCACTAAACGTGCACGAGGGGAAACAACATAAAGGGAGGAGTAAAACAGACTACTGGGTAACTTCCATACCTTAACAAGCACACCTAGAAATACTGCAGCCAAAACCACAACTGAGAGCACGGGTTTCACCAACTCCTTTCTCCTCCTAGCCAAGCTACCAAATGATGAAAATAACCAGCATCCTCTGGTGGAAGTAGAGGTTATTTACAGGACCTGGGTATGGTCCCAACTGGAAACACCTGACCAGGAGTCCGAAGCTGCTGGAAGGTGAACTGACATTAACCCTTTCCTCCCCAAAGATAAGGGAATCCATTTAATCAGCAGAGTCCCACCAGACAAAGTGAGACTCAGACCCCGAACATCTCACAAACATCTGCAACAGAGGAAAGACCACGACATTATCAGCCCTACGGCCGTGCGGCTATAGCTACCCCGGGACTTATTGGCCATAAAATTGTTCACAGGTTGGTGCTTAGGAGTTAGGTGGTCTCTCCGGAGCCTGTATGCATTACTGGTAACTATGAGTCTGTTCACATGGGAAGTACACAACAAGTCGGTTGGATCCCATCTTGAGAGTCCCGAGGCCGCTGGGTACTGTCACGGCTGTCTCTCTGCATTATGAGACTAGTGACGAATTTAGGACTTGAGTAAATTTCCATTCTTAACTCTCAATATTAATCCCCTTCATGACCGGGTGATTTTCAGTTCTTTGCTCATCCTTCTTCCAAGAGCTGTAACTTTTTTTTTTATTTTTCCATCAATCTTGCCATATAAGGGCTTTGTTTTTGTGGGACAAGTTGTACTTTTAAATGAAATCATGAGTTTTACCATATAGTGTGCTGGAAAATAGAAAAAAAATTCCAAGTGTGGAAAAACTGCAAAAAAAGAAGAGCGATTGCATGATAGTTTTTGGGGTATTTTATTTACCGTGTTCTCTATATGGTAAAACTGATGTGTCGGTGTAATGCCTCAGTCGGTACGAGTTCCTAGATACCAAACATGATTAGGTTTACTTTTATCTAAGGGGTGAAAAGAAATTCAGAAGTTTGTCCAAAAAGAGTGACATTTTCTGCAACCCGTAGTGTTCTCATTTTTTGGGATATGGGGCTCAGTGTCGGCTTATTTTTGTATCTCGAGCTGACGTTTTTAATCGTACCATTTTTGCGCAGATGCGCCGTTTGGACTATAAAGATCAGCAGTCTGATTGCTTGTTCATTTGTGTTTATCAGAGCTGCACAGCAGAAATGCAGTGTTCCTTTTATGCCTGCTTTACACGCTGCAATGTATCTTACAATGTGTCGGCGGGGTCACGTCGTAAGTGACGCACATCCGGCATTGTAAGGTACATTGCAGGGTGTCACAGGTATGTGCGATTGCGATTGAACGGTAAAACGTTCATCGCACGCACGTCGTTCATTCCTCATGGATTGAATGTCAGGTTGTTCATCGTACCTGGGGTAGCACACATCGCAGTGTGTGACGCCCCGGGAACGATGAACAGATCTTACCTACGTCCTGCGGCTCCCGGCCCACAATGCGGAAGGAAGAATGTGGGCGGGATGTTTACGTCCCGCTCAGCACCGCCCCATCCGCTTCTATTGGCCGGCTGCCACGTGACGTCGAATTGACGCCGAACGTCCCTCCCACTCCAGGAAGTGAACGTTCGCCGCCCACATTGAGGTCGTATGGAAGGTAAGTACATGTGACGGGGGTTAATCGTTTGTGCGGCACGTTCAACAAATTGAACGTGCCACACATACGATGGGGGCGTTGCAAATCGCATACGATATCGTACGCGAAATTGCAATGTGTAAAGCAGGCTTTAGAGCCGGCGCTCTGTCGGCTCTAACAGGAAATACATCATGATAGCGACAGGAGACATCATATGACCCATTGCTACCATGGGGCCTAAGATGGTGGCGGGGAACAGCACTTTCCCCGTCACGGCCATTTAAATCACACAATAAGTCACAATTTGACAGCGCGATCTCAGAGGTTAACAGACAAGGGTGAATCACGGATCCACCTGTGCCTGTTAGCCGCACATGTCTGCTGTTCAAATCAGCAGACATGTGCAGGGATCATTGCTGGCTCACTGCAGCAGCCAGCGGTAATTACTCTGACATGACTTAGGATATATCAGTACGTCCTTGGTTGTGAAGTGGTTAAACGTGTTTTCCTTTCTTTTGACACTTGTAAGGTTAATGTCAGTATTCCTTGCCAGCAAGCAGGCTAATTACCAGCAGAGGCGTTTTAAGTTTGGGACCACTCCCAGTCACTATATACTCCCTCTGCTACTTGCAGAAGATGCTGGTTATTCTCTTTGCCATTTGGGTGCTGGTCTTGGAGCTACTGAAACGCTCTGCTGAAGTTACTGGTGTGGCTGCAGTCTTGGTGGTAACTGCAGCAGTCTGTTGTTGTGTCCCCCCCCCCCCCCCTGCCTTCCTTCCCTGGTGTTTGTTTCAGTGCAGCACTGAGGCTAGCATCCTTTACCTGCTCACTCCCTAGCCAGGGACTATTGTAGGGTTTTCCAGGGCTTCAGGTTCCTGCTCGCCAGCAGGTGAGGAACCTGTATAGGGACTGGCTAGGAGTGTAGGGTACAGTGGCAGGTAAGTGGAGGAGGTATCCATCTTCCCTCTCGCTAGTCCTGGGGCCCTCCATTGCTTAATTGTTCCCAATGTATCCCTTATTTGTCCTGGTGTCACCCTTATCGTAGGTGTGTTTTGGCTCATTCCAGACTCTCCCCTAGTCTGTGCTGTGACAATATGTGAGCGCTCACATTACATCACATTACCCAGTGTTTTACCATTTATTACCTAAGTAAACATGTATTCCTCATTGCTTACATATACTGTATCTCCATTAATCTTCTCATGGCAGGATGTTTGTGTACAGACCTCTGCTGATGCCACCTGGCAGCCCCAAAGAATGGACAATATCTAAATGTCCGTTCTCTTCTCGTTTTGGGCACATGTTTATAATCAAACATGTTCAACCCCCAATGACAAAACCTGTTGTGTTGAGCTCCCTATGCAAAAAAAATCAGCCTATTCTGCTAAAATTAGTGGTTTTGTCACATACTATGGCAAGCTTTGGCACCACTTAATTGCATTTGTCGGTGTTATATATAAATCACAGGTATGATAATTGCACAATCACTGACGGATATGGAAGTTCTACTGGCACTGCTGGCCGCAAATGTCTAGTATATTGTCCATTGCTGACTAGGTGGTAGGAAATAGATTTTTTTTTTAAGGGTAAACTTTATGTGACTTGGACAGATGTTTGTCTCTAAAGGCCCAGTCACACTAAACAACTTACCAGCGATCCCAACAACGATCCAACCTGATAGGGATCGCTGGTAAGTTGCTAGGAGGTTGCTGGTGAGATGTCACACTGCGACGCTCCAGCGATCCCACCAGCAACCTGACCTGGCAGGGATCGCTGGAGCGTGGCTACACGAGTTGCTGGTGAGCTCACCAGCAACCAGTGACCAGCCCCCAGCGCCGCGTGGAAGCAATGCTGCGCTTGGTAACTAAGGTAAATATTGGGTAACCAACCCGATATTTACCTTGGTTACCAGCGCACACCGCTTAGCGCTGGCTCCCTGCACACCTAGCCACAGTACACATCGGGTTAATTACCCGATGTGTACTCCGGCTACATGTGCAGAGAGCAGGGAGCCGGCACTGACAGCTGAGAGCGGCGGACGCTGGTAACGAAGGTAAATATCGGGTAACCAAGGTAAGGGCTTCTTGATTACCCGATGTTTACCGTGGTTACCAGCATCCGCAGAAGCCGGCTCCTGCTCCCTGCACATTTAGTTGTTGCTCTGTTGCTGTCACACACAGCGATCTGTGCTTCACAGCGGGACAGCAACAACTAAAAAATGGCCCAGGACATTCAGCAACAACCAACGACCTCACAGCAGGGGCCAGGTTGTTGCTGGATGTCACACACAGCAACATCGCTGCTACGTCACAAAAGTTGTTCGTTAGCAGCGATGTTGTAAGCGATGTTGCTTAGTGTGACGAGGCCTTTAGTAAAGCGGAGTCCTGAATGCTTGTATGCACATAAATATAGCAGGCACTCAACCTCCCCGAGTCCAGCACCGGCTCCTCGCCGCTGCTCCTTTCTCAGTGTTTTGATAGCAGCAGTAATATCAAGTTGACAGTAGACCTCACCGCTGCAGTCAGTCACTGAGCTCTTTTAACATAGACTATTCAAACCCCCAGCAGAGTGATTGGCTGCAGCAGTGAAGCGCAGTGTCAACAAGAGTTCATTGCTACAGCCAAAACAGTGGGGCAAGTTATATTTATTGGGGAACAAGCACCTACTACTATGTGTAATAAGGTTCACTTTAAGGGGGTCTCCAGCATAGGGGTTCAAATATCAAGTCACTCTAGGTGACACCTCGAAAGTGAGCAAAGTGCGCGGTATCAGGATTCTCCGGTGCTGGCGTATCATCAGAAGTATGTGATTTGCATACATGCAGTCACAAGCTGACTAGACATGCGCAGCCTAGCACAATGTAAGTGTATTGAGCGAGGCCAGATACAGTCTAGTCTGAATGTGGCCAAAAGAACTCACTCCTGACATCGCAGAATTCTGATAGTGCACACATTGCTCACCATGAGGATTCACATGTCTGCAAAACATACAGTGGCTGCAGACCAGTACCCAGAGGCTGGACAACTCCTTTAAGGCTAGAGACCCTCTGGTAGGATAAGGAGGCTCTTCAGTCTGTCCCTTATCACAATCCCTATCAGAGGGTATGCCACGTTGATAACCATTCCCCACTGCTGAGCAGGCTAAAGGCAGGGAGCTTTGTGCCACTCTGTGCTAATTGGGGGGCGTTGCTCATCTCTCACAGTATGCCTGTCAATGTGTTGTAATACTACTGCCCCCAGAATGCCCTGGCAGCCAGTTAGGGCTTGTGCCCACAATCTGTTTGCAGTATTTTGAATGCAGCGTATTTTCAGCTGTGTCCAAACGCTGCGCTGTACAGTACAAGCACAGTGAATAGATTTATAGAAATCCCATGCCCACTGTGCTTTTTTTTCCCAAGTGAAAACTGACCTGCGGCACGGCTTTCCACCTGCAGCATGTCAGTTTATGCTTACGGAGACGGGAGTCAGCGGGGAAACACAGCAAACATCCACTGCGCCCAGAATCCTGATCATGGGCACGGATGCTGCGTTCTCCCGTGGAGAGGACTCGCATCTTCGCAAGAGGAATTACGCCGTGTCTAGAACGCAGCGTGTCCTGACCGTGTGTACATACCTTAGGCTGCTGTCACATTGCATTCAGCTCTCCGTTCAGTGGTCCCATCAGGGCTTTCATTTGAACCCCTCGAAAAACGGGTTTCAAATGTATGTCTCAAAAAGTTCATTGACTAATGGTGCACGACATAGGACACAGTGACTCAGTCTGGGGCATACATCTGAAACCCGTTTTCCGAGGGGTTCAAATGAAAGCCCCGATGGGACCACTGAACGGAGAGCTGAACGCAATTTGAAAGGGGCCTTACTGGCAGGACACAGGCAGTGTTAGGCTCTGTGCGCACTAGGTGGATTTTACCGCAGATTTCTATCGGATTTCCTGCATGTTTCACTGCAGAAAATGTTCATACCCTTTCTGCAGTGATTCACCAGCAAAACCTATGGGAAAAAACATGCTGTGCGCACTATGCGGATTTTGACAGCTGCAGGTTGCAAGAATTGCATGTCACTTCTTTTCCGCACGTCGCTGCGGGATTTCACTAATGTAATCGTGAAATCCCGCAGGGAACAACCTGTGGAAAAAAACGCACCAAATCCGCACCAAAACGCATGTGGATTTCGGTGCATTTTTTTTGTGGTTTCTTTCCGCGAGTGCGGAAATCTTTCAGAGCCTGCAGAATTTAAATTCCATTTTCTAGTGCGCACAGGGCCTTACTATTTGGGAATAGCTGGCAAGATTTGCCCATTTTATCTCGATGCTCGGCAGATTCGTACAAGCATTAGGCTATGTGCGCGCGTCTCTGCGTTGTTCCGCAGCGTTTAAGCCGAAAAGCTGCGTTTTGAAATCATTGTGCATGCGGAATTCATGCGCTCTGGATGCTTGCTCTGCCATAGAGTGGGAAAAGCATCCGGAACGCACAAAAGAAGGGACATGTTGCTTTTTAGGACGCAGCGTTTTGGCAAAATATTTCTGCAGCCGAAACACTGCATTCTAAAGCGCAACGTGCGGTTGGATTAGACACAATCTTCATGGACTGTGCTGGGGACGCAGGACGCATGCAGTTACGCTGCGGTGCAATACACAGCATAAAAGCATGAAAAAAGCACACATGCGCACACAGCCTTGGCCCTATTGCCATTCCCAGTCCTCTCACTGATAGCAGTGCAGACAGTGATCAGGTGGGCCGTGGAAGGAGAGCTAGTGTGGATCTGATATAACCAGAACACAACTCCCCCTACAGTTACTGAGACGCCACATTCTGACTTGTGCCCCTGGAATAATGGAGACCCCCATGGTGGCCCCATGCTGACATTAGCCACCAGTGACTAGGGAAAGCACTCACCCTTCTTGGCCTTATCTGGGGGGATGTTCTGGGCCCTGAGCCGCTGGTCCAGAATATACAGCATCTCCCCTCCGAGGTTGATGAAGAGCAGCGGCAGAGTGCGGAGAGACATGGTGGGGCACGGGGCACACGGGCGGAGGACCGGCTCCACACTGCGCTGGTGTCAGATCTCCGGGGGCGCAGACCGGCTCCACACTGCGCTGGTGTCAGATCTCCGGGGGCTCAGACCTCGGGCGCTGCAGGCCTCGGACGCCGACACTCGGTTGCTAGGTTTCCGGCTCAGCCAATCATAGGGCGCATTGCTACGTCCGCGACTCTTAAAGGGATATGCTCCTCTTCGCCGATGTAAAATCTGATAATGGCGGTTTACGGAATAATGCCGCTCTTCCGTCTCCTGTGGTGCTGTGGTATGGTTTGCCTGTTTCTTACCATTTCAGGCTGCAGAAATGTGCGTTTGTCTCCATGCTGACAGGAAGCTCAGTGCAGGGCAGATTCTCAGCCAGGACTGTCTGCTTCTATTCACATGGAATTAGGCGCAAATTTAAGCAGATCTTGAAAATGTGTACTGTACTGATAACCCCTGAACTGCAGGACAGATAGGGGCATTTATGTCATAGCTGCAGGACATGCTCTCCCATTCAAGAGCAGAGGTGCTGGCCTCTATGGCGCACGTTGTCGACACACCACAACCTCTATCTGTGGCGCATGGTGTCGTCATGCCACAACCTCTATCTGTGGCGCATGGTGTCGTCATGCCACAACCTCTATCTGTGGCGCATGGTGTCGTCATGCCACAACCTCTATCTGTGGCGCATGGTGTCGTCATGCCACAACCTCTATCTGTGGCTCATGGTGTCATCATGCCACAACCTCTATCTGTGCCGCACGTTGTCGACACACCACAACCTCTATCTGTGGCGCATGGTGTCGTCATGCCACAACCTCTATCTGTGGCGCATGGTGTCACTATGCCACAACCTCTATCTGTGGCGCATGGTGTCGTCATGCCACAACCTCTATCTGTGGCGCATGGTGTCGTCATGCCACAACCTCTATCTGTGGCGCATGGTGTCACTATGCCACAACCTCTATCTGTGGCGCATGGTGTCGTCATGCCACAACCTCTATCTGTGGCGCATGGTGTCGTCATGCCACAACCTCTATCTGTGGCGCATGGTGTCACTATGCCACAACCTCTATCTGTGGCGCATGGTGTCGTCATGCCACAACCTCTATCTGTGGCGCATGGTGTCATTATGCCACAACCTCTATCTGTGGCGCATGGTGTCGTCATGCCACAACCTCTATCTGTGGCGCATGGTGTCGTCATGCCACAACCTCTATCTGTGGCGCACGTTGTCGACACACCACAACCTCTATCTGTGGCGCATGGTGTCGTCATGCCACAACCTCTATCTGTGGCGCATGGTGTCGTCATGCCACAACCTCTATCTGTGGCTCATGGTGTCATCATGCCACAACCTCTATCTGTGGCGCACGTTGTCGACACACCACAACCTCTATCTGTGGCGCATGGTGTCGTCATGCCACAACCTCTATCTGTGGCGCATGGTGTCACTATGCCACAACCTCTATCTGTGGCGCATGGTGTCGTCATGCCACAACCTCTATCTGTGGCGCATGGTGTCATTATGCCACAACCTCTATCTGTGGCGCATGGTGTCGTCATGCCACAACCTCTATCTGTGGCGCATGGTGTCGTCATGCCACAACCTCTATCTGTGGCGCACGTTGTCGACACACCACAACCTCTATCTGTGGCGCATGGTGTCGTCATGCCACAACCTCTATCTGTGGCGCATGGTGTCGTCATACCACAACCTCTATCTGTGGCTCATGGTGTCATCATGCCACAACCTCTATCTGTGGCGCACGTTGTCGACACACCACAACCTCTATCTGTGGCGCATGGTGTCGTCATGCCACAACCTCTATCTGTGGCGCATGGTGTCACTATGCCACAACCTCTATCTGTGGCGCATGGTGTCGTCATGCCACAACCTCTATCTGTGGCGCATGGTGTCGTCATGCCACAACCTCTATCTGTGGCGCATGGTGTCGTCATGCCACAACCTCTATCTGTGGCGCATGGTGTCACTATGCCACAACCTCTATCTGTGGCGCATGGTGTCGTCATGCCACAACCTCTATCTGTGGCGCATGGTGTCGTCATGCCACAACCTCTATCTGTGGCGCATGGTGTCACTATGCCACAACCTCTATCTGTGGCGCATGGTGTCGTCATGCCACAACCTCTATCTGTGGCGCATGGTGTCATTATGCCACAACCTCTATCTGTGGCGCATGGTGTCGTCATGCCACAACCTCTATCTGTGGCGCATGGTGTCGTCATGCCACAACCTCTATCTGTGGCGCACGTTGTCGACACACCACAACCTCTATCTGTGGCGCATGGTGTCGTCATGCCACAACCTCTATCTGTGGCGCATGGTGTCGTCATGCCACAACCTCTATCTGTGGCGCATGGTTTCACTATGCCACAACCTCTATCTGTGGCGCATGGTGTCGTCATGCCACAACCTCTATCTGTGGCGCATGGTGTCGTCATGCCACAACCTCTATCTGTGGCGCATGGTGTCACTATGCCACAACCTCTATCTGTGGCGCATGGTGTCGTCATGCCACAACCTCTATCTGTGGCGCATGGTGTCGTCATGCCACAACCTCTATCTGTGGCGCATGGTGTCGTCATGCCACAACCTCTATCTGTGGCGCATGGTGTCACTATGCCACAACCTCTATCTGTGGCGCATGGTGTCGTCATGCCACAACCTCTATCTGTGGCGCATGGTGTCGTCATGCCACAACCTCTATCTGTGGCGCACGTTGTCGACACACCACAACCTCTATCTGTGGCGCATGGTGTCGTCATGCCACAACCTCTATCTGTGGCGCATGGTGTCGTCATGCCACAACCTCTATCTGTGGCGCATGGTGTCACTATGCCACAACCTCTATCTGTGGCGCATGGTGTCGTCATGCCACAACCTCTATCTGTGGCGCATGGTGTCACTATGCCACAACCTCTATCTGTGGCGCATGGTGTCGTCATGCCACAACCTCTATCTGTGGCGCATGGTGTCGTCATGCCACAACCGCTATCTGTGGCGCACGTTGTCGACACACCACAACCTCTATCTGTGGCGCATGGTGTCACTATGCCACAACCTCTATCTGTGGCGCATGGTGTCGTCATGCCACAACCTCTATCTGTGGCGCATGGTGTCTTCATGCCACAACCTCTATCTGTGGCGCATGGTGTCGTCATGCCACAACCTCTATCTGTGGCGCATGGTGTCGTCATGCCACAACCTCTATCTGTGGCGCATGGTGTCACTATGCCACAACCTCTATCTGTGGCGCATGGTGTCGTCATGCCACAACCTCTATCTGTGGCGCATGGTGTCACTATGCCACAACCTCTATCTGTGGCGCATGGTGTCGTCATGCCACAACCTCTATCTGTGGCGCATGGTGTCATTATGCCACAACCTCTATCTGTGGCGCATGGTGTCGTCATGCCACAACCTCTATCTGTGGCGCATGGTGTCGTCATGCCACAACCTCTATCTGTGGCGCACGTTGTCGACACACCACAACCTCTATCTGTGGCGCATGGTGTCGTCATGCCACAACCTCTATCTGTGGCGCATGGTGTCGTCATGCCACAACCTCTATCTGTGGCGCATGGTGTCGTCATGCCACAACCTCTATCTGTGGCGCATGGTGTCGTCATGCCACAACCTCTATCTGTGGCGCATGGTGTCGTCATGCCACAACCTCTATCTGTGGCGCATGGTGTCGTCATGCCACAACCTCTATCTGTGGCGCATGGTGTCGTCATGCCACAACCTCTATCTGTGGCGCATGGTGTCACTATGCCACAACCTCTATCTGTGGCGCATGGTGTCGTCATGCCACAACCTCTATCTGTGGCGCATGGTGTCGTCATGCCACAACCTCTATCTGTGGCGCATGGTGTCATTATGCCACAACCTCTATCTGTGGCGCATGGTGTCGTCATGCCACAACCTCTATCTGTGGCGCATGGTGTCGTCATGCCACAACCTCTATCTGTGGCGCACGTTGTCGACACACCACAACCTCTATCTGTGGCGCATGGTGTCGTCATGCCACAACCTCTATCTGTGGCGCATGGTGTCGTCATGCCACAACCTCTATCTGTGGCGCATGGTTTCACTATGCCACAACCTCTATCTGTGGCGCATGGTGTCGTCATGCCACAACCTCTATCTGTGGCGCATGGTGTCGTCATGCCACAACCTCTATCTGTGGCGCATGGTGTCACTATGCCACAACCTCTATCTGTGGCGCATGGTGTCGTCATGCCACAACCTCTATCTGTGGCGCATGGTGTCGTCATGCCACAACCTCTATCTGTGGCGCATGGTGTCGTCATGCCACAACCTCTATCTGTGGCGCATGGTGTCACTATGCCACAACCTCTATCTGTGGCGCATGGTGTCGTCATGCCACAACCTCTATCTGTGGCGCATGGTGTCGTCATGCCACAACCTCTATCTGTGGCGCACGTTGTCGACACAGCCACAACCTCTATCTGTGGCGCATGGTGTCGTCATGCCACAACCTCTATCTGTGGCGCATGGTGTCGTCATGCCACAACCTCTATCTGTGGCGCATGGTGTCGTCATGCCACAACCTCTATCTGTGGCGCATGGTGTCTTCATGCCACAACCTCTATCTGTGGCGCATGGTGTCGTCATGCCACAACCTCTATCTGTGGCGCATGGTGTCGTCATGCCACAACCTCTATCTGTGGCGCATGGTGTCGACTATGCCACAACCTCTATCTGTGGCGCATGGTGTCGTCATGCCACAACCTCTATCTGTGGCGCATGGTGTCATTATGCCACAACCTCTATCTGTGGCGCATGGTGTCGTCATGCCACAACCTCTATCTGTGGCGCATGGTGTCGTCATGCCACAACCTCTATCTGTGGCGCATGGTGTCGTCATGCCACAACCTCTATCTGTGGCGCATGGTGTCGTCATGCCACAACCTCTATCTGTGGCGCATGGTGTCACTATGCCACAACCTCTATCTGTGGCGCATGGTGTCGTCATGCCACAACCTCTATCTGTGGCGCATGGTGTCGTCATGCCACAACCTCTATCTGTGGCGCACGTTGTCGACACAC